>NC_137468.1:165065485-165738199 GCF_964235325.1 Thermobia domestica
AATATCAATTATGTGAGTGCGTTCCAAAAGTCGCTTCGCAGTGATGACTTTTCTCCTTGTCTGTGCGTATGTGTGTGTGTGTGTACATTATGTTATGCAAATGTCCAATACAGACAGGAACGAAGCTGGACTTCAACTTTCAATTCAGTAGAGATGTTTAATGCACAATAAAGACGGTCCGCGTTACATTGTAACCGGTTGTTGTGCTCAAAGGTTGGTCAGAGTTATGCTGAGTATCGGATAATACAGGTTTGTATTACAACGTTAACAATAGAGCAACAAATGATTTTTGGTTGAACAGTGTTTAGTGGGATTGACAAGTATAGAGAACATATGAAACACTATTCATCAAAAAGTAGGCAAACAGTATTCGTTGAAAATATTAGGAGCAACCTAAAGCTATTAAAGTACTGAGGGACGTTATCACGTGTAAGATACATACAATTTATCGATCACAAATTTTTACTTCGAGCTTTCGGGAAAATGCGTAGGAGTATTGATCTATGCCTTTTATGACTTAGGCAGGCCATTTTCAACAATTACTGTAGTGGAGTGTTTCTATATATCTTTCTGCCATAATCCACTGCGGAGCGACTTTTTGAACACACTATAGTTTGTTTCGTATCTTTTTCTGTCCATGAATTACATTACCTACTGCAGGCTTCATTTGTTTCTAGAATGAATAAGGAAATACATTTCTAATTTTAATTAATTATTTTATAGATACGCAAAAGACAATAAAGGAGTAACGTTGAAACTGATTCCACCGCCAGAAATGATTCGTGTAATGAAAGCTAAGCCACGCAATATAGTTGCTCTTCCGGACTCTGATGCCAGCGGTTGGACTTCTGGAAACGTCAATAAACCAATGTAAGTTATTTTTCAAAGAATATCAGCATGTTTTAATCATTGATTAAAGATTTGTACTGTGTGCAGTCAGCTCCAGTAAGTTAGTTTCTTTCTGTGGATTGAATTGTTAGTTTCTTTTGTATCTGTTGACGGAGACAGTAACTGTGATTGCTTTTTTTTTTTTTTTTTTTTTCAGGTTTCATTAGTTATCGTAATGGAATTTTAGACTTTCATATTCATATATATATATATCCTCATGAGATCATAGTCGTAACAATTGACGGGCCAGAAGATTTTAATTTAAACATAACTCGATAAACACAAGTTTGCACCTCTTTTTATGTTACATACAGAAAATAGTGGATTGTAATATAAAGTCGTAGGGATCTTTTCGTACTTAGTAGCTGACAGTAGTATACACAACAATCTCTTTGGTAAAAATTATAAGTAGTTTGAACTTTCGTTAGTTGATTAAGTAGAGTTTAACGTTCCTTTCAGCAGCTAGGCTATACGAGACTTGATCCTACAACTTAACGCGAGATCCGAATTATATGAACTCCCAGTGGGAAACGAACCCGGGTCTTCCGCGCCGATATGTTTCGTAGTATTAATCTTCATTTATTTATTTATGTTATTATTGTTCTAAAATGGAATGTTCAATAGACAAAGCTGGGCAGTTTGTGACGAGAATGAGCTTCCCAAGGTTTACGTACTCTTTAGGTAACATTAGGTCTATGTTGAGGAATTCATTATCATCTCAGAAGTGTTCTTTTTTATTTATTTTATTCTTCTGAGTATTTTTTATAGAAGTTGAAGTTTATAGAAGCTTCTTGCCTACTTATAAGAATTTTCCCTTTTAACTTCATATATGTTCCTTCATTAGAAACAGCAATTTCGTCACGAGGGAGACCAATAAGTAACGCATATAATTTTTTTTCACGCGATGTTATCCTGGTCTTGGACGTGAAAACGTTCTCACTGTAACCGACAGTTCTTCAGTCAGGTGTACGTCTAGCGGCAGAACAACAAATGCGGCGCTTGTGTTACAGTAAGATCACGGAGGTGTGGTTCATTTTTTTGTGGTTTAATAGACAAAATCCAAGTAAAATTCTCAGGGAAATTTTGTGCGTGTATGGGGAAGATTGTATGGACCATAGTAACATCTTGGGCCATAGTAACGCTAATAACCATAATAACCAAGCGATGTAATTTTTTTAAAGAGGATGGAGGCATGATGGTTTAGTGGTAGAGCGCTTACCTCTGGTGCGTGGGGTCCCTGGTTCGATTCCTGGCCAAGCAAGTTTATGGTGAACAACATCGTGTCCGTGGGTTTTCTCGAGATACTCTCGTTTCCTCCCACTTCCTCATTTCACCAACTTGTCCGTCATCGTCTCCCTTAGCCTAAGCAGTATAATGATGAAACGTTAAATTGAAATATTTCATTTTCTTTGAAGAGGGACGTGTAAACCTTGCGGATTTGCCACGTGCGGGGTATCCAGTAACAGTATCAAGCGAATAGTATGACAGAACCTTTGAAGAATCAATTCATAAAAACCGACGAATTCATCTTCGAACAATATCGAACATGCTCTACATTTCGTATGACGGTGTGTGATGTGCAAATGGCACTAGGAAAGTTTTGTAATACGACACAACAATGTTTCGCAGGAGTCTGTTTCTTGGTGCATGCTGAGACATGTTTATGTTCTTCATTAGCCGTGATAGTCTAAAGTGCTTGCTATGGCATTTTGGTCACGAAATGAGATACGAGTAATTTTGCGGTATAACTTCGCGCGTGGTTTAAATGTAGACCAGTGCTTAGAAGAAATTACTTTTGTACTGGGTGATGTACGTCCACATCGTACGACTGTATTCAGGTGGTACAAAGAATTCCAGAGGTAAATTTCATATGGTGGACGCTGAAAAGGAGGGAAGGCCACGAATGTTAGTTACAGAGGAAAATATCACTGCTGTTAACAAAATGCTTGACGAAGGCAGGCGAGTGACCTACCAGCAGATTGAGGATACCTTAGGCCTAAATGCACAGGCAATTCGTTTGATCCTGCATGAACCTTTGCACGTGAAGAAACTTTGTTGTCTCTAAGTGCCATATAGTCAGACAGAAGAGCAGATGACACGACGTGTGACATTGTGCCGGGAGATGCTGCAAATGTTTGGTAGAGCGTGTCGATTTGTGAACAACACCGTGACAGGTAACGAGACTTGGTTGTACTATTATGATGTATTGACCAAGACTCAGAACCAAGTTTGGGTATTTGATGATGAAGATACACCTGTAGCTGTCAGGAAATCCCGATCAGTAAAGAAGAAAATGATAGCTGCATTTTTAAATCGAGTGGAATTATAGAGCATGTCTTTTGGGACATACAGAAGACAGTCGCAGCTAAGTGGTACACTGAATAGTGGCTACCTAAAGTCATCGAATCTATGAAGAACCTACGATCAAATTCACGGATGGACACCTGGTTACTCCATCATGACAATGCTCCAGTTCACCACACAAAAGCCTGCACCGAATATTTGACGACTACAGGACTGAAACTACTTGAGCATCCTCCTTACAGTCCAGACTTTGTTCCATTTGACATTGCGTTGTTTCCGTATTTAAAATGAAGCTGAAAGGGATGCGGTTTTCAAGTGATGAGGACCTTCTGAGGGCGTGGGAAAACGAGTGTACTTTACTCCCTAGTGAGACTCGACAAATCTAGTTTAACGATTGATTTCGGAGGATGGATAGTTGTATTGAATGTGGTGGAAATTATTTTGAAAAAATAAATAAATAAATAAAAAAGCTGTATTACAAAACTTTCCTAGTACCCTTTGTACATGATAAATTGACATTTCGTAAAAGAAGTGCTCGGTGGGTTCCAAAGACCCTCATATACGTCTATAAGGCGCAATAACTGTTGGTTTATGGAATGGAAACACACCAATTCTCCACCATAGAAGAAACTCAAGTTGACTACAATATATATAATATATCAGTGTATTCTGGGATATGCAGTTTGTTTTCCTGGTAAATATTCTAACATGCGGAGCCAGTGTGAATGATTCTTCGTGTGAAACAATATTGGCAAAGTTGTATCGTGAGGTTCGTGGCGAACACTCTAGTATTAATGCCTTCATGACAATATATGCCCCCATATTATTGCTTCTGTTCGTGAGAGACTCGAGTAGTTTGGGTGAGAGGTTCTCGAGCATGCACCGTACAGTCCTGTGATCTGGCACCTTCAGGCAATCATATTTTAAGCCGATGAAGAAATTCTTGGCCGGCCAGTGTTTCAATTCTGATGAAGTCAGATCAGTTGTGCGCAGCTGGCTGTACTTCCAAATACGGATTTCTATGGACAGGGTATTTTGAAACTTGTACCACGATGAGAGAAATACGTTGAAATTCGGCGGCTGTGTCGAAAATAGCATTAATATGATCTTCTAGTTAGTACATATTCTTGGTAGTTATCTATTACACTTTCTTTGTAAATTGGTGTGTGTTACTTATTGATCCGCCCTCGTAGCTTCTACCACGTACGATATTTGCTATTACTTTTTTTTTCTTTCTTTAAATCAACGTTTAAATAGTGCTGAAGCCACAAATATTGGAAATGCGAGTGGAGATTTTTTAAAACTCACAAGCTTGAAAATAAGTTGCATGCTTTGAAACGGAACTCAAGTAGGGAAGAATATCAGATACTTCGATGGGGAATACTTAAAAGATAATGACCTGAAAAAAAAACGTGAATTCATCATGGCATTGAACACACAAGCATACTAATGAGGGGGAAAGTTCAAAAGCTGAGAGGATGATGACGCAAACTTTCTGTAAACCCAAAATGCATCATGGAAATTTTTGCGCAACTCTTCTTATTTAATATCACAAACACAAGAATCAACTCGACGATTTTTGCGCCACATAGTCGCAAAAGAGAAGGTATTCAGTGACAGAAAGAGCCTTGCTTCTTTGAACACCGCAATCTACGTTTGCATCTTTCAGCTAACTAACTCTATGGCCTATGGAACGCGGAGGTTCAATGCTTGTTCACTAAAGCTCTCCATTGAGTTCTATCCTTAGCCAACTGGATCCAGTTTCTACTTTGTATTCCTATTTCTGAGATATCCATTTCAATATTGTTCTCCGATCTCCACCTAGGTCTTCCTAATGGTAGTTTTCCGACTGGATTTGCAGTTAAAACTTTGCAAGCCTTCCTACTTTCTTCTATTCTGGCTAAATGACCTGCCCACCTGAACCTCCTAACGTTGAAGCAGTAAACAGTATAACAGTATAAATTATGCGTTATTTGGTAAACAGTATAAAATTATGCAATTCCTCGTTATGAAATTTCCGCCATTTCCTATTCCCGTTCTTTTCGGTCCGAATATTCGTCTCAGGATTTTATTCTTAGATACTTTCAGTCTGCGTTCTTACCTCAGATTAAGCGACCATGTTTCGCAGCCATACAGTACAACAAGCATCTTTCAACATCACAATTTAAATTTGCATCTTTCTGCATCACAATGTAAATGTGCTTCTTTCAACATCACAATGTAAATGTTCTTCTTTCTACATTACATTCTAAATTTACTTCTTTTAACAAGTTGTGTTTTGGATATTAGTTATTGAGATAATTTTACAATATGTGGCCAACATATAATTTATGCTTTTTTTAATGTTAATTAAGAATCCATAAATATGTGAGTTTAGTATATTTATCTTTCTTTTTGTGCTTGGAGCGATTGAGAATGAAAGCAGAAGCGAATTTCGAAAATACTTTTGCCGGAATAAATACCTTGAAATTGTAACACATTATTAAGATAATCACATTATTTAGTTAAATAAAATGTACCAGACGGTTTCATTGTTTCTCAGATCGATTAATTTATTTCGAAATTATTGACTAAATCAGAGTTTCTCAACCTGGGGGTCGTTAAGATAAGCGGAGGAGATAAAAGTATAATTAGAATTAATATCGGAAAATATTTTTAAATATTACTTTAATTTTGTTCTGATAGGTATATTTTTATTTTTATACATACTGTTAAGAACAATAAAAAATAGGTCTACTAAACATTTTCAGCAAGTGCAGAGTTGTTTAAACATCGATTTAAATGAAAGAGGTACGATACGAAACTAATGAGAACTGCATATTGAAATACCGGAAAATTACAAATGTGACAAATCCTGCCTATTGAAATACAATTAAAATTGAAAGCTAATAAGATACTTGAACGTGGTGTGATTTCACTAGTGCGGCAATGTTCGGTTCAATCTTCGTGACGCACATTATCAAGTCATTTAAAATACTCAATAAAGTTTTTTTTTAACCAAACTTGGAAATCACTTTATTTTTTATCATATGGCCCAAAATTAAGGGAGATATGAAATTTTAAAATTTTCAAACGGCCTCCATTTCGAAACAGTATGACGGATCGGATTTGATATTTGAAATATGAATGAACTGACCAAATTTGGTTTTAATCCATGCGCTTTTAGGGAAGTTACTGTATCCACTATATACAAGAAATGGATTCTACTATTATAGAAATAGTTGCATATCGTGAAATCTTTGCAGTAGGTATATTAAAAATCCCATACAAGCTTATTACAAAGCAGAAATTATAAGTGAGCCGCTGGCAAGAGAATGTGATAAAATGGGGATCGTGATAGGAATTAGGTTGAGAACCACTGGACTAAATATATAAAAAGTATGGGAGTATCCACTTCTTGGAGACTAGTGGAAACATATCGTCCTGCCTAATTTTCTTTGTTAATATTTCGATTGTAAAGTGACTTTAGCAGCATTACTTGTACTTTAGATAATAGATGGTATAATTAATGTGTTTAAATTGCATAGACTAGTGTTGGCTACAGATATGGACGCATATCAATAATTCATAGTGGTTGAAGTGGTGAGTGTTTTGTGACTTCTTACATAAGGCAGTTAACAATAGCATATTCCCAAAAGTGGACTTTTGTAATCATATGTATAGTTAATAACATAGATAACATGTTGATAAGGTCTTATTAGTGTAAATTTATTTTAAATATGTATATATTTCCTGTTGTGATATAGTAATTTTTAATAGTAATTTAAGCATCTATTCCGTCTGTAGGATTCTACCAATGCTGTCAACTTCTTCATGGTGTGGCACTGATAAGCCAAGCACTTCTAAGACTCCTTCTGCGAACGAATGCAAAAGTGAAGAGGAGATGAAACTTGAGGCAAGTTTTACAATTAGAAATGAAATCTGTAACTTGTGTTCCATGATTATGCCATTTAGGCTAAAGGAAACGGATGATAAGTGAAAGTAAGGAGATTCTGAAAGAGTGGAATGAAAATGTGTTGGGAAAGTGAGAACCCCGAGAAACCCACGGACACTATGTTGCCCACCACAAACTTACATGACCTGGGATCAAACCAGAGACCCTCTCTCACCAAAGGTAAGCGCTCTACTCCTAAGTCACTATGCCCTCTTTTACAGTAGAAATCGGAGTAGAAGTTGCTTTCAATTTCTGAGAATTCGGCCAATGGTGCAAGTAGTTATATACATATAGCATTCATGATCACGCTTTACGCATAATATGTAGCTCACGTAAAAATCATAAACAAGACCAAGACCAATTACTTCAGGAACAAAACATGTAGCTTACGTTTGTTGAAATGAGCTCGTTAATTATTTGAATCAATTAATAAATTCAAAGGATTATTGTCATATGTTAACGTTTGGATGTTTACACTCATTTTATGTAATATCTCCTTTCCCCCCTCCCCTCCATACACAGACACTTAAAATCATAATTCGTGTTTTGTTTCAGCAATAATATCATTAACTAAATCCTCGGTCTCATTCTTTAAAAATGCTTTAACTGCTGCTTTATGGTACTCTCTCTCTCTCTCTCTCTCTCTCTCTCTTTTTTTATGTCGTCTTGAATTATAAATTATGTTGATATTGTGGATTATCAACACTGCTATAGTGCGTCCAGTAAGAGAACGTCTCTGACAGCTCGCAGTGACATTGCCACTACTCGCGTGTCAAGGTTTTTTTCGGTGCAACTGTAGTGGCAATTTAATTAATGGTATAAGACAGAGTGATCGTGGTTGGTAACACTAGTATCAAAGTAGGGGCTGCAATGCCCCACCGCATGTGATAAGAAACGTCAGAGACCATCTCTTGTTGACCGTGCTATAATAAAACCGAAAGAATCAAAAGTTTTGTGAGCTAACGTACTCACATTCTAATTGTTTAGTTGTTTACTCTGTGTAACTGCTATGTTTTGTTCCTCTAGCCTACATTGCTACCATGCTTTAATTTGTAAAACTAAAATTAAAATTGAGACGGAATATTCGGACCTAAAAGGGACTGGAATGGGGAATGCCGGTAATTTCATAACGAAGAACTGCATAGCTTGTACCGTTTACCAAACATTGTTAGAATCATCAAATCGAGGAGGCTTAGGTGGGCAGGTCATGTAGCCAGAAGGGAAGAAAGTAGGAACGCTTTCAGAGTTTTAACTGGAAGTCCAATCGGAAAACGACCATTTGGAAGACCTAGGCTCAGATGAGAAGACAATATTAAGATGGATCTTGCAGAAATAGGAATACAAAGTAGAAAGTGAATCTATTTGACTTAGAACAGGGGTCAATGAACAGCTTTAGTGAACGTGGCATTGAACCTCCGGGTTCCATAGGCCATAGAGTTAGATAGTTTTAGTTAGTTAAATTAAAACTAAAGTTAGTTACTAAATGTTCTTTTTTCGCATGTATCAGCGCGTAATTATACATGGTGTGGCACTTTTGGTTTTTAAAAGTGTGTGGTTTTAATGTGATAAGAGATAGAGAAAAAAAGAAAGCATATATTTCGTAGGAAAACTGAAAAAGTTTTATTAGTATTACTTACATGTCATTCATTATGCAACCTGAATTCAAATTCTCTACATATATTCTGCAAGACAGAAACAAACGCAATCTGAATATGGTCCTGGATTTCACCAGAACCTTTTCGCCAGAAAATACGATGTCTTTTACATATCTTCAGAGAAAAAGTCTAGAGGGGTTATATCAGAAGAGCGTAGTGGCTAGGGAATTGGCCCACCACGTTTAGGATATTCCGTATCAATATACTCCATCACTATCAACGCACTTTCACTATCACTATCAATATGTATCAACGCACCAAACATTGAATTTGGGACTGTTCTACATACAGTGTGGATTCTCAGGTTCCTATATCCTAACATTATGCCTGTTAACACTAGCAGAAAAGGGAAAAGTTACTTCACCTTTTAAAACATCGTTCGATAGAAAATTATGGTCATTATCAATCTTGCACAGAATTTAATTCGCTAATACAGGTCGTTTTGGCCTGTCGTTAGGTTCAGTTTCGTGCAACAATTGCACCGTATACGCACATGAACGTAATCTTTTTTTTGTGCCACATCGTATATTGTCAACTCTGGAATTCTCAGCTGCCTGCTCGCTGAGCAAATTGATTTTCTCTGGATACGACCACTGTCAATAAAAATTGTTGCTACACTTCCTGTTGATAAAAATTGTTCCTTCCACGCCTAAATACTGTTACGTGATAGAGGATCATTGTAGGGTAAACAGACGAAGTTTCGTTGCACTTGAACAACAATTTTTGTTTCTCTAAATCACCACATGCATTGCGTCTTTTCAAGTTCCGACGAAATTTTTCGTTTCGGCAATACTATCACCATCACAGATAGTCATACAAGTACGATAATATGCTGAATAAAAGTTTTTGAGTTTTCTTTCGAAATAGATGTTTACTTTTTTTTCCTGTCTCTTACCATATTAAATTCACAGCTTCTTAAACATCGACAGTTCCATTTCAGACACGCAGTATTTACGTGAAGGTTGTTAATTGAGTTCAATTCAACTCCCATTGTCTATCTAAGTTGCTTTGTCCAAATTCAGTTTTGGAGCTTTCTTCCTGATAAAATATGACTTGTATACAAAGCTTTGCATTAATGATCAGTGGATGAGAAAATACATTCGGGTGTATGTGATTATAATCAAACATATATTACTATAATAAAAGGATATAAAACTAGGATAAAAAACTTGTCAATGACGGCAAAGATATCAATCAATCAGTTTCAGAATCATCCGAACACTTGAGCGACACCAAACATTCGATCAAGGAAAGTAAACCTTACGTAAAACTTCATCATTAGTGGCAAGATCTGTATACGAGTCATATTTTGTTAGGAAGAAAGTACCGAAATTAAATTTAGACAAAGGCAACTTAGATTAACAATGAGACGTAATAATTAGGAATTCAAACTACAATTAACAAACTGCACGTAAATATAAGTACGCACCGAGATGTTCGCAAAAAGAGGGTCTAGCTCTAGTTGTATGTTTATTTACAGGGGTTGTACTTATTTGTTTACTGCAAACGAAAGTATGGCAACATAGCAGGGTAGCAGAAGAAAACGTGGCAATTACTCAATGTAAATAATTAATATAAACACATTATCTTACATGACTTTTGATTCGTTTAATTATATTAGTACTGGTGATGATCCATAAAATCGATCTAATTTATAATTCGAGATAAGGCGAAAGTCAAATCAAGTCAAAAAACTTCTAAAGAATCAGTCCGAGGAAGTTTGGAGGACTTGAGCTAACGGAATTATCGGTAAAACAAGATAGAAATTCAGGTAAAAGAAAAACGTTCCTATGTTACAAAGGATTATTAATTCATTTTGTTGTTTCACATTGAACGTGAGTTATGCTTAATGGTTAGTGGAAATTATTGTAGGTTTGTTTGATACGTATGACTCTATTTTGTTAGATCTAGCACTAAAAGTCTTTGATTGTTAAGGACAATGTTTCTCTTTTGGAAGTTAATCAAACTGTGATACTCTTTTAAGTTGTGATTATTTCTGGTTTGAACACAAAAAAAAAATCAAAATGTGAAGGGCTGGTCATGAGTAATGTTACCACCAATAGCATTTTTTTTAAAAATATAATGTTAAATTATTTTAAACAAAATATTATTAAATAGGAATATTATTAATAGAATATTATTAAATATTATTATATAGGTATTTTAAAATATATTATTTTAATTTTTAAAAAATATTGTTCTATATACGGTAGGTATTTTAATCATGTATAAATCAAACAACAGTTGGAATTAGTAACAGATATAAATATTGCACATACACTCTAACTAGAACAGTGGTCTTCAACCAACTGCTCCCGGGCCCATGCGGCCTGCCAGCTCAAAGTTTGCGGCTTGCTGAAACACATTTAATAATTAGTAAAACGCGAAACACTGAAAGAGACTGATTTGACGTGACTTCATTGAGAAGGCAAGCTAAATTGTAGACCAAGAAATTGCTACGCGTTCAGAGCCTTTTACTGACAGGGAATTCATCCAAAAATACAGGGTGTCACCAGTTGAAATTCTCTATCCTGAAAAGGAGAAGAAAGAAAAAAAAAAAATGAAACTGAGTTTGTTCAATGTTATTGTGGCAAGAACAACGGAAGATTGTACATAGTGGGTCATGAAGTGGGTGAACAGTATATCCTCTCCTTTCCAGAACCGGTGCCCGTACATAAAATGCACTGAAAGAATATGCTTCTCAATTCATTTATTACTCATCAGCTGGTGATGAAAGTTGCCGTGTACGTTATACAGCGCAATTAGGTATCTTCGTAAGGAGCATTACAAATAATAGTTTTTGTTCTTCTTCTGTCAAAAAGTACCACGAAGGGCAATGATATTTTTAATGCTGAGTTGCCATCCTTGAGGCGATACAACTTGAGTTGTCATCGTTGAAGAAAGAAAAAAAAAAAAAAACGATGTTATCACTGATTCGGTTCTTGGAGTAATTGGAAAGAATAAAAGTTTTGTCACATTATTGCGTAATGAGGAAAGTGCGCTTGCAAACAAACAGATGGTATCCTATCATTGCATTTTGCACCAGGAGAAGTTTGTGTGCCAAACGTGTGAGTTTCAAAGGTATTATGAAAGAGATTGTTAAAATTGTGAAATTCATAGATCCCAAGGATTGAACCAGAGACAGTTGTCAACCCTTCTTAGTGATATGGAGGCAGAATACGATGACGTATTCTTTACAGTAATTCGTAGATTAGTACAGGTAAAGTGCTTAAAAGATTTTTTTGATCTTAAGGATAAGTTAATTCATGGCTAGCAAAAATGGCGGAATTGAACAATTTAATGATCCGGAGCGGATTGTTGATTTTCCTTATACAATGCACCTCAACGATTTGAATATCAGACTCCAAGGGAAGAATGCTTTTGTCACCCATCTCTATGATTATGTGAAACCTTTTGAATTTAAACTACACGTGAGAGAGAGTCAGCTTAGAAATGGCGAACTCACACTTCTTAGCACTGTCAGAGACAGTTCGAGACAATTAGAAGTATGCTGAAGGTATCTCAGCGTTAAGGTCTAAATTCGCCATAAGGTTTCTACATCTCCGGTCACACACCAACTGATTTCTAATATTCTCCAGCTCTTTCACTATAGATGTCAAAGATGCTCCAGGAGACATGCGAATGGAACTTATTAAATTGTATCGTAATACTGAACTCCAAGAAGAAGAAGAAGTAGATGATGATGATGATGATGATGATGATATGATGATGATGATATGATGATGATGATGATGATGATGATGATGATGATGATGATGATGATGATGATGATGATGATGATGATGATGATGATGATGATGATGATGATGATGATGATGATGATGATGATGATGATGATGATGATGATGATGATGATGATGATGATGATGATGATGATGATGATGATGATGATGATGATGATGATGATGATGATGATGATGATGATGATGATGATGATGATGATGATGATGATGATGATGATGATGATGATGATGATGATGATGATGATGATGATGATGATGATGATAATAATAATAATAATAATAATAATAATAAAAAAGAAAGTAAAAAGAGTCAGTGCGTGAGTGTGTGTATAGAAAATAATTTTTAATTTTAAAAGAGTAGTGACATAAGAACATTTTATTTTGCTTTTTTTCGTATATTGCATTTCTTACATAAATGTAATAACAAAACTAACATTAATTCAGACTTGAATATTGTTTTTCCAACAGTTATGAATATATTTACAATTTATATTTGATTCTAATGAATAACATAAAGACTATCAGTGTCTAATATTCTGCAAAATATTGCAACTTTCTTATTAATCTGTATTTTATATTTAACCTGAAAAGCGATCACTAAATACATGTGCACTGAATCATATTGAATTGTAATATGTTATATTGCAACTTCCTCAATGGAGGTGACCGAAATCGTTCCGTATGTGGAATATAAAAGTGGCTCGCTAAAGGAAAAAGGTTGAAGATCAGTGCTCTAGAATAAAGATGACAATATAAAAAGAAAATAATGTATTTTTAGACCTATTTAGTACGGAAAGAAATAACCTACGAAGTTATTATAAGTAATCTATAATAATAATAATTAGAAACACTCGTGATATTCAGATTCATGAAAGTGGTATCAATAGGAAGAGAATAAAGAAGTTTGTTTCACATCAAAATAGTTTTCAACATGAGAGATGTGTATTTAACACATTGTTGATAGGCTATAGGTTCAATACTTCGTGCTTGACGTAAAAGATTTCCAGTTGTAAGAACAGTTATTTTAAGTATAACAAGTTACATTTTGAGAGAGCAACTTGTATAGTGTCAGATATGCCTTTAAAATAAAAACAACTTAAATGAATTTTTTCTACAAAGTTTTGAATAACACTAGAAAACATGTGTCTTCTGGGAAGAACATCGTTCGTCTACGGACAGTTAATGTTTTATTAATTTATTTATGCATATTTCTGGGCACTACCAACATTTGTTGCCGTAAGCACGTTACGTGTGAGAAATGCATTCCTCGGCGAGCACACTATCCGGGAAGGGGTACGGAAGAAAGGAATAGGGAGAAGAAGAAAGAAAGTAGTCTGAGACCAGAATGTTAGATACAATCCCAACATTTGTCTGGTGGGAATGAGGAAAACCCACGAAAGACTTTACTCAGGATGGCAGGCCTGAGAAATCTGTTCCACCTTTTCGACAGTGTCTCCACTAGGAAACAGTTATTAATGAATATAAATGAATCACTCTACGTACAGGGTGAGTAATACACTGACAAACTGAAGGAAGTGATAATAGATATGAAATTAAGCAGAAAGTGTCTAATGAACAGGGTTCAAAAGCAGAACCGTGAGAGGCGTTCAAAAGTGGTGGATTTTGTTTTTTTTCCTATTGCACCAGGCGTTTGGGCTCCATACTAATAAGGCGCCTTATGTTAAATGAAAAAAGCAACGTTACCAGTTCAGCAGATTGTTCCCTTGGACTCTAGCTATACCAACAATACAGCATTGTTGAAAAAGAGATTCGAGGTATTTTAGGTTCCCTCACAGAAAAATGTGTGCGTTCCTCATGATATTTTTGCATCTACTCACGTTCCATTCGAGCAATCTGCTAAACTGGAAACGTTGGTTTTTCATTTAACATTGGGCATCTTGACCACTGTGGAGCCCAAACGGCAGGTGCGACTGGTAAAATTTCACCATTTAGATTGAAAACGATCTATTTCCAAGAACTTCCCTTTGTTTCCATTTTTTGTCTTTACTTATAACAAAGTTCGCCTATGGCCCAGAACTTTTGATACACCCGGTATATTGTAAAATAAATACTGTCAACTCTAGATTACTAAACCTTTTTTTCTTTCAACGTAGTTACTGAACATTCGTAAATTTTACGATTCAAGTTTATATATCTTTTGGTATTAGGATCTATATTATTATATTTTTTTTTTTATCTGGAAATTTGTTTGTTTATAGAATTTTATAGACAACAAGATTATATACCTTTGGAATACTTTATTTAAAGAAATACATATAAAATCTATGTATATAACTTCCTACCAGTATACCTGATTTACAGATATGACGTCATAAGGAAAAATTTCACATATGTGAGCAAATTGTTTTATTGATATTACGACTTTATAATTAAAAAGAATAAGAACAAAGCAACTAACAGACATAATATTAAGCATATAAACTTTAAACGAAGTTATTAGGTAGATCGTTGAAAAGCGTCATCCATCTGTTTCTTCCTGAAATTTCTATTTCAAAATCTGGGTCGTCCGTATCTTCTACATAATCTTCTTTGAGTTCTTCTTCATCATTTCTGTTTTCAAATAATGTTCTATCGTCAGCATCGGAAGTTACGCTATCTAACAGTCTTCTTATTAGTTATAATAAAATAGCGTCGTCAAGTTATAATAAAATAGCCAAAGAACTTCTAAAGAGTCGCTCAAAGAATCAAAAATTAAGGTAATTACAAACTTTCGTAAAAATTACGAATAGATATTCAGCACAAATGTAACAGAAGCGACAGACATGGTTCTCAAACCAGAATTGGTCTCTGCAATGTGAGTTAGGAAGGTACGGGAAGGAGAAGATGCCACACATACACAATTCGGTAGATACGGCAATGTTGGCCATGCTGTTTCGTAAAATTTACGACTGATTCGTGATTATGGGTTAACTAGGAGCTAGTATGTGTTGTTTGTCTTCTGATACTCTTGTTACACATTATTACTTGTAAATTAGATAATATAGCAGTAAAAGAGGTGAACTCCTTTTGTGCACGTGGTCCCAGGTTTGATTCCCAGTGAGTGAGCATTAAAATTTGAGTTCATTGCAGTGTTTCAGATTCCACATTAAAGTGTAAGTTCACGTCTCGTGTAGCCTCGATGCTGAAAAAGAACGCTAAACTTCAACAAATAACGACAACGATAGAAGAAGACTTTTCATTAAGAAGTCAACTATTTGATATTCGACTAACTCCATTAAGCGTACTTCCAAGAAGTTACCTTAATTTGTTATTCTAGTTATGAACATTTATATCTTTGATCACATATATATTTGCATTTTCTCCATCTTATATCCTAACTCCCTAAGTTTTGTTTAACCAGATCGGTACATAACTGCGTAAATTACCTATAACTACGAAGTACTTCAAACGTCATCTACAAACCTATAGAGTCCTTACACATCAAGTAATTATTGTCTCAACAACAACAGACTGCTACTTTTAAACATTGTTTTTAGCTATCCTGTATTACATCAGTGTCATCATCATAGGTATTCTGCCATTACTAGTAGGTCACTTGCCGCAGCTGAGAAGCTTCCATGCTCAACCATCTTCCGCTAACCTTTGCGTCTTTACGTACGATTTTTCAGTTTTGATATCGTCCAATAATAGTAGTCTCCTTCGCCCTCTCCCTCTCTTTCCTGCCACCATACCCTCCAGCACGTGCCTCTGATACAGTTCCGTCTTAGCCAATGTATCGACCAGTTTCTCTTCCTCTACCTAATTCTCTCCATTCTTCTTCACACCCACATTTCGAAAGCTTCGAGCAATTTTTCATCATTTTTGCGTAATGTCCAGATTACATCAGTGTAATTCTCACTAGATCCTAAAACGTAACAGAAAATTTGACACTTGAACTTCACTCAAGCTTAATCGCTTAGCAGTTCTAGATTTTCAAACTAACTCATCCTCAGGGTGGATTGATTTAAATCACGATTTAACTCAAGATTTAAATCACTTGATTTTTTAAAATAAAAATCGTTGATTTAAATCAAATTCCAAAATAAATTAATTTAAAGTGAAAATAAGTAAAAATTCCGTCTCTGTTCTGTTATTTTGATTATGGAAGATGCTCATAATAAAATGAGACTTAAATGTATGTACAGCACAGTATGAAAATGAGTGTCATGCTGAGGATAATTAGGGAAAATCCCGTTTTGAACGGGTAACGGGTGAATTCTGATTTCTTCTCTTCATAACATAGGTTATATCCAACGAGAGATCACTATGGGAATTTAAGACGAAAATTTGTTTGTGTGCGCGTCTGATTGTTTGTTCCCAGATAATAGGGGTGTATTTATAGGGGTCGGATTCCCTCTCCGAAACTGAAATTCTTTTCAGATTTTATAACATTAGACGAAATATATGTATTTCGTGCCGCAAGCTAGTTCCGAAGTCTGTAACTTATGTTAAAAAAAAAAAAAAAGTGTCATGTTGATAAACGTTGCTATACTTCTTCCTTCATGCTAAAGAAACATTGTTTGGGATTGAAATAGGTTAACGATTGGGGATTAATTCAAAATTCAACACCAATACTTTCACTTAAGTGCAGTTAAGTGCATAATTATCAATTAATTCCTAATGTTTTTTTCTTCAGTTTGCCACTTGTATTATACGAGAAGAAATATTTTATTTAAATAAAAAAAATGATTTAAATAAAAAAATATCAACAAAAATGATTTTAAAAAAAGATTTTTTTTTTCATCCTGCTCATCCTAAACCTTATATTTCTGGTCCTTCAAACTTGTAACTTGTAGATATTAAAACCAATCTTAGCACTTGTGACACTGCAAAACTCCAGTGTCATTTAATATTGCTTTATATCTTCTCATTAGAAGTAAGAGAGTTGAATTTTTAAAGGAAGCATGCATCGTTTGTTATAATCTAATTATAATCTAATTTTGTTGTACATATTTCTTTGAATAACAACGCGGGTAATTATTTATGTTTTATCTTTTTTAGTTGACGCTGTATAGAGAACTGGTGCAGCTAAGAAATCAGTTGGCTGTTGAGAATGAATGTATGCCATACATGGTAGCCAGCAACAAAGCTATATTAGATCTAGTAAAGGCGAGACCGTCTAAAGTGGAAAATCTCAATAGAGGTAATATTTTCATTTACATTTGATACAATGTGCAAGATACTTTTTATTTGGTTTTACTTTTCAGGATGGCGACAAATCTAGAAAATCTTTAAAAATCAGGCAATTTAACGAGACCGGGAAAAGTCACGGAATTCTACTAAGATTCAAGGAATTTAGAATAATGACATGTTATAAATATTAAACCATTGAAAATGAAAATTCTAAGATTAATTCAGATGTCGTTGAATGCTTGTTTAAAAGACTTACCTGTGTTTTCCTTTAATAATGTGTAACAAAGTTATGTTCTGTAGTTTTGTGCATTATCTTTCGCTTTCGCTTGTGCAGTGGAATGTCATATTGGTAAATCATCCCCAAAATACAGTTGTATCAACGATTCAATGGGAAATTAATTTTCGATGGACGAATAGTTGCAATATTTTTTCGATTTCGTTCATACTAGTTTCGATTTTATGGCGTTTTCTGTCCTGCATTAAATGAAGGTACATAATCACGCAAATGAAAGGATTTCGGAGTTACGGATACTCATATATGGCTTCTGTGTTTTTATTGTAATGTCTGATTATTTCGCAAAGAGATGTATTTCGGAAGTGCTTATGAGTTTACGAAGACTGTTGACAAAGTTGTACATCAAGGTATGCATTCTGTTAATACTCAGTGGATAGTCGGGCTAATTTGTTCGGACTCTTGATCTTTAAATATGGGATACGTCTATAGGTACCAAAGTATACTTTCTACTTTAAGCTTATAATGCAATTTTCTGTCAATACTTACATACCCCAAAGCAAAACAGCAGGTGACGGTGCGCCAATGTCGCAGAAAGGAAATGGAGCTGTAGAAAGATTCGCTAATCTCTAGACGAAAATTACTGCCTCAAAAAAATTGTCTACTCTGTAAATAAAAATTACGGTTGCAGAAAGATTTTCTTCTCCGTTAATAAAACACAGTTCACAACAATTCAGCGTTTGATATGATTGTATACCGATGAACTTTAGAGACGCGAAAGGGAAGATTAAGCGATACGTACAGTCGCCGATAAAAGCGCTACAATCGCCAGTGCTACAGTGCATGCAGCAGAATCGAGACCCCTAGCAGACAGTTTTTCAGTAGCGAGATGCTTGCTGAGCCATTGTTTATTCCGTGGTAGCGCTGCCATTGTGATTATAACGTGATAGTAATACGTAAAAATGGCCACCTCAGGGCAATTGTTGAAAACTGGGGATCTTAAAACTAATCGACCTGCAGCCAGTGATTTTTCATTTGAAGAGATTAGCACAATTCATATGGTGGCGTACATTTAGATAGATAGACCACATGCTGATTACAAGGGAAATTTTTTGAAAATGGCTTTATGTCAGAAATATAGTAGTTAATACCACAATCATTTCAAGCCTATTTCTGGAGACAAATTAATATCTAAAGAGGTAACATTCAAAGTTGTAAAAAGGACTCAAGGAGATTTAAATGATGCATCGCCATGTTTTGAGCTGTAAAAAAATTTTAAAAAGTCCCCGTAATTCTTTTTGAGTAAATATATGTGAGGATTTCTTGATTGATTACTTATTCAGTTATTATACAGTTATTATCTATAAGGTCCCTGTACATCTTTTCATAAGTAAAATGCCTTAAAAAAATGTTACAAGTATTTTACTGGGTAACGTTTAAACTTTATGCGCTTGAAAATTTTATATTATAATTTTAGTACGTCATTATTAAAATGCCTGAGGAAGTTTTTGGATTTTTCGTAAGTCGTCGCAGAAAGTTGAAAAACGTTCTGCTTTGGGGCTTACATATTTACAATGGCGTCGATGCAATACAATGCACTAATGCGTCTCATAAGTTTTTTTTTAAAATATATTATTTATTCTCGTTTAATATTATCCTAAACTTACTTTTTTTAATGTACTTGCTTCACCTTTTCTTACTGAATTTCAGACTGACACTTCTCTCAATCCATTTCTTTACAATACTTCATCGGATGTGATTTAAAAAAAAAAAAAAAATAGTTGGTAAAACCAGAAGCTTTTAATTCTTCGAGTTCATGTGTAAGAATTGATATGTAAAATGAAAATCATCTTCCTATAAATAACGTAGACTTTTGTTTCGCTACACATACTCCCTTTAAGAAATGTCAACCAATAATGGATTTGGACATTCTGGATTTTCGCTAAAATTATAGAAGTGTCTACAGAAATTTATTTTTAAATATTTGGATAACTCACATGTAAATTATATAAAGTGACTAGAAGGATTTTGTGAGTGAATTACATGAAGTCTTAGCTGAATTGATTATATGACAACAGGGCAGATAGAATTGTGAAGGAGTTCAGAGAGTTTTGTTCGAATCCAAATTGTAGAACAATTATAAATCAGTATTCTAGAATTTGTCAGCGTTTGGATGACCTTTGGCTAAATAATTTGAATACTTCAGGGTGCAGTGATTTAAGAGTTGATGTTAAAATGGTTTTGATTTCTCTCATAAAAATTCAAATCTAGAAAGAGTATTTTCAATCAATGCCCAGTGTATAGCAGTCGCAAACTTCTTCTGATGACTTTGAGAAACTATCCTTAAGGAAATCCATGATTCATTATACACGAAATGCTCGTACTCGCCTTACAGAAGCAACAAATCAGCGATGAGAGGAAGACGAAAACAAACAAGAAGAAGCTGAAGACAAGGAAAATAAAATCATTCTGAACGAGCTTGAAGCTAAGAAGACTAAAATAATGGAAGATATGCGCAATATTAATGAGGAAATAAAACGGTTGGAGAAGTGAAATAAATTACATAATACTATTGATGTTTATCTAGAGATAAGTCGTTAAGAGCCACGTTAAAAAAAATACAAAATTTACTAATTTTTTTGCTTGTTTTTCATAAATGAAAGGAGATAATGAAATGCAACCTACCACAATCATATATAATGTTATTCTACAACAGAAAATATGAACCTGAAGAATTTTCAGTGTTGCCATCCACAGAAATTACAGTGTTGCCAGAATAACAATTCCCCCAAAATCTAAGTTACGGCAGCGACTAGAGGAACGGACTCAACTGTAATTGATTACGTATCATGTTGTCTTGGAATCCTGTGAACTACTTTTTAAATAACATTATTATTTAACTTTAATAACTGTATGTTAAAATGAAATCTTTGAGTTTTACGTCCCACGGTTATGCCGGTTAGGCTAAAGGAGACGGTGATGATGAATAATGAATGAAATGGTGGAATGAAGAAAGTGGGAGGAAACGGGAGAACCCCGAGAAAACCCACGCACACGGTGTTTGTCCACCACAAAGTTCACTTGGCGGGCGCTGGGATCGAACCCGGGACCCCAAGCACCAGAGGTGAACGCTCTACCACTGAGCCACCGCGGCCCTAACTGTATGTTAAAACTACTCTGTTTATTACAAACTAAATACAATTATTATTTAAAAAATAGTTCACAGGATTCCAAAACATCATGATAGGTAATCAATTGCAGTTGAGTCCGTTCCTCTAGTCGCTGCCGTAACTTAGATTTTGGGGGAGTAGTTATTCTGGCAACGCTGTAATTTGTGGATGGCAACACTGAAAATTCTTCAGGTTTATATTTTCTGTTGTAGAATAACATTATCTATGATTATGGTAATTTGCATTTCATTATCTCTTTTCACTTATAAAAAACAAGCAAAAGTAAAATGGTAAATTTTGTATTATTTTTTAATAGGTCAGGCTCTTAATATAAAACAGCCAGGTTTATCTAAATACATGCACCTTTTTAAGTGAGTGTCTCACTGTGACTTTTTCTCATATGTGACGAAACTTTCATCATGTGACTAAAGTTACAGATTAAAGTTTCAAAAAAAAAAAAAATTCTTGTTTATGTAGGAACTTGTCTTATGTAAGTGTTCGTAATTTCATAATATAATACGTTGTATTTGTTGTGTATTAATCATTGTTCTAGTTGATTAGCCGAAAAAATATATTTATATATGATCGCTGTCTTGTTTTCTTGATCTTGTTTTTCCATAAATTTGAGAAAATTTATGTGGCTAATTACATATCAGGGATAATTTCAAGAAAGTCTGCTGAAAACCGGGGAAAAGCAGAAGATTGCCTTAAATTTTGTCGCCACCCAATTTTCTCATTGCCTTTTACTTCTTATCCTCTATGCTGCTTCCCAAAAACTGGTTCACTTTATGAACTGAAACATGTAGATTTTGATGTCTTAATGAAAGACTTTTGCACTACTTTAAGTTGATTTAAAATTAATAGGAACTTCGGATGCCTTGTTCAACACGTGATTGTTTCAAGCTTTTTGAATACTTAATATGTCTAAGAGAATAAACGTAAGAGGTTGCCAACCCATAATCTAATTTCACTGTGCATTTTGCCGTAAACTGAAACTAAATGAAATGAAATTTTTGAGTTTTACGTCCCACGGTTATGCCGGTTAGGCTAAAGGAGACGGTGATGATGAGAGATGAATGAAATGGTGGAATGAAGAAAGTGGGAGGAAAGGGAGAACCCCGAGAAAACCCACGCACACGGTGTTTGTCCACCACAAAGTTCACTTGGCGGGAGCAGGGTTTGAACCCGAGACCCCAAGCACTAGAGGTGAACGCTCTACCACTGAGCCACCGCGGCCCTTGCTGTAAACTGAATACAGATTTCGCGTGGCGTAGTCGCTAACACTTTCGCCTTTGGTGCAAACGGGTCCTGGGTTCGATTCCCGGTGGGGACACTCGGTCGAGAAAGTGTAACAGCTTTTTCAGGCCAGCCATCCTGAATGAGGGTTCCCGGATTATCCTCATTCACACCAGGCAAATTACGGGATGGTACTAACATAACGGTCCCAGGCCGCTTCATTCCCTCTCCAATCCTTTCTTCCATCCCTTTCCTCGGATAATGTGATCACCGGGGGACGTCATCCCTCATATACATGACAAGCTAAATGGCCTTAGATGCCGAAAGCCCAGAAATCTAATTCCTAATCCTAATGAGCACAGATGTGCCTCAAATATATCGAGTTACTATGTTCCATGTTTATTTAGCAAGGTAAAATTTTATTGTTTGATATAATCAGTATATTTTTTCTTTGTATTTTCAGTTGATGGGTTTACGGAAGCGAAGATAGTGAAATTTGGTAGCGCTATAGTTGAAAAAATAGTACAATTTTCAAGAGAGAACAAGTTACCTCAGGATGTGTTTCAAAGCAACATCGAGAGTTCTTCCCAATCGAATATTGTCGTTCCTTCTGCAACTAAATTATCAGACACCAAAATGGAGACGTATACTCTGTTCCAGAACGGAAGAAAAGAAGTTGCGCAAATTGCTGCAGATAGGTGGGTATCCTGCTAAACAGTAAGAAAAATTAAACGATTCGAATAGGTAGTTTATAATAACCGGATACACAAATTAAGTTGAATTTTCATGGGACAGGCAAACTGAATATTGGACTTTTAGAAATCTATATTTAGAAGAATTTTCTAGAATACTAAATCTTTTGAATCTTAATCATGTAAAAAAAAAAAAAAAAAAAAAAAAAAAAAGTTTTACGTCCCACGGTTATGCCGGCAAGCCTAAAGAAGACGGTGATGATGAGAAATGAATGAAATGGTGGAATGAAGAAAGCGGGAGAACCCCGAGAAAACCCACGCACATGGAGTTTGTGCATCACAAAGTTCACTTCGCGGGAGTGGGATCGAACCCAGGACGCCAAGCACCAGAGGTGAACGTTCTACCACTGAGCCACTGCGCCCCTGCTTTAATCATGTAAAAACTGAGAGGTAGATGGATGAAGCTGTTTATTGTACAAAATGAATTAGCTAACAGAAAATAGTGAAAACTTAGCAAAAGAGTATTTATAAGTTATTTCGCTAAATATTTCATCATATAGCAGCGGTTTCCAACTTTAGATACGCATATCACTGGAGGTTTGCAGAAAGTAATTAGTAATGGTGAAAAAGTCACTTTAATGTTCGTTTACAATGTAAACAATATATAATCATTAAAATTGGATGAAAAATTTTAACGGCAATGCGTGAGATAGCTTGATACAGTCAGAATGGAAGCACTTACAATTGGCATTAATCCCATCTTCATAAATTGTCATACATTGTTCCATACATGGACTACACCAAACGTTTTTAAACATTTATAAAGCTTTTGATGGTTGAGATTTAATTGAATATTTCTGATGATGATTGAGGTTTTATTAAATTTTTCTGATAATGATCGAGATTTTATTAAATATTTCTGATGATGATTGAAATTTTATTGAATATTTCTAATGATTGATTTTATTGATAATTTCTTTAGTACCTATGGGAGACCCGGGTTCGATTCCCGGCGGGAGCTCATGTGGTTCGGATTCCACGTTAATCAGTAGATCCACGTCTCATATAGCCTCGCTGCTTAACGGGACGTTAAACTCAAAATCAACTCAACTCTTTAGTACCTACAATCCTTGAGTATCCCATAGCTTAGTTGTATGAGTAGTATATCTCCTAGGAATCGCTTTAGTTATATTTATAATAGGAGGTATTGTTTTAAAAAGGTAAATTCGTTATTTTAAATTAAAAATGATGTACTCACAAATTGCATAGAATGATGAAAATTCTACAGTTACAATTTTGATTTCATTATGCGGCAATCATTATAGAGAATCAGAAGCTAAGGTTTGTAGATTCAAAAAGATTTTGAAAAGATAAGTTGCGATTGTAGTGATGAACTTATAAAATTATAATAATCTAAAACTAATGTAAAAGCAATTTCAGCGCAGCACAGGGAAAATCCAAGTCCTTTGTTCTTGTGGAAGTAAGGAAATATTAGAAACTTACGATACGCTGTTGCTGAACCTGTGAATCATTTACTTATTTTACTGACTGAATTTTTCCATTTGCCTCAGTATTTTATTAATCACACACAAATTATCAACAATAACTGAATGATTGTGCTAATGTTGACCTAGCGGTAGAAGAATTCTATAACATTTTATACTCAATCTTTGATAAATGTGTTCCATCAAAAAGATATTCTCGTAACTATCCCATATGGTTCACTAGAAATATAATTAAACTTGTGAAAGTAAGAAATACCACCATAAAAAATGGAAACGTGGAGGAGTTTTTTCAGAATATCATCACGAAAAATTTTGTAGTATTAGAGCTTGCCTTAATAGAGAAATCAACGAAGCTTATAAAAACTATGTACACGACTGTGAACAAAATATACTAGAAAATCCAAAAGCTTTCTGGTCGTATGTAAAAAACAAAACTAGAAAATCAGATCATAATACTCTTCGATTTGAAAACAATATTTTAAAAGATAACTTAGAAATTGCAAATGCTTTTAAACAGCACTTTCAAAAAATCGTCAGCAACTCATCACCTGCTTACGACATACAAAACACTTCAAATCGAGAAACTTCTGAAATAATTGACAACCTAAATTTTCACCCCATACATCTGACCCAAGTAGAAAATGCAATTAAAAATCTCAAGCCTAGAAGCTCCCCTGGCCCGGACGATGTACCTCCATATGTAATAAAAGGATGCGCTGAAATTCTAAAATATCCACTGCTAACCATATTTAATAAATCGCTATCGTCATCCCTGTTCCCATCTAAGTGGAAAATTTCGAATATTTTACCAATACCAAAAAGCAACTGCGACAACCATGACGTTCAAAATTATCGGCCCATTGCCTTAATATCTGCCCCAGCTAAGATATTTGAATCTATCATTTATCAAAGAATTTTTAATCATATTCGACCATTAATATCCTCATATCAGCATGGTTTTCTGCCGAAGAGATCTACAACAACTAATCTCGCTGAATTCATACACTTCATTGCGGAGCAAATTGACAATAGAAATCAAGTTGATGCAATATATACGGATTTCAGTAAAGCTTTTGATACACTGGATCATGATATATTATTGAACAAGCTTATTTCATTCAACTTCACTCTTGAAGCGAGACAATTCCTAATGTCATACCTCTTTCATCGCAGACAACATATAATTTATAAAAATATAACAACTTCAAGTTTCATTGTAACGTCAGGGGTCCCTCAGGGCTCAAACCTTGGTCCATTATTATTCTTAATCTTTATAAATGATCTCCCAAATGTGCTACCAAATTGTACTAAATTATTATTTGCTGATGATGTAAAACTCTATCGAAGAATTTCCCAGCCCTCCGATGCTCTCGCACTACAAGAAGATCTAAGCGCACTACACACTTGGTGTATATCGAACAAACTTAATCTTAACATTAAAAAATGTAACGTTATTACATTCACTAAGAAAACTAATAATCTCAAATTTAATTACAGTATAAACAACACTCCTGTACAAAGAGTGGACACTGTAACTGATTTAGGGGTCACTATTAGCTCCAACTTTTCCTTCAACAAGCATATCAATCGCATTGTTAGTGAAGCCTACAGAAACCTCGGCTTCGTAATCAGACTTGGCTTTGACTTTTCAAATACTAATGTTCTTAAAACCCTGTTCAATAGTTACGTTAGATCCAAACTTGAGTACTCTTCAATCATATGGCATCCCAACAGTCAGAAAAACAAAACACGTCTTGAAGCGATTCAATCTCGTTTTGTGAGGTACTTAACTTATAAAGAAACCGGACTATATCCTAAATTCGAAAAATATACCGACCTCCTTCGTAAGCACGATATCTCATCTCTCGAAGACAGACGTACCGCCCAACTTTTGATTTTCTTAATGAAATTATTGCAAAATAATATAGACTCTGAGTATTTACTATCCCAGTTAGAATTACATGTTCCATGTAAACGCACGCGTCCTAGAAATATTACTTTTCATTTACCTACTGCTAGAACAAATACGCTATACATGTCACCTATTAGGAGAATGTGTTATATTTTTAACTCCTATGCTGAAAATAACCCTGAACTTGATATATTTACCATAAATGACCGTTCTCTAAGAACTATTGTGCAATCCTATTGAAGATTCATTAATTAAAATGGCCATATCTATAAATGTGTATTTGTAATTATGTATGTGAATTCATGCATGCTGTAACTATATACAAACTGACTAGGTCACTATCATTAGGTAATATACCTGTTGTGATCTATATGTAACCATAAATAAATAAATAAATAAATAAATAAATAACAATTTGTATTTGATAATGATGTAAAATATTGTAAATAAATGATATATAAAGAGTGAAAATGTACATTATTGGACTGGGACTCGAACCTAGGTTCTTCGGAGTACCGTACCGATGCGTTAATCACTACGTTGCCCATTCATTTTTTCCTCCATTCTTTAGTATAATGATAATACAACCGTCAGAAGTGTTCCGAATATCGACACTGGATTGTCCAAGCCCAACAAGAGGTTGTGGTACAAATGGTACAAACCATGTGATCTGAGCGAAAGAACACAGACTTCAAGAGTTTGGGAGTGTATGGCTGTTTAGGGACCTTAGTGGGTAGTGTAGTGGTTAGCGCGTTGGCACTATACACCGAAAATCCCGCATTCGAGTCGCAATCCAGTCATGCACTTTTTCAGTCTTTATGTATCACTGAACTTGCACCTATAAAAATTGGTCGTTTCCCCCATTCATTAATACTGAAAATAAAGTTTATTATATTTCTATAATTATTAATAGATGCTGTAGGGCGCATATTATTAAGAAATAAAAGCTTACCTTGTACCTAATCCAGTCTTCTCTGTTTAGAATTTATTTATACTCAGTATTTCGGCCTGGTGTGTGGCTGTGAAGACAAACTACGTTGTTTGTTAGCCAGAATATCAGTAAAGTTGCATCATGGTATTATTTGATATCTTATTCAGTAAAGATAAACAAACCGCAAGTATTCTGAAAATAAATAAAATAAAACTCATTTATGCCAGTTTTACACCTTGAGGATTATTATATTCAATCACTGTCGTAGATATTAAGACTGTTTCCTTAGTACTTGATATTTTAAGAGAAGAACCTTTACAAGTATTACAATCAATAATTTGAGTTAAGGTTGGTTTAAAGGGAAAAGTTTTGCCGATAGATGTCACTGCAGTCTTTTTTTCTTTTCTTTTTAACCTTTCACGAAAATCCATGATTTCTCATACAAATATCAGCCTAGAGACTTCAAGTTTTTAGAGAAGGAACTTCATAACCTATCGAAGGCAACAATCCGTGCCGATATTTTATTTCGAATTTTCTTCATTGTTGAAATGGCTTGATTGTTGAAATGGATATCCAGACCTTTAACAGTGGAACTGCTCCAACAATGAAGAAAAGTCTTTTAAAAAAATCGATACGGATTGTTGCCTTCGATAGGTTATGAAGTTCCTTCTCTAAAAATTTGAAGTCTCTAGATTGAAATTTGTAAGAGAAATTGTAAATTTTTGTGAAAGGTAAAAAAATACATGAGAGAGATACAAAGACTGTTGGTGACATCTATCGGCAAAACTTGTCTGTTTACACCAACCTTAAAATAAAGAACACAAAGCAATATATGTAAACACAAAAGAATATATGTGATAAATATAATTCTTTAGGAATTTAGAGATTAATGAAAAGGTTTGTACAATTAGTAAAACTCAAAAATCCAAGTTAAAGTTTGTTTCATTATGATGCTTTTCAAAATTTTGTTTTTCTATTAGTGTGAAAATTGAAAAGTGGGATATTATTAAATATACCTTAGACCAATGTATTTATCTTTGAAGGCGTTTAGCTCCGGACACTATAATAAATCATTTATGTGAAGCCATAAAAGCTGGTTTGCCTGTAGACGTAGAGAGATTGGGAGTAACAGAGAACATTGAGAAAGTTATCACAGATGTCATCCGAGCTCCTCCGATCAACTCAGGTACGTAAAGCGTTTCTAAACATTCTATATAGTTAGTTTAGTTTCGTATGGCATATGTATTTCATCACATAAAGTAGTTTATGTTATTTATACTTTTTACTATGCCTTTGTTAGGTTTCTTTTCTGTTTGTGTGTCTGTTAATGTCAGATCTTGCGACTTTTATTTCAAGTTCTTCTCTAATAAATAGAAACGACTCTGAAATGTTGTATAGATACGTAAAACTGTACATTACATTTTCATACAAATTTTCGCTCTAACTTCTCGATTTCCTGAAAACTTAATTAAATTATTACAAATGTATTTAGAAAGTTTATATGGATATGTAATATCAGTGAAATAAGCATGGTTCAGTGCTGTTTCGAGTTCTTTATGATGCGCCTTTAACGGAAAAGTTAGGAACTATTACCTTTTACAAGTTTCAGAGTGTCTTAGTAGTCTGGGAGAAATTGGAAAAATCAAGGAATTAGTAAATTTATGGAAATATCAAGGGCTTTTCTATATATTCTGGGATTTTTAATGTTAGACTAAAAATATATTGAAAATACTGAAAGTCTAATGAATGATGCAACGTAAGCAAGTGTTGGAGCGATTGTCTTTGCTAGCTTTTCATCTCCTTTTGCTAAAGAAATTTACTTAAGTATCCTTTTTCAATATTCAGGGTTCCCACATTCTGGAAAATCAGGGAAAGTCATGGAAAGTCAGGGAAATGAAAACATGTCAGGGAAAGTCATGGAAATTATGCATTTCGTGTAAAATATCATGGAAAGTCAGGGAACATAAATGTGCAAGGATGGAGTACTGTATGTAAATGTGGACATGTAAAGAGAAAGGCAATGATATATCATTCCCAGTGATGGTAGTGATAGTACAGTGTTGCTATTTCATACTAAGGGAATGAGGTAGTGTGTGTATGTGTGCGTATATATATGTGTGTGTATGAGACAGAGAAGGGGAGGGGATAATAATTGATAATTTGAAAGTAGAAGTCGAAGTATGACTTGTCATTCAGAATTTTTCCTTATTGAAAGCATAAGTTCTAAAGTCGCACAGGTTCTGAAAAATACTAGCTCTATTGTTGAACGTGTACGCTTACATAAAGCTACTATGCCTACATATCTTAAAGGATGCATGTATTTAAACTTACGCCGGTGCTACACTGAGTGAAAATTCTCTTCATTCCTTTTATCTCTTTCTACTCCACAACTCCTCCTAAAGGGTTGGAATGATTTTAATGAAACTTGAAACTTTAATGAAATAACAAGTTGTCAGATGAATATGATTGTGAGATACTTTGACTGCAGTACAAATAGGGTGGCAAATCAGCATGACAATATTGTTCTCTTGGATCATGCAACCCACCAAACAACTTGTTGCAGGTGTCAATGGATGAGCCCAATGTTAATCATTGCTTCCTGAAGAACTTGAAAGAAAAACTGAATGAAGATTTCCCAGATGGAAAAAAAAAAAAAAAAAAAGGACATTGGTGTGTGTGGTTTACATGTTATCAATGGTTCAATTAAAAATGGTATCCAGACTGCTGGATGGGACTTGCACAATTTTCTTCGTGACATATACTATTTGTTTTGTGATTCTCCAGCTCGTCGTGCAGATTACACTGCTTCCACTGGAAGCAAGATGTTTCCTTTAAAACACTGTGCAATAAGATGGGTAGAGAACGTAGCGTGTGTGGAACATGCTTTACTTGTTTTTGATGACAAAGCAGTTTGTACGAACAAAGAAAGAGATCAAGAGTAAACCATTTTAAATTGTTGTGGAAGGTACAGGTGATGCTTTCATGAAGTGTAAATTATGTTTCTTCAAGACTGTCTCAGCAGAGTGTGAACCAATTTTAAGAAAATTCCAGAGTCCTAAGCCATTTGTTTGTTTCCTGTACTCAGAACTTCTAAGTCTTTTAAGGAATCTAATGACTCGTTGTGTCAAACAAAGCAGTATGAAACTTGCTGACAGTGCAGTGAAGCTTCTTGCATTAGGTTTGACATCCAATGAAAATTTGTTGGAAGCAAGAAAGTTAGACATTGGTTTTAAGACAGAAAAACTACTGAAAGAACTGAAAGCATCAGGTAAAGATAAACTATCTTTCAGGCTTGACTTTCGAAACTTTTTTGCTGGGCACAATCAAGAAGATTGTGGAAAGGAGCCCTCTGAAGTACAAACTAGTACGTGCTGTCAGCTTTGGATCCCAGTCTACAAAAGAACAATTCAGAACTTGCTCAGACTAGGATGAAATGCATTCTACAAACTCTGCATGAGCATAGCAGGATATCTGATTCTATAGCTGAGAAAGCAACGAGTCAGTTTATGTCTTTCTGTACTGAAATCCAAGGATCCCTTGCAGTTGACTTCAGAGAATATGAAGAGAAAATTTTGCAGCACTAGGTTAGATGACTTCTTTGGAAAGGTATTGTCCAAGAAACAAGAGTATGCTGATTTGTGGCATATTGTGAAAATATGTTTAATTTTATCTCACGGCAATGCCTCAGTGGAGGGCGGGTTCTCAGTCAATAAGACACTTATTGTAGAAAACCAAATAGAAGACTCTCTAGTTGCACAGAGGTGGGTGCATGATGCAATTATGTACTATGGAGGTGCAAAATCTGTTCCCATTGATCGAAGAATGCTTCTTTCAATTCGTTCAGCTCGGAGACGCTATGATGAATACCTTCAGCAGAAACGAATCCAGAGTGCAGAGGAAAGTAAAGTCAAAGCTGAAAAAAGAAAAGTAAGTGCTGAAGTCAAGAAATTAGAAGCAAAGAAGAAACAATTGGAATTATGTTATAAACAAGAACAGGACGCTCTCGTACAACAAATTGAAAAACTGAAAGTAAAATAAAGTTCTGTTTAAAATGTTTGTAATGTATCTCAGAGCTGTCAGTTAGGATTTTCTTGATTGCATATTTTGTTGTTTTGTCAAGCCAAAAAATAACTAATTTCCAATGTCAAGGTATGTGGTATTGTATCATACATATATAATATTGTTATATACTTAAATATTAAATTTTGTCTAAATTGTTGAATATAAAAAATACATAAATGGTAATTAAAGGATTGTGATGGACGGCTATGGGGATGGAGGAGGCGTTAAAAAAGTGTATGACAGGACTTACCACATATCTTCCCATTGATATTCAAGAATTCAAGTCAGGGAAAACAAGAATTTGAGTCAGGGAAAAGGATCTTTACTTTTCTGTGGGAACCCTGTATAAGTCTACAAATGATGTTTCTTTTAAGAAAAGGTTTTGAGGTGTTAGTCTGTAATTTCAAGTTGTAGATAAAAAAAAAAGCCTGTTAAAAAACAGTAAACTCTGTGACAAGTAAGCTGATCACCAAAAAATTTCAGAGCATTGCGGCAAATCATTAGTCTAGAAGTTCCCTATGGCACTAAGTACACTGTGACACCCACATATCCTGGGGTCTAAAATACCATCTTCGGCCAAACATCCACTGCGACATGCAATAACTGTTAATCCTGAAATCATTGATCTGTTCTTTTTTAATTCAGTAAAGAATATCAGATAACTAGAGAAGTATTGGAACTCCTTTAGCCAAACATATTGTTATTGAATTCATTAAATATTTTGCTTTGTTGACCACATCCTTAATGATGTTCTTACTGATAATTGTAACTTCTATAAACTGTTCTTAATTATGATGTAGAACTGTGACTTACTTCTATTCGTCTTCAAAAATTGGATTTTATATCTACGGAAACAGTATGCACTTTCGAATTATATCGACTTTACTATTGCTCTTCAGTGTATGATACCGCAGATGTTAATTTCAGGTCTATAGACAAGTCTAAAAAACGAGATGTGTCGCCCTGGAAATACATGATGAAGTATTTGTTATTACTAGCTGAAATATCCATTCTTCGCATGGATCAGATAAAATATCTATGTAAACAAACTGAACAACGAAAGAAAAAAATATCGGGCATTTTCTACTACTTTTACATATCCCGATAAACGGCCTCTGAGACCCCCTGGTTCGAATTTTGAAAAAAAAAAATCACCCCTGGCCCCCAGCCAATGGGGGCTGTATTTGGAACTCAACGCCTGTGAGAGTTTCATCATTCATCTCAGCGACCACGAAATTTATGGATTTGACACTAATATCGGTCATTTTGGATTACTTTTACGTCTCGGTAACCCCCGGCCCGCATACAGTGGTAGCTGAATTTGAAAGTCATTTCTAGTGGAAGTGTTACCATTGATCTCAGTGACTGCGAAAACTATGGATTTGACACTAATATCGATCATTTGTTTGTTATTTTTATATGTCTCGGTATTACCCCCCTCTCCCGTGACCCCCGGTCCGCAGCCGAATGGAGTGAATCGTAGTAATGCGATCGAAGTTTCACCATTGATCTCAGCGATCGCGATAACTATGAATTTGACACTAATATCGGTCATTTTCTACTACTTTTACATGTTCCAGTAAACGCCCCCCGCTCCGGTTCGAATAAAAAAAAAAAAAAAAAAAACCGCTTCGTCTTGGTCTGGGACCTGTGACCAAAATTGGGTAACTCTCCGTCCACTCATCTGCTCCCCAGGCCGCACACAGACAGACACACAAACAAACTCTTTATTTTATTTATATTAGAAGATTGGATATTCCAATAATATTTAACACGAACTGACATTTCAACTCAGTGGTAGGTTAAGTGGTCATAATGTTCTGGCTGATCAGTGGAGTGTTTTATATATATATATATATATATATATATATATATATATATATATATATATATATAAAAGAGAACGTACAAAATTTTGTCCGCTCATCACGCTAATACGGCTGAACCAATTTCTTTCATTTTTGGGGGGTTATTAGGATTTGGACCCTAGATGGTTTTTATCATATCACTTTAATTTTTAATTACCAGTGTCTTGAGATAATTGACCATTCAGGTGTCCATAACGTACAAATCCTTTGTTATTAGTTCATCATAGGTAAAAATAAACGTATTTATATGCAACCCGCATGACCGTGAGGATCGGCGGGTTAACATAAATGACAGGCGATATACAGCGGAAAATAGCTTGAATCTTCTGTTTAAAATTTTTTAATTGATTTGCTTATTTTTACAGACACTTTTACAATATGCCAGCACCGGGATGACCGCAGCGAAGCGGGGCGGGTTAACATAAATGACAGGCGATATAATGTTAAGATTTACTGCAATCTTCTATGGTTTTTATCATATCACTTGAAAGCGAAAAAGTAAAAATTATCTAAGTAACAAAGTTTATTGCGTTCCGGGGTGACCGCAGCGAAGCGGGGTGAACGCTGCTAGTATATATATATATATATATATATATATATATATATATAAATACAGTGATAGTAAATTCACTTTTGCGAATAATCAATGGTAGAGAGTTTACTTCTGATGCAAAGGTCTCAGATCCAATCCCAGTCTGTGATGAACAGTGGTTTACCAATTTTTAAGTCCATCAATTCTTTTATGCTCGTTCACATGCATCTAACACTTGTATTTAGCCTGTAAAGTATAACCTCGAAAATAAACTATTTGTTTTATTTTGAGAACTATTATTTCCTTCTAATAATGTTGGAAGCCTTACAGAAGCTTGTCCAGTGTAGAAGTTTCTTCTCTATAACACTAAGTAGTATGATACCCACATATCCTGGGATCGAAGATATCGCATTTGCTGGCGTATAAGATGAACTCAATTTTCTGTGTTTAATTTTGACAAACGAACACACACACGCCCCCTCTACCCCTATATATATATATATATATATAAAGGATGTGACAGCTCGTTGTTTACAACACTTGGGAGGGGATTCTAGACATGGAAACAAGGAAAAGTGTCTATGTAACACAAAGTAGAATACCGCATCTATACGGAGTTACGGGAGTCCGTTGAACGTACACTTGGAATTCTGGCTAAGCAACTAGTCATAGAACTGCGGCGACAGGCGGCACACAAAGAAACAGTACTCAGAGAATCCAAAGCTGCAGTAATTGCTTATGTACACTGAGGCGGAAGGTATTCCCCAAAGGGAGGGAGGAATTCCCAGCAATTTTCTGAAGGATACATTATCCAAAATAGGCGAAACGTACGGCTTGGCTGCAATACGTACGGAATCGGGGATAGATGTTGATATCGTAAGCCAATTCAAGGTGGCGGACGAAGCATGGTGTGCGGGGTTGCATACCCACATGCAGGAAGAAGTACATGCGTACATGGAGCATGTAATAAACCACATTTGCAGTGATGGTATTACAAATTTGTACTTTATGGTATGATGATTGCAATAGAAAGAATATTATCAGTTGGGTAAAAGCATTTTCCCAGTCGGTACGCTGGCGTTCGATATCTTGCGGCGGCCACCCTGACCAGACTTCCGCAGTGTTTCTCATCAGTCAATGACAGGGTAGCACCTTTTCTGTATCCCTGTCCCCTTCCCTACCCCGGCATCGTCAAAGTTGCTGCAATGTCGTAAAGAGCGTTTAGATAAATGAGGGCGGCCTACAGTCATCTTTCATAGCCAGTTGGTGGGTGAATAAGGGGACATATGCATGTTGTCTGCTAACTTCATCAAGTGTAAGATGTACAGCTTGAAGGAAGGCCATTTTCAATACACGAGTTATACATACATTTCGAGCGGGAGAGGAGGGGGAGGGGCGACGTAGTTCTACCAACCCACATAGGAGTCTCCTGTAGATAAGCATCGAACAGAAAAAACAAAGAGCAGTGCTTTGTTTCTTATTTGTATGAAGCACACCACAGGTACAGAAGGTTAGTAAGCAATCCGCTAGAGGTCTTAATAAGCTAGTTTTGTGTGACGCTTGTAGTGCTTCGCTTTGCAGGCAGTGTTTATACGTAGATTGCAAGTTACATCGAATTACGTTACTGAGTTAAAGTGGGCAGTTGTGGAACGTGTGATTGAAAGAATACAGCAACTGGAAGACAGTGCTCTAGTGTTAACTAACGAGGTAGTTGTTTGTATGTGATACCACGTTGTGGCCAGGATGGCACATTTCTCACTATTCGAGCTGGCTGATGTGCATTTCATGTGTGGAGAGGCAAGGGGTAATAGCTGAGAGGCAAGGCGTTTGTATAATGATAGGTTCCCTAATCGACGAGTACCGTCGCACATCTTTTTCGAATGGCTCAATCTTCGACTTCGAGAAACAGGATCTCTTAGACCCCAAACAGATATTGGAAGAATTCAAGATGTGCGAACTGTTAGGTTTGAAGAGAAAGTTGTTGCGGCAATTCTGGCCCGTCCTCAATCCAGCACACGCGGTATAGCCCAGACACTACACTCCAGTCATATATGTGTGCCGCGTCCTTCATGACGACACTATGTACCCATTCAAGTTGAAGAAAGTACATGAGCTATTGCCTGAAGACTTTCCCCGCCGTGTGGACTTTTGCCAATGGTATTTCTGTCAAATTATCGTCATTCCGAACTTTCCAACTGTTATTTTGAGGACCGACGAAGCAATATTCACCAAGACAGGTGTGTTCAACAATCACAACGGTCATGTGTAGGATGTGGAAAATCCATATGCCTTTTTGATGCATGACCATCAGCACAGAATTGTAATCTCTGTATGGTGCGGCATTTTAAAGGACCATCTAATTGGCCTTGCGTGTTGCCTAACCGCCTTCATGGCACGCACGTCACATATTTCCGTGAGGTCTTACCGGAACTTTTAGAACACGTGCTCTTGACACTTACGCGGGGAATGTGCTTCCAACACGACGGTGCCCTAGCGCATTTTGACCGTCATGTGAGGGCCTTACTCAATGAAACGTATCCCAAGCGGCGAATTGGCAGGGATGGACCTGTGTTATGGCCACCTCGCTTGCCTGACATCACACCACTTGATTTCTTTTATGGGGAGAGATTAAACAACTTGTGTACGAAATCCCTGTTCCAACTGCCCAAGATTTCATTGCCCAAATTGTCGCAGCTGCAGCCTTATTTCCGACACGCCAGGCGTGTTTGAACGAACGAGACAAAACCTGCTTCGTCTGCATCATTTGTGTATTGAGATGAATGATGGATAGATTCAACACCGTCTACAATGATCTGCTTTATCGTTTACTGCGTAGCAGTGTTTGAAATGTATGTGTCCACTTCCTGAGACATTATGCACATTGATACGCCTGTGTACGTTAATGCTGTTCTTATTTGATATGTAGTGTAATCACTCGCTGTTCTGCTGTGCGCGTGTACTTCTTGCGTGTTGGAATGCAACCCCACACAACATGTTTCGTCTGCCATCTTGAATCGGCTTACGCTAGCTACATCCATGAAAGCATGTCGTATGCACTGCAGCAAGATGTTACATTTCGCTTATTTTGGTCTATGTATGCGTCAGAAAATTGCTGGGAATCTCTCTCTCTGTTCTATGACTCATCATTTTGCCATAATTGCAAGTGAACGTTCATTTCTTCACAGTTTCGAATGCCCGTAACTCTGGATAGATGCAGTATTCTACTTTGTGTTACATAGACATTTTTCTTGTTTTCGTGCCTAGAATAATCACCTCCCAAGTATTGTAAACAACAAGCTGTTACTCTCTCTCTCTCTCTCTCTCTCTCTCTCTCTATATATATATATATATATATATATATATATATATATATATATATATATACAGGGTGTAAAGAAAGGTTTACAACGCTTGGGAGGTGATTCCTCACACGAAAACAAGCAAAACGTTTGTGTGACATTTTCTTAAATTCGGCGTCGTTTCCGAGTTACAAGCTGTCGCAAATGGCTGCAAAACGACGTGTGACACCTCATTGCGGACAAAGGAAAGGTGCAACAGCAAGCGGGTCTACACAGTTTAGAAAAAGTAATGCCTTAATAACATAATGGCGTCAGAAGCAAGGCAGTAGGGACGCGGCATAAGGAGTTCCTTTTCTGCATCCATTTTCCGCATGTCAGTCTATCCATATAAGAAAGTCCCCTTTGAGAAATTCCTTGTGCCGCGTCCCTACTGCCTTGCTTCTGACACCATGACATACCGCAGGACCGCGGAGTTTTTGGTGTACCAGGATCCACTCTAGAAAATTAAGTAAATCGAACAAATCCCAAGCCAATTGGAGCCCCTTCTGTTCCTGATGCTCAAGAACAAAAAATGTTGATATATGGCGTCTTAAAGGCTGCACAGTGGAGTTTACCCTCTCACTTCAACTGATTTACGGTACATTGTGAAAGAATACCTTGACAAGCTGGGAAGAACAGAGAAACTATTTCAGCAGAATCTGTCAGGCGTTAAATGGACAAGGTCATTTTTGCAGAAACATGCTAATGTTCTGTCGGTTCATCTCTGAAAACTTCAAGAGAGCTCGTGTTGATGTCACCTCAGAAATTGTTCGAGAGTTCTTCAATAATGTACAAGACACATTAGAGAACGTCCCCTCTGAAAATGTCATCAATTATGACGAAACGAACTTGTGTGATGACCCCTAGAAAGAAACATGTGATTGCGAGGAGGGACACAAAACATCCAGAGAAAGTAATATACTCTTCTAAGACTAGCATTTCTCTCATGATATGTGTTAATGGTGATGGAAAGCTACTTCCCCCTTATGTTTTGTATAAGGTCGAACATTTATGGGACACATGGCAAGAAGATGCCCCGCCTGAACGAGATACAATAGTAACAAAAGTGGGTAGTTTGACCTGGTGGGACGTGACTGTGAAATTTTTGCGATCGAACAACGGAAGTACAAGAATGTTTGTGTTTCCGAATACCGAGGATGAAGACACAGTAACAAAGGACCGGATTGCCAAGATTCTACTACCACCAAAGGAAAAACAAGAAGTTTCCATTTTTGATAAAGTTGCTATCTAACTGTTAACATATAAACTATAGTACACAGACATTTATTATATCGTTTTGTTCTTATGTGAAATTTTGTGAGCTAAGTTTTCAAACCGCTAAAAAGTAGTAAAAAAATTGGAATTTCCGAAACTAAAAAAATGTACTTTTAATAAAAATGGTGAATAATATTTTTTTCCTATTTTTGGGTCCGAAATAACCTCATATGTGCGATAAATTTAGACAAAGCCATGAAGGAAATATCTGTCTGGGGTAAGTTCGTACACAATTTAGCATTTTTTAAAACAACACAGTGAATATTTATTATGCACCTTAAACATGTGGCTATCCGAATGAAGAAAAGAACTATGTAAAATTCAGCCGCCATTAATGAATAGTAACAAAAAACTGTAAAAAGCGTCTGACAGTACATTATTATTATTATTATTATTATTATTATTATTATTATTATTATTATTATTATTATTATTATTATTATTATTTCGTTGACTTAACAATTTATTTCATTTCCAGATATAAGCAGACTGACACCAATAAAGGAAAATTGTCCGACTTACATCAGCTGGAATCAAATCAAAGTTACCATAGCACTCTTAGTAAGGAGATTTGGATTAGGAGACTCGAAATTAGCTTTCGTAGAAAGCACAGAGTCCTGTGTAAGTATTAATTAATTTGTTTACATTATAATCGGATTTCTGTTGGTAATTTAGTCAGGAACTAAATCTAATATCCATATCTATATTTCTTTCTCGTGGAAATTTCAGTATGTGCTTATTATTATTGTGATTTTAATTATAGCTTCACATGATTGTAAACTTGTAGTTTGGTAAATAAAATTAAGCACTAAGCTTGTATCCCAGAAGAATGTTATATTATTGAAATTATTTCAATCGTCTCTGGCGTCTTCATCAGCAACACCTCTTCACTCGTGTTTTATTCTTGATAAGTAATCCTTCACTAATTCACAACTAATTGTTCCAAATTTATTGCCTCGATAGAGAAAGCAGCAAACCATATTGCCGACCTAGCAGACAAATAAAAAAATCCTCACAAACTATCGTTTGGTAGGCTACAAGATCCAAAATAAAAACTTTAACAAGAAAACTAATTTGCTTGTACAGACTCATTAGGGATTTTGAACAGTTCTTGGTGCATTAGATCAGAAAAGGACAATGCTTTTACAGTGATTCACAAGGAGGATTACAGGAACATATTGCCATTCAAAATAGATTCATTTCCCACAGTCAACAGCCAACTAGATGATACCATAAGGAAGGTTAATACAGTTCCGGAAGAATCTTAGGTCATTGACTAAAACACAGCGAAATCACTGAAAACTGATACGCCTTCTCTACCTTTTATATTTGTTTTACCAAAGATATATATATATATATATATATATATATATATATATATATATATATATATATACAAAATGGAGCGCCTTTAAAACCCCATTATTTCATGCCGAAATTCACGAATCTACAAGTTACTTGAATGGTTAACATATTTATTACTGATAATACCTCCGAATTTAAACATGTAATTAAAAACAGTGTGGAGATCATTCCTGAGATGAAGTCAATAGTCAACGCAGATCTTAAATTAACGTTCGTTGATATCATTAATATGTTTAACTCCATCCTTATTGATCCTACTATTTATTGTATCCAGCAATGACTACGATCCTTGAAAGTTTCAAATCTTACTATATTTGAAATCAGTAACTTCTTGAATGCCTCCGGGGGCACGGTGGCTCAGTGGTAGAATGCTAACCTCTGATGCGTGGGATCCCCAGCCAAGTAAGTTTGTGGTGGACAATGTCGTGTCTGTTTCCTTCCACATTCTCATTCCACCAATTCTTCCATCATCATTCACGTGCCTTAAATATCGTCTGTCTCAGTCTAACGGGCATAATTGTAGGACGTTAAACTAAAATATTTTCATTTGCATGTTTTCAATGCTCCCTTTGTAAAAGTTCTATTGTGCTTTCGAAGAGAAAATTTACCATCAAGAAGATGGTCTCGCTGTTGATTGCCCTGTGTCTTCTCTAGTGGCTAACGTCGGTTGTTAACCATTTCGAAACAGAATTTTTGAGCAGAGAAAATAAAATTTATAAGGTATTTTAGATATGTTGACGATTGTCTGATTGTTTACAATTACAAAAATATTTTATTGGATCATCTATTGGAATTTAACTCCATTCATAAATTTACGTTGGAAGAGAAAACAGAAGTAGGCCTAAATTTTCTCGATAAGATGATTTACCGGCACAACAATAAATTCTTCACCTCTGTGTAGAGGAAGGAAACGGCGTGTAATTATTTTGTATATAAAGATTCAACTCATTCGCACCTAATAAAAACGAGGGTTTGAAAGAACTTTTTGTTACGAGCTTTTTACATCACTTCCGAAGAATCAAAACTTCGCCAACATTTGCAGTTACTATTTGATTTACGTAAGAAAAAATGGATTTGTTGTTTACACCCTAGAAAACTGGAAGAAGGCAACGTAGGAGTGTCACAGTGGGCCCTTGTTCCACGAGCACCGATAGAATTGTGTTTGAGTCCTTTTTCCATCCACACACACACATATACATAGACACAAGAAAAAGCCGAATCTCCATAAGGCAACTGGATCGTAAATGGGATGATATGATATATTATAGATAAATAAGTATACAGCAAATTATAATAAAAATTAACAAGTCTACAGATTAAAAAAAAAAAAAAAAAAAGTACAGCAATGCAACATATTTCAAAATATTCGTCCTGTTAGCATTAATAAGTATTTTTGTGGTTCTTCATTTTGCTGAAACGGTGTGTATTTATTGTTTTTAAAACACAGAGATCATTCTTTCCGCACAGACCTGTGAAACAACAGAACAGTTGACAATTACTGATTTTGCTAAAGAGCATGGAGACTTCGAATTTTTCGTCAGTTAACTTTTCACACAGAAGTTCTTTTCTCGTATTTCTGCAAGAAGATTATGGATAGTAAAAAATGTGTATGTGAATAGAACCGCCGTTTACGAAGTGCCGTAAAAGCATGTGTGTTTTAGTATCTGTACAAGAATTGTGCATTATTAGTGGGTGCCTTGTAAATAATATGTGATATCATTTAAATGCGTAAATCCAAAAGTGAAGATGTATGAAGTTCTACAAACCACGTAAATTTATGAATTGTTCTCCATTTGCATAATTTTGGTAGTTCAAGGATGTCTTCCGCATGAACTAATTATCAGGAATAAGGGAGGAGCGGGACAGGGGCTACTTATGAAGACCTCATAGCGGGTTGAAATAGTTTAAATAATACAGGTTGAAATAGTTTTTTGGGATACAAAATCAGTACTTAATTTTATATCTTATAATGTCAATTAGCTAATATTTTAGTTTACATTCTTATTGTTGAAGGTTCTCTGTATTACTACATTTTTTTTATTACTCTGTATTACTATGATTATTTTAACCCATAATAACCCCTCTGCACTAAAATATGCAAATCTCCGAAACTGTAATGATTTGTTTGAAAATATATCATATTATATTGTAAGTTCTTAGAGAAAATGTGTATGTATTTTTTTGTAAATACAGAGGATAGATCATCTTTTCTATTTTTGACCTTCGAATTCCTCGAAATAATAAGTATTGGGCAACAATGAGTATCGGCAGCAGTGAGTACTTGCAGAAAAAACAAAAAAACAAAAACGTTTTCCAGTAATAGAAAAGCAAGAAAATTATAGCCTAAGTCTCATTCACGTTACAACAATGGTGATCTCATATGAGATCGCTAGGACTTTACGATGTCTGACCCAGCAACAGTGATCATTTTTGCTAAGTCAACAGTTTTGTAAAGAGTGTTCAGAGTGCATTGATTGACTTGTATGTTGTTCAGTGTAATACTTTTCTGTGCACTATAGGTATGTTAGTGATGGGTAGAAACATACAATCGTACACAGTTTCTGAGATTTAGGAAATGTTGCGAGAAGTGATTGACCACGAAAGTTTTAGTGGTGCAGAAGTTGTTATTTTACCATCTGATAAAGTAGATTTATTTTGATATTTGTTTGCAAGTATTCAGCTGCTAACAGACCTAAAAGGTATAGGATTTCGAGCGACTGGAACGATAAGAGAGCAACAGATGCGTCACTGTCCAGTGCTGAGTGCAAAAGAAATTAACAAGATGCATCGGGGCTGCTTCGATGATCGTTTCGACGAAACAAACCAAATCTGGATTGTAAGGTGGAACGATAACAGTCCCGTAACTGTTGCCACAAATTTTGATACTGTTGTTCCTCTGGCAAAGCCACAATGCTTTTCGTGGAAGGAAAAACAGGAAGTTCCAATTGAGCAAAAGTGTTGTAAAGAATTATAACAAAGGAATGGGAGGTGCTGACTTTTATTATTGGTTGTGCGTCAAATATTCAGTACGTGTCCATGGCAAGAAATGGTACTGACCACTAGGTATTAGAGCACAAGGCATGGCGGTTGTCATTAGTTTGCCATCGTATAGAGCAACAGGACGATATGATATGACACTGCTGGACTTCCGAAGGTAAATAATAATTTGTCTTCTAACACGAAATCTCTCCATTTTGAGATACTCACTATCTACTGTGATAGACGACAGTGAATTCGATGGGAACTATCACTTACTTACCAAAAGAACACAACAACGACGTTGTTAGAGTTGGATGTGCACGACTACTAAGTACTGTATTAAGTACAATGTAACTTTGTATGTTGAGTGTAATGTACCTTCCATACACAAGTATAAACATGTTGTCATGCACAGTTGAAAGGAATCGGCATGGTGAAAAAATAACTACTACTTTGCTAACAACCATTTTCGATTATAATCCTTTGTAGTTTTACAAAAATAACGTACAGTATCAGAGCCAATGTTCTTTAAGTTCATGTGCACTTCTAAATAAAATCATATTTACCCATCCACTTTTTATTTTTGCTTCAAAGTTAGGTTAGGTTAGATTTTGTACAGTCTTCACCATACGTGTATATTTTATATCACAAAGTCCCAGTGATCTCATATGAGATCAGTCACGTGACGTAGAATCGTATATGACAATGAAATTTCACTTTCAGGAACAATAAGAGATCCCACGACGAAGACTACGAAATTTCAACGTAATTCAACAACTTTTTTCCTTTCTGGGACCAAATGGGTTACGAGCACGAATTCTATTAAGAAATATTCAATACTTGCCTTTCTCAATTATTCTTTAGCTTAATGATCCACCTTGCGAATAGAACTTGTTAGTTTTAAGCTCTTTGCATAACAGGAAGATCGTTATTGCTCTTCACAATATACCTGAATCGAGATTTTACTTTTAATTATCAAAATATTTTCTTAAACCTCTTGATTACCAAGCCTCTTCTGTAAGGTAGGACCATTAGTACCGGGATAATTTTTTTTTTAGAAAGAATGTACTTTCATAGAGCTACTTTCAAATGTTCATAGTTTAAACCCTAATTGGCCTGGATACATGAAACGAGAAATAGGGTATACGGAATGAAAAGAAAATTAAGCAGATGTATAACTTCGGTACATTTAGCCCGAACCGACATCTCAAGGGAGGATAGCAACGAGAATTGGAAATGTTCCTGATGTATAGTTCTTACTTTATACTGAACTGCAGGTCCGGTCATTATACATTGGCCGTCACTGCGTAGATAATTATATTTTTCAAACTTTAAATAAATTATTAAATAAATAAATAATTTAAAAAATTGCTGAAATATCGTTTTTTCCTTTTCTTTAAAAGTAATTTCTCATTTAGTCCCATTTGCTTTTTACTGTGGGAGTGGAATAAAAATTTGTAGTCTTGAAAAATTTAATTCGAGATCTCAAGGTATTTGATCTGATTTTTTTAAAATAGTGATAATTAAGAGTTAGTAAAGTTCGCTCCATTTTATGTGTATGTTTTTAAAAGGAGAAAAGAAGTATGAAACAAAAGACAAATAGGGCCTATGCAATGTTTTTTTGTGTTCCTACGCAGTCAATTTCTTTCATTTTTTCGAACATTTGTTAAAGATTGCCGCTTTGCCTTGATATACTTGAAATAATAGATTATTATTTTTTTAAAAAAAGTTTAACGTTCCACAACTATGTATCGAGACTAAAGGAGACGATGATGATGAGGTGGACGATAACGATGCAATGAAGTAAGTAATATAAGACAGGAGAATGTCGAGAAAACCCACTCACACGGTTGTCCACTACAAAGTTCATTTGGCACGGGCTGGGGTTAAAGCAAGGATCTCACGCAACAGGGCTGAATGCACTATCACTGAGCTACTGTGACTCCCAACAGATTAGCGTAAATGATAAGCTTACTAATTTTTATCGTTCTGGAGGTGTGAACAGCTCAAAATTAGTGCATCGTTATATGATGTGATATGATAATGTGAATTTTTCAACTGTAAATGACATGGAGTAAATCTTATGTGTTTTAGGATGTGTTCTAGCATGGAAATTCTCCAGTTATTAATTTAGCTTTTACTGTTTGTCTCTAATTAAGAAAGAAAACATTGCGAATTTTATTTTGAACCTTTCAATAATAGATAATTTTGCGCTGAAGACAATTAGAATTACCATTGAACAAGAATCAAGAATGTTCGATCCCAGCTCGCGCCGTGTGGATTTTGTGGTGGACAAACACCGTGCTCATGGGTTTTCTCGGGGTTCTCCCATTTCCTCCCACTTTCTTCATTCCACCATTTCACTCATCTCTCATCATCACCGTCTCCTTTAGCCTCACCGGCATAACTGTGGGACGTAAAACTTAAATATTTCATTTCATTTTAAAGAATCAAGAATTTAAAGAAACACACCGCAGAGTAGTATTTTAATAAGTCCTAGATTTGTGTAGCAAATTTTTATCAGCTAGTAGCAGAAAGTGTTTGTGAAGTTTTTAATTTGTTGAATTACTAATTATTAAAGTTTCTTCTTTCTTTTTCAGGAGCAGATTGACAATTGTGAGAATAATAGTAAGTCAACTGTAATAAAGTCTTCAGTTCCCAAAGTAAAGAAAGTGAAACCTTCTTTTGAAGCAGAAGAGTCTGAGTGGCTGGATACAGCAGCGCCCTGGAAAGAAAGCAAAAGCACAAAATATTGTGAGGGTGAATTGAAGCGAAGTACAAGTGATACATTTGCTTCTTTCGTGATGCCAGAAGGGAGTGTAAAACCAGAACTAAAACGAACGTTTTCTTTAACTGATAAGGATCAGAAGTCTCATCGTGATGTGGATTTTGATCGTTTAAGTGTTAGTGAAGAGTGTGATCCAAACACTGAGGCACATCGGCGCGAATCTATCTCATGGAACAGTGACACTTCAGTGAAACGGAGTTCTTTTGTAAAATCGTCAAAGCTCGTTCATTCTCAGCAAACAATTGATTTGTACTGTGCGTCTTCCGAATCAGAAAACATGATGTGCGGGCAAAGTTCGAAAGATTTTAGTGAATGTGAAAATTTCGTAGAATCCAAAGACGTTTCTGCTGCAGAGTTAAGTTTGCTTGAAGATGACGCAGATCTGTTCGAGGACATTGACTTCAGTAATACTGAAGATAAATCTATAGAGAAATCCATTGAAACTAGTGAAGAAAAGAGTGCGAAAGTTCAAGAATCACCAGAAAAGAATGTACAAGTTCAAGAACTACCACCTAAAGCAAAAACTCAAAGTCCTTCCGTTAGCAAACGGAAACTACCTGAGTGGTTAACAAAGCCGGAAGCTAAACAAATAATCAAAAAGAAAGTAAAGGCAAGCTCGTTGTTCAAAATATAGCTTTTACAACAAGAAAATATTGTTCTTCCTTTTTCATATACTTTGATTTGTTAAATATGAGGCTAATTTATTTTTTGTATCAGTGTGAGTATGTATTTTTGTACCTGAAAATCACAATGTACTACCAGTAATATATGGACAGTATTGATGTAATTAGAACATAAATAATAATAAACTCGTCGACCTTTTCTGTAACATGTATAGATGAGCATTGTATAGATGAGAATCGAAACGACGTACAAATACATTGAAAAGGATTAAGCGTAGCATTTAACGTGTTATCGTTATTATTTATACTCACGTCAGTATAGCTTTATCCACTCCTGACCGTTTGGTGAAGTTCAGTCTTAACTCTTTCGGGAACAACAATTTCAGCCTATGATCAGCTATTAAAACCAATTAACAGCTTCAAGCATAGTTATCTCGCAATGGAACTAGTGCTCAGTTGGTCTCATAATACTCTTTGAGTTGTCGTTCTAGATGTGCTATGTTTCTTTGCTGACTTGTTGTTTGCTAAAACTCGATTTTGGTGTTGTTTGTCACAATATTTTCATTGTGAATTTATCAGTTTTTATTATCGTAAGGGGGGCACGGTGGCTCAGTGGTAGAGCGCTTTCCTCTGGGGCGTGGGATCCGTGGTTCGATCCCCGGGCAAGTAAGTTTGTGGTGGACATCATGATGTCCGTGGCAGAGATGTTCACTCTCGCGAGGGTGGCCCTCTAGAGGGCATCCTCACCCTCAAGTTCCCTCGCCCACAGTGACGCGAGGGCGAGGACAAGTTTTGGCCGCGAGGGCGAGGGTGCGCGAGGGCAAGGACAAGCTTCAATGGCGAGGGTGAGGGTGCGCGAGGGCGAGGAAAAGCTTCGACGAAAAGGGCGAGGGTGTGCGAGGACGAGGAGAAGCTTCGACAGCGAGGGTGAGGTGCGCGAGGGCGAGGACAAGCTTCGATGGCGAGGGTGAGGTTGCGAGAGGGCGAGGAAAAGCTTCGACGGCGAGGGCGCGCGAGGGCGAGGACAAGTTTCGGCAGCGAGGGCGAGGGTGAGTAAGGTCGAAGTAAAATGAACATCTATGGTCCGTGGGTTTTCTCGGGATACTGTCGTCTCCTCCATATTCTCATTTCACCAGTTTTTCCATCATCATTCACTTGTCTCCCTTAGGATAAAGGATAACTAGGATAATCGTAGGATGTTTCATTTCATTTCACTTTATTATCGTGAAGATTGACATTCCTTCACATAACAGCTAGCGTTACTAGGCACCTCAATTTTTGATTTCCCTATGAATAAGTGGTAAGTGTTCTCGCCTTCGAGACGAGAGAGGTCTCAATAATCTCGGTGCTGGAAAAGAACATTAAGCTCCAACAAGTGAAAACAAAATAGAACTGCTGCCAGCCAGTTTTACAGTAGCTTTGTAAATTGACGTAATTCAATTTTCTCTCCTAATGCAATTCTTAATATTACCTCCTGTTATATTATATTCTATTTTTCCATTATGCTATGCGACTGAAGAATTAGAATGTATATACTTAAGAAATATACTGTATAGATAATTATTCAGCTTGTTACAAAAGTAGGAAGAGTTACAAAATATCAATTGCAATAACAATACATATGTTAACTTATGAAACTCAAAGCTGATCCTTTTTTTTTTTTTTTTTTTTTTTTTTTTGTTCTTCTAATTTTAACTCTTTCTAATATATTCTAAAGCATTTCTAACATATGGATACATTTCTAACTGCGCATTTTATACTAATTTGGGGATATTGAATCCAATGGAACTGTTTAGAAACATTCTGTTTATGGGGTTACGAAAGAAAGGACTTTTAAAGTTAGTCTTGGAACTGTCGTTTGTGGCAATGGTAAAAAATGTCTATGCTTGGATACGTTTCTCATTGCGCTTTTTATAGCAGTTTGATTACGCTGAATCCAAGGGACTACTTCTAAACAAATTTGTCTATGGCATCACAGAAAAAGTTGATCTCTTTGATCTCAAGTAGTTTCTAATTAACGATAGTGTACTAAACGCTCCCTCACCTCGAATAACGTCACTAGCAAGATAATGAGAATTCTGAGTGCATTGCAAAGTTCAGAAAATACAAATTGTAACTTCAATTTAAAATAAATTCCATTGAGAAGAAGGAACAAAGATCCTTTATTTTCTGATGAATTGATCAGATCCGGATAATTAGCTGCCTTATAACTAGTGGTGGGCATAAAAACAGGTTTTTCGGTTTTTAGGAAGTGAAACCGGTTTTTGAAAATTTTCAAAACTGTTTTTCACCGAAACCAGTTTTGTTGAAAAACCAAACTGGTTTTTGGAGAAATCCGGAACCGGTTTCAGTGAAAAACCGAACCAGTTTTGGAGAAAACCGAAATGTTTTTTTCGGATTTAGGTTTTTCTAGAAACCGGTTTTGCCCATCCCTACTTATAACACGCTGACGCTTGTTCTTTGACATGACTGTCACTCTAATAATCAAAATAGGTTGTAGTTAATTTCTTGATTGCATCACTGCCATTCAAAGTGTTTATTCTAAGAATGGCTTCAAAACTTGCACAAACATTTCTCATTTCTTTAGACCGAGATATCTTGTGAACGATTAAATTACAAACCAATATTTTAAATTGCTCTTCTTCAGTTTCTTGTGCAATTGTTTCGGTGCCCCATCGCTATTACAATTAAATTTATCAAAGAAAATCTTCCGTTTTCTTTTCATCTTGTTAGAAAAAAACTGATTCAATCGCAGTGTTAGAATTTTGAAAGCTTTCCTTTAAGTATTCAGACTATATACCTCTTACATTCTCATCTATGGTAACCTTAAAGGAGCAGTTCGACTTAGAAATGCATTTTTTTTTTACAAATTATTTCCATTTGTATAGTTAAAAATTCTAAAAGGAATGGTGTTTGATCGTGATACGTACAATCGTTAGCGAGTAACCGATGAAAAAAGATTATGATGACGTCATCCGTGGTCAAGCTGCGAGAGTAGGCTTCTATACACATTGCGAACCGCTTCGTTTGTGAATGGTGCAGTGGCACGTCCTAAAGTGCGATTTCCTTTTCCAGAACTGATTGCAAAGACTTAGAAGTGTCATCTGCATGTATTAAATAATAATATCTAATGGTGGGCTGCACAAAAGTTTTTGTAATTTTATAAAACGTAGTTTCTCATACCAAAGCATAAGCTCAGCGTTTTCAAAAGGAACTACATTTTCTAATGGGAAATTTCGTAAACAGTCCCATTTAAATAGATGGCGAACGAGATTGCTACAACAGCTAAATACCTTTCTTTAATCATGGTTCCGATTCCCAAACATAAGTATGTTCATTTTCACGTTTTGTTGCAATTTTTAACGTTGACCCTATAATTTTTGCTTCCGGGTATGTATTGGAGCACGGCATATGTGGCAAAAATGAAATAACATATGTAAAGTTTGCCAGAATACGAAAAATACTTTACTGGTTAAATTTGTTTTATTTACATCGCTCTTCGCGGAACAACTCCCGTCACCCGTTTCATCATTGTTACTTGATACAGAAAAATTAAACGAATCAATGTCCTGAGGAACACTGTCATCGTCATTGATTCCTTCTACAAGTCGGTATTTCACTCCCAATTCACATTGATAGCAGTTATATTTACATTTATTTCTAAAACAGTACATTCAGAACCATGAGTGACACCGTCGCTATTGCCCTCTAATGTCTCGTCTTGACTAGAACCGTCAATTGAGTCTTGTACGGTATTTTTACGTTGGTAACTCGACATACATGGGCGCTTGTTCAATGGCTCGGATTCTAAACCTTTCAATAATATACTTGGAACAGCATTCTTTCTCAGTTTGCGTCTAAATGATTCTTCTGGCTTTTTTTAGTAAACATGACTGCTCGAAGTTCGACTCTTCAAGATGTTTGGAACAAAGACGAGTGTTTTTATTTGGCCCAAAATTTTTCCTGTTGATTTTCTTGAACCGCAATTTATATCGATTTGATTTCTCAAAACTTGAAAACGTAAAAATAAAAGATACTTTATGTCCATCAGCTTTAATCGCATGAGAATTACTACTAAAAACAGGACGTGTTAGGTATTTCTACCTCACTTCGCAGACACAGCACGCGCTATATTAACATGTGTATTCTACTTCGCACCAGTGTTTCAGGGAAAATGTTCCAGGAGTCACATTTAGTATTCGGAGGGGCACATATTATTTTCACACGGTGCTATTATATTTAATATTATATTATTTTGATCTCCTCTGGGGGACACTGTCAGAGCTCCGTTAGATAGTGCCACCCGAAAGAAAACATGTCTGGGGGGGGGGGGGGGGGTACTGGTTCGCACAACACTATGTAATCACTGCTGTCTTTATTTTTTTCATACTAATGCTGTAGGAAAAACAACTAACAAAAACATCTGCAAAAATTCAACACAAAGCAAGACTGCTAACGAACCCAAAACAATCTATTAAATCCACTGCACTATTAAAGGTTTATCAGCTGCGCACAAGGGAGTGGTTGCTGATACATTGTGTGCCTCGCTAGTCCACGAGTGACGTCAGCATTTGCAATTCATCAAAAACAAACTCCTATAGAAGCTGAACGACACGGCCTATCAAGATTTAAAAAAAATATGTGTCTTATTTTTCTAAACCCTTTCTATTGCACCGAACTTGTTTTTAACTTGAACTGCTCTTTTAAGAGCTTTGACGTTATTCATTTCAGTATCAAAGGAATTATCTTGTGATTGAAAATCCAACTCCTTACATTTATATGGTCTCAAATTTCCTTCCAAACATTCAAGAAAATCAATGATTCAAACTTGGAAAATAATTAATCAATCCGTTTACTTGGATTATCCCAACATAAGACAAACTACATTGGCTTTGTGTATTTTGTAAAGCTTTCATTACTTCTGGTGGTTTTCCGACTGTAAGCTTCACTGCCTCAATTTGTGCATAGCCCATCTTGGCTATGAAGAGGTCGCCTACCAATGTATTTTAATAATCTTTTGGAATAATGATAATGTTCGAAACATAAACAAGTTCAGAATGCGTCAACAACTACTGCTTCAGGCGACACAAATCGCGCACCACGCATCTTATTTTTCATGTATGAGAACAAAAGGAGTTTATTATGTAATAAATTACGTGAGTGCCACTAATTCGGCATTTTCACTGGACAAAAAAAAAAAAAAAAAAAAAAAAAATCAACAGTTTGGTATGCTACGTGAAAATTGTGGTTACAGTTGGCTTGTTTTACACAATTGACTGGCGACCCTTGGCAAACAACGCGTATACCATGTATCCTGTACAATCCCTCGATCTTCCAAAGCAATAGTAGCCTCATGTCTGATATAACCGAAAAAAGAAGCCATCATTCGCTTGGCACTGCTAGAACGAACATTTTTTGTTGATTTAGGCTTAGTTTGAAACATCCAAACAGCTGTTGTGTTTCGGATTGGTATGTGTAGATTCCAAGTTTTATCCCCTTACTTCGGTTGAATTTTATGAGGATTTCGTTATACCAATTTACACTAGCCTATTTTTGAGCTTCGGCCAAGTTGTGTGCCAACGGCTTGGAAGTTTCCGTACGTTCAGGTGACCATGCAAAATCGTGTGTATTTCTTTCATGCCAATGCTCAAGGATGTCTGAATCTCACAGTAGTCACATGTCAATCTTTGGTAATCATTATGCACACACATCATCAACATTAATGGCAACAACAGATGTGGATGGACAACCTTCACAAAATTCACTGAGAAATATGTGACTACACTGGAATTCGAGAAGCCAATTGTACACAGTTCTATGTTTGATGCTACATTCCCATAAAGTCGCTTGATGCATTGTTCCGCAACTATATTTGAAATCATAAATTAATTTTGGCCCGAAAGTATTCATTAGAAATTTCTATTTCTCACACAAAACTGCTGTGAAAAATAAAAGAATAGGCTTAAAAACAATCAAAGATAGTTTAAACATAAGAAAAATTTTTTTCGAATTTTATAACAGCTTAACCCTAGCGCCATTTCTTAGCAGTAATTTGCATAAACTTTTGTAGCAGCCCACGTATAGAAAAATAATTCCATGCCAGTCCTTATCCACCTATTCAAACTGTTAGGAGTAGATATATGACTTCTCGTTTCAATATTGAATTCCTTTTAATTTGGAAGTCAAGCGTCATACTGTGAAACGAAACGTAATTTTATACATGCGTGTATATATAGAAAATTTACATAGCTAGTTTTATCAGTTGTGAATATAGAAGCAGCTGCTGTACACGGGATCCTGCTCCCTACTCCTAGATATAGATAAATAGATTAAATCATGCATGGATGTAGGCTTCTTCTCTATTTCTATTATTATTAGGTATAAAAGATGATTCAAACGTATGCAGAGGAATGATTGCAAAGGTTTTGATGAACTATGCGCTAAGACTCTTAGTGTGGAGTTCTACCTTAGGGATCTTAAGACTGTTATGGCAGCTATCTTGAATCCAACTGAAATTTTTCAGATAGGCATGAGTCTATGTGATACGTCGTCTGATGCTACAAAATCACCCAAATCACACATCTGATATCTGTTTTCTCGATATTTATTCCTGTAAGAGTAATTTCCCACGTCAATGTGGGAGATCATCATGCTCGTAGTTTTCTCTTCGTTGCAGATGAACCAGAATGGAATTCACTCTTTAGCATTGAATTGATATTGTGTTAGTAAGTGGTGGACGCAGTATCCGACTGATTGCGGTCGAGTTCAGTGCATTCCACCTAGAACATCCGCTCACATTACACAGTACTGTGAGTACTGTAAGATTCTGTGCACAACCCATGCAATGGGCGTCCGAGGATTGCTACGAAGGAAGAAGTATAAACTACTGTGTTGGCAGTATTTGTCAAGAGCGTGAACCACAGTATCATCATGCGTAACCACTGGGACCCCTACAAGCTGTAATTACAGCAACACGTAACAGAGAATGATCCCGACAAGTGATTAGTTCTTTCAATGGGTCCTGGAGAAATGCCATGTTAAGCCAGTTTTCACATGGGCTGTTATTCAATGACGAGGCACCTTTCTTCCTAAATGGTGAGGTAAACAAACAGAATAATCGATACTGTTCAGAAGAGAACCGACAGTTGGCTGATGGTGGATGGACAGAAACGTATGGTGTGGGGTATGGCGCACACGCATTGCGGATTCTGTGTTCATAGAAGACAGATTACTTTGTGACAGATGTGGGAATCTATCTGTCACGCGAGGAGGCGTTTCCATCACTCTGAATTCAGAAGATTCTTTCACAAGTGCCTTCAACATTACTTTGCACTTCCGCACTTTGAGGTGTAGATATGACGGTAGCTGAACCAACAGTTCTTTTGCCACTAGACAGGCAGAAGCGGGACAATGAAATAACCACCGTGAAAAGCCCAGTCATCATGTCGGCTCCGATTTTCGAACCCAGGACCTTCCGAATACTAAGTCAATGCTCTATCACTAAGCCAGGCCTCTCGGTGTAACAAAATTATTTTTGTAAATGCAAATAAAGGTAAGTTCTTGCTATTTACTTATCTGGTTGACTGATCGAAGTATCGTCTCTACCAAATTTGCTCTCTTTATTATTATCAGAGTCCATTCTAAGATGAAGGAACGAAAGCAAAAGTAACACGAAAGACGAAAATACACAAATATCAAAAAACGCACATGAAAAGCGAAACAATAATCAGCCATAGCCACATAAATTATAATATTTTAAGGATAGACAGCTCTTTTTTTTTTAGTTCACTTGTCAGAATTAACTGTAACGTTTAAATAACATTTTGAAACGCCTTTTACGCAAGTAGCGCGAAGTTAATCAAATCCAAACTACTACTTCAAGATCGTAGATCTACTCATTTTTTCTTCAAGATCGTACATCTATTTTTTTTTTCAGATCGTATATTCGTTGCAAGACTCATTACGAGTACTTGAGAGTTTAGAAGACACCAATTACTTTTTTTTATATAAAATAAATGATAATGTGCCAATTTTTTTCATCTAGAAATGATCAATAGAAATAACATAGAAAATAATCACTAATTATTTTGGAGGTTATTGTCATATCTCGGAGCACTGTCACAAATTGTTTAAACATTCTGAGCCTTATGCAGAATCATTTTGACATATGATTAGCGTCATACTAAAGGCCTGACTACTGCAGGCAACGTTATTCGAACACTTTATTATTTCACTAATCACGCGTCAGAACGACTCTGCATAAGGTCCTCTATATTTTATTTGCGATTAGTTTTATAGAAACATAATTTAAAACAATAGTTTTCCGTTGAAAAACTACCTCACACTAACATTATAAAAAACTAGTTAGAAAAGTTAGTGATGGAAACACTGTCTCTGCACAAGCACGTGAGTTTTCATCCACTGGGAAGAGCGGCCCGAGCATCTTGGTTGCAAGTGAGAATAGGCACTCGTGTGCGTGTTCACAGAAACAGGGAAGAGAAGAAGAAGAAAGATTGCTTAGAGGGCTTTGAAGAAATTGTTACGATGAATACGATAGAGGGTATGACAGAAGGGAGAAGAGAAATTACAATTGATATACGCTATTAAAAAGGATACATTTTATTTCAATGCTAAAAGATTAGCAGACCATAGCCCACGGTAGCTTCACACTTTGTAGTAGTTGACTTTTGTTAGTGATAGCCAGAGATTTGTCCTCCAACCTAAAACTTTCGTACCGCTTGTTAAGAATATATTTGTGTTTTGTTTAAACCAGGGACACACTGGGGACCACTCGGTCCAGAACCCCTCCGAGCTTTCGATTTCGAACCATCTAATAAAAATTTCTGAGTACGCACCTGGCAAAATACTTATTATTATATGGTATACACATATACGAGACGAGGGTAAGTCAAAAAGTAAAGGAACTTTTCCAAAGGTATATTTATTCTAATGATAGACAACTGAAACACGTTATTTTTCTAATAATTTCCCTGCACTTCAACGCACTTTTCCCCACGTTTCACAAGTTTGTCGACTCCGTCGAAATGAAAAAAAAAAAAAAAAAAAGTTTTTCGGTTGCACCGTATCAATGACTAGCTGATGGTTGACGTTTAAATTTCTTAAGTTCTGGTGATGATGGGTGTTTCCAACCATGCTCACAACTTTGCTTTCCAGTTCGTGATGATGTCCCCAAGTTTCATCTACAATAACGATTTGCTGTAAAAATCAATTTTCCTCGCGGCGATAACAGGTCAAATGTTTACGAGACATGTCCTATCTTTGTGCCTTATGCTTCACAACCAACACTTGTCACCATACTGCTCTTACATTCGACGAATAATTTCCTTAGGTTGAACACCTTCCGCAAACAAAAAGCGAATCTCTGCCCTCATTTCCTCCTTGGTGCAGATCGACAATAGAGCTGCTATGTTTAACGATCTGCTACACCCCAACGACTGACGCGGGAATAAGAGTGACACGTTCCATAGAAGTGTTGCAGACTACATTAATTCAGCGCTGGATACTAGCAGTGTTACCAAACCCCAGTGCGAGAAATTGCAAGTCCCTTTACTTTTTGGCATGAACATAGGACGAAAAACGCGTTGTTTCAAAGTTACGGCATGCGTAAATCGAAAAATTTGTAATTTTGAGGCTGCTTAGCTCGAAAACTTCGAGGGATATCAACGGCGATTAAATACATATTAGAGGAACTAGTACGCTGTCTATCTAAATAATCATGTTTCAGAGTTGAGCAGTAGCGGTTCGTGGTCTGTAGAAGTACCGGTTGCAATGTTGCAATATCAAAGGTATGTAGTTACGCGCAAGTGTTCCCCTTCCCCCGCATTCTTGAGTCTTATCCAAAAAATATTCAGGAAATATGAAAAGGAAAGTCCTTATAAGTTCCATTTGTATATTTATTGATTAAAGTGTATTCTATAATATTGATTTAATATGTAAGTTATTTCCTTTTTTTCAAACAACCACTATCAATGTACGTTTATACACTATTTATATACAAAAACTTCTACGTTCGTTATTGAACAAGAGATAAATCGAATATATAGCATGTGCTGTAAGCCATGAATGATATCGTTAACCCAAAAAGAAGAAAAAAGAAGAAAATTGCATATATTCATACACACAGTTAAACAAAATTATTTAATTAAGTAAACTATGCATTATTTTAGAATAGAAGGTCTTTCTTCGTTCTTTTAGAGCTTCAAATTCTTCTATGATTTCATTGAAATCTGAAATGCTGCTCGCCAAGTTTTTCTGAATAGAAAGCATCGCTACTGCAAATATTTCCGCTTTATTTTCTTTAAGGTACAGAAACACCTCTCTCCTCCGACAATATGCATTTTGTTAGCATTTCTTTGTATGAATATAAGGGACAAAGAGTTCATTTTCAGTAACTACGTATTTTTGTCTGCTATTCTATTATAAAGAAGCATGAAATATAAGATTTTTTCCTTCGAGAATGAAAAAAAAAAAAAAACAATAATAGTTTAACATTCCAGCAATTTAGGCTAAAGAATACAGATGAGTATTGAAAGTGAATAATTTGAGATTAATTTTTTATGCTCTCCGCCGGAAATTGAACACGGGATCATGTGCACAAGCGACACACAGCTAGGAATTAGACCAGTGGTAAGACATTCTCTTCTTCGAGTCTCGATCGCCCCCTTCCCCCCAGAATAGGATAATTTTTTTTATTTTAAAAATAAAATCTATCCCAAGAATTTTTACCTTTGTACTATAAATGTAAAATAAAATCTATTGAGTTCGAACGACTGCCCTCCCCCAAATATTCAGCTTGGATCCGCCCCTGCTACCACCAGACGCGTATTTGCTCTTTGCGAGTTTCTGTCTTGTGACTAACTTCTTTCTTCCAAGCGTCTATATCTCACTCAACCTATCAATTGAGTCAAGCGCTGCCGAACGGAGGAATTCGTAACTACTACAGAAGCTGACTATATACCAGTTGCAACGAAATAGCAACTGGAAACGCGTAATACGGGAGGATAGCAGCGATGCAAGAATAAATCCACTTCCTCATGTTAAGAGATAGGAGCTCGCTGCCATATGCTCAATGTTACTGCTTCCAGTGGCAACGCTTGCTGCCGCTGGATTTGTATATCACTCTCTTTCTTTCAGTTTTTAAAAATTATTATTATTATTATTTTAGAAATTCATCAATACTGTTTTGCGCTCAAGAGCAAAGGTTTATTTTTTACTGATACACTACTTTAATACTAAAAAGTCTTTAGTATTAAAGAAATATCCGGTTGCACAACCATGCAACATTAGTACCAGCCGCCACTGGAGTTGAGACGTATCTGCACAACGGATTTTATAGATGGAGCTGCGGTATAGAATCCGCTTTTCCTCCCCTCTCTCTAAAATCATATGCGCCGGTACAACTAGTGTTGTAAATAGAAAATAAACCGTTCGTTTTTTTCCAGAAATGTACGTTTTTTTTAGAAAAAAAAACATTGCCTCTCGTTTCTTTTCTAAATTTCGTTTTTTTTTCAAATAGTCATTTCTAATGCATCTTACGTCTATTTAAGTATTAAATATTTTTATGTAGGTATAATCACCGTAAAATGCAACATAAATTAAACGCTAGATACTGATACGCTACAAATATTTTACAATTTACATGAATACCATACCTATAGACAATTCGGGTTTCAGCAGTTTTCATCAATATCAACTAAGAAATAAAAGTAGAAATGAAATTTCCCTTTTTCGAGAAAGCAGGCCTTTAATAAGTACCAAAATAATGTCACGAACAGTATAAAATTCATATAACTTGTCTAAAGATAAAAACTAATACTAATTTGCCTAATAGTATTTTTCTAAATGTCATATATAAATAATTTGTCGACTAGATACATATGATATGCAGAGCCGGAGTAAAGGGATAGACGTACCTCCCGTAAAACATACCCCCCGGTAAAAAGTACTAGGATAGATACACCCCCCGGTAAAACAGTCCTGGGACAAACGTACCCCCGGTAAAAAAATCCTAGGACAAATGTACCTCCCCGGTAAAATAGTCCCACAGATAAACATACTCCCCGGTAAAACTGTCCTAGGACAGATATACCCCCGGTAAATCTATCCTAGGATAGATATACCCCCCGGTAAAACTATCCTAGGACAGATATACCTCCCCGATAAAACATCGCCAAAAGAGACAACAATCATATTTCTCGATGAATCTTATTTACAAAAGGAAAAGTTGTTCACTCACAATAGGGGGTAAATCTATCCTAGGATATTCTTACCCCCCTGTCGGTTTTCCTTAAACTCAAAGAAAATGAAGACAAAAGATATAATATTAATACCATATTGAAGTGTACATCTACATCAGTGAACATATACCGGGGGTAAATCTATCCTAGGATATTCTTACCCCCCTGTCGGTTTTCCTTAAACTCAAAGAAAATGAAGACAAAAGATATAATATTAATACCATATTGAAGTGTACATTTACATCAGTGAACATATACCGGGGGGTAAATCTATCCTAGGATATTCTTACCCCCCTGTCGGTTTTCCTTAAACTCAAAGAAAATGAAGACAAAAGATATAATATTAATACCATATTGAAGTGTACATCTACATCAGTGAACATATACCGGGGGGTAAATATATCCTAGGATAATCTTACCCCCTTGTCGGTTTTCCTTAAACTCAAAGAAAATGAAGACAAAAGATATAATATTAATACCATATTGAAGTGTACATCTACATCAGTGAACATATACCGGGGGGAAAATCTATCCTAGGATATTCTTACCCCCCTGTCGGTTTTCCTTAAACTCAAAGAAAATGAAGACAAAAGATATAATATTAATACCATAATGAAGTGTACATCTACATCAGTGAACATATACCGGGGGATAAATCTATCCTAGGATATTCTTACCCCCTGTCGGTTTTCCTTAATCTCAAAGAAAATGAAGACAAAAGATATAATATTAATACCATATTGAAGTGTACATCTACATCAGTGAACAAATACCGGGGGTAAATTTATCCTAGGATATTCTTACCCCCCTGTCGGTTTTCCTTAAACTCAAAGAAAATGAAGACAAAAGATATAATATTAATACCATATTGAAGTGTACATCTACATCAGTGAACATATACCGGGGGTAAATCTATCCTAGGATATTCTTACCCCCTGTCGGTTTTCCTTAAACTCAAAGAAAATGAAGACAAAAGATATAATATTAATACCATATTGAAGTGTACATCTATATCAGTGAACATATACCGGGGGGTAAATCTATCCTAGGATATTCTTACCCCCCTGTCGGTTTTCCTTAAACTCAAAGAAAATGAAGACAAAAAATATAATATTAATACCATATTGAAGTGTACATCTACATCAGTGAACATATACCGGTGGTAAATCTATCCTAGGATATTCTTACCCCCTGGCGGTTTTCGTTAAACTCAAAGAAAAAGAAGACAAAAGATATAATATTAATACCATATTGAAGTGTACATCTACATCAGTGAACATATACCGGGGGGTAAATCTATCCTAGGATATTCTTACCCCCTGTCGGTTTTCCTTAAACTCAAAGAAAATGAAGACAAAAGATATTAATACCATATTGAAGTGTACATCTACATCAGTGAAAATATACCGGGGGGTAAATCTATCCTAGGATATTCTTACCCCCCTGTCGGTTTTCCTTAAACTCAAAGAAAATGAAGACAAAAGATATAATATTAATACCATATTGAAGTGTACATCTACATCAGTGAATATATACCGGGGGGTAAATCTATCCTAGGATATTCTTACCCCCCTGTCGGTTTTCCTTAAACTCAAAGAAAATGAAGACAAAAGATATAATATTAATACCATATTGAAGTGTACATCTACATCAGTGAACATATACCAGGGGGTAAATCTATCCTAGGATATTCTTACCCCCCTGTCGGTTTTCCTTAAACTAAAAGAAAATGAAGACAAAAGATATAATATTAATACCATAATGAAGTGTACATCTACATCAGTGAACATATACCGGGGGACAAATCTATCCTAGGATATTCTTACCCCCCTGTCGGTTTTCCTTAAACTCAAAGAAAATGAAGACAAAAGATATAATATTAATACCATATTGAAGTGTACATCTACATCAGTGAACATATACGGGGGGGGGTAAATCTATCCTAGGATATTCTTACCCCCCTGTCGGTTTTCCTTAAACTCAAAGAAAATGAAGACAAAAGATATAATATTAATACCATATTGAAGTGTACATCTACATCAGTGAACATATACGGGGGGGGTAAATCTATCCTAGGATATTCTTAACCCCCTGTCGGTTTTCCTTAAACTAAAAGAAAATGATGACAAAAGATATAATATTAATACCATATTGAAGTGTACATCTACATCAGTGAACATATACCGGGGGGTAAATCTATCCTAGGATATTCTTACCCCCTGTCGGTTTTCCTTAAACTCAAAGAAAATGAAGACAAAAGATATAATATTAATACCATATTGAAGTGTACATCTACATCAGTGAACATATTCCGGGGGTAAATCTATCCTAGGATATTCTTACCCCCCTGTCGGTTTTCCTTAAACTAAAAGAAAATGATGACAAAAGATATAATATTAATACCATATTGAAGTGTACATCTACATCAGTGAACATATACCGGGGGTAAATATATCCGAGGATATTCTTACCCCCTTGTCGGTTTTCCTTAAACTCAAAGAAAATGAAGACATAAGATATAATATTAATACCATATTGAAGTGTACATCTACATCAGTGAACATATACCGGGGGGTAAATTTATCCTAGGATATTCTTACCCCCCTGTCGGTTTTCCTTAAACTCAAAGAAAATGAAGACAAATGATATAATATTAATACCATATTGAAGTGTACTTCTACATCAGTGAACATATACCGGGGGGTAAATCTATCCTAGGATATTCTTACCCCCCTGTCGGTTTTCCTTAAACTCAAAGAAAGTGAAGACAAAAGATATAATATTAATACCATATTGAAGTGTACATCTACATCAGTGAACATATACCGGGGGTAAATCTATCCTAGGATATTCTTACCCCCTGGCGGTTTTCTTTAAACTCTAAGAAAATGAAGACAAAAGATATAATATTAATACCATATTGAAGTGTACATCTACATCAGTGAACATATACCGGAGGTAAATCTATCCTAGGATATTCTTACGCCCCTGTCGGTTTTCCTTAAACTCAAAGAAAATGAAGACAAAAGATATAATATTAATACCATATTGAAGTGTACATCTACATCAGTGAACATATACCGGGGGGTAAATCTATCCTAGGATATTCTTACCCCCCTGTCGGTTTTCCTTAAACTCAAAAAAATGAAGACAAAAGATATAATATTAATACCATATTGAAGTGTACATCTACATCAGTGAACATATACCGGGGGGTAAATCTATCCTAGGATATTATTACCCCCCTGTCGGTTTTCCTTAAACTAAAAGAAAATGAAGACAAAAGATATAATATTAATACCATAATGAAGTGTACATCTACATCAGTGAACATATACCGGGGGACAAATCTATGCTAGGATATTCTTACCCCCCTGTCGGTTTTCCTTAAACTCAAAGAAAATGAAGACAAAAGATATAATATTAATACCATGTTGAAGTGTACATCTACATCAGTGAACATATACCGGGGGGTAAATCTATCCTAGGATATTCTTACCCCCCTGTCGGTTTTCCTTAAACTCAAAGAAAATGAAGACAAAAGATATAATATTAATACCATATTGAAGTGTACATCTACATCAGTGAACATATACGGGGGGTAAATCTATCCTAGGATATTCTTAACCCCCTGTCGGTTTTCCTTAAACTCAAAGAAAATGAAGACAAAAGATATAATATTAATACCATATTGAAGTGTACATCTACATCAGTGAACATATACCGGGGTAAATATATCCTAGGATATTCTTACCCCCTTGTCGGTTTTCCTTAAACTCAAAGAAAATGAAGACAAAAGATATAATATTAATACCATATTGAAGTGTACATCTACATCAGTGAACATATACCGGGGGGTAAATTTATCCTAGGATATTCTTACCCCCCTGTCGGTTTTCCTTAAACTCAAAGAAAGTGAAGACAAATGATATAATATTAATACCATATTGAAGTGTACATCTACATCAGTGAACATATACCAGGGGGTAAATCTATCCTAGGATATTCTTACCCCCTGTCGGTTTTCCTTAAACTCAAAGAAAATGAAGACAAAAGATATTAATAGCATATTGAAGTGTACATCTACATCAGTGAAAATATACCGGGGGTAAATCTATCCTAGGATATTCTTACCCCCCTGTCGGTTTTCCTTAAACTCAAAGAAAATGAAGACAAAAGATATAATATTAATACCATATTGAAGTGTACATCTACATCAGTGAACATATACCGGGAGGTAAATCTATCCTAGGATATTCTTACCCCCCTGTCGGTTTTCCTTAAACTCAAAGAAAATGAAGACAAAAGATATAATATTAATACCATATTGAAGTGTGCATCTACATCAGTGAACATATACTGGGGGGTAAATCTATCCTAGGATATTCTTACCACCCTGTCGGTTTTCCTTAAACTCAAAGAAAATGAAGACAAAAATATAATATTAATACCATATTGAAGTGTACATCTACATCAGTGAACATATACCGGGGGGTAAATATATCCTAGGATATTCTTACCCCCTTGTCGGTTTTCCTTAAACTCAAAGAAAATGAAGACAAAAGATATAATATTAATACCATATTGAAGTGTACATCTACATCAGTGAACATATACCGGGGGGTAAATCTATCCTAGGATATTCTTACCCCCCTGTCAGTTTTCCTTAAACTCAAAGAAAATGAAGACAAAAGATATAATATTAATACCATAATGAAGTGTACATCTACATCTGTGAACATATACCGGGGGATAAATCTATCCTAGGATATTCTTACCCCCCTGTCGGTTTTCCTTAAACTCAAAGAAAATGAAGACAAAAGATATAATATTAATACCATATTGAAGTGTACATCTACATCAGTGAACATATACCGGGGGGTAAATCTATCCTAGGATATTCTTACCCCCCTGTTGGTTTTCGTTAAACTCAAAGAAAATGAAGACAAAAGATATAATATTAATACCATATTGAAGTGTACATCTACATCAGTGAACATATACCGGGGGGTAAATCTATCCTAGGATATTCTTACCCCCCTGTCGGTTTTCCTTAAACTCAAAGAAAATGAAGACAAAAGATATAATATTAATACCATATTGAAGTGTACATCTACATCAGTGAACATATACCGGGGGGTAAATCTATCCTAGGATATTCTTACCCCCCTGTCGGTTTTCCTTAAACTCAAAGAAAATGAAGACAAAAGATATAATATTAATACCATATTGAAGTGTACATCTACATCAGTGAACGTATACCGGGGGGTAAATCTATCCTAGGATATTCTTACCCCCCTGTCGGTTTTCCTTAAACTCAAAGAAAATGAAGACAAAAAGATATAATATTAATACCATATTGAAGTGTACATCTACATCAGTGAACATATACCGGGGGTAAATCTATCCTAGGATATTCTTACCCCCCTGTCGGTTTTCCTTAAACTAAAAGAAAATGATGACAAAAGATATAATATTAATACCATATTGAATTGTACATCTACATCAGTGAACATATACCGGGGGGTAAATCTATCCTAGGATATTCTTACCCCCTGTCGGTTTTCCTTAAACTCAAAGAAAATGAAGACAAAAGATATTAATACCATATTGAAGTGTACATCTACATCAGTGAAAATATACCGGGGGGTAAATCTATCCTAGGATATTCTTACCCCCTGTCGGTTTTCCTTAAACTCAAAGAAAATGAAGACAAAAGATATAATATTAATACCATATTGAAGTGTACATCTACATCAGTGAACATATACCGGGGGGTAAATCTATCCTAGGATATTCTTACCCCCCTGTCGGTTTTCCTTAAACTCAAAGAAAATGAAGACAAAAGATATAATATTAATACCATATTGAAGTGTGCATCTACATCAGTGAACATATACTGGGGGGTAAATCTATCCTAGGATGTTCTTACCACCCTGTCGGTTTTCCTTAAACTCAAAGAAAATGAAGACAAAAATATAATATTAATCCCACATTGAAGTGTACATCTACATCAGTGAACACATACCGGGGGGTAAATATATCCTAGGATGTTCTTACCACCCTGTCGGTTTTCCTTAAACTCAAAGAAAATGAAGACAAAAGATATAATATTAATACCATATTGAAGTGTACATCTACATCAGTGAACATATACCGGGGGGAAAATCTATCCTAGGATATTCTTACCCCCCTGTCGGTTTTCCTTAAACTCAAAGAAAATGAAGACAAAAGATATAATATTAATACCATAATGAAGTGTACATCTACATCAGTGAACATATACCGGGGGATAAATCTATCCTAGGATATTCTTACCCCCTGTCGGTTTTCCTTAAACTCAAAGAAAATGAAGACAAAAGATATAATATTAATACCATATTGAAGTGTACATCTACATCAGTGAACATATACCGGGGGGAAAATCTATCCTAGGATATTCTTACCCCCCTGTCGGTTTTCCTTAAACTCAAAGAAAATGAAGACAAAAGATATAATATTAATACCATAATGAAGTGTACATCTACATCAGTGAACATATACCGGGGGATAAATCTATCCTAGGATATTCTTACCCCCTGTCGGTTTTCCTTAAACTCAAAGAAAATGAAGACAAAAGATATAATATTAATACCATATTGAATTGTACATCTACATCAGTGAAAATATACCGGGGGTAAATCTATCCTAGGATATTCTTACCCCCCTGTCGGTTTTCCTTAAACTCAAAGAAAATGAAGACAAAAGATATAATATTAATACCATATTGAAGTGTACATCTACATCAGTGAACATATACCGGGAGGTAAATCTATCCTAGGATATTCTTACCCCCCTGTCGGTTTTCCTTAAACTCAAAGAAAATGAAGACAAAAGATATAATATTAATACCATATTGAAGTGTGCATCTACATCAGTGAACATATACTGGGGGGTAAATCTATCCTAGGATATTCTTACCACCCTGTCGGTTTTCCTTAAACTCAAAGAAAATGAAGACAAAAATATAATATTAATACCATATTGAAGTGTACATCTACATCAGTGAACATATACCGGGGGGTAAATATATCCTAGGATATTCTTACCCCCTTGTCGGTTTTCCTTAAACTCAAAGAAAATGAAGACAAAAGATATAATATTAATACCATATTGAAGTGTACATCTACATCAGTGAACATATACCGGGGGGTAAATCTATCCTAGGATATTCTTGCCCCCCTGTCAGTTTTCCTTAAACTCAAAGAAAATGAAGACAAAAGATATAATATTAATACCATAATGAAGTGTACATCTACATCTGTGAACATATACCGGGGGATAAATCTATCCTAGGATATTCTTACCCCCCTGTCGGTTTTCCTTAAACTCAAAGAAAATGAAGACAAAAGATATAATATTAATACCATATTGAAGTGTACATCTACATCAGTGAACATATACCGGGGGGTAAATCTATCCTAGGATATTCTTACCCCCCTGTTGGTTTTCGTTAAACTCAAAGAAAATGAAGACAAAAGATATAATATTAATACCATATTGAAGTGTACATCTACATCAGTGAACATATACCGGGGGGTAAATCTATCCTAGGATATTCTTACCCCCCTGTCGGTTTTCCTTAAACTCAAAGAAAATGAAGACAAAAGATATAATATTAATACCATATTGAAGTGTACATCTACATCAGTGAACATATACCGGGGGGTAAATCTATCCTAGGATATTCTTACCCCCCTGTCGGTTTTCCTTAAACTCAAAGAAAATGAAGACAAAAGATATAATATTAATACCATATTGAAGTGTACATCTACATCAGTGAACGTATACCGGGGGGTAAATCTACCCTAGGATATTCTTACCCCCCTGTCGGTTTTCCTTAAACTCAAAGAAAATGAAGACAAAAAGATATAATATTAATACCATATTGAAGTGTACATCTACATCAGTGAACATATACCGGGGGTAAATCTATCCTAGGATATTCTTACCCCCCTGTCGGTTTTCCTTAAACTAAAAGAAAATGATGACAAAAGATATAATATTAATACCATATTGAATTGTACATCTACATCAGTGAACATATACCGGGGGGTAAATCTATCCTAGGATATTCTTACCCCCTGTCGGTTTTCCTTAAACTCAAAGAAAATGAAGACAAAAGATATTAATACCATATTGAAGTGTACATCTACATCAGTGAAAATATACCGGGGGGTAAATCTATCCTAGGATATTCTTACCCCCTGTCGGTTTTCCTTAAACTCAAAGAAAATGAAGACAAAAGATATAATATTAATACCATATTGAAGTGTACATCTACATCAGTGAACATATACCGGGGGGTAAATCTATCCTAGGATATTCTTACCCCCCTGTCGGTTTTCCTTAAACTCAAAGAAAATGAAGACAAAAGATATAATATTAATACCATATTGAAGTGTGCATCTACATCAGTGAACATATACTGGGGGGTAAATCTATCCTAGGATGTTCTTACCACCCTGTCGGTTTTCCTTAAACTCAAAGAAAATGAAGACAAAAATATAATATTAATCCCACATTGAAGTGTACATCTACATCAGTGAACACATACCGGGGGGTAAATATATCCTAGGATGTTCTTACCACCCTGTCGGTTTTCCTTAAACTCAAAGAAAATGAAGACAAAAGATATAATATTAATACCATATTGAAGTGTACATCTACATCAGTGAACATATACCGGGGGGAAAATCTATCCTAGGATATTCTTACCCCCCTGTCGGTTTTCCTTAAACTCAAAGAAAATGAAGACAAAAGATATAATATTAATACCATAATGAAGTGTACATCTACATCAGTGAACATATACCGGGGGATAAATCTATCCTAGGATATTCTTACCCCCTGTCGGTTTTCCTTAAACTCAAAGAAAATGAAGACAAAAGATATAATATTAATACCATATTGAAGTGTACATCTACATCAGTGAACAAATACCGGGGGTAAATTTATCCTAGGATATTCTTACCCCCCTGTCGGTTTTCCTTAAACTCAAAGAAAATGAAGACAAAAGATATAATATTAATACCATATTGAATTGTACATCTACATCAGTGAACATATACCGGGGGTAAATCTATCCTAGGATATTCTTACCCCCTGTCGGTTTTCCTTAAACTCAAAGAAAATGAAGACAAAAGATATAATATTAATACCATATTGAAGTGTACATCTACATCAGTGAACATATACCGGGGGGTAAATCTATCCTAGGATATTCTTACCCCCCTGTCGGTTTTCCTTAAACTCAAAGAAAATGAAGACAAAAGATATAATATTAATACCATATTGAAGTGTACATCTACATCAGTGAACATATACCGGAGGGTAAATCTATCCTAGGATATTGTTACCCCCCTGTCGGTTTTCCTTAAACTAAAAGAAAATGATGACAAAAGATATAATATTAATACCATATTGAAGTGTACATCTACATCAGTGAACATATACCGGGGGGTAAATCTATCCTAGGATATTCTTACCCCCTGTCGGTTTTCCTTAAACTCAGAGAAAATGAAGACAAAACATATAATATTAATACCATATTGAAGTGTACATCTACATCAGTGAACATATACCGGGGGTAAATCTATCCTAGGTTATTCTTACCCCCCTGTCGGTTTTCCTTAAACTAAAAGAAAATGATGACAAAAGATATAATATTAATACCATATTGAAGTATACATCTACATCAGTGAACATATACCGGGGAGTAAATCTATCCTAGGATATTCTTGCCCTCCTGTCGGTTTTCTTTGAACTGAAAGAAAATAAAACAAATCTCATTTTTTCTTTCAGTATCATGTGGTGTTGTTTGATTCCTTGGACGTTTGTATTTTCTATACACTGGAAAATTTGACATCCAACTAGGTGTTTTTTCGTGATTTTGGGGTTTCTTTAGTTCAGGTGCATAGTCAAGTGGACGTTGTTCCAGCAGGGTCATACGTACACTGTCTAGCTAGAGTAATGTATCCGATTGTTTGGACATTTCCTTCAACAGTTCTCTCGCCGTTTGAACAAGTCTAATATATGATCTTATGTTTCCTCTCACGCTAGTGAACTCCCATAGTTATTGCTTATGAAATGTGTTTTCGTTGCTTGTCAGTTGATTGCCTCCTCTACGCATTCGTCGTGTTGCAGGTTTTCTGAAATCAAATGCTTCGCTCACACGTTATTAACTTTTAGCAATTCTGCTTCACTGTGGTTATCTTGTACTAATTATACTAAGCGGATACTGTAATATTTTAATGAAATCTTAATTTATCTGTCTTCTAAGTTTGGGCTGCTATCTTGTCTTCTTCTTAATGTAACGTTTGTAATGACAAGCAGTGCATATTACAATTATAATACATTTAAATGTTCTTCTGTGTAATTTAGCTACGTGATTCTTATTCAGTTCTTGTAAACTTATCTCCGTGAATTATGATTTTGAATGTCCTGAATCAGAGGTGGACTTGTCCGCCGGGCAAGCGGGCAAATGCCCTTTTCGTTTTCCACTTTATGGTACCCATTTCCCACGAAAAATGTTTAATAATGAAAACCTAATGAATAAATTTTCCTGATATATTTAAACTATTTTTCTGTACTAAAACAAAATAATTCGCGTATCTCGTGAATCTGTTGATAATAACTTTTCAAGGCGCGAGAAAAAATGAAATGAAATCCTTGAGTTTTACGTCCCACGGTTATGCCGCGCGAGAAAGATTAACTGATCTGAAGTTACAAATGTATTAGAAGCTTTAGTGCGTTCTTAATCGAGCATCAAAACGAAATAGCACTTTTCTTTCAAGTATCTTTATTTCAAACATGCAAAGTATGTAAAATACCGTTCCTCACACGGGAAGAATGCGTTTACAGAAAATATTTGGAAGGTATTATGTAAAACTTTTCTCCCAGTATTTGAATCAAGGTGAAATGTCAAAAAAATCAACTTTATTAATTGACCCATATGATACAAATGTAACAACCGGTGCAGCGAATATTCCTTGAAAAAAATTGTTCTGTCTTTCTCGCTTAGGATACACATTTCAGTCAAAAAGAGCCGAAAAAATCCCAGGTCGACCCAAGTACTTGGTCCAAACTTTATTTTAAACGGTTAAATCAATTCCTCCCTTTAGCCATTTCGTATGTATAAAATGAGAATATATTAGAAATTGTCTAGTTTTCCCCTTTCGAAACATAATTACTGAATACTTCGAATGAGTTAACCAATATTTAGAAAATAGTTTTTAAGCAAATCCATATATTTGTTATTCTGTGAATGAATACAGGGAAATTTTAATATTATAAATACTGCTCACTTTCCTCCACTTACGAGCCGAAGTATCAAAAATGCCAAAATACATTTTACATTTTTTAGCTAACTTTTTAGTTGCCAAATTTCGCACTTATGCTTTAAAGAAATTTTTACATTTTTACATTTTTCTCGATACATAATGGGAACGTTACCATAGAAAGACCGAGGTGTAATCTGACACATGGAAGACCAAGAGGGTCAATTTTTTGCCCGAGGTTGTAAAACCCATTTTAACCATTACTAATATAATTTCAAGTTGTTTAATGACCTACTAATAAGTATGAGTTTTAAAATTATATTGAATCTTCTGAAGTTTTATTTTAATACGAAATATTTCAAATATATATCTTAGTACAGGCTACAGACATTTGTTTAGCAGATATGAAGTGCCATTAAATACATTATCATTTATGAACAAATTACAATAATAAATCTGCCAGTGTTATGTTTGATCAATATCTGAAAGTAGATTTTATTAGCTTAATCATGAATTCAATGAACATACAAGATTACAAAGATATTACTGGAGTAATACCGTAGTTCTCTAATCAATTCTATGTTGCTTACAAATGTATTGACCAATCACCCGCGCTACATTTTTTTTCGTAAATTACCATGATAGTATACATTCTAGTACAACTAAATTTAAGTTAGGACTAGCAGAAGAAAACAAAAAATAATCAAACATGTTCAAAAATTGATTTGTTCAGAGCAAAGAGAAATAGGAAGTGCGGGCAAATTTGACCCACCTTGGTCCTCCTAGAGTTAATATGATAGGAATTGTACACCTTTTCCCCTTAGGAGTGGAATTTCGAAAACGCTGTACACGTATTCCATTTTTTTCTTTTTGGTATGAGTTCAAACGAATTACACACCTCCAGCATAAGTAAATCCTTATATTTGTTATTTTCTGAGCGGATAGAGGGTAACTTGAATATCCATGAAGATACTCTCTTTCACTACTTAGGAACGTAACTTTCTGAAACACGTAATATGCTATTTTTACTGAGCTTAAATGCAAACATTCACATGTCCAACTTTAATGAATGCTATTACTTGATATTTTTTGAATACATAGTGGGTAATTTTAATATTCAAAAAAATATTCCCTTTCTTCCCATAGGCTCGAAATTTCCATAAGTGCTTAAACACGTATGCCACAGTTTTTAGATAGTTCAAATACCAAATTTAATACTTCGAAATTAAACGAATTCTCACCTTTGGTATTTTCTGATTAAATAATGAGAAACTTTAATATTCAAGAAATTGCCCCTTCTTTTAGGAGCGAAACATTTTAAGACGCTGAAACACGGATTTCATTATTTTCAGTTAAGAGATTAAATGCGAACTTTTTCACCCACAATTTTCACGAATCCTTACGTTTGATGTTTTCTGAATAAATAGTGGCTAATTTTAATATTCAAGAAAATATCTGCATTATAATTTTAGGTGCGACACCTTCAAAAATGTTGAAACTATAATTTTAGGTAAGAGAGTAAATGCCTAATTTCACATCTCCAACTTAAATGAATCCTTACATTATTTATTTATTTATACATATTTATGGGCATTACTCTCATCTACGGCCTTAAGCCCGTCAAGTATGAGAGAGGACGCCTCTAGGCGAGCACAATATCCGGGGGAAAGGAAGAAAGGATTGAGGAAGGAAGGAAGCAGCCAGGGACCTGAATGTTAGGTATTATCCAGCTATTTGCCTTGTGTAAATGAGGAAAAACCAGGAAAAACGTCCATCATGATGGCTGGCCAGACAAAGCTGTTATAAACCAACCCTATGAACATCAAACCCGTGACCTTCGCACCAAAGACGAGAGAGTTAGTAACTACGCTACGCAGGACCATACGAATCCTTACAGTTTACATTATCTGAATAAAGAGTGGTAAATTCTACTGTATTTATAGTAATTTTGCCTGGACGATAATGGGTCATTCAGTTGTCCTCTTTTATATCTACGTACGGATGGAAGAGTTCTTATGCTATAGTTACTACTAGTAAAATCAAAAGTAGTTGCAGACATAATATGAGATGTCTATAGCAGCAAATGTCTATGAATGGCGCAATACACCCCCTCTGACCAACTGGTATGGCTCACTCATCTGGGCTATCTCCCTTTCCGTGGAGATGGTCCAACTCTGTCCACAATAAAATTAAACCACTTCAACCGTTTAGAAATAAAATCTAATCTCAAGTGTGCTCAGTGCCGGATTTAGGATTCATGGGGCCCTAAGCTATTGAAAGTAATGAGGCCCTTTATACAGGTATATCTAGTCTTTCTTTTTCAGCGATAAATATCGCCATGTTGGGGACTTTGAATATATAAATACATTATAAATTTCTGAAACAAAATCCATCATTTTGACTTTCCCTGTACATAACATTATTAATAAGACACTATGTGAAGAATGAGTCAAGAGGATGACGGTTGATTTGAATCTTATTCGGGGCTCTTTTATTTTGTTTACCAAGTCCTTACTATAGTGCTTCACCTCCCAACCTTTTTATATCAACATTTCATACCAATCCCAGCGCTCCTTTCTCTCTTCGTGTTATAAATACGAAAATAAAATCACAGAATAAGGAAAGAATGGGTACGATATGGAGAGAAAATACGTCATTAAAAATTATGCCATAAAAATATCACGAGAACGCGGTTTATTAATTAGAACAATTAGGTTGAGCAAATGAAGAAACAAATTTTCATCGAAAATCAAAAATCTTTGCTCTTAAGACTTTTATTTCCGAAAAATGAACAGAGAAAGCAAATAATTCAATGCACGTGTATTGATATCCTAGGGGGGCTCAGCCCCCCATAAAAAAGCGCCGATTTCTCTGTAAATTTGGGGGGCATTCAGATGTAGAAAATATATATATATATATATATATATATATATATATATATATATATATATATATATATATATATATATATATATATATATATATATCAAGATTTAAAGACAAATTCGAGATATAAAAAGTATTTTGCCGCTTAGGGTTGTCCAAAAGACAATTGGTACAAAGGATATTTCGTACAAAAGACAATTGGTCCAAAGGACATTTCGTCGAAAAGACAATTGGTCCAAAGGACATTTTATCCAAAGGACAATTGGTCCAAAGGACATTTCGTCCAAAGACATTTGGTCCAAATGACATTTCGTCCAAAAGACAATTCGTCCAAAGAACATTTCGTTCAAAGACGATTGGTCCAAAGGACATTTCAACCAAAGACATTTGCTCCAAAAGGCAATTGGTCCAAATGATATTTCGCCCAAAAGGCAATTGGTCCAAAGAACATTTCGTCCAAAGGACAATTGGTAATTGGTCCAAAAACATTTGCTCCAAAGGATATTTCGTCCAAAAGATAATTGGTCCAAGGGACATTTCGTCCAGAGATGTTTAGTTCAAAGCACATTTCGTCCAAAGGACATTTGGTCCGGTAACGCTTGGGGGTCTGGGGTTTCTTTCTATTAGAAAAGTAAAAAAGTGATGCCTATAACATTATGACTCAGTAGCTTCTTATTTCGAAAGGAAATTTGAAATAGAGATTTATTCCGCAATTTTCATTTCGATAGAACAAATATAAGCTGAGATATTCACAAAAACGTAAACGCCTGAGAACAAATGTCCGAACAACAGAAATGAGGAAAAGGTTGGAGTGTGAAGTATGTTGCTGCAATAACTGCTAATATGACATCTAAAGTTTTAATGTTGTGAACAGTGATGAAAATTTTCCGATTCATAAAAACATACTGCACTTATTCCTACATCGTTGTTTAGCCGTGATGTGAGCTGGAAAGCTTTCTTCCATATTTTTCCGGAAAATTTTCCGTTCTAAAAAGTAGCAGTGATCAAGTAACAATTCCTCAGTAATCATAAAATTGATAGAATTCATGAGTAGAAATCGTAAAAAGTGAAAGATCGTTTACAGAATCTGAAAATTTTCATGGCTCAGAGAATATTCAGTACTATCTAGGAACAAGTGAAACAATTTTTCATGAGTAGAAAAATTGGTAGCGTGTATGAAAAAATTGAAAAACCTTTTATGAGTCGGAAAATTGTCATCATTTTGAAGCAAAAAGTAAATCGAAAAGTTTTATTGCTTTGAAGTAACAAGTGAAAAAAAATTTTCATAGATCGGAAAATTTTAATTCTGATATACAAACAACTGAAAAAACTCTTCACAAGCCGGACAATTTTGGATATTATGTACAGTGATGTTAGGTAGAAAATTTTCCACTATATTTAACTGCACATTAAGCTACAAAATTGAATTTTTGTACAGTCCGCGGCATAAAATTTGTTACAAAAATTCTAAGTCCAAATTAATAACAAACTCTTGCCCAGTTTTTTTATGCATTCCCGCAATACATGTATCAATCGATTAGTTGCTTCTAGTATTTATTCCAACTCCTCCCCGTCCTCCACCTCTCCTTTTCTAAAGCAGTGTGTGTGACGTAGTACACTCTTTCCATTCAGCTGAAAAAGAAACAGGAATCAAGTTTACAACGTTATAGCTTTAAAACAGTCTTTTCCATTCGTTTGTTCTGAAATATTTTTAAGAGCCTAAATTAAAGGAAAGTCACACAATCTTCGCAGAGCTTCATAAATATCTTTAGTTTCATTCTTTTCTTTCTTTAAAGAGTGCAAGCTAGTAAGATGCTAGTAGTAAGGGGGTCACTTCAGGACACTTTTTGGCCCCTGGGTCCCTGCCTCAGGACCCATGGTCCCTGGCCGGGGTCAATGACCTAGGGGTACATAGGACCACCCCCTCTAAATTTTGGCATGGGTACCTTGGCCCACCCCCTAAATTTTGGCAGGGGTACATAGGACCACCCCCCTTAAATTTTGGAAATTGCCAAATCTAAAAATTTGGTATGGTAGCCTAGGAACATAGTATGTACCTCTATCAGTATTGGAGGTCTATGTCGTTCCCTTTTATGGGTAAAAAATTGCCAAAAATTCAAATTTCGGGGGTTTTTGACCTAATTTATCCCCTTTGATGAGGTGTTATTACCCTATATAGTTATATGGGCGTATACAGGGGTCCATTCCCTTTCATAAGACATGGGTATATTAATGCACCCCTTGAAAAATTTGGGAGGGGTACCTTGGCCCACCACCTAAATTTTGGGAATTGACCAATTTAAACATTGGGTATTATAGTACAGGACCCTAATATGTATTATGATAAATTTGGGTGGTCCACCTCGTTCCCTTCTAGGGGTACACAATTGCCAAAATATAAACGTAAGTAATACGTTGTACCACGTGTTTGGTTTCGACCTAAGTTATCCCTTTGATGAAGTGTTATTACCCTATATGGTTATATGGGCGTATACAGGGGTCATTACCTTTCATAAGACATGGGTATATTAATGCACCCCTTTAAAAATTTGGGAGGGGTACCTTGGCCCACCCCTTCATTTTTAGAAATTGCCCAATTTAAACATTTGGTATAATAGTATAGAACCCTAGTATGTATCACTATAAATTTGGGTGGTCCACCTTGTTTCCTTTCATGGGTACAAAATTACCAAATTTTAGTACAACCACGTGTTTGGTCTTTTCACCTAATTTATCGCGTTTGATGAGGTGTTATTATCCTATATGGTTATATGAGCGTATACAGGAGTTCATTACCTTTCATTAAACATCTGTATATTGGTGCACCCCTTGAAAAATTTGGGAGGGGTACCTTGGCCCACCCCTTAAATTTTGGAAATTGCCCAATTTAAACATTTGATATAATAGTATAGAACCCTATTATGTATCACTATAAATTTGGGTGGTCCACCTCGTTCCCTTTCATGGGTACACAATTTGCCAAATTTTAGTACAACCACGTGTTTGGTCTTTTGACCTAATTTATCACCTTTGATGAGGTGTTATTATCTTATATCGTTATATGGGCGTATACAGGGGTTCATTACCTTTCATAAGACATGGGTATATTAATGCACCCCTTTAAAAATTTGGAGGGGTACCTTGGCCCACCCTTTAATTTTGGAAATTGCCCAATTTAAACATTTGGTATAATAGTATAGGACCCTAATATATATTACTATAACCTCGTTCCCTTTTAAGGGTACAAAATTGCCAAAATATAAACGTAAGCAATACGTTGTACCACGTGTTTCGTTTTTTACCTAGTTTATTCCATTGAATGAGGTCCTATTACCTTATATGTTATATGGTCACGTATGGGGATTCATTTCCTATCATAAGACATAGGTACATTTATGCACCCGGGATGGGTACTTTGGCCCACCCCTTTCATTTTGGAAATTGTCCCTTTTATATGTTTGGTATTATAGTATTGGACCCTAATATAAATTACTATAAATTTTGGTGGTTCACCTCGTTTCCTTTCATGGGTACGAAATTGCCAAATTTTAGTACAACCACGTGTTTGGTTTTGGCTCAATTTATCCCCTTGGATGAGGTCCTATTACCTTATATGGTTATATGGTCATGTATATATTGGTCCATTTCCTATTATAAGACATGGGTACATTGATGCACCCCGGGAGGGGTACCATGGCCAACCCCCTTAAATTTTGGAAATTTTCCAATTTGAGCATTCGGTATCATAGTACATGCCTCAACATGTATCATGATAAATTTGGGTGGTCCATCTTGTTCCCTTTCATGGGTAAAAATTGCTAAAATATAAACATAAGCAATATGTTGTACCATGTGTTTGGTTTTTCGCCCAATTTCTCCCCTTTGATGAGGTTCTATTACCTTATATGGTTATATGGTCATGTATATGGGTTCATTTCCTATCATAAGACATGGGTACATTGACGCACCCTTTAAAAATTTGGGAGGGGTATCTTGGCTCATCCACTCGGTTTTAGAAATTGTTTAATATAAGCATTTGGTATCATAGTACAGGACTTCAATATGTACCACTATAAATTTGGATGGTCCACATCGTTCTCTTTCATGGGTAAAGAACTACCAAAAATCAAATTTCGGAAGTTATAGACCCCTATTTAGCACGTTATATGGTTTATTACCTTCATATATTTATGTTCCCTTTTAAATTTGGGAATTATCAAATAACAAAATTCGGTAAACGTTTTCTAGGACCCATTGGTATTCCTCTTATGACCAAATATTCAAAATTTAAAAGTTATTGACCGGCTTTATTATTGAATAAGTACAGGATTTATTACTTTTTCATAAGACACAGGTGTATTTGTGTACCAATCTTAAATTTTGGGAGGGGGGTACATTTCTTATTGTCATATCAATAATTGGTAATTGTTCTTAAAATTGGATAGTATCTCATTCATTGGGTAAATCATTGTCAAATATGAGTATGATCACGTGATCAGTTATTAACCTATGATGGGATTAGGAGTCCAGAACATTGGTACATTGAAACTTTGTAGGATAATTTGAGAATGCGTCATTGGTTTTGATTATTCCCGCCAAATATAAACGTAAGCAAGACGTTGTACCACGTGATTGTCCTTGATGAGGTAGTGTACAGGGATTCATTTCCTTTGCTGTGGTACTTCTTAAGTTTGAGTACACACACTTTTAGAAAACAGTTGGTTCAACTCAGGTAAACAATTGACGGACATTATTGACCTTATTGAACATATAATGATATGATTAATTCTAAGACTTAGGTATATCAAGAGAAGTATTCTTTAAATTTGGGAATGGTGATAAACAGAATTTTAGCATAAGGCGCGAAATTTGAAACAATACATTGAACTTTAGTCACAGCTCATAGTCTAAGATCATTGGTGGTGATTGATTTGAAATCTGATAGCTAACCTTATTGAATCTTATGACTCATAGACGAAAGGCAATACATGCTACAACAGTTTGAAATTTAATCATAAGGTGATGTAATCTGACACTAGCAAAGTTATTGTTAATGCAATTTGATTGGCTGATCACTATCTTTCCTGCAATCTGATTGGTTGATCACTATCTTTCGTGCAATCTGATTGGTTGATGATTTTCAAATCTTTGCTGCATTCAGTTTTAAGTTTTGTTTAACATTTAAAAATCTTGGTTTCGTTCAACATTTTGCACTCACTGATAAATATGATCAAAACCGTTTATTTGTTAATCGAATAGTTAAAAACCGGATAAAGTTTGACGGTTAACCGTGAAACGTAAAATTTTTTGAAACTTTTTGTTTGAAACTTTTTGTTTCGAAATTTTTGTTTGAATTTTTTGTTTCAAAATTTTGTTTAAAATTTTTGTTTCAAAAATTTTTTGTTTAAAAATTTTTCGTTTGAAATTTTTTAAAATTTTTTCGTTTCAAAATTTTGTTTAAAATTTTTTGTTTGAAATTTTTCGTTTCCAAATTTTTTGTTTGAAATTTTTTGTTTCAAAATTTTGTTTAAAATTTTTTTCGCTTCAAAATTTTGTTTGAATTTTTTTTCGTTTGAAATTTTTTGTTTGAATTTTTTTCGTTTCAAAATTTTGTTTCAAAGATTTTTTGTTCTAAATTTTTGTTTCAAAGTTAGGTTTGATATTTTTAAAAGTTTGTGCACTCATTAGTAAAGAACCGGAACTGTTTAGAGCAAAAACCTCTGGCAACATTGTGGTGCAATAGTACACGTCAGAATATGGGGTTGTACTTTGAAATGAAAAAAACACAATTCATTGAAATGGATCATTTTATTACACTCCACATACATCCATACCAGATAGTGGTTCTGGATATTGTCGATACAATGTATTTTGAACTTCGTGCACTAGTTTGTCTTTAGCATATAATTTTAATTCCAATTGAAGTCTTTTAAGGTCTAATGCAATATCAATTGGTGGAAACTCAATGTCCATTTGATCACAAATAAACTGTTTATCAATACAGTTATGCACCCACGAACGATGTTGACAACCATCACAATATCTAGATACATGTTGTACAATATGCATAACACATTTTTCAAAATAGTACTTTTTCAGGAATATACTTGTTTTGTTGCACACTTCCACTGCATGTTTCGCACACTGAAATACGTTTATAAATTTGTTCCATTCCGTTTGCGTTAGATACACCATGTTGCGAGGGACATGGAATGTACTCTTTTTACGTAACAGCACCATCTTCTCTTCGAGGACTGTACGCAGCACCACTTCATGATTTGAGCCTAATGATTTGACTATGGTCACATTTAGCTCATCATGAAAATAATCGTTCATTTGGTCGATTCGTGAACATAATATTTGCCATTCTTCACAGCTCAGTTGTACACCAAATTGTTCTGCTTTGCCCAATCGAATCACAGGTTCAAATGTTCTAGCACTGATACCAACCATCACATGTTTTGTTTGAAATATATTTATTGGATAATAGCTTGCGAAGATGAACTCTTTATCGTTAGAAGTACACATCTTTCCTCCTGAAAAGCACTTGCTCAAATGATTTCGTGGGATGACACTGTATTTGCTGGTTTATAGTTATTGCTGACGTCATTGGTAAGGAATGTGCTGACGTTTGAATTCATGATTTCATCACAGTTGCTGACGTCATGCCGACCAACCAAATTCATACAACTACGGCTGACGTCATTGGAAAGAAATGTGCTGACGTTTGAATTCATGATTTCATCACAATTGCTGACGAATCTGGCTGTGTACTAAATTCAAGTTGATGACTTCGACCCAAGAATCCTTTGTAACATAAAGATACAGATCCAGTATTTAAGAAACGTAACAGTTCTTCTTGTTTTGATGCTTCCATGGGTAAATATCTTGCTGGTAAAATTATATTCTTATCATTTTCAAGCTTCACTACGATTCTTAATCCAAACTTTGTAGGGATCATTTGGCTAGCTAAGATTCTATAAGGTACATTCTGTTGTAAATCAGTAATCTTGGTAAATGATTTCATCACATCACGCGTGTTTAGAAACTGCAGACAAGTGGCCATGATGATGTTATCATGAATACTAACTCGAACGATACTTATATATGATGAAAAACTGATGACGTTGCATTATCATGTTCTGACGTGTACTATTGCACCACAATGTTGCCAGAGGTTTTTGCTCTAAACAGTTCCGGTTCTTTACTAATAAGTGCACAAACTTTTAAAAATGTCAAACCAAACTTTGAAACAAAAATTTAGAACAAAAAATCTTTGAAACAAAATTTTGAAACGAAAAAATTCAAACAAAAAATTTCAAACGAAAAAAAAATTCAAACAAAATTTTGAAGCGAAAAAAATTTTAAACAAAATTTTGAAACAAAAAATTTCAAACAAAAAATTTGGAAACGAAAAATTTCAAACAAAAAATTTTAAACAAAATTTTGAAACGAAAAAATTTTAAAAAATTTCAAACGAAAAATTTTTAAACAAAAAATTTTTGAAACAAAAATTTTAAACAAAATTTTGAAACAAAAAATTCAAACAAAAATTTCGAAACAAAAAGTTTCAAACAAAAAGTTTCAAAAATTTTACGTTTCACGGTTAACCGTCAAACTTTATCCGGTTTTTAACTATTCGATTAACAAATAAACGGTTTTGATCATATTTATCAGTGAGTGCAAAATGTTGAACGAAACCAAGATTTTTAAATGTTAAACAAAACTTAAAACTGAATGCAGCAAAGATTTGAAAATCATCAACCAATCAGATTGCACGAAAGATAGTGATCAACCAATCAGATTGCAGGAAAGATAGTGATCAGCCAATCAAATTGCATTAACAATAACTTTGCTAGTGCCAGATTACATCACCTTATGATTAAATTTCAAACTGTTGTAGCATGTATTGCCTTTCGTCTATGAGTCATAAGATTCAATAAGGTTAGCTATCAGATTTCAAATCAATCACCACCAATGATCTTAGACTATGAGCTGTGACTAAAGTTCAATGTATTGTTTCAAATTTCGCGCCTTATGCTAAAATTCTGTTTATCACCATTCCCAAATTTAAAGAATACTTCTCTTGATATACCTAAGTCTTAGAATTAATCATATCATTATATGTTCAATAAGGTCAATAATGTCCGTCAATTGTTTACCTGAGTTGAACCAACTGTTTTCTAAAAGTGTGTGTACTCAAACTTAAGAAGTACCACAGCAAAGGAAATGAATCCCTGTACACTACCTCATCAAGGACAATCACGTGGTACAACGTCTTGCTTACGTTTATATTTGGCGGGAATAATCAAAACCAATGACGCATTCTCAAATTATCCTACAAAGTTTCAATGTACCAATGTTCTGGACTCCTAATCCCATCATAGGTTAATAACTGATCACGTGATCATACTCATATTTGACAATGATTTACCCAATGAATGAGATACTATCCAATTTTAAGAACAATTACCAATTATTGATATGACAATAAGAAATGTACCCCCCTCCCAAAATTTAAGATTGGTACACAAATACACCTGTGTCTTATGAAAAAGTAATAAATCCTGTACTTATTCAATAATAAAGCCGGTCAATAACCTTTAAATTTTGAATATTTGGTCATAAGACGAATACCAATGGGTCCTAGAAAACGTTTACCGAATTTTGTTATTTGATAATTCCCAAATTTAAAAGGGAACATAAATATATGAAGGTAATAAACCATATAACGTGCTAAATAGGGGTCTATAACTTCCGAAATTTGATTTTTGGTAGTTCTTTACCCATGAAAGAGAACGATGTGGACCATCCAAATTTATAGTGGTACATATTGAAGTCCTGTACTATGATACCAAATGCTTATATTAAACAATTTCTAAAACCGAGTGGATGAGCCAAGATACCCCTCCCAAATTTTTAAAGGGTGCGTCAATGTACCCATGTCTTATGATAGGAAATGAACCCATATACATGACCATATAACCATATAAGGTAATAGAACCTCATCAAAGGGGAGAAATTGGGCGAAAAACCAAACACATGGTACAACATATTGCTTATGTTTATATTTTAGCAATTTTTACCCATGAAAGGGAACAAGATGGACCACCCAAATTTATCATGATACATGTTGAGGCATGTACTATGATACCGAATGCTCAAATTGGAAAATTTCCAAAATTTAAGGGGGTTGGCCATGGTACCCCTCCCGGGGTGCATCAATGTACCCATGTCTTATAATAGGAAATGGACCAATATATACATGACCATATAACCATATAAGGTAATAGGACCTCATCCAAGGGGATAAATTGAGCCAAAACCAAACACGTGGTTGTACTAAAATTTGGCAATTTCGTACCCATGAAAGGAAACGAGGTGAACCACCTAAATTTATAGTAATTTATATTAGGGTCCAATACTATAATACCAAACATATAAAAGGGACAATTTCCAAAATGAAAGGGGTGGGCCAAAGTACCCATCCCGGGTGCACAAATGTACCTATGTCTTATGATAGGAAATGAATCCCCATACGTGACCATATAACATATAAGGTAATAGGACCTCATCCAATGGAATAAACTAGGTAAAAAACGAAACACGTGGTACAACGTATTGCTTACGTTTATATTTTGGCAATTTTGTACCCTTAAAAGGGAACGAGGTTATAGTAATATATATTAGGGTCCTATACTATTATACCAAATGTTTAAATTGGGCAATTTCCAAAATTAAAGGGTGGGCCAAGGTACCCCTCCAAATTTTTAAAGGGGTGCATTAATATACCCATGTCTTATGAAAGGTAATGAACCCCTGTATACGCCCATATAACGATATAAGATAATAACACCTCATCAAAGGTGATAAATTAGGTCAAAAGACCAAACACGTGGTTGTACTAAAATTTGGCAAATTGTGTACCGATGAAAGGGAACGAGGTGGACCACCCAAATTTATAGTGATACATAATAGGGTTCTATACTATTATACCAAATGTTTAAATTGGGCAATTTCCAAAATTTAAGGGGTGGGCCAAGGTACCCCTCCCAAATTTTTCAAGGGGTGCACCAATATACAGATGTTTAATGAAAGGTAATGAACTCCTGTATACGCTCATATAACCATATAGGATAATAACACCTCATCAAACGCGATAAATTAGGTGAAAAGACCAAACACGTGGTTGTACTAAAATTTGGTAATTTTGTACCCATGAAAGGGAACAAGGTGGACCACCCAAATTTATAGTGATACATACTAGGGTTCTATACTATTATACCAAATGTTTAAATTGGGCAATTTCTAAAAATGAAGAGGTGGGCCAAGGTACCCCTCCCAAATTTTTAAAGGGGTGCATTAATATACCCATGTCTTATGAAAGGTAATGGACCCCTGTATACGCCCATATAACCATATAGGGTAATAACACTTCATCAAAGGGATAACTTAGGTCGAAACCAAACACGTGGTACAACGTATTACTTACGTTTATATTTTGGCAATTGTGTACCCCTAGAAGGGAACGAGGTGGACCACCCAAATTTATCATAATACATATTAGGGTCCTGTACTATAATACCCAATGTTTAAATTGGTCAATTCCCAAAATTTAGGTGGTGGGCCAAGGTACCCCTCCCAAATTTTTCAAGGGGTGCATTAATATACCCATGTCTTATGAAAGGGAATGGACCCCTGTATACGCCCATATAACTATATAGGGTAATAACACCTCATCAAAGGGGATAAATTAGGTCAAAACCCCCGAAATTTGAATTTTTGGCAATTTTTTACCCATAAAAGGGAACGACATAGACCTCCAATACTGATAGAGGTACATACTATGTTCCTAGGCTACCATACCAAATTTTTAGATTTGGCAATTTCCAAAATTTAAGGGGGGTGGTCCTATGTACCCCTGCCAAAATTTAGGGGGTGGGCCAAGGTACCCATGCCAAGATTTAGAGGGGGTGGTCCTATGTACCCCTAGGTCATTGACCCCGGCCAGGGACCATGGGTCCTGAGGCAGGGACCCAGGGGCCAAAAAGTGTCCTGAAGTGACCCCGTTACTACTATGCTCCCTAAGAAATCTATGGAAATTGCCAAGAGCTCTAAAATATCTACTGACAGAAACGAGTTTTATTCAATGATTCATTTAATTTCTTTTCAGTAAGTGCAAGCAAATGTTTCAGGAGCGTCACTTGGGCAGGACAGGAGGGTGTAATTCCCCCTCTCTTGAGCATCATAAATACGTATTTTTTGATCAAATGTATAGTAATACACTAATACAAACTGAAAATCTTATGTCGCCGGAGAATATCTTCCTCCGCCCCCCCCCCCCGAATAAAGTCTCAAAGACACTGGTTTTAACAAGAAACCGATAGAGTTACGATAGCACATTGCTAAAGAGCTTACATTTGGTTTCAAGAGTCGAAGGTTTGATCTCAAGCCATATGACTTCCTGGGTGACATTGAGAGAGAGAGAGAGAGAGAGAGGGATTCAAGTATGGAGACAGAGAGGGATGATTTGTATACACAGATTTAGAATTGGGGAAAAAATGATCGGACAGCATTCGTATTATGACGAAAATTCTGATTTTGTGAAAGATAAGAAGGGAAGTTTTCAAACTGCGAGGATCAAATTAGGCAGTTGTCGAATTAATGTGGAGAACTCTTTTTAGAGCATCAGATGATTACGAAAGAAGAGAAAGATCTTCAGAACTGAGATTTTAGATTAAGATTTTAAAGACAGAATTAAGACAGAATTAAGATTTTAAAAATCTGATTTCGGCGACGGGTTTCGAACTACGAACCTTGTAGTTATCGAGCCATGACTTTATCCATTCTGCTACGGAGAATTCTATTACTGGTTGACATACGTTTCCCTTAGCTGCGTTGAAAGCTACCTTAAGGGGATATTCCAAAAGTTGACTCGGTGGATGCGCCGTTCAGATAGGACGTAAACCTCTTGTAACTTAGTTACAATGTGCAAAATGAACTTCCTCTTCTTCAGGACACTTTTTAAAGCTTTAAAATTTGTTACTATTGTTTTAATTAAGTTACATTTGATAGAACCATCTGATAAAGTCGGGCCAAGCCCTGTGTGTTATTGTCTGTTAGGTGAATGGTTAATGTAAGTTACTCCTACGTGGATGGTCCGAGCTTCCAATCAAGACCATTCTTATTGATTATTTTATTTGAGCTACGCTCATACTGTATATTCCACAAGTTCAATTTTGAAGTAATGGAGTCACAGCTAGTTTAATTCGAAATAATTTTCCAATATTATATTTGTTACTAAATTTACATGGCACTCCTCACTGTTTGTAGCCCTGCATAAATGCAAAATTGTTTTAAAAGTATATTTTACTTTCAAGTTTTATTGTTTTTTTTAATTGTCCTTCAACTTTATTTTATAATTATTTTCTATTTCTTAATTATAACATATTTTCTATTTATATTGTATTCTATGGTACACCTTTATTATTTATATTATATGCCTTATCTTTGAAGAGGAGCTTTTGACAATTCAGAGCAGCAGGGACATACGCAGGATGCAGGCCTTTGCAATCAAGAGCTTTTGCCCCCACGAAATCACTACTTTGTTTGTAAATTATATCTAATTTTAGAGATGATGATAGCAGGGGCGGATTCAGGGGAGTGCGTTTGGGCGATCACATCCCCCAGAATAGGGAACTTTTTATACTTTGTATTTTAAAAATAAAACATATCCTAAGTATATTTCACCTTTGTATTATAAACTTAAATTAAAACCTAAAGTAGATAGGCCTTACTTTCTTAAGAAAGTTAATTCTGCAGAAGAGCTACTTCTCCTTTTCTAAATTTGTTTCTTTCTTTTCTTTTCTTTTTTTTCTTTTTTTTTTTTTTGCAATCCGCTCGTACCTTGATTTGACTTCGAACGACCGCCCCTCCCAAACAATCATCCTGGATCCGCCCCTGGATGATAGACATATTAGTAAAATATGCCCTCAATCGCTGAAATAAATTCCTGTCAAGCTTTCGATCGCTGAAATAAATTTCTGTCTACGGCCCTGCAAAACAGTGACGATTTTAGGGAGTGATCAGTTAGTAATGCCTCCCTGGAGCAACGACACTTCCCCAGAAGTCATATCTCCGATAATTCAGAATGTGATTTGTGCATTATCACTTTTCAGTCTCAGTGTCTTGAAACGCACCAAAAAGGAACTGTTCTGAAGTATTTACTGGTTCTCCATATGACCCCATTTCAATATGGCCAACCTTGGACATATACACATCTGAAATATCACCTTTTATGACAGTGATCCCGAAAACTATCCATTCGACACAAATATAGGATATTTTCGATTCTTTATTCCTGTCTCCCTCCCATTGTCAACTCGAAGCCAACCAAGGCTTATTTTGGACTTATGCAGCATCCACAGTGTTACTTTTCATCTTTGCATATGAATTCGACACTAATTTCGTTCGTATTTGACTACTTTTACATGCCACCTTCACCTCTTGGTAGGGATTTTTTCAGTATCTCGCCCCCACAACTATGGAGAAATTTCAACCAACTAAGTATAATTATAAATTATCATCTGAAACACAACAGTACGGGTGATCATTTTCGCAGAGGAATTCGTTAACTACTGTTTCAATATCAATGTATTAGCTTTTTTTGCTGTCCATGCTGAAGATTGCCAAAGGGCTAAACTTCGTCTGCACTATTGTGCAATGAATATAGGTTTTAGTGGTTTGATTTACTGAATACTCGCTTAGATGTTGCTCTCGTCACAGAAAAAGTGATATACAGTTATAAAAGAAAAATGAAATGAAATATCTAATTTTAGGTCCCACGATTATGCCGACTATGGTAATGGAGAGAGTAATGGTGAGAAATAAATGAAATTGTTTATGAAAACAGTGGGAGGAAACGGGAGAAACCCGAGGACACTCATGCACACGGTGTTTGTTCATAATAAAGTTCATTCGGCGTGAGCTGGGATCGAACCAAGGACCCCATGCACCATAGGTAAAGTTATAAAAGAATAGGCGTCTAAACAAATACGGAACACTACTATCAATGAGAGTTATATAAGATTAGATTTTTAGTTATTGCATTCTAAGTTAAAATTTCAATTAATCTTGTTCTTCAGTACTGTTCGAAAACTTAAAGTTGTTGCTGGAAGGACGTGATAAATCTTTTCAGTAGACTTCGCAGTCTATAGCTCCTTCACAACTTCCTTTTCATCTAAGGCTAAGTAGTTACATTTTAGACATTGAGGAAAAAGTGTGAAATTAATTAAAACCCTTCAAAGTGGAGTTACGAATCTTCAATGGACCCCATTTTGCTGTTGGCCTCGCTCAACGCACTCCCGTCACTGTTCAGGATGCACGATGGAGTTTCTCCCTTTTAGGAATACTTTCTAAGACAGTACTAGATTATTTTTTTACAGCTGTTTCAATTGAGTTGTATTTGCTAGAACTCTCCGTTAAAGGAAACAAAAGATCCTATACTCAAACACAAATCATCTCTCTAGAATCTCTAATGGAAAACGAAACGAATCGTCGTAAACATGTTACGTTCTTGAAGAGGAAAACAGCAAAACCTTGATTGCACAAACGTATAATGGTATCATTTGCTTGCAAATTTAAAACTTATAGAAGTTGATGGCTTGTTATGTGATGGGTTAGTGTACAGGATTTTTGTACTGGTGGTCCAGGGTTCGAATCTCGTCCGTTCTTCTTACGTTTTTGTTCTTTAAGCTACACTGAGTTTGTTCATTCCAATTCTTTAAGCTTGAATTAAATCTAATACCAGTTAGTGAATTAAAAGTAACTAACATTATTTTCAAATACGAGACGTTATTACATGCTTGTCACTAGCTCACAATAACCAACTTTCATATAAACTCTTACAGCCTTCATTTAACTAATTTCTTGACGTGTTTTGTTACAAAACTCATGAATAGTTGCTTTACCAGAAAATTGCTTTGCCAGATAATGGTGACTGCTTTGAATCCAAATGACAAGTATGAGAATTAAACGTATCATATCTGTAGTTTGGTGTGAATAAGAAACCAAATAGCGAACGAAAGGTTTAACAACAACCACGTTATTAATATAAACTATGCCAAAGATTATTGACATATATGATTAAAAAAATCGAAAGAAATTTTGAAAGAACGAAAAATAGTAACTTAGAATTTTGTAACTGGAGGCAAGGAAATCTAATTCAAACATACTAAAACATACCATTTAGCTCATATAGAGGGTGGATCTGTGCTCAAGGCGCTAGCTAATAATCTAGAGGTTCTCAAGTCGGAACCATGTGTGAATATTTTTTTAAATTGAGAATTTTTGGTGGTCATTAGTCGGGGATGACACATGTTTAATTGTCTTAAGGTATTTGAATATTTTGATCTTTCAATATGTGAATGATCAAATCTTCAATAATAATAATAATAATAATAAAATAATAATAATAATAATAATAGTTATTATTATTATTATTATTATTATTATTATTATTATTATTATTATTATTATTATTAGCAAAGTAATTCAATAACACGTTAATATCTTTAATTATCTTTTGATAACTACTCGAACTTAAGACGTCCTCGAATCTGAGTCGCACCCCGATTTCGCTGTGCTAAATTAAAGAAAAATAGTAATATGTTATGGTTTTACTATTACTAAAGCACTCTTTGATATTGGTCATTTTCGATGATTTTGTGTATCCCTCTCCCCTCTCCAGGTTGGGGGCACGGTATGACAAAAATTATCCCAGGCCCGAATGTCATGTACGTTGAAAATTTGATCGAAATCTGTTGGATGGTTCAAGAGTTCTATTTATTTTTATATATTAATCTCCCCTTCTCTTATCCTCTCCTATGTTCTACCGTCAAAGTGAAAATATTAAAACAAAAGTTTCTAGGCCCGAACGTCGTCTATGTTGAAAATTAGATCGAGATCGGTCAGGTGGTTCAAGAGTTGTTAAGTTTTATTCATTTTCATAGATATCTCCCCTCCCCTCCTCCTACCCTACGTTCTACCATCAAAGGGATATGATAAAAACCACCCCAGGTCCGAACCTCATCTATGTTGATAATTTGATTAAGATCAGTTCGGTGGTTTAAGCGTGATGAAGTCACCAAGACAGCATTTTTATTTTTATTTTTATTTTTTTACATAGTCCCCCCTTCCCCTCCCCTACATTGTGTCGTCAAGGCAAAAAATGAAAACATCCCAGGTCCGAACCTTATCTATATTGAATGTGTAATTGATTGGGATCCGTCGGATTGTTCAAGAGTTATTAAGTTTTATTCATTTTCATATATTTACCCGCTCCTCCTCTTCCGCAAGTTCTAATATCAAAATAAAATAACAAAAAGCTTCCCAGGTTCGAATTTCATCTATGTTCAAAGTGTGATTGAGAACGATCGGGTATTTCAAGAGTTATTCACCAACGAACATTGTCACTTTTATTTTTATATTTATAACTGTTATGTATCTTCCCCCTCCTCTCCATCCTCTACGTTATTACGTCAAAGTGAAATGGTAAAATCCATCCCTCGCGTTAATCGAGACGGGGACATATAGCCTCATTGCTGACGTCCCCATTAATCCCTCTACCCTTTAGTGTGTTTAAGTTAGTTTTTTTGTCTTCAGTTGCAAATTTCTGTTATTTTTCTTTGTTTCAAAATTCTCGCATTTCTTGTATGATAATACAAGTTAATAATCTTTGACTTGTTTTATATTAATAATCTGAGTTGTTCTTAAACCTTTGGTTTCCAATTTTGTTTTGTCTCTACACGAAACTACAGATATGACAAATTTAATTCTCATACTTTACATTTGATTTCAAAGCGGTCGCCATGAACTGCTTAAAAGCAATTTTTCCGTCACGAAACACCCAGCAGAGGGCGTACGATATCGTCTACAGCAATGAGAGGAAACTTCGCCTTGTTACGTGACGTCACATGAAGCACGTTCCGTTCAAACACCTAAGCAAAGCTATCATTTTGCTTCCGGTGTGAAAATGGCTCACTACGAAGCTTCTGTTAAAAGCAGCGTGATTGCTTTAATTGAGCATGCGGGCATGAACTATAGCGAGGCAGGCGCGAGATGTGGCGTTAACCGTGCTACAGCACGGAGGTGGTGGAGGAGATATGAGGAAACAGGATATGTAAGACGTAAAAGAGGAAGTGGGCGACAAAGAGTTTCCTCTGCCGAAGAAGACTAGAGTTTAATTGCCCAATGCCGTGAGCACCCTTTCATGTCTGCCCGACAGTTACGAGAGGACGCCAATTTCCCAGGCGATGTTACGACTATCCGTCGTAGACTCAAATCCTTTGGTTTGAGGTCATACAGGGCAGCTGTTAAGGAGCGACTAACAGAAGACCACATGGTTGACCGTCTGGCGTTTGCACAGTTAAATATTGCACGTGTGTGGGACGAGGTCGTTTTCACAGACGAGAAAATATTTTCCAGTGCAAACTTCGGGCCGAAGCATGTTTACCGCCCCCCTGGAAAAAGATATGCCTCTGAATACGTTTCCCGTTCTGGTCGAATGGGACATGTAACTGTCCACTGTTGGGCATGGATATGCAAGGATGCAAATTTCGGAGGAATCTACAGGATTCCTGGTCGCCTAAACGCCCACAAGTATGTAGAACATCTGGATGAAACGCTTCCGGAAATAAAAGCTCATGTAGGTGACGGCATATTATATTTGCAACAGGACAATAGCTCGATACATAATTCAAATGTGGTTCAGCCATGGTTGCAGAGGCAACCTGATGTCGAAATAGTTGACTGGGTTCCTCATGGAGCAGATCTGAACCCTATTGAAAATATGTGGGCCTCTGTTGCAAGAACATTGCGGGAAACCTGGTCGAACAATCCTCCACGAACATCTAATGATCTTTGGGAGCGTGTTGAAGATGCGTGGTCGATCTGTTGCACCCAACGCTATATCTCTCGCCTGGCGGATTCAATGCCACGGCGTATGGCAGCTGTAATCGAGTCCCAAGGGGACTATACACACAATTAACAAATGCTCGCCCACAACACCATCAGCCCTCTCGAGGGCTACCTAATTCGACCCACTTATTAACAAAATTTTATGAAATACATTACGCGACACCAGTGAATGTAAGTGTCTCAGTATGTTCTGCATTAATAAAGAGGCTAACGTGCGAGACTTGGTGGCCGAGTGGTATTATGCTTGCTATATTAACCAAAACCGCCTGTAACAGTGGTTCGAATATAGTGAAAAAGACCCCTACTTTTTATCACCAGGGATATTTGCAATACGCCTTCTTATATGTCCGCCTTCGTACGTCTGTTATATGACACATAATGTGGACCGCCATAAGTTTATACTTAGTAAACAATTTATAAATATATGAACAAATACCTAGGTATATTAGTGTAACAATGGAATATAGTACTTTCGTCCGACTGACGTCGCTCTACAAATGTTCATTGTATTACACCTGAGGATGAATTACATAAAGACTGGAAATTTGATATAAAAATTGATACGTAATAAGTTAAAGACAAAATATGTAATTATAATCTCATACTTGAAACTAATTTCGACTACAATTAATTCTCTACCTGCTTTCATAAATAATCCAAACCAAACATCGAGGTTTGGAATGCACAAACTAAGTGTAGCTAAGAGAAAAAAGTAACAAGAAGAGCAGAGATTCGAACCCACGACCACCAGCGTAAGAATTCCTTTTCCTAACCCTTCATCTATCAAACCATGACGTGAACATAACTTTTGTAAGCTATAAATTTGTATCCAAGAAACACCATTAAGCGTATGTGCAACTACTGCTTTGCTCTTTTTCTCTTCAAAAGCGGAACATGTTTAGGACGATTCGTTTCGTTTTCCACTACAGTTTCGAAAGATATTATTTGTGTTTGAGTGTAGGATCTTTAGTTTCCTTTAACCGACACTTCTAACAAATACAACTTATTTCACACAGCAGTTAAAAGAAAAACTCGTACTGCATTAGAAAGTATTCCTAAAAGCAGAAGCTGCATCATGCATCCTGAACAGTGATGTAAGTAACGACAGTGTGTTGAGGGAGCCCAGAGTAAAACGGGGCCCATTGAAAATTCGTAATTCCACTATTTTTCCTCGATGTCTAAAATGAGACTACTTTAGCCTTACATGAAAAAGAAGCTGTGGAGGGGACTGCAAAGTCTACTGAAAAGATTTATCACGTCCTTGCAGCAACAACTTTAAGTTTTCGAACAGTACTGAAGAACAAGATTGATTGAAATTTTAACTTAGAATGCAATAACTAAAAATCTAATCTTATATAACTCTCATTGATAGTAGTGTTCCGTATTTGTTTAGACGCCTATTCTTTTATAACTTTACCTATGGTGCATGGGGTCCTTGGTTCGATCCCAGCTCACGCCGAATGAACTTTATTATGAACAAACACCGTGTGCATGAGTGTCCTCGGGTTTCTCCCGTTTCCTCTCACTTTTTTCATTAAACAATTTCATTTATTTCTCACCATTACTCTCTCCATTACCATAGTCGGCATAATCGTGGGACGTAAAAATTAGATATTTCATTTCATTTTTCTTTTATAACTGTATATCACTTTTTCTGTGACGAGAGTAATATCTAAGCGAGTATTCAGTAAATTAAACCACTAAAACCTATATTCATTGCACAATAGTGCAGACGAAGTTTAGCCCTTTGGCAATCTTCAGCATGGACAGCAAAAAAAGTCAATACATTGATATTGAAATAGTAGTTAACGAATTCCTCTGCGAGAAAGATCACCCGTACTGTTGTGTTTCAGATGATAATTTATAATTATACTTGGTTGAAATTTCTCCATAGTTGTGGGGGCGAGATACTGAAAAAATCCCTACCAAGAGGTGAAGGTGGCATGTAAAAGTAGTCAAATACGAACGAAATTAGTGTCGAATTCATATGCAAAGATGAAAAGTGACACTGTGGATGCTGCGTAAGTCCAAAATAAGCCTTGGTTGGCTTCGAGTTGACAATGGGAGGGAGACAGGAATAAAGAATCGAAAATATCCTATATTTGTGTCGAATGGATAGTTTTCGGGATCACTGTCATAAAAGGTGATATTTCAGATGTGTATATGTCCAAGGTTGGCCATATTGAAATGGGGTCATATGGAGAACCAGTAAATACTTCAGAACAGTTCCTTTTTGGTGCGTTTCAAGACACTGAGACTGAAAAGTGATAATGCACAAATCACATTCTGAATTATCGGAGATATGACTTCTGGGGAAGTGTCGTTGCTCCAGGGAGGCATTACTAACTGATCACTCCCTAAAATCGTCACTGTTTTGCAGGGCCGTAGACAGAAATTTATTTCAGCGATCGAAAGCTTGACAGGAATTTATTTCAGCGATTGAGGGCATATTTTACTAATATGTCTATCATCCAGGGGCGGATCCAGGATGATTGTTTGGGAGGGGCGGTCGTTCGAAGTCAAATCAAGGTACGAGCGGATTGCAAAAAAAAAAAAAGAAAAAAAAGAAAAGAAAAGAAAGAAACAAATTTAGAAAAGGAGAAGTAGCTCTTCTGCAGAATTAACTTTCTTAAGAAAGTAAGGCCTATCTACTTTAGGTTTTAATTTAAGTTTATAATACAAAGATGAAATATACTTAGGATATGTTTTATTTTTAAAATACAAAGTATAAAAAGTTCCCTATTCTGGGGGATGTGATCGCCCAAACGCACTCCCCTGAATCCGCCCCTGCTATCATCATCTCTAAAATTAGATATAATTTACAAACAAAAGTAGTGATTTCGTGGGGGCAAAAGCTCTTGATTGCAAAGGCCTGCATCCTGCGTATGTCCCTGCTGCTCTGAATTGTCAAAAGCTCCTCTTCAAAGGTAAGACATATAAATAATAAAGGTGTACCATAGAATACAATATAAATAGAAAATATGTTATAATTAAGAAATAGAAAATAATTATAAAATAAAGTTGAAGGACAATTAAAAAAAACAATAAAACTTGAAAGTGAAATATACTTTTAAAACAATTTTGCATTTATGCAGGGCTACAAACAGTGAGGAGTGCCATGTAAATTTAGTAACAAATATAATATTGGAAAATTATTTCGAATTAATCTAGCTGTGACTACATTACTTCAAAATTGAACTTGTGGAATATACAGTATGAGCGTAGCTCAAATAAAATAATCAATAAGAATGGTCTTGATTGGAAGCTCGGACCATCCACGTAGGAGTAACTTACATTAACCATTCACCTAACAGACAATGACACACAGGGCTTGGCCCGACTTTATCAGATGGTTCTATCAAATGTAACTTAATTAAAACAATAGTAACAAATTTTAAAGCTTTAAAAAGTGTCCTGAAGAAGAGGAAGTTCATTTTGCACATTGTAACTAAGTTACAAGAGGTTTACGTCCTATCTGAACGGCGCATCCACCGAGTCAACTTTTGGAATATCCCCTTAAGGTAGCTTTCAACGCAGCTAAGGGAAACGTATGTCAACCAGTAATAGAATTCTCCGTAGCAGAATGGATAAAGTCATGGCTCGATAACTACAAGGTTCGTAGTTCGAAACCCGTCGCCGAAATCATATTTTTTAAAATCTTAATTCCTCAGTTCTGAAGATCTTTCTCTTCTTTCGTAATCATCTGATGCTCTAAAAAGAGTTCTCCACATTAATTCGACAACTGCCTAATTTGATCCTCGCAGTTCGAAAACTTCCCTTCTTATCTTTCACAAAATCAGAATTTTCGTCATAATACGAATGCTGTCCGATCATTTTTTTCCCCAATTCTAAATCTGTGATACAAATCATCCCTCTCCGTCTCCATACTTGAATCCCTCTCTCTCTCTTTCTCTCTCTCTCTCTCTCTCTCTCTCTCTCTCTCTCAATGCACCCTGGAATTCATATGGCTTCAGATCAAACCTTCGACTCTTGAAACCAAATGTAAGCTCTTTAGCAATGTGCTATCGTAACTCTATCGGTTTCATGTTAAAACCAGTGTCTTTGAGACTTTATTCGGGGGGGGGGGGGCGGAGGAAGATATTCTCAAGCGACATAAGATTTTCAGTTTGTATTAGTGTATTACTATACATTTGATCAAAAAATACGTATTTATGATGCTCAAGAGAGGGGGAATTACACCCTCCTGTCCTGCCCAAGTGACGCTCCTGAAACATTTGCATGCACTTACTGAAAAGAAATTAAATGAATCATTGAATAAAACTCGTTTCTGTCAGTAGATATTTTAGAGCTCTTGGCAATTTCCATAGATTTCTTAGGGAGCATCTTACTAGCTTGCACTCTTTAAAGAAAGAAAAGAATGAAACTAAAGATATTTATGAAGCTCTGCGAAGATTGTGTGACTTTCCTTTAATTTAGGTTATTAAAAATGTTTCAGAACAAACGAATGGAAAAGACTGTTTTAAAGCTATAACGTTGTAAACTTGATTCCTGTTTCTTTTTCAGCTGAATGGAAAGAGTGTACTACGTCACACACACTGCTTTAGAAAAGGAGAGGTGGAGGACGGGGAGGAGTTGGAATAAATACTAGAAGCAACTAATCGATTGATACATGTATTGCGGGAATGCATAAGGAAACTGGGCAAGAGTTTGTTATTAATTTGGACTTAGAATTTTTGTAACAAATTTTATGCCGCGGACTGTACAGAAAAGTTAGTTAGCAAGAAATTATAATTCTCCAATAAGCTTTCGGGAACCGAAACATGTTCTAAAATTTCAAGTTGGGAAGGAAAAATTTACATAGTGTTTATCATTTTCTCTCTCTCTCTCTCTCGTCTTCCTCTCTCTCTCTCTCTCCCTCTGTGTATGTGTGTGTGAGTGTGTTTGTGCGTTTGTGTAAAGTGCAGGGAAAACACACCGATTTCGTAGAGTACAAATATCACGCTCTATTATTTAAAACTTAAATTTATTAAAAGTGATCAAAATTTAATGATTCATAAAAAAAGTTATCTATTTATCCGAACAACGTTGTTTAGCCGTAAAATTAAATGGCAATAAATATTTCCAATTGAGCTGGTACACCTTACTATGCTATTAATATTATATGTTTTGTCTTCATTTTCTTTGAGCTGAAGAAAAACCGACAGAAGACGTATGAGTATATTATAGGATAGATTCACCCCACGGTATATGTTCACTGATGTAGATGTACACTTCAATATGGTATTAATATTATATCTTTTGTCTTCATTTTCTTTGAGTTTAAGGAAAACTGACAGGGGGTAAGAATATCCTAGGATAGATTTACCCCCCGGTATATGTTCACTGATGTAGATGTATTAATACACTTCAATATGGAATTAATATTATATCTTTTGTCTTCATTTTCTTTGAGTTTAAGGAAAACCGACAGGGAGGTAAGAATATCCTAGGATAGATTTACCCCCCGGTATATGTTCACTGATGTAGATGTACACTTCAATATGGTATTAATATTATATCTTTTGTCTTCATTTTCAATGAGTTTAAGGAAAACCGACAGGGGGGTAAGAATATCCTAGGATAGATTTACCTCCCGGTATATGTTCAGTGATATAGATGTACACTTCAACATGGTATTAATATTATATCTTTTGTCTTCATTTTCTTTGAGTTAAAGGAAAACAGACAGGGGGTAAGAATATTCTAGGATAGATTTACCCCCCGGTATATGTTCACTGATGTAGATGTACACTTCAATATGGTATTAATATTATATCTTTTGTCTTCATTTTCTTTGAGTTTAAGGAAAACCGACAGGGGGGTAAGAATATCCTAGGATAGATTTACCCCCCGGTATATGTTCACTGATGTAGATGTACACTTCAATATGGTATTAATATTATATCTTTTGTCTTCATTTTCTTTGAGTTTAAGGAAAACCGGCAGGGGGTAAGAATATCCTAGGATAGATTTACCCCCGGTATATGTTCACTGATGTAGATGTACACTTCAATATGGTATTAATATTATATCTTTTGTCTTCATTTTCTTTGAGTTTAAGGAAAACCGACAGGGGGTAAGAATATCCTAGGATAGATTTACCCCCCGGTATATGTTCACTGATGTAGATGTATTTTGGTCTAGGAATTAATTCGTGCGGTTGGTACGCACACATTGAAGCTGTAGTACAAACACAAAATACATAAATACCTTAAGAAAAATATTGTCCATCGCTAGCCACCACTTTCGCCCATCTGTCAGGCAATGTACGGATTCCGTGGCGAAAGAAGTCCTCATCCTTGGAAGTGATCCAGTCAGAGACCCATGTTTCGATATCTTCTGAAGAAGTAAACCGCTGTCCAATCAAATCGTTGTTCATGCAATCGAACAAGTAGTAGTTCAAAGGAGCAACTTCTGGTGAATACGGCGGGTGGGGTAAAACTTCCCATCCGACATTTTCTAAATAGGTTTTGACGGGTTTTGCGACATGTGGGCAAGCGTTATCATGTTGAACAATAAGTTTATCATGTCTGTTCTCCCATTCTGGTCGTGTTCTGGCGAGAGCTTGCTTCAAACGCATTAATTGTTGTCGATAACGTTCTCCATTCATAGTTTCACCCGGTTACAGCAGCTCATAGTACACCACACCTTTCATATCCCAATATATGCACAGCATAACCTTTGCACAGTGAATATCTCGTTTTGGTTGTGATGGACCTGGTTCACCTGGTTTCACCCAGGCCTTTTTTCGTTTAGGGTTCTCGTAATGGATCCACTTCTCATCACACGTAATAATTCGATGCAGAAACCCCTTTCTGCTCTGTCGTTGAAGCAGCAATTCGCAAATGGTTTTTCGTCTTTCAACGTCTCTGTCTTTCAATTCATGTGGAACACAATGTGACATCTTTTGAATCATTCCCATGGCTTTCAAGCGTTTGGAGACTATTGTTTGATCAACGCCTAATGCTGCTGCAAGTTGTTCCTGCGTTTGACACGAATCCTGCTCGAGCAATGCTGTCAATTCTTCGTCTTGAAATTTTTTTGGCTGTCCAGCTCGCTCTTGGTCTGCCAAGCCGAAACCACCACTTCTAAACCGTGCAAACCACTTCTGACACGTTCGCTCAGCTAGAGCATGGTCACCATACACTTCCACCAAAATACGATGACTTTCAGTCGCACTTTTCTGCATGTTAAAGTAATGCAGCAGGACACCTGCAAAAACACTTTATCAGGCACAAATTGCGCCATGTTCACTTAACTACAAACTGGTGTTGTTGACGCTTTAATCCAGTGCCCTATACTACGAACGATACGCGATGACAGGGGTTTGCAACACATGTGTGGATACAGGGAACTGTGGGACGCTCCGTTCGTTGCGCCATCTCTTGTCCACCCGCACGAATTAATTCCTAGACCAAATACACTTCAATATGGTATTAATATTATATCTTTTGTCTTCATTTTCTTTGAGTTTAAGGAAAACCGACCGGGGGGTTAGAATATCCTAGAATAGATTTACCTCCCGGTATATGTTCAGTGATATAGATGTACACTTCAACATGGTATTAATATTATATCTTTTGTCTTCATTTTCTTTGAGTTTAAGGAAAACCGACAGAAAGTAAGAATATCCTAGGATAGATTTACCCCCCGGTATATGTTCACTGTTGTAGATGTACACTTCAATATGGTACTAATATTATATCTTTTGTCTTCATTTTCTTTGAGTTTAAGGAAAACCGACAGTGGGGTAAGAATATCCTAAAATAGATTTACCCACCGGTATATGTTCACTGTTGTAGATGTACACTTCAATATGGTATTAATATTATATCTTTTGTCATCATTTTCTTTGAGTTTAAGGAAAACCGACAGGGGGGTAAGAATATCCTAGGATAGATTTACCCCCGGTATATGTTCACTGATGCAGATGTACACTTCAATATGGTATTAATATTATATTTTTTGTCTTCATTTTCTTTGAGTTTAAGGAAAACCGACAGGGGGGTAAAAATATCCTAGGATAGATTTACCCCCCGGTATATGTTCACTGATGTAGATGTACACTTCAATATGGTATTAATGTTATATCTTTTGTCTTCATTTTCTTTGAGTTTAAGGAAAACCGACAGGGGGGTAAGAATATCCTAGGTTAGATTTACCCCCCGGTATATGTTCACTGATGTAGATGTACACTTCAATATGGTATTAATATTATATCTTTTGTCTTCATTTTCTTTGAGTTTAAGGAAAACCGACAGGGGGTAAGAATATCGTAGGATAGATTTACCCCCCGGTATATGTTCACTGATGTAGATGTACACTTCAATATGGTATTAATATTATATCTTTTGTCTTCATTTTCTTTGAGTTTAAGGAAAACCGACAGGTTGGTAAGAATATCCTAGGATAGATTTACCCCCCGGTATTTTTTCATTGATGTAGATGTACATTTCAATATGCTATTAATATTATATCTTTTGTCTTAATTTTTTTGAGTTTAAGGAAAACCGACAGGGGGGTAAGAATATCCTAGGATAGATTTACCTCCCGGTATATGTTCACTGATGTAGATGTACACTTCAATATGGTATTAATATTATATCTTTTGTCTTCATTTTCTTTGAGTTTAAGGAAAACCGGCAGGGGGGTAAGAATATCCTAGGATAGATTTACCCCCCGGTATATGTTCACTGATGTAGATGTACACTTCAATATGGTATTAATATTATATCTTTTGTTTTCATTTTCTTTGAGTTTAAGGAAAACCGACAGGGGGTAAGAATATCCTAGGATAGATTTACCCCCCGGTATATGTTCACTGATGTAGATGTATTTGGTCTAGGAATTAATTCGTGCGGTTGGTACGCACACATTGAAGCTGTAGTACAAACACAAAATACATAAATACCTTAAGAAAAATATTGTCCATCGCTAGCCACCACTTTCGCCCATCTGTCAGGCAATGTACGGATTCCGTGGCGAAAGAAGTCCTCATCCTTGGAAGTGATCCAGTCAGAGACCCATGTTTCGATATCTTCTGAAGAAGTAAACCGCTGTCCAATCAAATCGTTGTTCATGCAATCGAACAAGTAGTAGTTCGAAGGAGCAACGTCTGGTGAATACGGCGGGTGGGGTAAAACTTCCCATCCGACATTTTCTAAATAGGTTTTGACCGGTTTTGCGACATGTGGGCAGGCATTATCATGTTGAACAATAAGTTTATCATGTCTGTTCTCCCATTCTGGTCGTGTTCTGGCCAGAGCTTGCTTCAAACGCATTAATTGTTGTCGATAACGTTCTCCATTCATAGTTTCACCCGGTTGCAGCAGCTCATAGTACACCACACCTTTCATATCCCAATATATGCACAGCATAACCTTTGCACAGTGAATATCTCGTTTTGGTTGTGGTGGACCTGGTTCACCTGGTTTCCCCCAGGCCTTTTTTCGTTTAGGGTTCTCGTAATGGATCCACTTCTCATCACCCGTAATAATTCGATGCAGAAACCCCTTTCTGCTCTGTCGTTGAAGCAGCAATTCGCAAATGGTTTTTCGTCTTTCAACGTCTCTGTCTTTCAATTCATGTGGAACCCAATGTGACATCTTTTGAATCATTCCCATGGCTTTCAAGCGTTTGGAGACTGTTGTTTGATCAACGCCTAATGCTGCTGCAAGTTGTTCCTGCGTTTGACACGAATCCTGCTCGAGCAATGCTGTCAATTCTTCGTCTTGAAATTTTTTTGGCTGTCCAGCTCGCTCTTGGTCTGCCAAGCCGAAATCACCACTTCTAAACCGTGCAAACCACTTCTGACACGTTCGCTCAGCTAGAGCATGGTCACCATACACTTCCACCAAAATACGATGACTTTCAGTCGCACTTTTCTGCATGTTAAAGTAATGCAGCAGGACACCTGCAAAAACACTTTATCAGGCACAATTTGCGCCATGTTCACTTAACTACAAACTGGTGTTGTTGACGCTTTAATCCAGTGCCCTATACTACGAACGATACGCGATGACAGGGGTTTGCAACACATGTGTGGATACAGGGAACTGTGGGACGCTCCGTTCGTTGCGCCATCTCTTGTCCACCCGCACGAATTAATTCCTAGACCAAATACACTTCAATATGGTATTAATATTATATCTTTTGTCTTCATTTTATTTGAGTTTAAGGAAAACCGACAGGGGGGTAAGAATATCCTAGAATAGATTTACCTCCCGGTATATGTTCAGTGATATAGATGTACACTTCAACATGGTATTAATATTATATCTTTTGTCTTCATTTTCTTTGAGTTTAAGGAAAACCGACAGGGGGGTAAGAATATCCTAGGATAGATTTACCCCCGGTATTTGTTCACTGATGTAGATGTACACTTCAATATGGTATTAATATTATGTCTTTTGTCTTCATTTTCTTTGAGTTTAAGGAAAACCGACAAAGGGGTAAGAATATCCTAGGATAGATTTACCCCCCGTTATATGTTCACTGATGTAGATGTACACTTCAATATGGTATTAATATTATATCTTTTGTCTTCATTTTCTTTGAATTTAAAGAAAACCGACAGGGGGGTAAAAATATCCTAGGATAGATTTACCCCCCGGTATATGTTCACTGATGTAGATGTACACTTCAACATGGTATTAATATTATATCTTTTGTCTTCATTTTCTTTGAGTTTAAGGAAAACCGACAGGGGGGTAAGAATATCCTAGGATAGATTTACCCCCGGTATATGTTCACTGATGTAGGTGTACACTTCAATATGGTATTAATATTATATCTTTTGTCTTCATTTTCTTTGAGTTTAAGGAAAAAGGACAGGGGGGTAAGAATATCCTAGGATAGATTTACCCCCCGGTATATGTTCACTGTTGTAGATGTACACTTCAATATGGTATTAATATTATATCTTTTGTCTTCATTTTCTTTGAGTTTAAGGAAAACCGACAGGGGGGTAAGAATATCCTAAAATAGATTTACCCCGCGGTATATGTTCACTGATGTAGATGTACACTTCAATATGGTATTAATATTATATCTTTTGTCATCATTTTCTTTGAGTTTAAGGAAAACCGACAGGGGGGTAAGAATATCCTAGGATAGATTTACCCCCGGTATATGTTCACTGATGTAGATGTACACTTCAATATGGTATTAATATTATATCTTTTGTCTTCATTTTCTTTGAGTTTAAGGAAAACCGACAGGGGGGTAAGAATATCCTAGGATAGATTTACCCCCCGGTATATGTTCACTGATGTAGATGTACACTTCAATATGGTATTAATGTTATATCTTTTGTCTTCATTTTCTTTGAGTTTAAGGAAAACCGGCAGGGGGGTAAGAATATCCTAGGATAGATTTACCCCCCGGTATATGTTCACTGATGTAGATGTACACTTCAATATGGTATTAATATTATATCTTTTGTTTTCATTTTCTTTGAGTTTAAGGAAAACCGACAGGGGGTAAGAATATCCTAGGATAGATTTACCCCCCGGTATATGTTCACTGATGTAGATGTATTTGGTCTAGGAATTAATTCGTGCGGTTGGTACGCACACATTGAAGCTGTAGTACAAACACAAAATACATAAATACCTTAAGAAAAATATTGTCCATCGCTAGCCACCACTTTCGCCCATCTGTCAGGCAATGTACGGATTCCGTGGCGAAAGAAGTCCTCATCCTTGGAAGTGATCCAGTCAGAGACCCATGTTTCGATATCTTCTGAAGAAGTAAACCGCTGTCCAATCAAATCGTTGTTCATGCAATCGAACAAGTAGTAGTTCGAAGGAGCAACGTCTGGTGAATACGGCGGGTGGGGTAAAACTTCCCATCCGACATTTTCTAAATAGGTTTTGACCGGTTTTGCGACATGTGGGCAGGCATTATCATGTTGAACAATAAGTTTATCATGTCTGTTCTCCCATTCTGGTCGTGTTCTGGCCAGAGCTTGCTTCAAACGCATTAATTGTTGTCGATAACGTTCTCCATTCATAGTTTCACCCGGTTGCAGCAGCTCATAGTACACCACACCTTTCATATCCCAATATATGCACAGCATAACCTTTGCACAGTGAATATCTCGTTTTGGTTGTGGTGGACCTGGTTCACCTGGTTTCCCCCAGGCCTTTTTTCGTTTAGGGTTCTCGTAATGGATCCACTTCTCATCACCCGTAATAATTCGATGCAGAAACCCCTTTCTGCTCTGTCGTTGAAGCAGCAATTCGCAAATGGTTTTTCGTCTTTCAACGTCTCTGTCTTTCAATTCATGTGGAACCCAATGTGACATCTTTTGAATCATTCCCATGGCTTTCAAGCGTTTGGAGACTGTTGTTTGATCAACGCCTAATGCTGCTGCAAGTTGTTCCTGCGTTTGACACGAATCCTGCTCGAGCAATGCTGTCAATTCTTCGTCTTGAAATTTTTTTGGCTGTCCAGCTCGCTCTTGGTCTGCCAAGCCGAAATCACCACTTCTAAACCGTGCAAACCACTTCTGACACGTTCGCTCAGCTAGAGCATGGTCACCATACACTTCCACCAAAATACGATGACTTTCAGTCGCACTTTTCTGCATGTTAAAGTAATGCAGCAGGACACCTGCAAAAACACTTTATCAGGCACAATTTGCGCCATGTTCACTTAACTACAAACTGGTGTTGTTGACGCTTTAATCCAGTGCCCTATACTACGAACGATACGCGATGACAGGGGTTTGCAACACATGTGTGGATACAGGGAACTGTGGGACGCTCCGTTCGTTGCGCCATCTCTTGTCCACCCGCACGAATTAATTCCTAGACCAAATACACTTCAATATGGTATTAATATTATATCTTTTGTCTTCATTTTCTTTGAGTTTAAGGAAAACCGACAGGGGGGTAAGAATATCCTAGAATAGATTTACCTCCCGGTATATGTTCAGTGATATAGATGTACACTTCAACATGTTATTAATATTATATCTTTTGTCTTCATTTTCTTTGAGTTTAAGGAAAACCGACAGGGGGGTAAGAATATCCTAGGATAGATTTACCCCCGGTATTTGTTCACTGATGTAGATGTACACTTCAATATGGTATTAATATTATGTCTTTTGTCTTCATTTTCTTTCAGTTTAAGGAAAACCGACAGGGGGGTAAGAATATCCTAGGATAGATTTACTCCCCGTTATATGTTCACTGATGTAGATGTACACTTCAATATGGTATTAATATTATATCTTTCTTCTTCATTTTCTTTGAATTTAAAGAAAACCGACAAGGGGGTAAGAATATCCTAGGATAGATTTACCCCCCGGTATATGTTCACTAATGTAGATGTACACTTCAACATGGTATTAATATTATATCTTTTGTCTTCATTTTCTTTGAGTTTAAGGAAAACCGACAGGGGGGTAAGAATATCCTAGGATAGATTTACCCCCGGTATATGTTCACTGATGTAGGTGTACACTTCAATATGGTATTAATATTATATCTTTTGTCTTCATTTTCTTTGAGTTTAAGGAAAAAGGACAGGGGGGTAAGAATATCCTAGGATAGATTTACCCCCCGGTATATGTTCACTGTTGTAGATGTACAGTTCAATATGGTGTTAATATTATATCTTTTGTCTTCATTTTCTTTGAGTTTAAGGAAAACCGACAGGGGGGTAAGAATATCCTAAAATAGATTTACCCCCCGGTATATGTTCACTGATGTAGATGTACACTTCAATATGGTATTAATATTATATCTTTTGTCATCATTTTCTTTGAGTTTAAGGAAAACCGACAGGGGGGTAAGAATATCCTAGGATAGATTTACCCCCGGTATATGTTCACTGATGTTGATGTACACTTCAATATGGTATTAATATTATATCTTTTGTCTTCATTTTCTTTGAGTTTAAGGAAAACCGACAGGGGGGTAAGAATATCCTAGGATAGATTTACCCCCCGGTATATGTTCACTGATGTAGATGTACACTTCAATATGGTATTAATGTTATATCTTTTGTCTTCATTTTCTTTGAGTTTAAGGAAAACCGACAGGGGGGTAAGAATATCCTAGGATAGATTTACCCCCCGGTATATGTTCACTGATGTAGATGTACACTTCAATATGGTATTAATATTATATCTTTTGTCTTCATTTTCTTTGAGTTTAAGGAAAACCGACAGGGGGTAAGAATATCCTAGGATAGATTTACCCCCCGTATATGTTCACTGATGTAGATGTACACTTCAATATGGTATTAATATTATATCTTTTGTCTTCATTTTCTTTGAGTTTAAGGAAAACCGACAGGTTGGTAAGAATATCCTAGGATAGATTTACCCCCCGGTATTTTTTCATTGATGTAGATGTACATTTCAATATGCTAATAATATTATATCTTTTGTCTTAATTTTTTTGAGTTTAAGGAAAACCGACAGGGGGGTAAGAATATCCTAGGATAGATTTACCCCCCGGTATATGTTCACTGATGTAGATGTACACTTCAATATGGTAGTAATATTATATCTTTTGTCTTCATTTTCTTTGAGTTTAAGGAAAACCGACAGGGGGTAAGAATATCCTAGGATAGATTTATCCCCCGGTATATGTTCACTGATGTAGATGTATTTGGTCTAGGAATTAATTCGTGCGGTTGGTACGCACACATTGAAGCTGTAGTACAAACACAAAATACATAAATACCTTAAGAAAAATATTGTCCATCGCTAGCCACCACTTTCGCCCATCTGTCAGGCAATGTACGGATTCCGTGGCGAAAGAAGTCCTCATCCTTGGAAGTGATCCAGTCAGAGACCCATGTTTCGATATCTTCTGAAGAAGTAAACCGCTGTCCAATCAAATCGTTGTTCATGCAATCGAACAAGTAGTAGTTCGAAGGAGCAACGTCTGGTGAATACGGCGGGTGAGGTAAAACTTCCCATCCGACATTTTCTAAATAGGTTTTGACCGGTTTTGCGACATGTGGGCAAGCGTTATCATGTTGAACAATAAGTTTATCATGTCTGTTCTCCCATTCTGGTCGTGTTCTGGCCAGAGCTTGCTTCAAACGCATTAATTGTTGTCGATAACGTTCTCCATTCATAGTTTCACCCGGTTGCAGCAGCTCATAGTACACCACACCTTTCATATCCCAATATATGCACAGCATAACCTTTGCACAGTGAATATCTCGTTTTGGTTGTGATGGACCTGGTTCACCTGGTTTCACCCAGGCCTTTTTTCGTTTAGGGTTCTCGTAATGGATCCACTTCTCATCACACGTAATAATTCGATGCAGAAACCCCTTTCTGCTCTGTCGTTGAAGCAGCAATTCGCAAATAGTTTTTCGTCTTTCAACGTCTCTGTCTTTCAATTCATGTGGAACACAATGTGACATCTTTTGAATCATTCCCATGGCTTTCAAGCGTTTGGAGACTGTTGTTTGATCAACGCCTAATGCTGCTGCAAGTTGTTCCTGCGTTTGACACGAATCCTGCTCGAGCAATGCTGTCAATTCTTCGTCTTGAAATTTTTTTGGCTGTCCAGCTCGCTCTTGGTCTGCCAAGCCGAAATCACCACTTCTAAACCGTGCAAACCACTTCTGACACGTTCGCTCAGCTAGAGCATGGTCACCATACACTTCCACCAAAATACGATGACTTTCAGTCGCACTTTTCTGCATGTTAAAGTAATGCAGCAGGACACCTGCAAAAACACTTTATCAGGCACAAATTGCGCCATGTTCACTTAACTACAAACTGGTGTTGTTGACGCTTTAATCCAGTGCCCTATACTACGAACGATACGCGATGACAGGGGTTTGCAACACATGGGTGGATACAGGGAACTGTGGGACGCTCCGTTCGTTGCGCCATCTCTTGTTCACCCGCACGAATTAATTCCTAGACCAAATACACTTCAATATGGTATTAATATTATATCTTTTGTCTTCATTTTCTTTGAGTTTAAGGAAAACCGACAGGGGGGTAAGAATATCCTAGAATAGATTTACCTCCCGGTATATGTTCAGTGATATAGATGTACACTTCAACATGGTATTAATATTATATCTTTTGTTTTCATTTTCTTTGAGTTTAAGGAAAACCGACAGGGGGGTAAGAATATCCTAGGATAGATTTACCCCCGGTATTTGTTCACTGATGTAGATGTACACTTCAATATGGTATTAATATTATGTCTTTTGTCTTCATTTTCTTTGAGTTTAAGGAAAACCGACAGGAGGGTAAGAATATCCTAGGATAGATTTACCCCCCGTTATATGTTCACTGATGTAGATGTACACTTCAATATGGTATTAATATTATATCTTTTGTCTTCATTTTCTTTGAATTTAAGGAAAACCGACAGGGGGGTAAGAATATCCTACAATAGATTTACCCCCCGGTATATGTTCACTGATGTAGATGTACACTTCAATATGGTATTAATATTATATCTTTTGTTTTCATTTTCTTTGAGTTTAAGGAAAACCGACAAGGGGGTAAGAATATCCTAGGATAGATTTACCCCCGGTATATGTTCACTGATGTAGGTGTACAATTCAACATGGTATTAATATTATATCTTTTGTCTTCGTTTTCTTTGAGTTTAAGGAAAAAGGACAGGGGGGTAAGAATATCCTAGGGTAGATTTACCCCCCGGTATATGTTCACTGTTGTAGATGTAAACTTCAATATGGTATTAATATTATATCTTTTGTTTTCATTTTCTTTGAGTTTAAGGAAAACCGACAGGGGGGTAAGAATATCCTACAATAGATTTACCCCCCGGTATATGTTCACTGATGTAGATGTACACTTCAATATGGTATTAATATTATATCTTTTGTCATCATTTTCTTTGAGTTTAAGGAAAACCGACAGGGGGGTAAGAATATCCTAGGATAGATTTACTCCCGGTATATGTTCACTGATGTAGATGTACACTTCAATATGGTATTAATATTATATCTTTTGTCTTCATTTTCTTTGAGTTTAAGGAAAACCGACAGGGGGGTAAGAATATCCTAGAATAGATTTACCCCCCGGTATATGTTCACTGATGTAGATGTACACTTCAATATGGTATTAATGTTATATCTTTTGTCTTCATTTTCTTTGAGTTTAAGGAAAACCGACAGGAGGGTAAGAATATCCTAGGATAGATTTACCCCCGGTATTTGTTCACTGATGTAGATGTACACATCAATATGGTATTAATATTATGTCTTTTGTCTTCATTTTCTTTGAGTTTAAGGAAAACGGACAGGGGGTAAGAATATCCTAAAATAGATTTACCCCCCGGTATATGTTCACTGTTGTAGATGTACACTTCAATATGGTATTAATATTATATCTTTTGTCTTCATTTTCTTTGAATTTAAAGAAAACCGACAAGGGGGTAAGAATATCCTAGGATAGATTTACCCCCCGGTATATGTTCACTGATGTAGATGTACACTTCAACATGGTATTAATATTATATCTTTTGTCTTCATTTTCTTTCAGTTTAAGGAAAACCGACTGGGGGGTAAGAATATCCTAGGATAGATTTACCCCCGGTATATGTTCACTGATGTAGATGTACACTTCAATATGGTATTAATATTATATCTTTTGTCTTCATTTTCTTTGAGTTTAAGGAAAACCGACAGGGGCGTAAGAATATCCTAGAATAGATTTACCCCCCGGTATATGTTCACTGATGTAGATGTACACTTCAATATGGTATTAATGTTATATCTTTTGTCTTCATTTTCTTTGAGTTTAAGGAAAACCGAGAGGGGGTAAGAATATCCTAGGATAGATTTACCCCCCGGTATATGTTCACTGATGTAGATGTATTAATACACTTCAATATGGTATTAATATTATATCTTTTGTCTTCATTTTCTTTGAGTTTAAGGAAAACCGACAGGAGGGTAACAATATCCTAGAATAGATTTACCTCCCGGTATATGTTCAGTGATATAGATGTACACTTCAACATGGAATTAATATTATATCTTTTGTCTTCATTTTCTTTGAGTTTAAGGAACACCGACAGGGGGGTAAGAATATCCTAGGATAGATTTACCCCCGGTATTTGTTCACTGATGTAGATGTACACATCAATATGGTATTAATATTATGTCTTTTGTCTTCATTTTCTTTGAGTTTAAGGAAAACCGACAGGGGGGTAAGAATATCCTAGGATAGATTTACCCCCCGTTATATGTTCACTGATGTAGATGTACACTTCAATATGGTATTAATATTATATCTTTTGTCTTCATTTTCTTTGAGTTTAAGGAAAACGGACAGGGGGTAAGAATATCCTAAAATAGATTTACCCCCCGGTATATGTTCACTGTTGTAGATGTACACTTCAATATGGTATTAATATTATATCTTTTGTCATCATTTTCTTTGAGTTTAAGGAAAACCGGCAGGGGGGTAAGAATATCCTAGGATAGATTTACCCCCGGTATATGTTCACTGATGCAGATGTACACTTCAATATGGTATTAATATTATATCTTTTGTCTTCATTTTCTTTGAGTTTAAGGAAAACCGACAGGGGGGTAAAAATATCCTAGGATAGATTTACCCCCCGGTATATGTTCACTGATGTAGATGTACACTTCAATATGGTATTAATATTATATCTTTTGTCTTCATTTTCTTTGAGTTTAAGGAAAACCGACAGGTTGGTAAGAATATCCTAGGATAGATTTACCCCCCGGTATTTTTTCATTGATGTAGATGTACATTTCAATATGCTATTAATATTATATCTTTTGTCTTAATTTTTTTGAGTTTAAGGAAAACCGACAGGGGGGTAAGAATATCCTAGGATAGATTTACCCCCCGGTATATGTTCACTGATGTAGATGTACACTTCAATATGGTATTAATATTATATCTTTTGTCTTCATTTTCTTTGAGTTTAAGGAAAACCGACAGGGGGTAAGAATATCCTAGGATAGATTTACCCCCCGGTATATGTTCACTGATGTAGATGTATTTGGTCTAGGAATTAATTCGTGCGGTTGGTACGCACACATTGAAGCTTAGTACAAACACATAATACATAAATACCTTAAGAAAAATATTGTCCCTCGCTAGCCACCACTTTCGCCCATCTGTCAGGCAATGTACGGATTCCGTGGCGAAAGAAGTCCTCATCCTTGGAAGTGATCCAGTCAGAGACCCATGTTTCCATATCTTCTGAAGAAGTAAACCGCTGTCCAATCAAATCGTTGTTCATGCAATCGAACAAGTAGTAGTCCGAAGGAGCAACGTCTGGTGAATACGGCGGGTGAGGTAAAACTTCCCATCCGACATTTTCTAAATAGGTTTTGACCGGTTTTGCGACATGTGGGCAGGCGTTATCATGTTGAACAATAAGTTTATCATGTCTGTTCTCCCATTCTGGTCGTGTTCTGGCCAGAGCTTGCTTCAAACGCATTAATTGTTGTCGATAACGTTCTCCATTCATAGTTTCACCCGGTTGCAGCAGCTCATAGTACACCACACCTTTCATATCCCAATATATGCACAGCATAACCTTTGCACAGTGAATATCTCGTTTTGGTTGTTATGGACCTGGTTCACCTGGTTTCACCCAGGCCTTTTTTCGTTTAGGGTTCTCGTAATGGATCCACTTCTCATCACCCGTAATAATTCGATGCAGAAACCCCTTTCTGCTCTGTCGTTGAAGCAGCAATTCGCAAATGGTTTTTCGTCTTTCAACGTCTCTGTCTTTCAATTCATGTGGAACACAATGTGACATCTTTTGAATCATTCCCATGGCTTTCAAGCGTTTGGAGACTGTTGTTTGATCAACGCCTAATGCTGCTGCAAGTTGTTCCTGCGTTTGACACGAATCCTGCTCGAGCAATGCTGTCAATTCTTCGTCTTGAAATTTTTTTGGCTGTCCAGCTTGCTCTTGGTCTGCCAAGCCGAAATCACCACTTCTAAACCGTGCAAACCACTTCTGACACGTTCGCTCAGCTAGAGCATGGTCACCATACACTTCCACCAAAATACGATGACTTTCAGTCGCACTTTTCTGCATGTTAAAGTAATGCAGCAGGACACCTGCAAAAACACTTTATCAGGCACAAATTGCGCCATGTTCACTTAACTACAAACTGGTGTTGTTGACGCTTTAATCCAGTGCCCTATACTACGAACGATACGCGATGACAGGGGTTTGCAACACATGTGTGGATACAGGGAACTGTGGGACGCTCCGTTCGTTGCGCCATCTCTTGTCCACCCGCACGAATTAATTCCTAGACCAAATACACTTCAATATGGTATTAATATTATATCTTTTGTCTTCATTTTCTTTGAGTTTAAGGAAAACCGACAGGGGGGTAAGAATATCCTAGAATAGATTTACCTCCCGGTATATGTTCAGTGATATAGATGTACACTTCAACATGTTATTAATATTATATCTTTTGTCTTCATTTTCTTTGAGTTTAAGGAAAACCGACAGGGGGGTAAGAATATCCTAGGATAGATTTACCCCCGGTATTTGTTCACTGATGTAGATGTACACTTCAATATGGTATTAATATTATGTCTTTTGTCTTCATTTTCTTTGAGTTTAAGGAAAACCGACAGGGGGGTAAGAATATCCTAGGATAGATTTACCCCCCGTTATATGTTCACTGATGTAGATGTACACTTCAATATGGTATTAATATTATATCTTTTGTCTTCATTTTCTTTGAATTTAAAAAAAACCGACAGGGGGGTAAGAATATCCTAGGATAGATTTACCCCCCGGTATATGTTCACTGATGTAGATGTACACTTCAACATGGTATTAATATTATATCTTTTGTCTTCATTTTCTTTGAGATTAAGGAAAACCGACAAGGGGGTAAGAATATCCTAGGATAGATTTACCCCCGGTATATGTTCACTGATGTAGGTGTACACTTCAATATGGTATTAATATTATATCTTGTGTCTTCATTTTCTTTGAGTTTAAGGAAAAAGGACAGGGGGGTAAGAATATCCTAGGATAGATTTACCCCCGGTATATGTTCACTGTTGTAGATGTATACTTCAATATGGTATTAATATTATATCTTTTGTCTTCATTTTCTTTGAGTTTAAGGAAAACCGACAGGGGGGTAAGAATATCCTAGGATAGATTTACCCCCCGGTATATGTTCACTGATGTAGATGTACACTTCAATATGGTATTAATATTACATCTTTTGTCATTATTTTCTTTGAGTTTAAGGAAAACCGACAGGGGGTAAGAATATCCTAGGATAGATTTACCCCCGGTATATGTTCACTGATGTAGATGTACACTTCAATATGGTATTAATATTATATCTTTTGTCTTCATTTTCTTTGAGTTTAAGGAAAACCGACAGGGGGGTAAGAATATCCTACAATAGATTTACCCGCCGGTATATGTTCACTGATGTAGATGTACACTTCAATATGGTATTAATATTATATCTTTTGTTATCATTTTCTTTGAGTTTAAGGAAAACCGACAAGGGGTAAGAATATCCTAGGATAGATTTACCCCCGGTATATGTTCACTGATGTAGATGTACACTTCAATATGGTATTAATATTATATCTTTTGTCTTCATTTTCTTTGAGTTTAAAGAAAACCGACAGGGGGTATATCTACCCAAAGATAGATTTACCCCCAGGTATATGTTCACTGATGTAGATGTACACTTCAAAATCTTATTAATGTTATATCTTTTGTCTTCATTTTCTTTGAGTTTAAGGAAAACCGACAGGGGTGTAAGAATATCCTAGGATAGATTTACCCCCCGGTATATGTTCACTGTTGTAGATGTACACTTCAATATGGTATTAATATTATATCTTTTGTCTTCATTTTCTTTGAGTTTAAGGAAAACCGACAGGGGGTAAGAATATCCTAGGATAGATTTACCCCCCGGTATATGTTCACTGATGTAGATGTACACTTCAATATGGTATTAATATTATATCTTTTGTCTTCATTTTCTTTGAGTTTAAGGAAAACCGACAGGTTGGTAAGAATATCCTAGGATAGATTTACCCCCCGGTATTTTTTCATTGATGTAGATGTATATTTCAATATGCTATTAATATTATATCTTTTGTCTTAATTTTTTGAGTTTAAGGAAAACCGACAGGGGGGGGGTAAGAATATCCTAGGATAGATTTACCCCCCGGTATATGTTCACTGATGTAGATGTACACTTCAAGATGGTATTAATATTATATCTTTTGTCTTCATTTTCTTTGAATTTAAAAAAAACCGACAGGGGGGTAAGAATATCCTAGGATAGATTTACCCCCCGGTATATGTTCACTGATGTAGATGTACACTTCAATATGGTATTAATATTATATCTTTTGTCTTCATTTTCTTTGAGTTTAAGGAAAACCGACAGGTTGGTAAGAATATCCTAGGATAGATTTACCCCCCGGTATTTTTTCATTGATGTAGATGTATATTTCAATATGCTATTAATATTATATCTTTTGTCTTAATTTTTTGAGTTTAAGGAAAACCGACAGGGGGGGGGTAAGAATATCCTAGGATAGATTTACCCCCCGGTATATGTTCACTGATGTAGATGTACACTTCAAGATGGTATTAATATTATATCTTTTGTCTTCATTTTCTTTGAGTTTAAGGAAAACCGACAGGGGGTAAAAATATCCTAGGATAGATTTACACCCCGGTATATGTTCACTGATGTAGATGTATTTAATACACTTCAATATGGTATTAATATTATATCTTTTGTCTTCATTTTCTTTGAGTTTAAGGAAAACCGACAGGGGGGTAAGAATATCCTAGAATAGATTTACCTCCCGGTATATGTTCAGTGATATAGATGTACACTTCAATATTGTTATAATATTATATCTTTTGTCTTCATTTTCTTTGAGTTTAAGGAAAACCGACAGGGGGTAAGAATATCCTAGGATAGATTTACCCCCCGGTATATGTTCACTTATGTAGATGTACACTTCAATATGGTATTAATATTATGTCTTTTGTCTTCATCTTCTTTGAGTTTAAGGAAAACCGACAGGGGGTAAGAAAATCCTAGGATAGATTTACCCCCGGTATATGTTCACTGATGTAGATGTACACTTCAATATTGTTATAATATTATATCTTTTGTCTTCATTTTCTTTGAATTTAAAGAAAAACGACAGGGGGGTAAGAATATCCTAGGATATATTTACCCCCGGTATATGTTCACTGATGTAGATGTACACTTCAATATGGCATTAATTACATATCTTTTGTCTTCATTTTCTTTGAGTTTAAGGAAAACCGACAGGGGGGTAAGAATATCCTAGGATAGATTTACCCCCCGGTATATGTTCACTGATGTAGATGTACACTTCAATATGGTATTAATATTATATCTTTTGTCTTCATTTTCTTTGAATTTAAAGAAAACCGACAGCGGGGTAAGAATATCCTAGGATAGATTTACCCCCCGGTATATGTTCACTGATGTAGATGTACACTTCAATATGGTATTAATATTATATCTTTTGTCTTCATTTTCTTTGATTTTAACGAAAACCGACAGGGTGTAAGAATATCCTAGGATAGATTTACCCCCGGTATTTGTTCACTGATGTAGATGTACACTTCAATATGGTATTAATATTATATCTTTTGTCTTCATTTTCTTTGAGTTTAAGGAAAACCGACAGGGGGGTATATCTACCCAAAGATAGATTTACCCCCCGGTATATGTTCACTGATGTAGATGTACACTTCAAAATCTTATTAATGTTATATCTTTTGTCTTCATTTTCTTTGAGTTTAAGGACAACCGACAGGGGGGTAAGAATATCCTAGGATAGATTTTCCCCCCGGTATATGTTCACTGATGTAGATGTACACTTCAATATGGTATTAATATTATATCTTTTGTCTTCATTTTCTTTGAGTTTAAGGAAAACCGACAGGGGGTAAGAATATCCTAGGATAGATTTACCCCCCGGTATATGTTCACTGATGTAGATGTACACTTCAATATGGTATTAATATTATATCTTTTGTCTTCATTTTCTTTGAGTTTAAGGAAAACCGACAGGTTTGTAAGAATATCCTAGGATAGATTTACACCCGGTATTTTTTCATTGATGTAGATGTACATTTCAATATGCTATTAATATTATATCTTTTGTCTTAATTTTTTTGAGTTTAATAAAAACCGACAGGGGGGTAAGAATATCCTAGGATAGATTTACCCCCCGGTATATGTTCACTGATGTAGATGTACACTTCAATATTGTTATAATATTAAATCTTTTGTCTTCATTTTCTTTGAATTTAAAGAAAACTGACAGGGGGGTAAGAATATCCTAGGATAGATTTACCCCCGGTATATGTTCACTGATGTAGATGTACACTTCAATATGGCATTAATTATATATCTTTTGTCTTCATTTTCTTTGAGTTTAAGGAAAACCGACAGGGGGGTAAGAATATCCTAGGATAGATTTACCCCCCGGTATATGTTCACTGATGTAGATGTACACTTCAATATGGTATTAATATTATATCTTTTGTCTTCATTTTCTTTGAATTTAAAGAAAACCGACAGGGGGGTAAAAATATCCTAGGATAGATTTACCCCCCGGTATATGTTCACTGATGTAGATGTACACTTCAATATGGTATTAATATTATATCTTTTGTCTTCATTTTCTTTGATTTTAACGAAAACCGACAGGGGTTAAGAATATCCTAGGATAGATTTACCCCCCGTATATGTTCACTGATGTAGATGTACACTTCAATATGGTGTTAATATTATATCTTTTGTCTTCATTTTCTTTGAGTTTAAGGAAAACCGACAGGGGGGTAACAATATCCTAGGATAGATTTACCCCCCGGTATATGTTCACTGATGTAGATGTCCACTTCAATATGGTATTAATATTATATCTTTTGTCCTCATTTTCTTTGAGTTTAAGGAAAACCGACAGGGGGTAAGAATATACTAGGATAGATTTACCCCCCGGTATATATTCACTGATTTAGATGTACACTTCAATATGGTATTAATATTATATCTTTTGTCTTCATTTTCTTTGAGTTTAAGGAAAACCGACAGGGGGGTAAGAATATCCTAGGATAGATTTACCCCCCGGTATATGTTCACTGATTTAGATGTACACTTCAATATGGTATTAATATTATATTTTTTGTCTTCATTTTCTTTGAGTTTAAGGAAAACCGACAGGGGATAAGAATATCCTAGGATAGATTTACCCCCCGGTATATGTTCACTGATGTAGATGTACACTTCAATATGGCATTAATATTATATCTTTTGTCTTCATTTTCTTTGAGTTTAAGGAAAACCGACAAGGGGGGTAAGAATATCCTAGGATAGATTTACCCCCCGGTATATGTTTACTGATGTAGATGTACACTTCAGTATGGTATTAATATTATATCTTTTGTCCTCATTTTCTTTGAGTTTAAGGAAAACAGACAGGGGGTAAAAATATCCTAGGATAGATTTACTCCCCGGTATATGTTCACTGATGTAGATGTACACTTCAATATGGTATTAATATTATATCTTTTGTCTTCATTTTCTTTGAGTTTAAGGAAAACGGACAGGGGGGTAAGAATATCCTAGGATAGATTTACCCCCGGTATATGTTCACTGATGTAGATGTACACTTCAATATGGCATTTATATTATATCTTTTGTCTTCATTTTCTTTGAGTTTAAGGAAAACCGACAAGGGGGTAAGAATATCCTAGGATAGATTTACCCCCCGGTATATGTTCACTGATGTAGATGTACACTTCAATATGGTATTAATATTATATCTTTTGTCTTCATTTTCTTTGAGTTTAAGGAAAACCGACAGGTTGGTAAGAATATCCTAGGATAGATTTACCCCCCGGTATTTTTTCATTGATGTAGATGTACATTTCAATATGCTATTAATATTATATCTTTTGTCTTAATTTTTTTGAGTTTAAGGAAAACCGACAGGGGGGGGTAAGAATATCCTAGGATAGATTTACCCCCCGGTATATGTTCACTGATGTAGATGTACACTTCAAGATGGTATTAATATTATATCTTTTGTCTTCATTTTCTTTGAGTTTAAGGAAAACCGACAGGGGGTAAAAATATCCTAGGATAGATTTACACCCCGGTATATGTTCACTGATGTAGATGTATTTAATACACTTCAATATGGTATTAATATTATATCTTTTGTCTTCATTTTCTTTGAGTTTAAGGAAAACCGACAGGGGGGTAAGAATATCCTAGAATAGATTTACCTCCCGGTATATGTTCAGTGATATAGATGTACACTTCAATATTGTTATAATATTATATCTTTTGTCTTCATTTTCTTTGAGTTTAAGGAAAACCGACAGGGGGTAAGAATATCCTAGGATAGATTTACCCCCCGGTATATGTTCACTTATGTAGATGTACACTTCAATATGGTATTAATATTATGTCTTTTGTCTTCATCTTCTTTGAGTTTAAGGAAAACCGACAGGGGGTAAAAAATCCTAGGATAGATTTACCCCCGGTATATGTTCACTGATGTAGATGTACACTTCAATATTGTTATAATATTATATCTTTTTTCTTCATTTTCTTTGAATTTAAAGAAAAATGACAGGGGGGTAAGAATATCCTAGGATATATTTACCCCCGGTATATGTTCACTGATGTAGATGTACACTTCAATATGGCATTAATTACATATCTTTTGTCTTCATTTTCTTTGAGTTTAAGGAAAACCGACAGGGGGGTAAGAATATCCTAGGATAGATTTACCCCCCGGTATATGTTCACTGATGTAGATGTACACTTCAATATGGTATTAATATTATATCTTTTGTCTTCATTTTCTTTGAATTTAAAGAAAACCGACAGCGGGGTAAGAATGTCCTAGGATAGATTTACCCCCCGGTATATGTTCACTGATGTAGATGTACACTTCAATATGGTATTAATATTATATCTTTTGTCTTCATTTTCTTTGATTTTAACGAAAACCGACAGGGGTTAAGAATATCATAGGATAGATTTACCCCCCGTATATGTTCACTGATGTAGATGTACACTTCAATATGGTATTAATATTATATCTTTTGTCTTCATTTTCTTTGAGTTTAAGGAAAACCGACAGGAGGGTATATCTACCCAAAGATAGATTTACCCCCCGGTATATGTTCACTGATGTAGATGTACACTTCAAAATCTTATTAATGTTATATCTTTTGTCTTCATTTTCTTTGAGTTTAAGGACAACCGACAGGGGGGTAAGAATATCCTAGGATAGATTTACCCCCCGGTATATGTTCACTGATGTAGATGTACACTTCAATATGGTATTAATATTATATCTTTTGTCTTCATTTTCTTTGAGTTTAAGGAAAACCGACAGGGGGTAAGAATATCCTAGGATAGATTTACCCCCCGGTATATGTTCACTGATGTAGATGTACACTTCAATATGGTATTAATATTATATCTTTTGTCTTCATTTTCTTTGAGTTTAAGGAAAACCGACAGGTTTGTAAGAATATCCTAGGATAGATTTACACCCGGTATTTTTTCATTGATGTAGATGTACATTTCAATATGCTATTAATATTATATCTTTTGTCTTAATTTTTTTGAGTTTAAGGAAAACCGACAGGGGGGTAAGAATATCCTAGGATAGATTTACCCCCCGGTATATGTTCACTGATGTAGATGTACACTTCAAGATGGTATTAATATTATATCTTTTGTCTTGATTTTCTTTGAGTTTAAGGAAAACCGACAGGGTGTAAGAATATCCTAGGATAGATTTACCCCCGGTATTTGTTCACTGATGTAGATGAACACTTCAATATGGTAATATTATATCTTTTGTCTTAATTTTTTTGAGTTTAAGGAAAACCGACAGGGGGTAAGAATATCCTAGGATAGATTTACCCCCGGTATATGTTCACTGATGTAGATGTACACTTCAATATTGTTATAATATTAAATCTTTTGTCTTCATTTTCTTTGAATTTAAAGAAAACCGACAGGGGGGTAAGAATATCCTAGGATAGATTTACCCCCGGTATATGTTCACTGATGTAGATGTACACTTCAATATGGCATTAATTATATATCTTTTGTCTTCATTTTCTTTGAGTTTAAGGAAAACCGACAGGGGGGTAAGAATATCCTAGGTTAGATTTACCCCCCGGTATATGTTCACTGATGTAGATGTACACTTCAATATGGTATTAATATTATATCTTTTGTCTTCATTTTCTTTGAATTTAAAGAAAACCGACAGGGGGGTTAGAATATCCTAGGATAGATTTACCCCCCGGTATATGTTCACTGATGTAGATGTACACTTCAATATGGTATTAATATTATATCTTTTGTCTTCATTTTCTTTGATTTTAACGAAAACCGACAGGGGTTAAGAATATCCTAGGATAGATTTACCCCCCGTATATGTTCACTGATGTAGATGTACACTTCAATATGGAGTTAATATTATATCTTTTGTCTTCATTTTCTTTGAGTTTAAGGAAAACCGACAGGGGGGTAACAATATCCTAGGATAGATTTACCCCCCGGTATATGTTCACTGATGTAGATGTCCACTTCAATATGGTATTAATATTATATCTTTTGTCTTCATTTTCTTTGAGTTTAAGGAAAACCGACAGGGGGTAAGAATATACTAGGATAGATTTACCCCCCGGTATATATTCACTGATTTAGATGTACACTTCAATATGGTATTAATATTATATCTTTTGTCTTCATTTTCTTTGAGTTTAAGGAAAACCGACAGGGGGTAAGAATATCCTAGGATAGATTTACCCCCCGGTATATTTTCACTGATGTAGATGTACAATTCAATATGGTATTAATATTATATCTTTTGTTTTCATTTTCTTTGATTTTAAGGAAAACTGACAGGGGGGTAAGAATATCCTAGGATAGATTTACCCCCCGGTATATGTTCACTGATGTAGATGTACAATTCAATATGGTATTAATATTATATCTTTTGTCTTCATTTTCTTTGAGTTTAAAGAAAACCGACAGGGGGTAAGAATATTCTAGGATAGATTTACCCCCCGGTATACGTTCACTGATGTAGATGTACACTTCAATATGGTATTAATATTATATCTTTTGTCTTCATTTTCTTTGAGTTTAAGGAAAACCGACAGGGGGATAAGAATATCCTAGGATAGATTTACCCCCCGGTATATGTTCACTGATTTAGATGTACACTTCAATATGGTATTAATATTATATTTTTTGTCTTCATTTTCTTTGAGTTTAAGGAAAACCGACAGGGGGTAAGAATATCCTAGGATAGATTTACCCCCCGGTATATGTTCACTGATGTAGATGTACACTTCAATATGGCATTAATATTATATCTTTTGTCTTCATTTTCTTTGAGTTTAAGGAAAACCGACAAGGGGGGTAAGAATATCCTAGGATAGATTTACCCCCCGGTATATGTTCACTGATGTAGATGTACACTTCAGTATGGTATTAATATTATATCTTTTGTCCTCATTTTCTTTGAGTTTAAGGAAAACAGACAGGGGGTAAAAATATCCTAGGATAGATTTACTCCCCGGTATATGTTCACTGATGTAGATGTACACTTCAATATGGTATTAATATTATATCTTTTGTCTTCATTTTCTTTGAGTTTAAGGAAAACGGACAGGGGGGTAAGAATATCCTAGGATAGATTTACCCCCGGTATATGTTCACTGATGTAGATGTACACTTCAATATGGCATTTATATTATATCTTTTGTTTTCATTTTCTTTGAGTTTAAGGAAAACCGAGAAGGGGGTAAGAATATCCTAGGATAGATTTACCCCCCGGTATATGTTCACTGATGTAGATGTACACTTCAATATGGTATTAATATTATATCTTTTGTCTTCATTTTCTTTGAGGTTAAGGAAAACCGACAGGGGGGTAAGAATATCCTAGGATAGATTTACCCCCTGGTATATGTTCACTGTTGTAGGTGAACACCTCAATACGGTATTAATGTTATATCTTTTGTCTTCATTTTCTTTGAGTTTAAGGAAAACCGAGAGGGGGGTAAGAATATCCTAGGATAGATTTACCCCCCGGTATATGTTCACTGATGTAGATGTACACTTCAATATGGTATTAATATTATATCTTTTGTCTTCATTTTCTTTGAGTTTAAGAAAAACGGACAGGGGGGTAAGAATATCCTAGGATAGATTTACCCCCCGGTATATGTTCACTGATGTAGATGTACACTTCAATATGGTATTAATATTATATCTTTAGTCTTCATTTTCTTTGAGTTTAAGGAAAACCGACAGGGGGGTAAGAATATCCTAGGATAGATTTACCCCCCGGTATATGTTCACTGATGTAGATGTACACTTCAATATGGTATTAATATTATGTCTTTTGTCTTCATTTTCTTTGAGTTTAAGGAAAACCGACAGAGGGGTAAGAATATCCTAGGATAGATTTACCCCCGGTATATGTTCACTGACGTAGATGTACACTTCAATATGGTATTAATATTATATCTTTAGTCTTCATTTTCTTTGAGTTTAAGGAAAACCGACAAGGGGGTAAGAATATCCTAAAATAAATTTACCTCCCGGTATATGTTCACTGATGTAGATGTATACTTCAATATGGTATTAATATTATATCTTTTGTCTTCATTTTCTTTGAGTTTAAGGAAAACCGACAGGGGGTAAGAATATCCTAGGATAGATTTACCCCCCGGTATATGTTCACTGATGTAGATGTACACTTCAATATGGTATTAATATTATATCTTTTGTCTTCATTATCTTTGAGTTTAAGGAAAACCGACAGGTTGGTAAGAATATCCTAGAATAGATTTACCCCCCGGTATTTTTTCATTGATGTAGATGTACATTTCAATATGCTATTAATATTATATCTTTTGTCTTAATTTTTTTGAGTTTAAGGAAAAAAGACAGGGGGGTAAGAATATCCTAGAATAGATTTACCTCCCGTTATATGTTCAGTGATATAGATGTACACTTCAATATGGTATTAATATTATATCTTTTGTCTTCATTTTCTTTGAGTTTAAGGAAAACCGACAGGGGGTAAGAATATCCTAGGATAGATTTACCCCCCGGTATATGTTCACTGATGTAGATGTATTTAATACACTTCAATATGGTATTAATATTATATCTTTTGTCTTCATTTTCTTTGAGTTTAAGGAAAACCGACAGGGGGGTAAGAATATCCTGGAATAGATTTACCTCCCGGTATATGTTCAGTGATATAGATGTACACTTCAACATGGTATTAATATTATATCTTTTGTCTTCATTTTCTTTGAGTTTAAGGAAAACCGACAGGGTGTAAGAATATCCTAGGATAGATTCACCCCCGGTATTTGTTCACTGATGTAGATGTACACTTCAATATGGTATTAATATTATGTCTTTGGTCTTCATTTTCTTTGAGTTTAAGGAAAACCGACAGGGGGTAAGAATATCCTAGGATAGATTTACCCGCGGTATATGTTCACTGATGTAGATGTACACTTCAATATTGTTATAATATTATATCTTTTGTCTTCTTTTCTTTGAATTTAAAGAAAACCGACGGGGGTGTAAGAATATCCTAGGATAGATTTACCCCCGGTATATGTTCACTGATGTAGATGTACACTTCAATATGGTATTAATATTATATCTTTTGTCTTCATTTTCTTTGAGTTTAAGGAAAACCGACAGGGGGGTAAGAATATCCTAGGATAGATTTACCCCCCGTATATGTTCACTGATGTAGATGTACACTTCAATATGGTATTAATATTATATCTTTTGTCTTCATTTTCTTTGAGTTTAAGGAAAACCGACAGGGGGGTAACAATATCCTAGGATAGATTTACCCCCCGGTATATGTTCACTGATGTAGATGTACACTTCAATATGGTATTAATATTATATCTTTTGTCTTCATTTTCTTTGAGTTTAAGGAAAACGGACAGGAGGGTAAGAATATCCTAGGATAGATTTACCCACCGGTATATGTTCACTGATGTAGATGCACACTTCAATATGGTATTAATATTATATCTTTTGTCTTCATTTTCTTTGAGTTTAAGGAAAACCGACAAGGGGGTAAGAATATCCTAAGATAGATTTACCCCACGGTATATATTCACTGATGTAGATGTACACTTCAATATGGTATTAATATTATATCTTTTGTCCTCATTTTCTTTGAGTTTAAGGAAAACAGATAGGGTGTAAGAATATCCTAGGATAGATTTACCCCCCGGTATATGTTCACTGATGTAGATGTACACTTCCATGTGGTATTAATATTATATCTTTTGTCTTCATTTTCTTTGAATTTAAAGAAAACCGACAGGGGGTAAGAATATCCTATGATAGATTTACCTCCCGGTATATGTTCACTGATGTAGATGTACACTTCAATATGGTATTAATATTATATCTTTTGTCTTCATTTTCTCTGAGTTTAAGGAAAACCGACGGGGGGGTATATCTATCCTAGGATAGATTTACCCCCCGGTATATGTTCACTGATGTAGATGTACACTTCAATATGGTATTAATATCATATCTTTTGTCTTCATTTTCTTTGAGTTTAAGGAAAACCGACAGGGTGGTAAGAGTATCCTAGGATAGATTTACCCCCCGGTATATGTTCACTGATGTATATGTACACTTCAATATGGTATTAATATTATATCTTTTGTCTTGATTTTCTTTGAGTTTAAGGAAAACCGACAGGGGGGGAAGAATATCCTAGGATAGATTTACCCCCCGGTATATGTTCACTGATGTAGATGTACAATTCAATATGGTATTAATATTATATCTTTTGTCTTCATTTTCTTTGAGTTTAAGGAAAACCGACAGGGGGTAACAATATCCTAGGATAGATTTACCCCCCGTTATGTTCACTGATGTAGATGTACAATTCAATATGGTATTAATATTATATCTTTTGTCTTCATTTTCTTTGAGTTTAATAAAAACCGACAGGGGGTAAGAATATCCTAGGATAGATTTACCCCCCGGTATATGTTCACTGATGTAGATGTACACTTCAATATGCTATTAATATTATATCTTTTGTCTTCATTTTTTTTGAGTTTAAGGAAAACCGACAGGGGGGGTAAGAATATTTTAGGATAGATTTACCCCCCGGTATATGTTCACTGGTGAAGATGTACACTTCAATATGGTATTAATATTATATCTTTTGTCTTCATTTTCTTTGAGTTTAAGGAAAACCGACAGGGGGGGTTAGAATATTCTAGGATAGATTTACCCCCCGGTATATGTTCACTGATGTAGATGTACACTTCAATATGGTATTAATATTATATCTTTTGTCTTCATTTTCTTTGAGTTTAAGGAAAACAGTCAGGGGGTAAGAATATCCTAGGATAGATTTACCCCCGGTATATGTTAACTGATGTAGATGTACACTTCAATATTGTGTTAATATTATATCTTTTGTCTTCATTTTCTTTGAGTTTAATGAAAAAGGACAGTGGGGTAAGAATATCCTAGGATAGATTTACCCCGGGTATTTTTTCATTGATGTAGATGTACATTTCAATATGGTATTAATATTATATTTTTGTCTTCATTTTCTTTGAGTTTAAGGAAAACCGACAGGGGGGTAAGAATATCCTAGGATAGATTTACCCCCCGGTATGTGTTCACTGATGTAGATGTATACTTCAATATGGTATGAATATTATATCTTTTGTCTTCATTTTCTTTGAGTTTAAGGAAAACCGACAGGGGGTAAGAATATCCTAGGATAGATTTACCCCCGGTATATGTTCACTGATGTAGATGTACACTTCAATATGGTGTTAATATTATATCTTTTGTCTTCATTTTCTTTGAGTTTAATGAAAAAGGACAGTGGGGTAAGAATATCCTAGGATAGATTTACCCCCCGGTATATGTTCACTATTGTAGATGTACACTTCAATATGGTATTAATATTATATCTTTTGTCTTCATTTTCTTTGAGTTTAAGGAAAACCGACAGGGGGGTAAGAATATCCTAAAATAGATTTACCCCCGGTATATGTTCACTGATGTCGATGTACACTTCAATATGGTATTAATATTGTATCTTTTGTCATCATTTTCTTTGAGTTTAAGGAAAACCGACAGGGGGGTAAGAATATCCTAGGATAGATTTACGCCCGGTATATGTTCACTGATGTAGATGTACACTTCAATATGGTATTAATATTATATCTTTTGTCTTCATTTTCCTTGAGTTTAAGGAAAACCGACAGGGGGGTAAGAATATCCTAGGATAGATTTACCTCCCGGTATATGTTCACTGATGTAGATGTACACTTCAATATGGTATTAATATTATATCTTTTGTCTTCATTTTCTTTGAGTTTAAGGAAAACGGACAGGGGGGTAAGGATATCCTAGGATAGATTTACCCCCCGGTATATGTTCACTGATGTAGATGTACACTTCAAGATGGTATTAATATTATATCTTTTGTCTTCATTTTCTTTGAGTTTAAGGAAAACCGACAAAAAAATAAGAATATCCTAGGATAGATTTACCCCCCGGTATATGTTCACTGATGTAGATGTACACTTCAATATGGTATTAATATTATATCTTTTGTCTTCATTTTCTTTGAGTTAAGGAAGACCGACAAGGGGGTAAGAATATCCTAGGATAGATTTACCCCACGGTATATGTTCACTGATGTAGATGTACACTTCAATATGCTATTAATATTATATCTTTTGTCCTCATTTTCTTTGAGTTTAAGGAAAACGGACAGGGTGTAAGAATATCCTAGGATAGATTTACCCCCCGGTATATGTTCACTGATGTAGATGTACACTTCAATATGGTATTAATATTATATCTTTTGTCTTCATTTTCTTTGAGTTTAAGGAAAACCGACAGGGGGTAAAATATCCTAGGATAGATTTACCCCCCGGTATATGTTCACTGATGTAGATGTACACTTCAATATGGTATTAATATTATATCTTTTGTCTTCATTTTCTTTGAGTTTAAGGAAAACCGACAGGGGGTAAGAATATCCTAGGATAGATTTACCCCCCGGTATATGTTCACTGATGTAGATGTACACTTCAATATGGTATTAATATTATATCTTTTGTCTTAATTTTCTTTGAGTTAAAGGATAACCGACATGGGGGTAAGAATATCGTAGGATAGATTTACCCCCGGTATATGTTCACTGATGTAGATGTACACTTCAATATGGTATTAATATTATATCTTTTGTCTTCATTTTCTTTCAGTTTAAGGAAAACCGACAGGGGGGTAAGAATATCCTAGGATAGATTTACCCCCGGTATATGTTCACTGATGTAGATGTACAATTCAATATGGTATTAATATTATATCTTTTGTTTTCATTTTCTTTGAGTTTAAGGAAAACCGACAGGGGGGTAAGAATATCCTAGGATAGATTTACCCCCCGGTATATGTTCACTGATGTAGATGTACACTTCAATATGGTATTAATATTATATATTTTGTCCTCATTTTCTTTGAGTTTAAGGAAAACGGACAGGGGGGTAAGAATATCCTAGGATAGATTTACCCCCGGTATATGTTCACTGATGTAGATGTACACTTCAATCTGGTATTAATATTATATCTTTTGTCTTCATTTTCTTTGAGTTTAAGGAAAACCGACAGGGGGGTAAGAATATCCTAGGATAGATTTACCCCCGGTATATGTTTACTGATGTAGATGTACACTTCAATATGCTATTAATATTATATCTTTTGTCTTCATTTTCTTTGAGTTTAAGGAAACCGACAAAGGGGTAAGAATATCCTAGGATAGATTTTCCCCCCGGTATATGTTCACTGATGTTGATGTACACTTCAATATGGCATTAATATTTTATCTTTTGTCTTCATTTTCTTTGAGTTTAAGAAAAACCGACAGGGGGTAAGAATATCCTATGATAGATTTACCCCCCGGTATATGTTCACTGATGTAGATGTACACTTCAATATGGCATTAATATTATATCTTTTGTCTTCATTTTCTTTGAGTTTAAGGAAAACCGACAGGGGGGTAAGAATATCCTAGGATAGATTTACCCCCCGGTATATGTTCACTGATGTAGATGTACACTTCAATATGGCATTAATATTATATTTTTTGTCTTCATTTTCTTTGAGTTTAAGGAAAACCGACAGGGGGGTAAGAATATCCTAGGATAGATTTACCCCCTGGTATATGTTCACTGTTGTAGGTGAACACTTCAATATGGTATTAATGTTATATCTTTTGTCTTCATTTTCTTTGAGTTTAAGGAAAACCGAGAGGGAGGTAAGAATATCCTAGGATAGATTTACCCCCCGGTATATGTTCACTAATGTAGATGTACACTTCAATATGGTATTAATATTATATCTTTTGTCTTCATTTTCTTTGAGTTTAAGAAAAACGGACAGGGGGGTAAGAATATCCTAGGATAGATTTACCCCCCGGTATATGTTCACTGATGCAGATGTACACTTCAATATGGTATTAATATTATATCTTTAGTCTTCATTTTCTTTGAGTTTAAGGAAAACCGACAGGTGGGTAAGAATATCCTATGATAGATTTACCCCCCGGTATATGTTCACTGATGTAGATATACACTTCAATATGGTATTAATATTATATCTTTTGTCTTCATTTTCTTTGAGTTTAAGAAAAACCGACAGGGGGTAAGAATATCCTAGGATAGATTTACCCCCCGGTATATGTTCACTGATGTAGATGTACACTTCAATATGGCATTAATATTATATCTTTTGTCTTCATTTTCTTTGAGTTTAAGGAAAACCGACAGGGGGGTAAGAATATCCTAGGATAGATTTACCCCCCGGTATATGTTCACTGATGTAGATGTACACTTCAATATGGCATTAATATTATATCTTTTGTCTTCATTTTCTTTGAGTTTAAAGAAAACCGACAAGGGGGTAAGAATATCCTAGGATAGATTTACCCCCCGGTATATGTTCACTGATGTAGATGTACACTTCAGTATGGTATTAATATTATATCTTTTGTCCTCATTTTCTTTGAGTTTAAGGAAAACAGACAGGGGGTAAAAATATCCTAGGATAGATTTACTCGCCGGTATATGTTCACTGATGTAGATGTACACTTCAATATGGTATTAATATTATATATTTTGTCCTCATTTTCTTTGAGTTTAAGGAAAACGGACAGGGGGGTAAGAATATCCTAGGATAGATTTACCCCCGGTATATGTTCACTGATGTAGATGTACACTTCAATATGGTATTAATATTATATCTTTTGTCTTCATTTTCTTTGAGTTTAAGGAAAACCGACAGGGGGGTAAGAATATTCTAGGATAGATTTACCCCCGGTATATGTTTACTGATGTAGATGTACACTTCAATATGCTATTAATATTATATCTTTTGTCTTCATTTTCTTTGAGTTTAAGGAAAACCGACAAAGGGGTAAGAATATCCTAGGATAGACTTACCCCCGGTATATGTTCACTGATGTTGATGTACACTTCAATATGGCATTAATATTTTATCTTTTGTCTTCATTTTCTTTGAGTTTAAGGAAAACCGACAAGAGGGTAAGAATATCCTAGGATAGATTTACCCCCCGGTATATGTTCACTGATGTAGATGTACACTTCAATATGGTATTAATATTGTATCTTTTGTCTTCATTTTCTTTGAGTTTAAGGAAAACCGACAGGGGGGTAAGAATATCCTAGGATAGATTTACCCCCTGGTATATGTTCACTGTTGTAGGTGAACACTTCAATATGGTATTAATGTTATATCTTTTGTCTTCATTTTCTTTGAGTTTAAGGAAAACCGAGAGGGGGGTAAGAATATCCTAGGATAGATTTACCCCCCGGTATATGTTCACTAATGTAGATGTACACTTCAATATGGTATTAATATTATATCTTTTGTCTTCATTTTCTTTGAGTTTAAGAAAAACGGACAGGGGGGTAAGAATATCCTAGGATAGATTTACCCCCCGGTATATGTTCACTGATGCAGAAGTTCATTTCAATATGCTATTAATATTATATCTTTTGTCTTAATTTTTTTGAGTTTAAGGAAAACCGACAGGGGGGTAAGAATATCCGAGGATAGATTTACCCCCCGGTATATGTTCACTGATGTAGATGTACACTTCAATATGGTATTAATATTATATCTTTTGTCTTCATTTTCTTTGAGTTTAAGGAAAACCGACAGGGGGGTAAGAATATCCTAGGATAGATTTACCCCCGGTATATGTTCACTGATGTAGATGTACACTTCAATATGGTATTAATATTATATCTTTTGTCTTTATTTTCTTTCAGTTTAAGGAAAACCGACAGGGGGTAAGAATATCCTAGGATAGATTTACCCCCCGGTATATGTTCACTGATGTAGATGAACAATTCAATATGGTATTAATATTATATCTTTTGTTTTCATTTTCTTTGAGTTTAAGAAAAACCGACAGGGGGTAAGAATATCCTAGGATAGATTTACCCCCCGGTATATGTTCACTGATGTAGATGTACAATTCTATATGGTATTAATATTATATCTTTTGTCTTCATTTTCTTTGAGTTTAAGGAAAACCGACAGGGGGTAAGAATATCCTAGGATAAATTTTCCCCCCCGGTATATGTTCACTGATGTAGATGTACACTTCAATATGCTATTAATATTATATCTTTTGTCTTCATTTTCTTTGAGTTTAAGGAAAACCGACAGGGGGGTAAGAATATCCTAGGATAGATTTACCCCCCGGTATATGTTCACTGGTGAAGATGTACACTTCAATATGGTATTAATATTATATCTTTTGTCTTCATTTTCTTTGAGTTTAAGGAAAACCGACAAGGGGTAAGAATATTCTAGGATAGATTTACCCCCCGGTATACGTTCACTGATGTAGATGTACACTTCAATATGGTATTAATATTATATATTTTGTTTTCATTTTCTTTGAGTTTAAGGAAAACCGACAGGGGGGTAAGAATATCCTAGGATAGATTTACCCCCCGGTATATGTTCACTGATGTAGATGTACAATTCAATATGGTATTAATATTATATCTTTTGTCTTCATTTTCTTTGAGTTTAAGAAAAACCGACAGGGGGTAAGAATATCCTAGGATAAATTTCCCCCCCCGGTATATGTTCACTGTTGTAGATGTACACTTCAATATGCTATTAATATTTTATTTTTGTCTTCATTTTCTTTGAGTTTAAGGAAAACCGACAGAGGGTAAGAATATTCTAGGATAGATTTACCCCCCGGTATACGTTCACTGATGTAGATGTACATTTCAATATGGTATTAATATTATATCTTTTGTCTTCATTTTCTTTGAGTTTAAGGAAAACCGACAGGGGGTAAGAATATCCTAGGATAGATTTACCCCCGGTATTTTTTCATTGATGTAGATGTACATTTCAATATGCTATTAATATTATATTTTTGTCTTGATTTTCTTTGAGTTTAAGGAAAACCGACAGGGGGGTAAGAATATCCTAGGATAGATTTACCCCCCGGTATATGTTCACTGATGTAGATGTACAATTCAATATGGTATTAATATTATATCTTTTGTCTTCATATTCTTTGAGTTTAAGAAAAACCGACAGGGGGTAAGAATATCCTAGGATAAATTTTCCCCCCCGGTATATGTTCACTGATGTAGATGTACACTTCAATATGCTATTAATATTATATCTTTTGTCTTCATTTGCTTTGAGTTTAAGGAAAACCGACAGGGGGGTAAGAATATCCTAGGATAGATTTACCCACCGGTATATGTTCACTGGTGAAGATGTACACTTCAATATGGTATTAATATTATATCTTTTGTCTTCATTTTCTTTGAGTTTAAGGAAAACCGACAGGGGGTAAGAATATTCTAGGATAGATTTACCCCCCGGTATACGTTCACTGATGTAGATGTACACTTCAATAAGGTATTAATATTATATCTTTTGTCTTCATTTTCTTTGAGTTTAAGGAAAACCGACAGGGGGGTAAGAATATCCTAGGATAGATTTACCCCCGGTATTTTTTCATTGATGTAGATGTACATTTCAATATGCTATTAATATTATATTTTTGTCTTCATTTTCTTTGAGTTTAAGGAAAACCGACAGGGGGGTAAGAATATCCTAGGATAGATTTACCCCCCGGTATATGTTCACTGGTGAAGATGTACACTTCAATATGGTATTAATATTATATCTTTTGTCTTCATTTTCTTTGAGTTTAAGGAAAACCGACAGGGGGTAAGAATATTCTAGGATAGGTTTACCCCCCGGTATACGTTCTCTGATGTAGATGTACACTTCAATATGGTATTAATATTATATCTTTTGTCTTCATTTTCTTTGAGTTTAAGGAAAACCGACAGGGGGGTAAGAATATCCTAGGATAGATTTACCCCCGGTATTTTTTCATTGATGTAAATGTACAATTCAATATGGTATTAATATTATATCTTTTGTTTTCATTTTCTTTGAGTTTAGGGAAAACCGAAAGGGGGGTAAGAATATCCTAGGATAGATTTACCCCCCGGTATATGTTCACTGATGTAGATGTACAATTCAATATGGTATTAATATTATATGTTTTGTCTTCATTTTCTTTGAGTTTAAGAAAAACCGACAGGGGGTAAGAATATCCTAGGATAAATTTTCCCCCCCGGTATATGTTCACTGATGTAGATGTACACTTCAATATGGTATTAATATTATATCTTTTGTCTTCATTTTCTTTGAGTTTAAGGAAAACCGACAGGGGGGTAAGAATATCCTAGGATAGATTTACCCCCCGGTATATGTTCACTGGTGAAGATGTACACTTCAATATGGTATCAATATTATATCTTTTGTCTTCATTTTCTTTGAGTTTAAGGAAAACCGACAGGGGGTAAGAATATCCTAGGATAGATTTACCCCCCGGTATATGTTCACTGATGTAGATGTACAGTCAGCGACAGTAGAAACTGGAGGTTGGATACATAAGAAATGATAGCTTTTTCCAGTAGGAGAATAGTTTCACTCGATGTCTGATAGTTGGACAACCAACATGACAGCAAATACGTGCCCGAAAACATAACATGCCAGGATATTCCTCCATTTGGAGGAAAAAGTATTACTATCTGAGAGCATCACTTAGAGAAACAACCACGAGATAAATCTGCAGAAAATCCATTCACTTTAAGATCAAAGAGATAGGAATTAATGCAAAGGAAACGAAAAGAATAATACGCATCATGCAGAGACCGAAAAAGTATGGAAAGCTAAACAAAATGAGAAAAGAAGGAAAGAGGGAAAGAAAAGAGCAAAAGACATGGGAATAAATTAAATTTTAACACTTAAGGATAAACAGTATCCGTCTTTCCCCTGACCCCATCGTGGGTTTTCTCCCTTCATAGGATAAATCTCTTTCAGTATCAAACGCGAACATCATTTATAGCGTTGAAAAAAAAATTAACTCAGTCTAGGCCGAGACTCGAACCCCACACCCTTAGAATAACAGTCTCACGCGGTATCCACTTACCTACACAGGCTCTATCTATAAACCAGCTCTTACCCGCGCTGTTATCAAACGTGTTAAATCAGCCATTGTCGGTGAATCACCCCAGTTCCATTTGAAGTTTAAATTTTATTTACCTCACTTAGCCATCTATGGGTAGCAGTCCCCTTGCTTTCATAAAAAACATTTGTTCTGTAGATTAAAATCAAGAATAAATTAATCTGTACTCTTGGGAGCTTACTGGTGCACCAACATATCTATCTATCTATCTATCTATCTATCTATCTATATATATATATATATATATATATATATATATATATATATATATATATATATATATATATATATATATATATATATATATATATATATATATGTGTGTGTGTGTGTATGTGTATGTGTGTGTGTGTGTGTGTCGAATTGATTTTGGATTAAAAGAGCGACTTCGTAAATTTACGGAACGCGTGTTAACACGACAGTAAGGACATCTCGTAACGTTGTTAGGTAACACACGCAGTGTAAATAAAGTTTCAAAACCAGAAGTCGGAAGATATGCCGTGGGTAAGTCGGTAAGACGTCTGCTTGCTGAGTGCAGAAATTCGGGTTCAAATCTTGGCTGTTACGTTTTTTTTTTTGTTCCGTTGAAAATACATTTCTATATTTTTGCGTTTGAAATTGCTTTCTTTCATTTTTTGTAGATTATCTTAAATTAGTGAAGGCCAAGTAAGGTCAGATTACATATATGTCTGCTTTATCTGTGTGTACAGTCCAGAGATGGAGTGAGTCAATTGGGTCAAGATTTGTGAGTAGGTCAGTGGATCGTGGGTCAACAGGACGTGACTAACTGTGACACACCACCCCCCGTGACCTCTCTGACTCACACTGACCCTACGTTTTAAATTTTAAAGTCTCCCTCTTTATTCGGCCTCCCTCCTTATTATTAAATTCAATGTATAGATAATTATTGAGTTGAGTTGATTTTGAGTTTAGCGCCCTTTTCAGCAGCGAGGCTATATGAGACGGGACCTACTGATTAACATAGAAACCGAAAAACGTGAGCTCCCGTTGGGAATCAAACCAGGGTCTTCCACGCCACAGGTATATAATAGTGTCTTATATAGCAGTTAATATTCTTGCTATAAAGTATCAAATAACTAAACATTTGATGTAAATAAATGAGAAACCTAAAATATTACAGATTACTGCAATTGCGATTTAATTCAATTTAAGCATTATACATCCATATGATTGTTAAAGTTGCTTTATAAAGATGCAGATTATGAATTATAGTAATTTTTTCAATGAAATGAAATTAAATTAAGTTTGACGTCCCATGCTTATGTCGGCTAGGTAAAGGAGACGGTGATGATGAGAAGTGAACGAAAATTGTGCAACGATGTAGGTAGGAGGAAACAGGAGAATCCTGAAGAAACGAACGCACACGGTGTTTCTTCACCACAAATCTGACTTTGTGCAAGCTGGGATCGAACCAAGGACCCCATGCACCAGAGGTGAACGCTCTACCACTAAGCCACTTTGGCCCTATGAAAAATACAACCATATTTATTCTCTCTCTCTCTCTCCATTTTTATATAGGTATCAGAAGCATGAATAATTTTCATTTTGGGGGGTGCGGTGGCTCAGTGGTAGAGCGTTCACCTCCGGTGCTTCGGGTCCCTAATTCGATCCCAGCTCGCGCCGTTTGGACTTTGTGGTGGACAAACGCCGTGCTGGTGGGTTTTCTCGGGGTTCTCCCGTTTCCTCCCACTTTCTTCATTCCACCATTTCACTCCTTTCTCATTATCACCGTCTCCTTTAGCCTAACCGGCATAACCATGGGACGTTAAACATAAAGATTTCATTTTATTTCAATTTTTGTTTTGAACGTATAGTTTCAAGTTGGTATTAAACTCAGAACTCTGATCTTAATGAGTTGAGTTGATTTGGAGTTTAACGTCTCTTTCAACAGCAAGACCATATATGACGTGGACATATTGATTAACGTAAAACCCGAACCATGTAAACTCCCGCCGTGTGGTGGTGATTGTGATTTTGAGTTTAACTGCCCGGTCAGCAGCGTGGCTATAGGAGACGTGGACCTACTGATTAACATGGAATACGAAACACATGAGCTCCCACCAGGAATCGAACCCGGGTCTCCCACGATAAAGTCGTGCGTACGCTAACTCCCACCGGGAATTGAAATCTGTTCTCATTGTAAGAATGTTAACGTTCCTTATTTTACCGATTTTTGTATAACTTCATGGACCAAATTTCACAGAAGTAAATCCCCACGGTAAGCAGGTTTGCATATCCAGACTCCTAAGTATGAAAACATTTACGCTCACTTCAACCTCAAACAATTCATGAATTGAAGAATAAAGGATAATATTCCCGATAAAGTATATGGTTTGAAAAATACCATATAGGAGAGGGACATATCAGTCCTTTCTGCTCATGGAGTTATTAAAACAGGATCATCGGGCAGTGGTCTTTACCATTGAAAGATATTGCTTCTAAAATATTTCCAAGTAACTTCCAATTTTCCATCTATGGGTACCCGTCCCCTTGCTTTCATAAAAAACATTTGTTCTGTAGATTAAAATCAAGAATGAATTAATCTGTACTCTTGGGTGCTCACTGGTGCACCAACATATCTATCTATCTATCTATCTATCTATCTATCTATCTATCTATCTATCTATCTATCTATCTATATATATATATATATATATATATATATATATATATATATATATATATATATATGTGTGTGTGTGTGTGTGTATGTGTGTGTGTCGAATTGATTTTGGATTAAAAGAGCGACTTCGTGAATTTACGGAACGCGTGTTAACACGACAGTAAGGACATCTCGTAACGTTGTTAGGTAACACACGCAGTGTAAATAAAGTTTCAAAACCAGAAGTCGGAAGATATGCCGTGGGTAAGTCGGTAAGACGTCTGCTTGCTGAGTGCAGAAATTCGGGTTCAAATCTTGGCTGTTACGTTTTTTTTTTTTTGTTCCGTTGAAAATACATTTCTATATTTTTGCGTTTGAAATTGCTTTCTTTCATTTTTTGTAGATTATCTTAAATTAGTGAAGGCCAAGTAAGGTCAGATTACATATATGTCTGCTTTATCTGTGTGTACAGTCCAGAGATGGAGTGAGTCAATTGGGTCAAGATTTGTGAGTAGGTCAGTGGATCGTGGGTCAACAGGACGTGACTAACTGTGACACACCACCCCCGTGACCTCTCTGACTCACGCTGACCCTACGTTTTAAATTTTAAGGTCTCCCTCTTTATTCGGCCTCCCTCCTTCAAGGTCTCCCTCCTTATTATTAAATTCAATGTATAGATAATTATTAAGTTGAGTTGATTTAGAGTTTAGCGCCCTTTTCAGCAGCGAGGCTATATGAGACGGGACCTACTGATTAACATGTAATCCGAAACACATGAGCTCCCGTTGGAATCAAACCAGGGTCTCCCACGCCACAGTAAATAATTGTGTTTTATATAGCAGTTAATATTCTTGCTATAAAGTATAAAGTTAAAGAAAACTTGTAGCTTCACGAAAGGCATTTGTTGGTCCTTCAAGGTCAACACAAGAACAAAAATGAAAAACTAATACTAGGTGTGCCTTTACAAGTGACTACTATGATAACAACAGAATGCTGCCTACGTTTAACATATTATGCCTCCGGGGGTTAGTAAAACGCTTAACTGTGTGAAAATCGCTGCACACAACAGGTCTTAGGAACACTCGCAAATACGTAAAATTGAAAGAACAGAAAATAGTGCATTTTTGAAATGAGCATACAATTCACACTTCACGCAAAGTTCCAATATGGGAAATCAGTCAATATCTTCAGTTGGAATTACTGAAAAAGACAGAAACTGGCTATTTAAAATTCCAAGTGTAAACCTGCGCTTGGAGCGATTCTATTAGCTATATCACAACGCATTTTCGTGAGTTGCCTCTGTGGTCAAGCGTGCTTAATAGCGCTGTTAAAGTTCTAGAACCGGAGGGCGGCGGTTCGAGCCTAAGTACAGTATTTTTTTTTTTCAAAATAGGGATGGCTTTTTAAAAGTATATATAAAGTTGTATTTTGAAGTGATTGTAAAACAAATTCAGATGAACTTTCACATTTCCAAGCTCACTCGTATTTATTCGCCATGTCCCAAATTTCACAGAAATAAATCCCTACGTTAAGCGGGTTTACATATCCAGACTCCTAACAAGGAAGGGTCACGCAGTGGCTCCGCTGAGATCCGAACGAGACAAATGTGTTTTCATTTGATATATTATAACTAGATAGATCCCAAAGTTATACGTGCCACCGAGCGGAATATCGTGAGTTACAATATATTTTGTAATGTATGAACTACAAAGCTGGCAGAATATTTTGACCGAACCATTTGTTCGGAAACGGTTGGGTAAATGGAAAACTCGGATAATATGTATCCCGTCATTTTCAAGAACACACTTTTTCGGATAAAAAAGTTTGGCCAGGATCCTCGCAGGGTCCCACATGGGGTCCAACTCAAAATTTTCAAATGACAAGAGGGATTAAGTAGCACATCGTTTGAAAGCTGTTGCAAAATGAAAGAAGATGCAGCAAGTCTCGACTCTCTACAACAACCCTGTGCAAAATGGCGGAGGGTCAAAATGTAAACAGAAACTTAATTGAAAAGTCAATGGTCACCCCTATAAATCGGAAACGGTGAAAAATGTGAAAATAGGAAAGGAAGTCTGGCATTATTTTCAAAGTACAACAATTTAAGGTAAAACGTCTTGTCCCAGGGTCCCCACATGGTCCCAGGTGGGGTCCAACTAAAAAGTTTCAAATGGCAAGAGGGGTTAAGTAGCTCATCGTTTGCAAGATCTTCTTAAATGAAAGTAGATGGAGCAAGTCTCTACTCTCTACGACAACTCTGTCCAAAATTGCGGCGGGTCAAAAAGTAATCAAAAGCTTATTTGATAAACTATGGCCACCTCGAATCCAAGATGGCCGGTTAAAACTTATGTCGTTCATAACAGTACAAATTTAAATCTCTATTTTTCTCTATTATATATTTAGAAACAATAGGAAGATTAAAGAACAATTGAATTTCGATTCACCTCAACTATAATTTCATTCGGTAACAACACATATATGTTTTGTTTGGTTTCCTCGCCATCATTTACTTTAATATAACGAATATGCGATGAACACACAACTCTGACTTCCTCTAATTTTGTCATACGTAGTTCATGCATAAAGGACTTGCTGCACCAGTAGGTGGGTGGCTCTATTGTAATTCGTAACTGCGCATTCGTGGCGGTTACATTTGTATGTCATTCGTTGGTTTGATCACAATACTCCAAGCAATACCAAATATACAAAAAAAAAAAAAAAAAAAAAATCATTTGCAAGATTGGCGAGTAGTACCAAACCATGTGTAAGTCATTTCAGATTTCGAGTTGCGCCAAACTTTGTTGGTTTAATTACGGTATTCCAAGAAATAACATATTTATATACAAACTCATTTTTCACGCTGGCAGCCATATTGGATTACCTCCAACACCAGTGGTTTGAGCTGGACATGCGTTCGATACATACTATGGCATTTTGAACTCAAGACGTTTCGTTTTTTGAACATTTCGCATCTTTTCGTCATCCACTGATCAACATTCATGCCAAATTTGGTTTTCCTAGCTTCAGCAGTTTGGTATGCCTATCCTTTCGATATAGGTTTTAAGCTGTCTCTTGGATTCAAGGTGGCCATAGATTTTCAATTAAGCTTTTGCTTATATTTTTACCCGCCGCAATTTTGGACAGGATTGTCGGAGAAAGTCGAGACGTGCTCCATCTTCTTTCACTTAACAAGAGCTTTCAAACGATGTCCTACCTCTCTTGCCATTTGAAACTTTTTAGTTGGACTCCACCTGGGACCATGTGGGGACCCTGGAACAAGACATTTTCACGTTGTGCTTTGAAAATAATGCCACGCTTTCTTTCCTGTTTCCACATTTGTTTTACCGTTTCCGATTTATAGGGGTAGTCATGGACTTTCCAATTAAGATTTTGTTTACACTTTGACCCGTCGCCCTTTTGCACACGGTTGTTGTAGAGAGTCGAGACTTGCTGCATTTTCTTTCATTTTACAACAGATTTCAAATGATATGCCACTTAACCCCCCTTGCCATTTGAAAATTTTGAGTTTGACCCCATCTGGGACCCCGCGGGGAACCCTGGGGCATTTTTTTCTTACCACAAAAAGTTTCTCGTTGAAAATGGTGGGATAAGTGTTGGCAGAGTTTTTCACTTACTCAACCATTTCCGAACAAATGACGATTCAAACTATTCTGCATGGTAATTTTTTGTAGTTCTTACATTACAAAATATGTTGTAACTCACGATATTCCGCCCGGTGGCACGTATAACTTTGGGATCCATCTAGTTATAACATATAAAATGCAAACACAATGGTCTCGTTCCGATCTCAGCGGAGTCACTGCGTGACCCTTCCTTGTAAGTGTGAAAACATTTACGTTCACTCCAACCTCAATCATTTCATGAATTCAACCTGCTTTACATATGTTATTAGGACGTAAAATTGAATGTGATTTATTCTACAAACACTTTTATACATTGCAAGAGCTGTGACGTCTAAATATTCACTGAGAACTCATAGTCGTATCGCAATAAACAAAAGCGAGTATGGAACAGTAAACTGCTTTCACAAAGGTTAAAAGAAAGCCTCCAAAAGCATGTAAAATGGTCGAGTGGTTTAGGTCGATACTCTATCAATCATATGTTTGTGTTTTAAAATCCGATAATAAGTTTCTCTAAGTGTCTTCCTATTTTCATTTGGAGGCGGAAAACATTTCTTTGAATAACTCATTGGAAACTTCTTTTGTTTCAAATTCGGCTAAGACGGAACAATATATCAATTGCAAATCTAAAATCCATAGCTGAAAACAAAATATAAAGTATGTTTTCCCATTATTATCCTCCGATTTGTAACGAGACCCGGGTTCGATTCCCGGAGGGAGTTCATGTGGTTCGGATTCCACCTTAATCAGTAGGTCCCCGTCTCATATAGCCTCGCTGCTGAACGGGACGTAAAACTCAAAATCAATCAATCAATCTCCAAGAGAGAGAAATAAAAAAAAAGTTTTTTTTGGTAAATTCTAGTTCAAAGTTCGAAGCACTTGCTTTTGCACGTGATTTTTTTGTTTCTTTTTTCAGGGAACAGAAAAGTTCTGGCGCCTAAGAAATTATACCATATAATATTGCAAATTTGCAAGTGGATGTATTTACATTGCAATTTGTGGTAATAAAGATATTATGATTAGAAAACAATATTGTAATAAGTAAGTTTAATTTCTTCATCCATCGCCAGTCTTAGGGGCCCCTTATACCTCGCCGCCCCCCGAATATCGATATCGAAAATTTCGAATGATATATTCATGTCCATATATTCGCGATATCGAATGTTGATATATGATAATATATATATATATATATATATATATATATATATATATATATATATATATATATATATATATATATATATATATATATATATATATATATATATATCGACGATAGCAATTTATCGACATATCACAGGCCCAGGTCCGAAAAGTGATGCTTGAAATATACTGGAATCAACAATCAAATTCTAAATAAGTTCCCCATTTCCCTATTCAATGTTGAGGGGGAAGAGTGTGAACCCGAATAGAAATTTTAAGAAAAACAAATGTTAAGATAAAAGTAGGTTTTCCGTCTCCCCTTGAATATAAAAATTAACAGAAAACTATTACTGCAATTTACCTTTTACTTCTGTTTCTGATTGTTATCACAAATCAGCGACAGTACACATACTTTACATAGTATACCAATACCAATACACTCTATAACTTTTCACAACCAAGGAAGCCGGAAGATGAATTTCCTGTAATATTAAAGTGGAATATTCTACAAAATAGTCATAATTCATTGGCCATATTTCTATCAGTACTTTGGTACGGACTAAGAGCTACAAGACTAACAGAACTAGAAATTAAAGATTTCATTCCTTTTTTCTCTCAGACTAAAAGACTTCTGCATTTTCCTAAGATTTTCATTTTCTTAATACAAGACCCCTATCCTGGGCTAATTCTGGCTACCGCGGTTTCGAGGTAATCGGTAAACGAAAGAGCAAAGTTTGTCGACTCTCAGCTCTCGACAGTTTGTAAGAAGATATTTCACAGTTCATGTTGTTATTTCTTCGTTACAAAAACACTTCTAGTTGACTCTATTCATGGTGAATTACTGAACTTACAAACATTGACAATTATTGAAAAATGAATAATTATTTTTAAACATAAAAGGCATTACAGTTCACTAGAATGCAGTAGTAGAATGCAGAAGTGAAAGAAAATATTGTTTATTTGTTGAGATGCGCAAACTGAATGTGAATAATAAGTGTTTCCCATTCTCTTGTCCAGAGGTGGATCTACGATGGACTTCTGGGGGCTCGGTGGTTGGTAATACTCCTATTTAGAGCTACTTTTAAGAGCTCCAAACTCTGGAATGGGTTTTATTTCTATATAAAAACACAAATATTCCCTTTCTGGGAGGCTATCGCCATGATCGCCCACTGGATCCGCCCCCGCTCTTGTGTAGCAGACTTTGAAGATATTTAGCTCCTGCGATGGTGATTAAGGATTGTAACATCTGGATAATTTTTATACTGATATCGGATAGAAACTTATCCGGATTTGCAATATCCGGTTGACGGACAACAAAACGGATGACGGATAACGGATATTATCAGTCATTCATTATCCTGATATTATCCGTTATACGGATAATATCAGGATAATGGATGACTGATAATATCCGGATAGCGAATGACGGATAATATAGAGGTAACGGATACTATCCGCATGATGGATAACGGATGACGGATAAGATCCGGATAACGGATGTTATCCGGATGTCGGATAACACTGGCTTACAGTGGTTTTGGTGCCGGGTGTTTCTTAGCTGATTTGAAGTAGAATTGGGACGCTGAATCCAAATATGGCGTTAGTTTTCCCCTAACAGCTTTAGTTTTTGAGATATAGGAATTGCAAGACTGACCTGCTACAACGTTGACAATTGCATAGGTGCTGTTTTACTGTAAGTGAAAAGAAAACTATGACATTTAAATCTGTTATTTGGAACACTTTGAAAATAATGAAAACCATATAAACACAAACATCAAGTACATAATAACTCTGTAACTACATTTTATAATAGTTTTTATGAATAAAAAATCAAATAATTTGTTCAAAACGATCTATTCAACACTTCGGAAGCTTCGTTTTCGTGACATCCTTGAATGTTTCTTTGCACAGTCTCTTTTTAGGTTCCAGCAGTAATCTGCCATCATATGGGCATCCCATCTTCCTTGGTAGCGGTCCTCCATTGTTTTAATATCTTGGTGAAATCTTTCACCTTGTTCTTCACTCAGACTGCCTACGTTGTCTGGGAAACGGTCCAAATGGCTGTGCAGGTAATGAATTTTGATACTCATATTACATCCAAGTTTTTGGAATGCATTAAGCATCTAGTTCACTAGCTCAACATAGTTATCAGCTTTATTATTGCCAAGGAAATTCTTGATAACTTCTACAAATGAGGTCCAAGCTCTACGTTCAGTCTCATTCATGGACTTCACGAAAGCCGGATCTTTCATGAGTTGTCTTATTTGGGGACCATCAAATATTCCAGCTTTTAATTTTTCTGTGCTGATCTGAGGTAGCTTGTTTCCCATGTAAGCAAAGCACGGCCCGTCCTTATTTAGCGCCTTTACAAACTGCTTCATCAAACCGAGCTTGAGATGTAGAGGTGGCAAAATGATTTTGTCACACTCAACAATAGGCATGTTAATAATATTTTTCTTACCAACAACCATGTCGTCTCTCTGCGGCCACTCTTTTTTTGACCAATGGTTTGCTTTGTCTCTGCTATCCCACAAACATAGAAAACAAGGATATTTTGTGTAGCCACTTTGCTGTCCAAGAAGAAAGTTCACCATCTTTAAATCCACACAAATCACCCACTGATGGTCCTGATATTTAATTTTTTCCATAACCAAAGCAATTGCTTCATATTCTTCTTTCAGTCGTGTTGAATGAGCGATTGGAATTGAGCCATATTTATTGCCATTGTGTAGAAGGACGCATTTTAAACTTCGCTTGGAGCTATCAATAAACAGGCGCCAATCATCTGGATTGTATTCTGGAAGACCCATGTGTTCTAGGAGACCTCTAACATCGTGACAGAATACGAGATTTGTGTCTTCAGTGAAAAATGGTAAAAACTCCTTTTCCCTTGTTCGGTAGAATGTGATTTTAGTTCCTTGTTCTAGTACGTTTTTCTCCTTCAATCTGGAAGCAAGTAATTCAGACGATTCTTTTGAAAGATTAAGGTCCCTAACTAGATCATTTAGCTCATCTTGATTAAACTGTTGAGGAATTGTTGACATTCCCTCATAATCACTGTCACTTCCATCATCCATGTCACAAGAATGTTCACTACGTTCGTTTTCAGTCTCACAAAGCTCTGGCAAGTGGTGAAACGTTGGGATTGGTATTTCATCGGAATGAACAACTGGACGTCTTGCTGAAGGCAGATCAGGATATGTCCACTTGTTCCGGTTATTTCTATTCATACCCGTAACATTTACCAGGCAGAAATAACAGTCATCAACATGGTTTGTGGGTTCCCTCCAAACCATTGGAACACCAAACTTAAGACTTTTTCTTTTTCCAGTTGTCCACTGTCGCAAGTGTTCAGTACACATTTTACACACAATATGTGGAGCCCACGTTTTATCTTGGTCCCCTAGGCGTACACCAAAATATGCATGATATGCTTTTTTTACAAAGTCACTGATATGTTTTCTATTGTCTTTAAATGTGTACTCACCACATATGTAGCAAAACACATCAGGATGGTTAACACAACTTCTTCGACTTGAACTCATTTTATGTTCAGGCCACTAACACGGATGTTAAATATAAAGCCTTAGTATACGCGATACAAGTTATGATTTCAGAACAAAACTCACATGTTCCAACATGTCACTCCACCTGCAAGACAACAACTACGATCCACTAGCCAAGTAGAATACCAATGCAATCTAGTGGACGTTCCTGGAACTACTATATGACTAGTTTCCGTTTAGTACCGACAGATAGCAGCACTAATGAGAAAAGAGCGCCGTTCTTCCAAATAGAAATCTCTATAGAGCACAGTAGGATTTATTTGAGTTGCAGAGTTTTTAAGATCATATTCAAACTTGTTATTACGAGAATATTTGTATTTCTTTTGCTTATTTTGTATACTATTGCAAGAAGCATGCAGAAATAGTGGTTACATCATTTATAATTTACATATTTATTTTGGATTGTAATATTTCTTCCACATACATTGTAACGTAAATAGCACTACTGGTACAGTAGCCTGTATCTACCAAAGTAGAGCTGATAGAAAAAAACTGCTTACATTATTGGATTCAGCGCCCCACACATAGTTAAAATCAGCTCTAAAATTTTAGGCACCAAGAAATTTTTTTTCTGTAGGCCTGTGTAATTTTCGGATAATGGATTTATCCGGATAATTTATAAAATTAAGATAACGGATAATATCTGGATAATAGAACATTCGGATAACTGATTACATCCGGATGACGAATAAAGGATAGTATCCGGATAAAGTATGTGGTTTGAAAAAGACAATATAGGAGAGAGACTTATCAATGCTTTCTCCTCATGGAGTTATTAAAAGACGATCGTCGGGCAGTGGTCTTTACTATTGAAAGATATTGCTTCTTAAAATGTTTCCTAGTAACTTCCAATTTTCTTGTTCTTGTTGAGCGCGGTGGCTAATGGTAGACCGCTTACTTTGGCGCGTGGGGTCCTTATTGTTTCGATCCCCGGCCAATTAAGTTTGCGGGGGACAAGATCGTATCCGTAGCTTCTCTCAGGGTACTCCCGCTTCTTGCCACTTTTCACTCCATCAATTCTTCTATTATCAATGACTTGCTTTAATCATTCGACACGGCAGCTCAGTGGTAGAGCGCTTCCTCTTTTGCGTGGGGTCCTTATTGTTTTGATCACCACCCAAGGAAATTTGTAGTGGACAATATCATATCCGTGGTTTTTCTCAGGGTACTCCCACTTCTTCCCACTTTTCATTCCACAAATTCCTCTATTATTATTGACTGGCTTTAATAATTGCGCGCGGTGGCTCAGTGGTATAGCGCTTCCTCTGGTGGACCAATTAACATTGAGGTGGATGAGATCGTATCCGTGGGTTTTCTCAGGGTACTCCCGATTCTTCCTACTCTTCATTCCACCAATTCCTGTATTATCATTAACTTGTTTTAATCATTGGGAGTGGTGGCTCAGTGGTAGAGCGCTTCCTCTGGTGCGTGGGGTCCTTATTGTTTCGATCTCCAGTCAAGTAAGTTTGTTGTTGACAAGATCGTCTTCGTGGTTTTTCTCAGGGTACTCCCGCTTCTTCACACTTTCCATTCCACCAACTTCTCTATTAGCATTGACGCTTTAATCGTTGGGCGCGATAGCGCAGTGGTAGAGCTCTATCTCTGGTGCATGGGGTCCTTATTGTTTCGATTCCCGGCCTAGTAAGTTTGTGGTGGACAAGGTCGTATTCGTGGGTCTTCCCAGGTACTCTCGCTTCCTCCCACATTTCATTCAACCAATTCTTCTATCATCATTGACTTGCTTTAATCATTGGAGAGGTCTTGGTCCCTTGAGGATTGCGGTGATGTAAGAAATCAGATTCGATCCTAAGCATTTGGGTTGTGATGTAAACCTTTGCTGTGGTTCAGTCTCAGTATTTTATTACGCGACATAAAGCCATCCATACAGCTATAAATGTTGTTCTATCTTGTGCAAGCAGGTATTGATTTTGAGCCAATTCGGAACCACATTTTTGGCGCTTTGAGGCCAGAAACCGATTTCGGACATTACGCTGTCCTCAAACTACTAGGATCTTTTCAATGTTACCATCCGCGTCCAACAACCCCATGTTTAAAAGGGAAATAGAAAGGACTCGTGTCTAAAACTTCCGGACCCAGTTTCTTGAGGTTCAAGAGTAGGGATCGATTTCTGATATCACCATTGTGCTCAACGGATCAAAACCTTTGAAATGTCGCCAACGCCGTCCAATAACTTCATCTTTAACAGGTGAATAGAAGGGACCTGAGCCCATAACGTCAGGACCCCATTCCTTGAGCTTCGTGGTCTGAGCCTGATTTCTGACATTACTACTGCACTCAGGGGCAGTGGTTAGGGATGGGCACGAGCGAGTTCGAGTGTTTTTTTTTTAAACTTGATTCGACTCGAAACAGACATCTTTTAGCTCGGATGTGCACGAGTCGAGATCCCGAACCGGATGTGCACGAGTCGAGACACAATTTGTAAAATTCGAGTCGAATCGAGACTGCTCGTAAAAATCTTGATTCGACTCGAATGTCTCAAAACTCTTCACATATTTTTAACAATAGTTTTGAAGAAACTAATCACTCAGAAACAGTTTTATATATATATATATATATATATATATATATATATATATATTATACAGGTGCGGATCCAAGGGGAGCTACAGCCCTCTTGACACTCAGGTATACACTGGATAAAATAGGCTTCAATCCTGCTTTACACTGGATAAAGCGGCAAACAGTGATTTAGTCGCTCCCTTGATCATATCCTGGATCCGGGGCTTTAAGGGTTCATAGCTGTAAAACTATGGGACCTATCGTTAGTGATGCGCACGAGACGAGTCGAGACAGAATTTTCCTGACAAATTTCGAGTCGAGACACAGCTCTTGCAATAAAAAAGAATACATTTTTCGAGTCGAGACATCACTTTTACAGCACATTTTCGAGACGAGAAAGCCTCAAATCTTGTCTCGTGCGCATCCCTACCTATCGTAGTCGGGTTAAGACTTCACTTAGAAACTAATATGTGCGCTATCCAAAAATACAATGTTTCAGAATCTAGAGTACACATGCGACAATTTTTAGAGAGGAACTTTGGCTATGTGCATATAATTTGAAGTACTCACCAAATACCTGTATAAAAATTGTTGCAGAAGTATGTTAGAATTCTAAAATATGGATATTTGGACAGCGCACGTACTAGTTCCTAAATAAGGTCTTGACCGTACTACGGTAGGTCGCCTAGTTTTGGAGCTATGGACCTTTAAAGTTCATTTCTTCATGTTTTTGGCAGCCTATAACTCCGAAATTAAGCATTTGTGCGCCCAGGTTTGTTATTACCTTTTGTCTTATCTTGGTGTCAGGAACAGTATTTCTTCCAGATATGTTTTTGGGGCACTGCCCCCCTCCCGGAGCTCTGAGAGTGCCCCCGGAGGAGACCAAAATATTACGTCTATAAAAGAATAATAAATAGAATAGTACCAGCAGTGCCCCTTCCCCCACCCTGAACATTTTTTCTGAAAGAACAACTGGTCAGGAATCTCCTTGCATTTTTTAAATGGAGTATCGCATCGCAGTTTGCAGTGCAAATGGGAATGCATTTACATGTTTGCACTGCAAATTGAAAAATGTATTGCAAATTGCGATACATCTTTGTGTCTTAAATTACTACATAAGCTAAAATAAGGAGCAAGTTAAAAATATATTACTATTATTTCAAGAAACTTCCCCCGACTTGAAGGGTCAGTTATTGCAAGAAAAAATGCCTCGACTTTGAATTACAATAGTTTTCCACTTTTGTATTTCCTTCCCTTTGTCAGTTTATTGTTACTGGGTCATTCTCCAGATCTTCTCAGGTTTCGGGTGATTATCCTTGTTTCTGAGCGTGTAATAATAAAAAAAATGTTCCTTGAAGAAAAGGCGCATTGGCAGCAGATTGGACCTAGCCGATATATGGTATATATAGCATGATTGTGGGTTGGTTAGTAAAACGCAGAAGTGCGTACAGTAGATCAATAAAACAGTAACGGTATTCTTCAATGCCAAAAATACAGTATAGGAAATTACTCATCTTTATCTCTCTTTTCTTTTTGCTTTCCATTTGAAGTACTGATATACCTGATACCCATTTACGTTCCTTGTTAAAAACAACATATGTTTTAGCAAGATTTCTTCTTGGGAGACGCCGCGAACCTCAAAACACATCCCGAACAAATGGACTCTCTCTTTCTGTGTGTGTTTGAACCAATGAGTTGTTTTTCCTAAACCTAATTGTTGAATTTGCCGCTGTGGTAAAACTATTTCGCTCAATTTGACAAATAATATAATAAAATATAATACTTATCCAGCAATGAGCGTGGATTGCAAGGAAAAGCAGTGAACTCTAAAGTACCCCTGTAGCAGGGGCGGATCCAGAACGGACTTCTGGGGGGGGGGGCGTGGATTGTAATACTGCTACTTAGCTAGTTTTAAGAGCTCCAAATTTTGGGATGGGTTTTATTTATATATAAAATAAGAAAGCTTCCTCTTCCGTGGGAGGGGGGCGATTGCCCCGATCGCTCCCTGGATCCGTGTCTGCCCTATAGCCTCTCCTCGAAATTAAATGCATTGATCTATTATTTCCAATTCGAAGTCATTTTCGCTTCCATGTTAATGGTGACGGAGTTCTTGTTCTTTGTATCTCTGTACTCAAGAAAATAATAATAATAATAATAATAATAATAATAATAATAATAATAATAATAATAATAATAATAATAATAATAATAATAAAGCATCTGAATAATAACGATATTTTTAACCCCCCTTCTTTAAACTTTCTGTGTATTTCTCTGAATCTGGATATGTTGTTTTATAGTGTATAATACAAAAAGGCTTCAAACAGCAATCAGGCAAAAATTATTTGTGTAAAAGACACAAACGCCTTATCAGTGGCTCTGCAAAGAAGTACTAAACAACTGACGTTGTTTCTGCTTGCCTTTAAACATAATGTTACGGTTTACAAGGCACAGACAAAAGTAGAGAGCAACGTGAAATTTCGCCTAAGGGCACCTTCGTTGCTAAACTGAAGACTAGCACTCTGTCAACATATTGCATAGCTATCAATAAGTTACACTCAAAGGTTCTTTCCAAACTTTTTGGTATAACAGGTTAATCAAACTACGCTGTTGTAGGTAAGGGATGAGACTCTGAATGACCGATAAGTGTTGGAGTTCAGAGCCGTAGCTAGAAATTTCGTTGCCCGGGGCGAAGTAGAATTCGGCGTCCCCCGACACTCACCTTACCGAACTTTGACTTTTTCTTTCTGTGCTTTTATTTTTAACATATAAGAGAAACACCTTTTTGTTGTTATGCTACGCTGTTTTTTCTTTTTTATCAAGCCGCTTAGACAGACCATTGCAACAGCCAAAAGCGATCGTTATGTATTCTTTAACAAATAAGAGCCACTCTCAAGAGGCTTATTTTAGACCTGCTGCTAAACTTGCCAAACTACCTTGTATACAAATCCATTTAGAGAATAATTATGAAAAAAGCATGGAGTCGATTCTCCTACGTCAGGACGACCATGTTAGACATGGAGTTGCTGGACGCGAGTGGTAGCGTTGGAAAGGCCCGGGTCCCCTGAGTGCAGTAGTAATGTCAGAAGTCTGGCCCAGACCACGCAACTCAAGGAATGGGGTCCTGACGTTATGGATTCGGGTCCCTTCTATTCACCTATTAAAGATGAAGTTGTTGGACGGCGTTGGCGGCATTTAAAAGGTTTTGATCCGTTGAGCACAATTGTGATGTCAGAAGTCGATCCCTAAACTTGAACGTCAAGAAACTGGGTCCAGAAGTTTTAGACACGGGCTCTTTCTATTCCCCTTTTAAACATGGGGTTGTTGGACGCGGATGGTAACATTGGAAAGATCCTAGACGTTTGAAAACAGCGTAATGTCCGAAGTCAGTTCCTGGCCTCAAAGCGCCAAAAATGAGGTTCCGCATTGGCTCAATATCAATACCTGGTTGCGTAAGATAGAACAACATTTATAGCTGTATGGATGGTTTTACCTCGCGTAATAAAATACTGAGACTGAACCACAGCAAAGGTTTACATCACAACCTAAATGCTTGGGACCGAATCTGATTTCTGACATCACCGCAATGCTCAAGGGACCAAGGCATCTCCAATGATTAAAGCAAGTCAATGATGATAGAAGAATTGGTTGAATGAAAAGTGGCAAAAGGCGGGAGTACCCTGAGAAAACCTACGGATACGATCTTCTCCAACGCAAACTTCCTTGCCCGGGGATCGAAACAATAAAGACCACACGCACCAGCGTAAGCGGTTTACCATTGAGCCCCACAACAAGAACAAGAAAATTGGAAGTTACTTGGAAATATTTTAGAAGCAATATCTTTCAATGGTAAAGACCACTGCCCGATGATCCTGTTTTAATAACTCCATGAGCAGAAAGGACTGATATGTCCCTCTCCTATATGGTATTTTTCAAACCATATACTTTATCGGGAATATTATCCTTTATTCTTCAATTCATGAATTGTTTGAGGTTGAAGTGAGCGTAAATGTTTTCATACTTAGGAGTCTGGATATGCAAACCTGCTTACCGTGGGGATTTACTTCTGTGAAATTTGGTCCTTGAAGTTATACAAAAACCGGTAAAATAAGGAACGTTAACATTCTTACAATGAGAACAGATTTCAATTCCCGGTGGGAGTTAGCGTACGCACGACTTTATCCTGGGAGACCCGGGTTCGATTCCCGGTGGGAGCTCATGTGTTTCGTATTCCATGTTAATCAGTAGGTCCACGTCTCCTATAGCCACGCTGCTGACCGGGCAGTTAAACTCAAAATCACAATCACCACCACACGGCGGGAGTTTACATGGTTCGGGTTTTACGTTAATCAATATGTCCACGTCATATATGGTCTTGCTGTTGAAAGAGACGTTAAACTCCAAATCAACTCAACTCATTAAGATCAGAGTTCTGAGTTTAATACCAACTTGAAACCATACGTTCAAAGCAAAAATTGAAATAAAATGAAATCTTTATGTTTAACGTCCCATGGTTATGCCGGTTAGGCTAAAGGAGACGGTGATAATGAGAAAGGAGTGAAATGGTGGAATGAAGAAAGTAGGAGGAAACGGGAGAACCCCGAGAAAACCCACCAGCACGGCGTTTGTCCACCACAAAGTCCAAACGGCGCGAGCTGGGATCGAATTAGGGACCCGAAGCACCGGAGGTGAACGCTCTACCACTGAGCCACCGCACCCCCAAAATGAAAATTATTCATGCTTCTGATACCTATATAAAAATGGAGAGAGAGAGAGAGAGAATAAATATGGTTGTATTTTTCATAGGGCCAAAGTGGCTTAGTGGTAGAGCGTTCACCTCTGGTGCATGGGGTCCTTGGTTCGATCCCAGCTTGCACAAAGTCAGATTTGTGGTGAAGAAACACCGTGTGCGTTCGTTTCTTCAGGATCCTCCTGTTTCCTCCTACCTACATCGTTGCACAATTTTCGTTCACTTCTCATCATCACCGTCTCCTTTACCTAGCCGACATAAGCATGGGACGTCAAACTTAATTTAATTTCATTTCATTGAAAAAATTACTATAATTCATAATCTGCATCTTTATAAAGCAACTTTAACAATCATATGGATGTATAATGCTTAAATTGAATTAAATCGCAATTGCAGTAATCTGCAATATTTTAGGTTTCTCATTTATTTACATCAAATGTTTAGTTATTTGATACTTTATAGCAAGAATATTAACTGCTATATAAGACACTATTATATACCTGTGGCGTGGAAGACCCTGGTTTGATAGCCTCGCTGCTGAAAAGGGCGCTAAACTCAAAATCAACTCAACTCAATAATTATCTATACATTGAATTTAATAATAAGGAGGGAGGCCGAATAAAGAGGGAGACTTTAAAATTTAAAACGTAGGGTCAGTGTGAGTCAGAGAGGTCACGGGGGGTGGTGTGTCACAGTTAGTCACGTCCTGTTGACCCACGATCCACTGACCTACTCACAAATCTTGACCCAATTGACTCACTCCATCTCTGGACTGTACACACAGATAAAGCAGACATATATGTAATCTGACCTTACTTGGCCTTCACTAATTTAAGATAATCTACAAAAAATGAAAGAAAGCAATTTCAAACGCAAAAATATAGAAATGTATTTTCAACGGAACAAAAAAAAAAAAAAAAAAAACATAACAGCCAAGAATTGAACCCGAATTTCTGCACTCAGCAAGCAGACGTCTTACCGACTTACCCACGGCATATCTTCCGACTTCTGGTTTTGAAACTTTATTTACACTGCGTGTGTTACCTAACAACGTTACGAGATGTCCTTACTGTCGTGTTAACACGCGTTCCGTAAATTTACGAAGTCGCTCTTTTAATCCAAAATCAATTCGACACACACACACATACACACACACACACACACACACACACACACACATATATATATATATATATATATATATATATATATATATATATATATATATATATATATATATATATATAGATAGATAGATAGATAGATAGATAGATAGATAGATAGATAGATAGATATGTTGGTGCACCAGTGAGCACCCAAGAGTACAGATTAATTTATTCTTGATTTTAATCTACAGAACAAATGTTTTTTATGAAAGCAAGGGGACTGCTACCCATAGATGGCTAAGTGAGGTAAATAAAATTTAAACTTCAAATGGAACTGGGGTGGCTCACCGACAATGGCTGATTTAACACGTTTGATAACAGCGCGGGTAAGAGCTGGTTTATAGATAGAGCCTGTGTAGGTAAGTGGATACCGCGTGAGACTGTCATTCTAAGGGTGTGGGGTTCGAGTCTCGGCCTAGACTGAGTTAATTTTTTTTTCAACACTATAAATGATGTTCGCGTTTGATACTGAAAGAGATTTATCCTATGAAGGGAGAAAACCCACGATGGGGTCAGGGGGAAAGACGGACACTGTTTATCCTTAAGTGTTAAAATTTAATTTATTCCCATGTCTTTTGCTCTTTCCTTTCTCTCTTTCCTTCTTTTCTCATTTTGTTTAGCTTTCCATACTTTTTCGGTCTCTGCATGATGCGTATTATTCTTTTCGTTTCCTTTGCATTAATTCCTATCTCTTTGATCTTAAAGTAAATGGAATTTCTGTAGATTTATCTCGTGGTTGTTTCTCTAAGTGATGCTCTCAGATAGTAATACTTTTTCCTCCAAATGGAGGAATATCCTGGCATGTTATGTTTTCGGGCATGTATTTGCTGTCATGTTGGTTGTCCAACTATCAGACATACAGTGAAACTATTCTGCTACTGGAAAAAGCTATCATTTCTTATGTATCCAACCTCCATTTTCTAAAGTCGCTGACTGTACACTTCAATATGGTATTAATATTATATCTTTTGTCTTCACTATCTTTGAGTTTAAGGAAAACCGACACGTTGGTAAGAATATCCTAGGATAGATTTACCCCCCGGTATTTTTTCATTGATGTAGATGTTCATTTCAATATGCTATTAATATTATATCTTTTGTCTTAATTTTTTTGAGTTTAAGGAAAACCGACAGGAGGGTAAGAATATCCGAGGATAGATTTACCCCCCGGTATATGTTCACTGATGTAGATGTACACTTCAATATGGTATTAATATTATATCTTTTGTCTTCATTTTCTTTGAGTTTAAGGAAAACCGACAGGGGGTAAGTATATCCTAGGATAGATTTACCCCCGGTATATGTTCACTGATGTAGATGTATTATACACTTCAATATTTTATTAATATTATATCTTTTGTCTTCATTTTCTTTGAGTTTAAGGAAAACCGACAGGGGGTAAGAATATCCTAGGATAGATTTACCCCCCGGTATATGTTCACTGGTGTAGATGTACACTTCAATATGGTATTAATATTATATCTTTTGTCTTCATTTTCTTTGAGTTTAAGGAAAACCGACAGGTTGGTAAAAATTTCCTAGAATAGATTTACCTCCCGGTATATGTTCACTGATGTAGATGTACACTTCAACATGGTATTAATATTATATCTTTGTCTTCATTTTCTTTGAGTTTAAGGAAAACCGACAGGGGGGTAAGAATATCCTAGGATAGATTTACCCCCGGTATTTGTTCACTGATGTAGATGTACACTTCAATATGGTATTAATATTATATATTTTGTCCTCATTTTCTTTGAGTTTAAGGAAAACGGACAGGGGGGTAAGAATATCCTAGGATAGATTTACCCCCGGTATATGTTCACTGATGTAGATGTACACTTCAATATGGTATTAATATATCTTGTGTCCTCATTTTCTTTGAGTTTAAGGAAAACAGACAGGGGGTAAAAATATCCTAGGATAGATTTACTCCCCGGTATATGTTCACTGATGTAGATGTACACTTCAATATGGTATTAATATTATATATTTTGTCCTCATTTTCTTTGAGTTTAAGGAAAACGGACAGGGGGGTAAGAATATCCTAGGATAGATTTACCCCCGGTATATGTTCACTGATGTAGATGTACACTTCAATATGGTATTAATATTATATCTTTTGTCTTCATTTTCTTTGAGTTTAAGGAAAACCGACAGGGGGGTAAGAATATCCTAGGATAGATTTACCCCCCGGTATATGTTCACTGATGTAGATGTACACTTCAATATGGTATTAATATTATATCTTTAGTCTTCATTTTCTTTGAGTTTAAGGAAAACCGACAGGGGGGTAAGAATATCCTAGGATAGATTTACCCCCCGGTATATGTTCACTGATGTAGATATACACTTCAATATGGTATTAATATTATATCTTTTGTCTTCATTTTCTTTGAGTTTAAGAAAAACCGACAGGGGGTAAGAATATCCTAGGATAGATTTACCCCCCGGTATATGTTCACTGATGTAGATGTACACTTCAATATGGTATTAATATTATATTTTTAGTCTTCATTTTCTTTGAGTTTAAGGAAAACCGACAGGGGGGTAAGAATATCCTAGGATAGATTTACCCCCCGGTATATGTTCACTGATGTAGATGTACACTTCAATATGGTATTAATATTATATCTTTTGTCTTCATTTTCTTTGAGTTTAAGGAAAACCGACAAAGGGGTAAGAATATCCTAGGATAGATTTACCCCCCGGTATATGTTCACTGATGTAGATGTACACTTCAATATGGTATTAATATTATATCTTTTGTCTTCATTTTCTTTGAGTTTAAGGAAAACCGACAGGGGGTAAGAATATCCTAGGATAGATTTACCCCCGGTATATGTTCACTGATGTAGATGTACACTTCAATATGGTATTAATATTATATCTTTTGTCTTTATTTTCTTTGAGTTTAAGGAAAACCGACAGGGGGTAAGAATATCCTAGGATAGATTTGCCCCCCGGTATATGTTCACTGATGTAGATGTACAATTCAATATGGTATTAATATTATATCTTTTGTTTTCATTTTCTTTGAGTTTAAGGAAAACCGACAGGGGGGTAAGAATATCCTATGATAGATTTACTCCCCGGTATATGTTCACTGATGTAGATGTACACTTCAATATGGTATTAATATTATATCTTTTGTCTTCATTTTCTTTGAGTTTAAGGAAAACCGACAGGGGGTAAGAATATTCCAGGATAGATTTACCCCCCGGTATACGTTCACTGATGTAGATGTACACTTCAATATGGTATTAATATTATATCTTTTGTTTTCATTTTCTTTGAGTTTAAGGAAAACCGACAGGGGGGTAAGAATATCCTAGGATAGATTTACCCCCCGGTATATGTTCACTGATGTAGATGTACAATTCAATATGGTATTAATATTATATCTTTTGTCTTCATTTTCTTTGAGTTTAAGAAAAACCGACAGGGGGTAAGAATATCCTAGGATAAATTTCCCTCCCGGTATATGTTCACTGATGTAGATGTACACTTCAATATGCTATTAATATTTTATCTTTTGTCTTCATTTTCTTTGAGTTTAAGGAAAACCGACAGAGGGTAAGAATATTCTAGGATAGATTTACCCCCCGGTATACGTTCACTGATGTAGATGTAAACTTCAATATGGTATTAATATTATATCTTTTGTCTTCATTTTCTTTGAGTTTAAGGAAAACCGAGAGGGGGTAAGAATATCCTAGGATAGATTTACCCCCGGTATTTTTTCATTGATGTAGATGTACATTTCAATATGCTATTAATATTATATTTTTGTCTTGATTTTCTTTGAGTTTAAGGAAAACCGACAGGGGGGTAAGAATATCCTAGGATAGATTTACCCCCCGGTATATGTTCACTGATGTAGATGTACAATTCAATATGGTATTAATATTATATCTTTTGTCTTCATTTTCTTTGAGTTTAAGAAAAACCGACAGGGGGTAAGAATATCCTAGGATAAATTTTCCCCCCCGGTATATGTTCACTGATGTAGATGTACACTTCAATATGGTATTAATATTATATCTTTTGTCTTCATTTTCTTTGAGTTTAAGGAAAACCGACAGGGGGGTAAGAATATCCTAGGATAGATTTACCCCCCGGTATATGTTCACTGGTGAAGATGTACACTTCAATATGGTATTAATATTATATCTTTTGTCTTCATTTTCTTTGAGTTTAAGGAAAACCGAGAGGGGGTAAGAATATTCTAGGATAGATTTACCCCCCGGTATACGTTCACTGATGTAGATGTACACTTCAATATGGTATTAATATTATATCTTTTGTCTTCATTTTCTTTGAGTTTAAGGAAAACCGACAGGGGGTAAGAATATCCTAGGATAGATTTACCCCCGGTATTTTTTCATTGATGTAGATGTACATTTCAATATGCTATTAATATTATATTTTTGTCTTCATTTTCTTTGAGTTTAAGGAAAACGGACAGGGGGGTAAGAATATCCTAGGATAGAATTACCCCCCGGTATATGTTCACTGATGTAGATGTACAATTCAATATGGTATTAATATTATATCTTTTGTCTTCATTTTCTTTGAGTTTAAGGAAAACCGACAGGGAGGTAAGAATATCCTAGGATAGATTTACCCCCCGGTATATGTTCACTGATGTAGATGTACACTTCAATATGGTATTAATATTATATCTTTTGTCTTCATTTTCTTTGAGTTTAAGGAAAACCGACAGGGGGTAAGAATATCCTAGGATAGATTTACCCCCCGGTATATGTTCACTGATGTAGATGTACACTTCAATATGCTATTAATATTATATCTTTTGTCTTCATTATCTTTGAGTTTAAGGAAAACTGACACGTTGGTAAGAATATCCTAGGATAGATTTACCCCCCGGTATTTTTTCATTGATGTAGATGTTCATTTCAATATGCTATTAATATTATATCTTTTGTCTTAATTTTTTTGAGTTTAAGGAAAACCGACAGGGGGGTAAGAATATCCGAGGATAGATTTACCCCCCGGTATATGTTCACTGATGTAGATGTACACTTCAATATGGTATTAATATTATATCTTTTGTCTTCATTTTCTTTGAGTTTAAGGAATACCGACAGGGGGTAAGTATATCCTAGGATAGATTTACCCCCGGTATATGTTCACTGATGTAGATGTATTATACACTTCAATATTTTATTAATATTATATCTTTTGTCTTCATTTTCTTTGAGTTTAAGGAAAACCGACAGGGGGTAAGAATATCCTAGGATAGATTTACCCCCCGGTATATGTTCACTGGTGTAGATGTACACTTCAATATGGTATTAATATTATATCTTTTGTCTTCATTTTCTTTGAGTTTAAGGAAAACCGACAGGTTGGTAAAAATTTCCTAGAATAGATTTACCTCCCGGTATATGTTCAGTGATATAGATGTACACTTCAACATGGTATTAATATTATATCTTTGTCTTCATTTTCTTTGAGTTTAAGGAAAACCGACAGGGGGGTAAGAATATCCTAGGATAGATTTACCCCCGGTATTTGTTCACTGATATAGATGTACACTTCAATATGGTATTAATATTATGTCTTTTGTGTTCATTTTCTTTGAGTTTAAGGATCACCGACAGGGGGTAAGAATATCCTAGGATAGATTTACCCCCTGGTATATGTTCACTGATGTAGATGTACACTTCAACATGGTATTAATATTTTATCTTTTGTCTTTATTTTCTTTGAGTTTAAGGAAAACCGACAGGGGGGTAAGAATATCCTATGATAGATTTACTCCCCGGCATATGTTCACTGATGTAGATGTACACTTCAATATGGTATTAATATTATATCTTTTGTCCTCATTTTCTTTGAATTTAAGGAAAACCGAAAGGGGGGTAAGAATATCCTAGGATAGATTTACCCGACGGTATATGTTCACTGATGTAGATGTACACTTCAATATGGCATTAATATTATATCTTTTGTCTTCATTTTCTTTGAGTTTAAGGAAAACCGACTGGGGGTATATCTATCCTAGGATAGATTTACCCCCCGGAATATGTTCACTGATGTAGATGTACACTTCAATATGGTATTAATATTATATCTTTTGTCTTCATTTTCTTTGAGTTTAAGGAAAACCGACAGGGGGTTAAGAATATCCTAGGATAGATTTACCCCCCGGTATATGTTCACTGATGTAGATGTACACTTCAATATGGTATTAATATTATATCTTTTGTCTTCATTTTCTTTGAGGTTAAGGAAAACCGACAAGGGGGTAAGAATATCCTAGGATAGATTTACCCCCCGGTATATGTTCACTGATGTAGATGTACAATTCAATATGGTATTAATATTATATCTTTTGTCCTCATTTTCTTTGAGTTTAAGGAAAACAGACAGGGTGTAAGAATATCCTAGGATAGATTTACCCCCGGTATATGTTCACTGCTGTAGATGTACACTTCAGTATGGCATTAATTATATATATTTTGTCTTCATTTTCTTTGAGTTTAAGGAAAACCGACAGGGGGGTAAGAATATCCTAGGATAGATTTACCCCCCGCTATATGTTCACTGATGTAGATGTACACTTCAATATGGTATTAATATTATATCTTTTGTCTTCATTTTCTTTGAATTTAAAGAAAACCGACAGGGGGTTAGAATATCCTAGGATAGATTTACCCCCCGGTATATGTTCACTGATGTAGATGTACACTTCAATATGGTATTAATATTATATCTTTTGTCTTCATTTTCTTTGAGGTTAAGGAAAACCGACAAGGGGGTAAGAATATCCTAGGATAGATTTACCCCCCGGTATATTTTCACTGATGTAGATGTACACTTCAATATGGTATTAATATCTTTTGTCTTCATTTTCTTTGAGTTTAAGGAAAACCGACAGGGGGTAAGAATATCCTAGGATAGATTTACCCCCCGGTATATGTTCACTGATGTAGATGTACACTTCAATATGGTATTAATATTATATCTTTTGTCTTCATTTTCTTTGAGTTTAAGGAAAACCGACAAAGGGGTAAGAATATCCTAGGATAGATTTACCCCCCGGTATATGTTCACTGATGTAGATGTACACTTCAATATGGTATTAATATTATATCTTTTGTCTTCATTTTCTTTGAGTTTAAGGAAAACCGACAGGTTGGTAAGAATATCCTAGGATAGATTTACCCCCCGGTATATGTTCACTGATTTTGATGTACACTTCCATATGGTATTAATATTATATCTTTTGTCTTCATTTTCTTTGAGTTTAAGGAAAACCGACAGGGGGGTAAGAATATCCTAGGATAGATTTACCCCCCGGTATATGTTCACTGATGTAGATGTACATTTCAATATGGTATTAATATTATATCTTTTGTCTTCATTTTCTTTGAATTTAAAGAAAACCGACAGGGGGTAAGAATATCCTAGGATAGATTTACCCCCCGGTATATGTTCACTGATGTAGATGTACACTTCAATATGGTATTAATATTATATCTTTTGTCTTCATTTTCTTTGAGTTTAAGGAAAACCGACAGGGGGGTAAGAATATCCTAGGATAGATTTACCCCCCGGTATATGTTCACTGATGTAGATGTACACTTCAATATGGTATTAATATTATATCTTTTGTCTTCATTTTCTTTGAGTTTAAGGAAAACCGACAGGGGGGTAAGAATATCCTAGGATAGATTTACCCCCCGGTATATGTTCTCTGATGTAGATGTACACTTCAATATGGTATTAATATTATATCTTTTGTCTTCAATTTCTTTGAGTTTAAGGAAAACCGACAGGGGTGTAAGAATATCCTAGGATAGATTTACCCCCCGGTATATGTTCACTGATGTAGATGTACACTTCAATATGGTATTAATATTATATCTTTTGTCTTCATTTTCTTTGAGTTTAAGGAAAACCGACAGGGGCGTAAGAATATCCTAGGATAGATTACCCCCCGGTATATGTTCACTGATTAGAAGTTATAAGCATGATATATATAGTATAACCGTTCATAAGCTAGCATTAGATTCCTCAGACGATAAAAGATATATAATATGAGATGGTGTAAATACGTTAGCTTGGGGGCATTATGGGATAGAAGAGGAATAGTTGTAATTTTAGTTATAAGTTTTAGATGTAAGTTAGTTATAAGTTTTTATGATTTTAAATGTCATAAAGCATATTCAATCTCACTTTGGGGTATCCTTCTGTGTTAAAGTACAATAGTCAGGGGTGGCTTCATAAATTTTGTTGACAGTTAGAGGGTGGAAGGGGGTAAAGTGGGGCAGAACCTACATATGTACCCTACTTTCTCTTACGGAACAAAACCCTCCCTTTTACGGACACTCTCAGATACGGACGCGGACAGTCCTTTTTTCCCGCAAAACGTTTGAATAACCTCTTCATAACGGACAGTAATTATTCTCGTTTCTGCCATATATTTACAGTAGACAGAAGTCTTTTCCCCACAAAGACCTATCATGAGTCTAGACTTGATGAACTATCAAACAGAGTAGCTTCAAGCTGAACTTGAATTTCTTCTTTTTTTCTGTCCGCAATAAACTGGTTTCTGGTGGAAATCCTAGAAAATTTTCAATAAGCAATAACACTCATGCAGGGTTAGTCATAAGGCCAGGAATTCTATGCGAAAGACCTTCCCTTCCCTAACAAATTTAATTCTTTTCGTCTGGACCTTGCATCTTTACCGACAATTTCATAGATAACAAAACAAACATTGTTTGTTTTACAATAACATTTTCAACGAGCAATGCTACCACTCTTACTTTTTTGGAAAAGAAACATTTTTCTTTTACTCATGATACTGGAACAAGTCTGGGTTGGAGTTTTCCCGGCTTTCTCTTTCATTTTCTCTAAAAGGATATTCTTTGTGATTAGGCCTGGGTCAATAAATATGCACCCCCAAATAGCTTGCCTTTTCATCCATTCTGTCAACGAAGATGCCGCGCCAGTACACAAACACACCCACACACTTGTTTCTTCTGCAATCGTACTGAGGATTTTTAGAGGACACTTGCTAATGAGTTTTATTACCGTTGTAGAGGAAAAAGCATGCCTATTTCGTTAAACATTGCCCAGCAATAATAGACTATGATTTAATAGAAATGAATTTCTCCTTCATCCCTCCCAGTCAAATTGTACTAAATAAGACTATTTTCATATTGAATTTTACGTATTTACGCCCATACATAATGTATTTACTGATATTACTGCATACAATTACCCTTATGAGAAATTAAATTTCTGTAACCTCTCTATAACGGACACCTCTCAGTAACGGACAAAACTTCATGTCCCATTGCTGTCCGCTATTGAGAGGTTTCACTGTATATCATGACTTTACTATAAACTTACAAAAGTATATAAATAATAACTCAAATTATTTTTGTCATTCAAAAAACAGGGGGCCAAGGCCCCCGGCCCCGGGCTAGATCCGCCTCTGACTAAATTACAATGAGGGCAAAATAATATTTATTTTATTTATTTACGAACATAATTCCAGATACAGTTGAACGCCAGTTTACACAAGAATACCTAACAAATCTATGGGATAACTTAAGGCAATAACAATATCTACATAATAACAAGAAAGGTTGACAATAGTTGACTAGAATTGATCCATTAAAATGACGTCGTGGTGCAGAGCTATGATATACGCAGCTTCAGAATTAAATAAATCTACGGGTGTTTGTGACATTTCGTTGTTTTACTTATGAAGCCTGTAGAATAGGACGTTGAACTATTGAAATTCTAGGATCGTACAATATGAAAAAGATGTGTGTTATGACGTGTGTCAAGTTAGCATACACACGTTTAGCCAACACGACCAAAACTATACAATTGTTAGTGCTACGTTACTGCTGGTTAGTGCTAGCTTCCCAACGTTAGTGTTGCTATACTTAAAAATATAGAGCGACTTTTTTGTTGTATGCCAACTTGATGTCAAGTTAGCATACACATATACAAAAATTAAAGCACTAACGAAAATAACTATACCAATCGTTAGTGCTACGTTAGTGCTGGTTAGTGCTAGCTTCCCAACGTTAGTGCTGCTATACTTAAAAAAATATAGAGCGACTTTTTTGTTGTATGCCAACTTGATGTCAAGTTAGCATACACATATACAAAAATTAAAGCACTAACGAAAATAACTATACCAATCGTTAGTGTTACGTTAGTGCTGGTTAGTGCTAGCTTCCCAACGTTAGTGCTGCTATACTTAAAAATATAGAGCGACTTTTTTGTTGTATGCCAACTTGATGTCAAGTTAGCATACACATATACAAAAATTAAAGCACTAATGAAAATAACTATACCAATCGTTAGTGTTACGTTAGTGCTGGTTAGTGCTAGCTTCCCAACATTAGTGCTGCTATACTTAAAAATATAGAGCGACTTTTTTGTTGTATGCCAACTTGATGTCAAGTTAGCATACACATATACAAAAATTAAAGCACTAACGAAAATAACTATACCAATCGTTAGTGCTACGTTAGTGCTGGTTAGTGCTAGCTTCCCAACGTTAGTGCTGCTATATTTAAAAATATAGAGCGACTCTTTTGTTGTATGCCAACTTGACGTCTAGTTAGCATACGCATACACAAAAATTAAAGCACTAGGTACAGTAACTATACCAATCGTTAGTGCTACCTTAGTGCTGGTTAGTGCTAGCTTCTCAACGTTAGTGCTACTATACTTAAAAAAATAAAGCGACTTTTTAGCAAAATTAACTATACCAGCCATAAGTGCGAATACGAATCTGATATTCTCTAACTTGAATAGAAAGTTACTGTTTCGTAGGTGAAAATTTTTAAAAAATAACATTTTCTTAGAAATGATTATTTCATTTATTAAATCTAATTGTTGAAACAATGGTTTTATAATATCTTATTTTTGTCAAATTTCTAATGTTAATTAATTTTGAGTGTTAGAAATTTGAATGAGGCCGAGGGTTATAACAATATTTGATTGTTAAATTTTTAATGTAATTAGACAAAAATAGCTTTGTTTGTGATTATAAACAAATGGTAATTAAATATATTTTAATTATGACAGTTATATCAAAGCTTGCAGTAATAGTATCTATCATAACGTAAATAAATTAAGTTGCCCAGACAAAGGCGATAGTTTTAGCGTAAAATTAGTAGTTTAAAAAAATAAAAAAATCCTTTTTTTTTAATTCCTGGTGGACAGATTTACCACACACATCTAACATAAAGTTTGCATAATGGTTTCGTATTGGTGTGAACGGAACATTTTATGGAGATTGAAACAGTTTGATGCTATAATTTGGAGAACGATCATCACTAATCTAAACCTTATTTCTCTACGCCTGTGAACTTGGCCTCCACATGACACACTAAGGATAAAATTAGTATCAACCGTTAGTGCTTCTTAGTGCACCAGTCCCTAACGTTAGTGCTTCATTAGTGTAGTTGCTACAAGTAAACATCTTTGTGAAGGCACGTTCACGCTGCCCCCCACTTCATGCACTAACGAAAAATTTAGTTCCAGTCGTTAGTGTATCGCTAGTGCTTCTTAGTGTACCAGCCTCTAATGTTTGGCTTCATTAGTGTAGCTGGTAAAAGATAAATAGCTTTGGGAAGCCAGCGTGAACTTAAACCTCCATTTTAAGCACTAACGAAAAATTATCGCCATTCATTATGCATTGTCAGTGCTTCTAGAAAACACTGATAGTTTCATTAGTGCTTCAGTATTGGTGTAGTTATGGCAAGTTACACGTCACGAAACACCCATAAGAAATACATGGGGTAGTTATCATTGTGTCAAATCCCGCCAAATTCAAAAGCACTAATGACCTCTTGTAGTTCAATCATTAGTGGATCGCTATTTATTCTTAGTGCACCAACCCCTAACGTTAGTGCTTCACTAGTGTAAGTGCTACAAGTAACAAACCTTTGGGGGGCCAAGTTTACGCTGGCGCCCTACTTCAAGCACTAACGAAAAATTTAATGCCATTCGTTAGTGTATCGTTAGTGCTTCTTAGTGCACCACCCCTAACGTTATTGCTTCATTAGTGTAGGCTCTAGAACCAAAACAATTTTACGTGCTGGCCCCAACTTCAAGCACTAACGAATAAATTTGTGCTAGTCGTTAGTGCATCGTTAGTGCTTCTAGAAAACACTAATAGTTTCGTTAGATATTCACTATCAGTGTAGATATAGCCATTTATGTCACGAAGCTCCTATAATAAATACATAGGGAATTTTTCATTAGGTCAAATCCCCGCCAAATTCAAAAGCACTAATAATTTCTTCTAGTGCAATCGTTAGCGCTTTGTTAGTGCTTCTTAGAGCACCAACTCCCAACATTGGTGTTTCAATAGGTTAGACGCTAGAAGCAAAAAGCTTTAGCCAGCAAGAAAGCACTGACGATGAAACCTAGTGCAATCGATAGTGCTTCGTCTAGAAAACACTAATAGCTCAGTTAGTGTTTCAATATTAGTTTAGATATTGCCAATTATATATATCACGAAACTCCCGTAAGAAAAGCAGGAAATTTTTCATTGGGTCAAATTCTCGCCAAATTCAAAATTAGTAATGAACTATTCTAGTGCAATCGTTAGTTCTTGATTAGTACTTGCTAGTGCATCAACTCCGAACATTACTGCTTCTCATCGTGAATGCTATTGTGCGGAGGGGCAATCGTGTAGTTAGCTTCCCCTAAGTTTTATTTTCTAGCATCCATAGTATTGAAGCATAATGATGGGAGTTCTGCAATAAGACCTACAAACGAAGTAGTAACCACTTTATTATATATGGTCATTAGTGCTAATAGTGAAGCACTAACGAAACTATTAGTGTTTTCTAGAAGCATTAACGACGACTGGCACTAATTTATTCGTTAGTGCTTGAAGTGGGGCCAGCATGTACCATTGCTTTGGCTCTAGAGTCTACAGTAATGAAGCACTAACGTTATGGGTTGGTGCACTAACTAAATTTTTCGTTAGTGCTTGAAGTATGGAGCAGCATGAACTTAGCCTCCCAAAGATTTTTACTTGTATCACCTACACTAATGAAGCACTAACATTAGGGATTGGTGCACTAAGAAGCACTAACAAGTGTAATTTTATTGTTAGTGTCTTAAATGAGGGCCAAGGTCACGGATGTATAAAAATACGGTTTAGATTCGTGATAATCGTTCTCCAAATTATTGCATAAGGCTGTTTCAATCTCCATAAAATGTTCCGTTCACACTAATACGAAACCAGTACGCAAACTTTGTGTTAGATATGTGGTAAATCTGTCCGCCATGAATAATAAAACCAAAAAAGGATTTTTTATTTTTAAAAAATACTGATTTTACGCTAAAACTATCGACTTTGTCTGGGCCAACTTACTTTATTTATGTTATGATAGATACTATTACTGTCAGATTTGATATATCTGTCATAATTAAAACATATTTAATTATCATTAGTTTATAATCACAAAAAAGGCTTTTTGCCTAATTATTTTACATTTAAAATTTAACAATCAAATATTGTTATAACCCACGGCCTCATTCAAATTTCTAACATTCAAAATTTAATTAACATTAGAAATTTGACAACAAGGATATTATTAAAAAAATTGTTTCAACAATTAGATTTAATAAATGAAATAATAATTTCTAACAAACTAACAAAATGTTATTTTTAAAAATTTCATCTACCAAAAAGTAACTTTCTAATCAAGTTAGAGAATATCAGATTCGTATTCGCACTTACGATTGGTATAATTAATTTTGCTTAAAAAATCGCTTTATTTTTTAAGTATAGCAGCACTAACGTTGAGAAACTAGCACTAATTAGCACTAACGTAGCACTAACGATTGGTATAGTTACTTTTGTTAGTGCTTTAATTTTTGTATATGCGTATGCTAACTTGACGTCGGGTTACATGCGTAGGATCGACACTGCGTAGCATCAACACTGCGTACGATCGAAACTAAAACTGGCGTAGGATCGAAAACAGATAAGGTCATATGATCGAACAATAAAAAAAACAATTATTTTATAATCACAGAATATTAAGTAATAGTATTTTTTTGAAGTTATATAGGGAAAAACCGGAGTAGGGTCAAAACTGTATAGGGTCTACGACCGAAACTGCGTAGCGTCGAAACTGCGTAGGATCGAAACTGCGTACGGTCGAAACTGCGTACGATCGAAACTGATAGAATCGAAACTGCGTAGAATCCAAACTGCGTAGGATCCACACTGCAGGTAGGATGGACAAGTTTCAGGCGTATGGATCGAGAATCAATTATGATTTGTAATGATGACTATGTCAGAAGTGTAATACTAACTTTGAAACAGCTTCGACGGAATATAATGTAAAATAGTTATGTAATATGAAGAATTTAAAGTAATGAAGAATATGATGTATGATGAATATTGAAGGATAAGAATAATAAAAATGTTTAACGAATATTTCGATTGTAAAGATATTATTTCGTAAAGGCTGTCAGAAAGTTAGAGAAACAAAAGTCAGATAAAGATTCATATGCTGTTCTGTGTGTACTTGTCTGCGTAATATGAATGAAAACTTATATGATTTTATGAACAGCTTAACGACCTAATCACCAGTTATTCATATGTATGTCAACAACGTTACAATATTGTACTTCGCTTTGGGAGTTTCTCATTTGTACACTGAACCTCAAATCAATTTATAATTGGAACACGTACCCGTGGGGGTAGGAGCATTTCAATGTATTCCGTTACATTTCACAAAAATATTTTTAACCGTAAAAGATTCGAAATTAAACTACTATTCAAATAGAGAATAAAATTACGAAAGTTTACAATCATTACTGGAAATCAATGCTGTCATCCATTTTGAATATTTTAAAAGAACATAGTTTCTAATGTATTGAAATTTCATTTCTTATGAATAGTTTGAAACGTTGTAAATAGTTGTAAAAAACCTGGAGAAAATTCATCAAAATCCTCCTACAATGGGGAAGCCGTGTTAGGGTTCCGTGCATGTAGCGCCCGTAGACTTAGCGCCCAGTGTTTCTGGCTCACAGAAGGAATTTTATATTGATTTTATCTCACAATCAAGGATGTCCAGTTCATTTTACCACTCTTTCCACAGGTCGTTAATTCCTGTTATTTTCTTACATCCATCAGGCACGTAACCAGGATTTCGTAATAGGGGGGGTCCGTGACGTAACGTTGCGGTTATCATGCCAGGGGCACGATCATTCTGAACTATTTTACTGTAAACATATATTGGTTCGTTTAGCCAGCATTTCGTGATGCTGGGGGGGGGATAACATGAAATACTCTGGTTACACACCAGGGGCTCGATCAATCTAATATATATTTTAGTGGCAACACGTATATTGGTTTGTTAGGACAATAAAATGAGGATATGCTAGTAAGTATTTCAATAACGAACTATTTCTCAAGTAAAAGAATATTTAAAAAAAAGTATTAAAAAAGATATAATATTCCGAGTTTCTTAAGTTCTTCTTAGAGTCTATCTGATCGAACCGGTTTCTCGATCATCATTTGTTGTCCATAGGATTAGCATGGAGCTAGATGGAATTTGGAATGCTCCGTTACAGTAATATTCATTTTCAACTTGATCCCCCCCCCCCCCCCACACACACACACAGTTTCCTCTACACAAATCTCCTTATAAGAAAGAGTAACCATACGCTTGCTGTAGCTTTGTATTTTTAACGCTGATTCTTCTTTTTCTCGTTTCTTATTGTTTCATCCTTCCTTAATTTTTTACATTTCTGGTTCCGAAGGGGGGGTCCGGACCCCCCGGACCTACCCCTTGGCTACGTGCCTGCATCCATGTTCCGTGTACTTAGCGTCCACTAAGAAAAACTGTTATGAAGAGGGAGAGAGAGAAACAGAGACCAGCCAATAGCACTGATTATGACGCTTCAATGAATCATAACCTCCGGGAGGAAGGGTGAAACGCAGAAACGTATACTCCGTGGTATGCAATGCTCTACAATATTTAAATGTACTATAAACTAAGGTTACATATTTAGCTTTTAATGTGAAAACTATGTAAAACAGACGTAATCTAGAATACCGCAATGAGGATAAGGCATACAAAAAACGGTGAACATATTCTCACGACTGAGAACCGGGACAAAATGTAAACTGTCGAAACACCGGGATAAGAGTCTTCATGAAGGTCACGGTGGTTCAGTGGTAGAAACACTCACATCTGGTTCATGGGATCCCTGGTTTTATCCCATCTTGCGTCAAATGGGCTTTGTGGTAGTCAGACGCTGCGTGCATGGATAAACTCGGAGTTCTCTCGTTTTCTCTCACTTTCTTCATTCCACCATTTCATTCATTCTCACAATCACCGTCTTCTCTATCCTACTCAAGGTTTCATTTCATTTCAAGAGCTTTCAAACCGGGACTGTCCCGGTAAAAACCTGACATATGGTAACTCGGACTATATAACATCGGTTTCGATACCAAAAAAGAAAAAGTCAAATTATCATATGGTATTACACAGTTTCAGAAAAAAAAAAAAAAAAACATCTAACAAGCTAGCCGCATTAAGTCTGACACATATTTCACAACTTTATGCGTAATATAAATGTATATAGTTAAGCAATTGATATCATACACTACAAGCACTGAAAAACAACGTAACGTTCTCTAATAAAAAGAACGTTACTTTACTAACCAATAAGTTAATCGCTCTACGAACCTTATTGTACACATTATACCCTAAAGTTACAGCCTTATGCAGTAATCAATTCCAATCAGATATTGAACGAGTATGGTGTTTCCTTGAGAATAATCCATCAATAAGTTGAAGAAGCGCCTTTGAAGGTTTATCGTCTTCCATTTTATCCTCTTCTTCGGTAATTCATCTCGCTACTCTTGTTCGATGCAGTTGAAACCATGGCCTCATCCTTTTGCAATGTCCATCCACAAGGAAGGATGAGGAACCTGTTCGTTCAACCTTTTGGAATTTCAAATTCGAAGCTTCTGTCAATTTACTCGTTCGTGTCTCTTTCTGTAATGTTGCTGTATGAACGGGTATGTTGCGAGGAAACAAAAGAGGCTAGCAAAGAAATTGAATCGTAAGATCACCATAAGATGAAAGTCGCATACTCCAGAGACTACCTGATACGTAATGTTGATCAAAATAAATTAGGAATTCTTCAGTTTCTTCTGGTATGATTTGCTGTAAGTAATCTATCCCTTCTGACCCTTGTCAGAGAGAAGGAAAACAAATCCGTCCACCATTCCATACAAATCGGACTTTCTCATTCTCCCTGTAAAAATTCGCCAATCCCAACTGCTGCAGTATGTACTTCGTGTTGGTGTGACTTGTCTGGAACGCTTTGGCTTACGACTTACCTCACTAACCACGTCTGGTTGTGAATTTAATTTACATATTCCAATATTTGTTTGTTTTATCCCTCCCCGCTAGTCTAGTGGCAAGCACGCAAGCCTTTGGCGTATGAGGTTCAAGGTTCGATTCCTGGTGGGAGAGCATTGAGTGACCAAAGTGGTTCGGGTTCCACTATAATCAGTAAATTCAAGTCTTCCTTAGCCTACCCGGCAAAACCATGGAACGTAAAACTAAATACAAACCTTTTCTTTTTTCGCAAAAGGAACGTTTTATTATGAAGTAAAACACTATTCAGAAATATAATATTAAAATTTGCAAGAAAGAAATTTATTTCTGCTTATCAAAATTTAAAAATTAATTATTCACAGGTAATTGTTTTATTGGATTGTAACGAGTTACAGTATAATTTCCCAAAGACTCTTCTCATACAATTCTGCTGTTCTCACATGTAACACTTCCGAAGTGTAACACTCCGATTTTGATAAAATTTAGCAGGTAGATATTACACATGAAATAAACGAATGCATGTTTTTTTCTTTTCAGTGGAAAAACAGTTTTAGGGGGCAAAAGCCCCCACCCAAAATTTTGAAATTTGAGTCCCGAAAGGCAAGAAGTGAACCGAAGTGAATAATATTGTGCACATATGCTATAAACGTAAAACGAAGGAATAGATATTTCGTATTTTCCTGGGAAAAACAGTTGGACATAATTGCAACGATAGTTTGTGTAGGAACAGTACGCAAAAATAAATAAAGAAAGAAAGAAAGAAAGAAAGAAAAGAAAAGAAAAGAAATGATTACGTGTTTTTGATTTTGTGCAGAAAAACAAAAGTGTGACAAAGGGCCCCCTCCTAAGAATACGAAATTCAACTCCACGAGCCCAGAAAGAAATATACTGTAATAAATGAAAATGTCCACAAATATTGTAGACGTAAAATGAGAGAATACGTGTCGTATTTTCCTGTGAAAACTACCTGCGCTTCTGTGGTAATAATTACTTTTTTTTTCGGAGGGAGTTTAGTCACACAACAGTTTTTCCGCAGAAACTAAAAACACGTATTCGTATATTTTTTGCGTGTTGTCTCTAAACACAGTTTCGTTACAATTCTCCATGTCCTTTTAGGTACTTTTCACTATACTAATGAACATTTTGATAAATCGTGATTAAATGTTTGAAGGGGTGTACCCCACCCAACCATCTTTTCCAGAAAAATGCGACACAATATTCTGTCATTTTACGTCTACAATATATGCACACAATTTCGTTCATTCCGATCTACTTCTTCATGCCTTTCGGTCGTCAATTTCAAAATTTTCGGTGGAGACTTTTGCCCCTAAAAACATTTTTTCTGCAGGAAATAAGAAAGAAGTGTTCATTTATTTTTACTATATTGTCCCTACCCAAAATTTCCTTACAATTCTCCATGTCCTTTAGGCATGTTTAACGTACTGTTATTAGCGCTTTTGATAATTCGAGATCAAAGGTTTGAAGGGGTCTGTGCCCCACCCAACCATTTTTCCCGGGAAAGTACGAAACATATATTCCATCATTTAACGCTTATAATATCTGTGAACAATTTCATTCACTTCGACTAACTTCTTCTTGTCTTTCCGGCCTCAAATTTCTCCAAATTTTGGGTGGGGGCTTTTACCCCTTAAAATAGTTTTCCCCAGAAAAGAAAAAACACGTATTCATTTATTTCATGTGTAATATCTACCTGCCAAATTTTATCAAAATCGGAGTGTTACACTTGGAAAATATTAAATGTCAGTACATTCATGTAGCTTGCATTTGCGGCAAAAAGTTCTTGATTTGTGCTCCCTCGTTGCTGGAGAGACTTTCTTAGGCTGTTCCTCTTCAGTATGCTGGGAAGCTTCAATTCTCCGTGATTTCTTTTTAACGTTGGCGAACTGCTAACCAGACGAAATGAAAAATTTACGGAATTTCAAACTTTTTAATGTTTGTTTCTCGTTTGAAATTACGCTTTGATGACACAATACCATAAGTGTTGAGTCCACTTACATCAGTTATGTAAAATACTGTCATAGGCCATTTTGTTCACTGTTTTGTGGTGTAACAGCGAGCCATATGATTGTTAGTATGAACGTATGATTTTGTTGTGTTGTAATATATGATAACTTTGAGTTTTTTCCTCCGCTCTAGAAGTGACAACTTCAGGATAGTTGTGCATTGTGTTTTGCAATGAGTGATCTTACTGGGTATATATTGTCAAAAGAGACAGCGCACCCAAAAAATGAGAAATTGTTCGTCTACAGTCATATTATATGTAAGAATAAAATTATATTGCAGAGTGTGTGAAGAATCTGCAACTTCACAAATTAGGAACAGTTCATCATCAGGTATTCTAATAGCGCCGATGTTGTCATCAAAACATAAGGCAGCCCATGTAGGATCGCTTTTCTCCGGAGTTTTGCTTTATGCATTAGCTATAGGTGCTACGCTTCAAACTTCTAACCAATCCTCTGGATAAGAAAACTACTCAACGTCTCATTTCAATATCGGTACCTGAACAAGAAACTTCAGTTGCATTTGTATATAAGTCTGCTAATATCTTATCGTCTGTCGGGAATCAATTTCTTCATTGTTTATTGATTTACCAAAAATATTCCTCCTCTACCATCAATAGTGACGTGTATTGTTAGTGATCTGTTTGTCTACCACGTGCAATGATCAAAACACACTAACAATAAACAAAACTTTACATACAATCAGTGGCAAAGCCAGGATTTCTATTCGGGGGGGGCAGTGTCCTACTCCGGAAAACTTTTTTGTTAATGTGGAGACTGAAAGCGCAAATTTAGATTTTATTTTAGCAACTTTTTAAAATTTTGGTTCTTGGGAGTTCATATCCCGGGAAATTCCCCCTGGATACGCAACTGCATACAATAGAAAAATTAATACAGTTTGATAGACAAAAGCAACTATTATGCTTCTGACAATGGACTTATATAAGTGAATACATAAAGAAAAGCTGCTACTAAAATAAGCAAAATTGCAAATAATTAAATCAATCAAACTAAATAATAACACATAAAGTTGCAATATGTTATATCTGACTTCATTGGGTCAGTTAGAAGATTATCAGAACGTTCACTCCGCTACGAGCCACAATCTCAATCTATTCTGAATCTATCCTCATATTTCTTCATTAAGGCTCGAGTTTAATGGACCCACTCGGTACCCAATGCTATAAATTTTAAAAACTATCACTTAACTCACGGAAATGAAAAAAAAATACTTATATAACATAATACAAGAACACAACCAGGGAAATGTCATAGAATCTCAATACTTACTAAGCCTTAGTAATTATTAAAGAAAGTATGCGTACGAGTGCAATGGACCCACCTGGTAGTCCTAGGCAGTGGCGGCGGTTGGACGTTAAAAGTGGGGAGGCAAGACATGATCTGAATACAGTATTTGTATGTCATTGTTACTTTTCCTGGTTGCTTGTAACACTTTGTTAGACTAAAGGCTGTATAACTATTAGGAGACTGTTATATAGACTAAAGGCTGTATAACTGTATAATTATCTTTTTCAGTTAAAATACCGTATATCTTGTTTCATATTTTGTTACATAAATTGACAAGAGCAACACAAGATACTAACTCTTTGTACTCTTATACAACGAAGATGTAAGAAGAGATCTGATTCCTTCCTCATGAAATCAAAAAATCATAAAATCATGCATCTTAAAATTCTGTCTGGATAATTGTGTGATCAGATTAGGGACCTATTTAATAACAAATTTGCAAAACAAATAAATAGAAAGGATAATATTAATCAAATAATCATAGTAATGGATAATAAGGCTTGTTCTGCAAAAGTTATATTGAAACTGGAAATTAATGAACAACTTATATTTTTAATTCCACGCATGTTATTATATGTGTTATTACTCTTAGAAAGACGGTGAATACTACAAGCATATGCTACGACATTCAAAGAAATACTTTTGCAGCTTCCCGAAACATATTCGTTGCCATTAGATACAGTTTTCATTTTCTTGGAATACATCAAAACTCAACAATACTTAGTCACTCCACATTCCAGTTATACAAAATAATCCTAAAACCTAGAATTATGTTGAATTTACTAAATTTAATTGTATAAAAAAAAACTGTATATGTACACCCCTAAACTCGTATATTACACTGCAAAATTATATATTCCTTACTGAGCTCCTTCGTGGCTAAGCGGTTAACGTACGCACCTTTGACGTGGGAGACCTGGGTTCAATTCCCGGAGGGAGCTTACGTGGTTCGGACTCTACGTTAATCATTAAGTTCACGTCTCATATAGCTTCGCTGCTGAACAGGATGTTAAACTGAAAAAAATCAAATCAAAATATTCCTTACTATAAGAAAGAAGAAAAGAACTGTTAATTTTTCAAGAAAAGAACTGTTTTAGGAACTGTCAATTTTTGTGCAATTAAAGAAGAACTTGTGAAGGACTTCTTTTCTTGCGAAATGATATCTCAATTAGATGCAGAGCGGCTTACTAACATATCGAGCCCTTGTAAAATTAACTGAAAGTACGCTCGAATTGTCTCGCTCCAACAGCTTAATTTTTGGGCCATTTTTAGTGGCATTTTTAAAACGCAATTTCTGTAGCTTTCTTAACTTCACGGAAAGATAACCAATACGTACTCATGGAACGGCAAATATTTTATGGCACCATTTGTATTCTATGAACCAATAATACATACAAAACTTTATATTTCCAAATGAAACTATATACATTAATGGGTCATTTCAAAAAGTGGAGGGGCAACTGCCCCCCTTTGCCCCCCTAATCGCCGCCCGTGGTCCTAGGGTTAAAAGTGTATCCTTGTATGGATATTTAGATAGAGGAAATACTAGTTCTTGCCGAATTTCTTTAACTATTTACGATATGTTCCATAATTTTTAAACTAGGGTTTAAAATGTGATTGATTGCGTTTAGGGCGGCTTATAACACTTGACACATGTTCATTAGAACGTTTTATTTTCATTTGATATAAAGAATTACCCAGCAAATTTTGGCATTTGAATTTTTTGACACCCTGTATTTACGATAGGAAATGAAGTTATGCAATGTGCATAAATAGTTGCTGTTTTCCATGCAATAGTATTTGCATTAAGGTGCGTGTAATTATTATTATTTAAAACTATATAAATTTTAAAATAACGCTGGCACATGAATTCATATCCATATATGAAAATCTCATAGGTGATATGGTAATGCTCTTAAGTCGTAATTAAATTGTACGTAATTACAGATGTACATGAAAAGGCAGAGTGTTAGAGCTGACGGCGATGAACAGAAGGGGAAGAAAAGAACACATTTCTTTCAACTTGCCTAAGGAGTTTAAAAAGTGACATGACAATTGTGCAGGAAGTATAGCAGGATCTTTCAAGCGAAAATTTTTTGTTCTTTAGTCGTCAAAAGAGAGGGGATGGGATAAATGATTTGAGTACGAAACTACATTTATACATATAAACTAGTTCTCTCTTTGGTCAACCCTAGCACACTGATAAGCATCAAATATTTTCTGGGCGCTAAGTATACGATATTATATGTGGGCGCTAAATCTACGGGCGCTAAGTGCACTCCACGCGTGTTAGACATGGAGTTAGTGGATGCAGATGGTGGCATTGGAAAAGTCCGGGTCTCCCGAGCACAGTGGTGATATCAGAAACCGGGCCCCAGCCATGAGGCTCCAGAAAAATGGGGTCCCGAAGTTTTGGGCGCGGGTTCTTTCTATACGTCTATTAAACATGGAATTGTATGTAGGTGGTGAAGTTGGAAATGTTCGGGTCGTCTGAGCACAGTGTTAACGTCAGAAATTGGGCCCTTGTCTCAAAGGTCCAAAAATGGTGTCCCGAAATTTTGAGCTTGGCTTCATTCTATTTTTCTTTTAAGCATGGAGTTATTGGATACATATTGTGGTGTTGGAAAGCTCCGGGACCTGAGACTCCAGAAATGAGATCCCAAAAGTTTGGGTTCAGGTCTCTTTTATTTGCGTATTTAACATGGTGTTGTACTATAGTGTTAGCGTTTGAAAGGTTGGGGTCGATTAACGAAAGCGGTAATGTCAGAAATTGGGCCCTGGCCTCGAAGCTCCAGAAAATGTGGTTCCGAAATGTTGGGCTCGAGTCCACTCTATTTCTCGTTTAAGCATGGAGTTGTTGCATACAGATGGTGACGTTGGAAAGATCCGATTCCCCTCAGCACAGTGGTGGTCAGGAACCGGGCCCCCACCATGGGGTCCCAGAAATGGAGTCCCAATGTTTTGGGCATGAGCCCCTTCTATACGCCTATTAAACATGAATTGTTGTACGAAGGTGAAAAACTTGTATCTTCCAAAAAAAAAAAAAAACCTGTATCTTCCTTATAATTATTAGATAATAATCTCAGCTCCTAAACACGTATAAAAGATACCAAAGTTATATTTCAGCAAAAAACAATTACCATAAAACATCTCTTTGCATGAGTAATGACTGAAATGTATTATACTTTGCTTCCCTCCCAAATAAATAAATAAACGATTACAGTCGCTAAGCGTAAATCTGGCAGAACGTATTTTCCGAAATCTAGAACAAATCACGCAGATTGTTTATTGCTTGTTCGAGATTGTTCACATTACATTTTCGGTTGCGATTGTCCACATCACATTTTCGGTTTTCATTGTTTGTAATTAACTATACCATAACAGAAATTCCCGCTACGAACAAATTACACGTTAGGTATACGCCTATGGGTCTCGTCTCGAGGACTTCTGGGCCGCGGTGGCTTAGTGGCAGAGGGTTCACACATGATGCGGGGCCCTGGTTCTATACCAACTTGCGCAAAGTGGGGTTTCTGGTGAACAAAGACCGTGTGTGAGGGTTTTCTCGGAGTTTCCCTTTCCCACAACTCTTTCATTTCACCATTCCATTTATTCTCATCATCTGGGTCTCCTTTAGTCTACCCAGGATGACAGTCGGACATAAAACTTAAAGATTGCATTTTCATTTTCACATTTGGAGACCCTGTATCTGTGTTCCTTGAGTGCCCCAAATGCTAAATAATAATGGGTTGGAAGGCCCATGAAGTTTAGTACCTGGTACACCCATTATCTCAACTTGCCCAAAAAGTTAAGGGCTCACGTTAACGCCCCAAAACTTTGGTTTTCACACCTTATTAACTATATTGGCCCAAAAGATGAAATTTGTTAGCCCGTCGATCTTTATCTCGATTAGCCCAGAAAGTTGGGAGGCTCTGGTGAAGTTAGCCCCCAAATTTTCGGCGCCTATATCACATTAACTATGGGAGAACGAAAGCTGAAATTTGGTAGCCCATCCAGCCCGTAGACAGTACTATGTAGGCCATTCATTCTCTGGACCAGCCCAGAAACTTGGGGGGGGGGGATCACGTTAAATTAGAGCCCGAAATCTTTGGCGCGCATATCTCATTAACCCTTTCGGGACAAAATCGATTTTGGGGTTTTCGTGGACTTTCAGTTAACGATTTATTGCCCAAACACTGTTAGCCCGATTGATATCGTTTACGTCTTGTATTTTAGAAGAGGGACATGGCTATTTTTTGGTGTAAGTTAGATTGCAGTGTTGCTAACGGGAGGGATTATTGAAAAAATGTAGGAGTGAAATTTTTTTAAAAAAATTCCCTAGCCGAATTTCATGATTTTTTCTAGCTGGCAACACCGAAGCCACATGGGTTCAAGTCACCTAAAAAGAATTTTCTGGTATGTTGACAAGGTACAGTAAAAACCTGAAGTCGCTGGCTGCCATACAAAGAGAGAAAGAAAAAACTCTCTCATAATACACATGAAATTTTGGCACATCTTACGCGTCAGAAGCAAAAATCAGCATACATGATGGTTCACCGGCTTCCCTAATTATCCAATCGTGCTCCTCTATGGTGCGTTTTGTAGGCCAAGAATGATTCCAGACAGTTGTACGTTGGTTTGAATATAGCCAAGGACACTGAAATAATAGGGGGGAAAGGATAAATTTCCCAAATTTTTCACAAACAATTACAATTAACTTTAAATTACAATTAAAAAAAGTTTTAATCATTTGTTTTAAATGTTTTGTTTTAAACAAAACAACCCTGGAAGTTAGTAAATTTGGGACGAAGCCCAAACTAGCAAAAACTTGAACTAATTACATGAACCTTCGATTATGCCACCTGCAAAGTCTATAAAAGAAGTGACAATTCACAGCAACTAGGTAACTAAGAAAATGTTAAGCTAAGTCAATTGAACTTAACGGCAATCTTCTGAACAAGGAATTTGCCAACTTGATCAGAAGTAGTGGCTTTTGGGGGGAGGCTTCTCCTTTCTCCCTGCTGAGACAAGACTTAGCTTTTTTGGCCCTCCTGAATAAGTCATAGTCCCCCAAGAAAAACTTCCTGGGTACACTCCTGTATGATTATTTAATTATATTTGTCAGTTTCGTTTCTATGCAGTTTGGATCGTACGCAGTTTCGATCGTACGGTTTCGACCGTACGCAGTTTGGATTCTATGCAGTTTCGATCGTACGCAGTTTCGACCGTACGCAGTTTCGACCGTACGCAGTTTCGATCGTACGCAGTTTCGATCCTACGCAGTTTTGATCGTACGCAGTGTAGACCCTACGCAGTGTTGATCCTACGCAGCTTGGATTCTACGCAGTTTAGGTCGTGTGGAGTCCATGAATATAACCCTAATTTATAGCTGCACAGGTTAAACAAATTAAAGAGAGAGAAAAAATATATATATTTTGAGCGCATGATTAAAACTTAAATTATTTCAGGGCAACTGCGTAGGATCCAAACTGCGTAGAATCAACACTGCGTAGGATCGACACTACGTACGATCGAAACTGCGTAGGATCGAAACAGGTTTTGAGCTGAATTTTTTGACCCTACGCAGTTTCGATCGTACGCAGTGTCGATCCTACGCCGCATTCCCAACCTGATGGCCTGTCCCCTCCCCCTGCAATACGGGGTCTGCACTAACCTAGCGCTAATGATTGGTATAGTTACTTTCGTTAGTGCTTTAATTTTTGCATATGCGTATGCCAACTTGACGTCAAGTTGGCATACAATAAAAAAGTTGCTCTATTTTTTAAGTATAGCAACACTAACGTTGGGAAGCTAGCACTAACCAGCACTAACGTAGCACTAACGATTGGTATAATTACTTTCGTTAGTGCTTAATGTTTGTATATGCGTATGCTAACTTGACGTCAAGTTGGCATACAGCAAAAAGTAGCTCTAACTTTTTAAGTATATTAGCACTAACGTTGGGAAGCTAGCACTAACCACCACTAACGTAGCACTAACGATTGGTACAGTTACTTTCGTTAGTGCTTTAATTTTTGCATATGCGTATGCTAACTTGACGTCAAGTTGGCATACAATAAAAAAGTCGCTCTGTTTTTTAAGTATAGCGACACTAGCACAACCACCACTAACGTAGCACTAACTATTGTATAGTTTTAGTCGTGTTGGCTAAATGTGTGTATGCTAACTTGACATAACGTATGGCTAAGTTGTGAGTTACAATACACTAGGAAACAGCAAAACGCCATACCACTCACACAAATCACTGTAACACATTTGTTCGCGTATGGCAACTAACCACTTCAACTACCCGCCAAATAGCAATGACCTCATTTGATGGTCTGGCTGAAAACTAACGTCACCTACACGACAAAGCCAATAAGACGTCTATTGGATCAAAACGTTCACGTGAGTGCTAGCAGAAAATCTTTAAAAGTCAACCAAGTGCACTGGCGGAAATGTGCCAAGATAAAACAAACGTGAGTTATTACTAGACTTCGGATCGATATGCACTAAAAAACGGCAAAATATGCATGCAAATATGCGCTAAAAATCACGAAAATATGCACTGAAAATATGCAAATATGCACTAAATATTGTAAATATTCGCCAATCAAAAGCTAAAGTTTAATGAGGAATTTTATTATCTTTAGAGAAAAAAAATGTATTACTTGATACATATACTTAGTGTATAACTATGATGCATTCATGCTACAATACACAACTACAGTATGTAATTTCCGGTGTTTCCTGACAACAACCTGCATTTATCAATCAAAACATTACTGTACATTGAAAATGTTCCTTCCGTGTCACGGGTCGTTAAGGGACAGTATTTCAAAGAAGCAATGTTACTTGCCGATAGATCTTGAAATCCGTGCGTCGTTGTTCCCAGGAACACTTTATTTATATTAGACAAGAGTTTTATGCCAGGATTTTTCGCGTTTATTAACTGTGCTTTTCGAAGAAATGCGTGTCCGATTAGTCTTGGTGGCGTCTGTTTCGTTATTGAATCAAACAGCTCAAATGCACTACAAGGTGCTAATCATCGTTCTTCTAATCTCGTCCTGGTCTTTGAAATTGAACTGAAATGAGTATTGATAAACGCAAAGTCGCTTTTAATATTTTCAACTCCGCAAGCGTCCAAGGCTTCTTCTATATATTTGGTTTCTTCGGATTCGCTCAGCTCACAGTCAGTATGGAAATCAAAATATATATCTACATATATATATATATATATCAAAGAATGTGCCAAGTATCTGTCAATGAAGAATAAATATACTCAGAGAAGTAAATAAACATATCTGGCATAAGCATATAGTAAAACCTGCCTAGTGAACTTGAACAGGACTTGCAAAAATTTCCGTGAAAGGTTTTAAAGTTAACGTAGATAGATCTTTGATAAAAAGAAATAATGTACACTCATGTCCAAAATAATTGTCGCGTATCTATAACTGTCTTCTCGTAAGAATATAATTTGATAATGATTTTACAGAGTACTTTTAATAATGATACTGTGGTAAAAAATTACAGTCGAAAAAAAAAGTTATATATTTTAAATATTTTTATAAGGTTAAAAAAACAGAAATTGATTTATTTCTTTATGTTCATTGAGTTAGAAAAGACCAGAAATTTCCACCTAACAGTAAAATGTTAAATATTGTTTTATGCTACGTGACTTCTGTATGTGAGTGGGTCACAACAGAAATAGGTTAAGAGGAATTTAACCACAGTTACACAATTTATATAAAAGACTGCCGTAAATTTGCTTGGAAGTCCAGTTGGTACAGTGGAGAGGCAAGGTAGTTGTTTTAAAGAAGTTTTCATCGTTTGGAAGATAGAGATCCTCCTGCGTATCAAATGTTGGATCTTCTGGTCTCTTCTGCCGAATAGTATTGTAAATAACTATCCTTCTACTTATACTATAATATGAATAAATGTTAAATTGTAATTTTCAATAAAAAATGTTAAAAATTTTTACCATGTAATAAAAAATATCTCCCATCTAATTCTCACTTTCATAAATATTCAATTAACTAGCTTTCACTTTTGTTACCACCATTAATTAATTATTAATTTTGTAACTTCATTTAATTTGTCATATCATATTTCAATAAATCATTATAAATATACTAACAACCCTTTATACATCATTTAAATTTATGTTTCCATTATTTAAAGGTGTATTTTATTTAGCAGTGACAGGCATTTTGGTTAACCAATGCTCTTGCCAAAATAATTTGTTTACATTTGCTAATAACGTTATGGTTAACAGAGTTAAATATTACACCCCAAAAGAAAAGTACCCCACAATACTATGTGTATAATCGGGAAACGTATATTTGTGGCACGTAAATATGAAAATTATAATGAGCAAAACAAAATGTTGCTAAATGGACAAGAATGTTTTATTTTCGTTTTATTGTTCTTATTTACTGCTCTTTTGACATGAAATTTGCCACATACATGTCTTTGCCGATTATACACATACTAACATTATATGAAATACCGGGCAAATTCGTTATCAAATTATATTCCTACAACAACATATTTATAGGCATACGACAATAATTTTGGATATGATTGTAAATACATACAGTATTATGCTCCTTGTTCCATATTTCTAGACCAGCTAGAGAACGAGTTATTGGTATTTGAAAATAACTATGTAAATTGCACTTCGTTCAAAAAGTCGCACGGTATCTAGGGTCTTACATGGCAGTGGACTAAAGGTTAAATATGTAGAGTAATAAGTAAACGAAGACCTTTACAAATAACGTAGTTCATATACCTAACCTCTCACAGAATGTCTAAAATTTTTCTAAACGCTACATTCCGGAACTTGAAAATTTTCGTTAAAGAGTATACTTTAACATTCATTGTTCTCAACACAGGTTCCGCCTATTCAAAAGAATTTAACCATTTTTTTAACCTTTAAATTCATGGAACTGTGAAATATTTCCGTTTAAAATAAATTTCTGTTTAATAAGGGACCTGGTTGAAGGCAGTTTTTGCTGTATTAAAAGCCTGTATTCAAAAACCTTGTGTTCTTGTTTAAAAGAAAATAAATCCATTTGAAATTACTTTTTATATCCAATTGTGTTGAATCCTAGAATATTTTCTTCTAGCGTTACGTTGTTCGTTTAGGGCAGTAAGAATTAACAATGTACTCGTATAATACTGATACTTTAAATGGAATAAAGTAATTTGAGTGAGACATGGACCATGAATGGGAAGAAGGTAAAGTTATCGAAAACATAACAGAAGACTTAGTACGAAAGTTACGTTTCGAGAGACCGAGCTGCGTATCAAAGCAACACAAGCTTATATTTAAATACTCTCATAAACTCCTTAAAGAAAAACTTGGGAACTTATCTCCTTATCTCAGAAAGTAACTGCTGTGATAAAGTTTTAGATTTTGTAAAGCAAATATTTTAAATAATTTAGAGCTCATTTTCAAAAGGGTTGTTTATTTTTTCCCGAAACACATTCTTTCTTTAATGGTTTCTTTGGGATTAATTCTGCTGAGTATGAAAAAAAGGCAACACATGGGTTGTTTTATAGTTGTATAAACTCCTTATTAGACTTGAAAATGTTATGAAAATATAAGAAAGCCAAAAAAAATTGAGCTCTGCTGAAGATTGAGCTTTTGCTGTCGAACAAAATTGAAATGTCCTCTTCGGAAAACAAGCTTGCTTACTTTGAAAATATTACTTGTTTAGTATACTTTGCAAAATATATTTTCTTCTTGAATTGTTAATGTATCTCCATTCCATCCATTGTTTCAGAAGATAATTTCTAGATTTTTCGTTCCCATTTAGTTGTAGTGCGACATCTTTGTCCAAATTTTATCCATTTTTGTCCACCCAAGAGGAAATTTTGTACCATTCAAATTAATAAAGGAGGGCCATTTCAAAATTATGGTCACTTCGATCACCAGTACTGTAATATCTTTAAATTCGAATTCTAATTAGCTTAGAATTTTCCCTATTTTTTGTAGATTTTTCTACCACCAAGATAGTTGAAATTCGAATTTGAAAACGTCTCACTACAGGTGATCCAAATGACAAAATTCTGTACCATTGAAATAAACCAGTAACCGTCTCTGATTTATTTCAATGGTACAGAATTTATTCTTGGTGGTACAAAAATGTTCAAAAATTCGACACAATCCTGAACTAATTAAAATTTTAATTTAAAAATGTCGCACTACAGGTGATCAAAGTGGACGAAATTTTGTAATGACCCTCTTTTGTTAGTTTGAATGGTGCAAATTTTTTTCTTGGATGGACAAAAATGGGCAAAAATTGGACAAAATTCTGAGCTAGTTAAAATTCAAATTTGAAGATGTCGCACTACAACTAAATGGACTCAGATTTTTCTTTTGGTATTCTTATACTACCACAGTACCACACAATTTCAAATCCACACACGCACAGCAGTAGCAACTTTAACTTCCGAGGTGGGAGACGTAGAAATTTTGTTGTAGATGATTTGACACCGTTATTCATGTTTTCTTCCAAAAAGGGGACAGTCATGCATCATTGCCGGGAGCATGAATAACTCACTCTTTTGTTATTCACCTTTCCCATGATCTTGGAAGAATTCTAAACCGACAGCAGTGAACCATTTAAAGATCTTGAGTCTATTTATATTAGAAACTTGAAATTCCATTTATGAGGAGTTGTTGGACGTTGAAAATTATCAAATTTGGCCGTTCCTTTAAATATGCATATGCAGTAACGACATAAACATGCACTAACCTCCGAAATATGCAAATATATGCACTATAAAACTCTGCTCTTTTACTCCAAAACACCTGAAACGAATTTCTGTTTAGAGCATATCAATATCACGTCTGGAAAAAAAAACATGCAAATATTCAAAAATCCGAAGTCTAGTTATTACCTACGTCGAAACTATGCTTTTAGTTACTCCGAATCACAAAGATTTCCGTACGGACGGAAATTATAAATGCAAATTCTGTCAAGGACCTCATTCGGCATACGATCAAAAAATCCATTATGGTTACCCTAATGTTGCTTCCACGCCTCAAGTTAGCGAGAACTTAACCTCCCGACCTAATGCAGTTATTCAAGAAGACAGTTTTCAACCTGCGAAAAAGCCTTGTCGGCCTTCTACCCCACCCACTTCAAAGACAGTCACCAACTTCAAATAAGTTTGCGGCCCTTTCGAGTGCCACTGATACTGAGGAAGCAATAGCCCTTGCAGAGGACTCCAGAGAGACCGCGGCTCCAGTCTCACTTCTACGAAATATAAAATCTTTTTATGTTTATGACTACTTCACCGATAAAGGATACAAGATCAGCCACGGTGCTACGGCCCGCTGTAAAGAGATACCTTACTGTGCAGTCACCAAGAACGGTATGAAGTTTCAATGCGCTAATCAAGAAGATTACCAAACCTTGGAAAAGTTTTGGCAGGAATATAAATTTTCCTATTTCATGGACACTGTACCTACCGACCGCTACCTTAAGGTAGTAATCCGCAAACTTCCTATCGACACCCCGCTGGATAATATTAAAACAGTTTTCACTAACAGAGGTTACGATGTCTTAAACGTCCAATAGATGACGGGGAGAAGTAAAAATCCTCTCCCATTGTTTCTCGTTACCTTAGCCAAGACGTCAAAGACTATTTTTGAACTCACTTATTTGGAATTCCACAAAGTTTCTGTAGAACCATACCGACCCAAGTAATTTATCCAGTGCTTTAGATGTCAGCGTTTAGGGCATACACAGTCATTCTGTTATTCCACACCAAAATGCATGTGATGTGCAGATGTCCACTTTAGTTATCAATGCACCCAAAGTAAAAACGAAACACATCTAAATGTGCTAACTGTGGTAAAGACCATCAAGCCAATTTCAAAGGATGCCCTATCGTCAAACGCTTCCAAGCACGCCGTGCTCCAGCTGACGTCAAACTTACTGAGCAAGACTTCCAACCGCTGGTGTCGAAATCTACTTCTTCTCAACCGACACGCACTGATTCTGCACCTACTTATGCACGTACAACTACATCCAGAAGAGGAGGGCGCGGTGGTTCAGTGGTAGAGCGTTCACCTCCGGTGCTTGGGGTCCCTGGTTCGATTCCAGCTCGCGCCGTATGGACTTTGTGGTGGACAAACACCGCGTGCTCGGGGTTTTCTCGGGGTTCTCCCGTTTCCTCCCAGTTTCTTCATTCCACCATTTCATTCATTTCTCATAATCATTGTCTCCTTTAGCCTAACCGGCATAACTGCGGGACGTAAAACTCAAAGATTTCATTTCATTTTTACATCCAGAAGACGACCTCTCTCTCAGCTGACTGTGGACTCCTCCGACGACTCCAGTTCTTCAATCAAAGAACTCCTTCAAATTTTCCGAGACCTCCCATTTTCAAATTTTTTACAAGATGTCACGAAGAAGATGCCACAACTCCATCAAGCGGCTGACACTTTCAGTAAAATTACTATTTTACTGGAAATTTTATCCGACTTTATCTAAATTCTCCGTCAAGCAGTGGTACATCTGGTCAAATTTTGGCTAGATGACAGAAGATGATACATTCGGACCAAACCTTCATGAGGGTCACACAACTCTTCGTTCTATTGGCTTCTCCAACTGCCAAGCAGGATTCATCTACATTCAAACTACATCAACTGACTTCCTGGCTTCCCCAGACATTCTCCAGTTCCTTCGTAGCTTAATATAGGATTAGAATAATTCATGATGATGGTAGCTAAATTTATTAAGCTGGTCTCTATTCTAATATTACATTCATAAATGTAGATTGAAAATGAAATCCGTGTTAAGTGTCAAAAATGAAAGAGTTCGGTTAAATGTCAAGATGTGGTCTATGTGCCTAACACTGATCAGTTAAAATCAAGCTATCTAGTATTCGCTGTGGAAGTAGTTCAAATAATCGCCAGAAGAATGCGAGTGGGCCTATGTGCTACCAGTTCTTAAGTACAATATGAGTTTTTTACTCAACATTTTCATTCTGGCACTTAGCATGGATTTTATAGTCAGTCTACAAATCATGTTTATATCGCTTTAGTTTAAGATCACATGGACAGTGTTTAAGTAAATGGTCAAACAGATCCCAGCATGAAATGCTTGTTTGTTGTCAAATACAAGAACCCAATTCTCGAATAGTAGCGAACACCTGTTCCATTTAGTTAGTTATCACCAGGGCCCGGATCTTGTTGACCTAAAATTTTCTAGAAAGTGACCTATAAAATGACACTAAAATTCCTGTAAAATGCCCCTAAAATTCACAAAAATTGGCCTTAAAACTTGCGTTTTCTTAAATGTTTATTTCGTAAAACATTGACATTTTTTAAATATCCATTGGATTTTAATTAACGTTTGTCACTCATATTCAAAAAGTTTTGTTTCAGTTAGTTGCAGTCCACTGATCATTCATGTCCGTTGATCAGTCCATTGTACTGCATTGTACGTACTGAAAGAGTCAATTTACTCCCAAGTTGAAACTAGAAAGCACTCTTAAACAATAAAAGTTCGCAAGTGTAGACTACATGAGAATAATAGATAAAACCCTGTTTAAAATCCTTGTACGCCTTCTAATCCATTTTTAGTTATTCATATGATCACATCCTTTGTGTTCAACAACCCAACACTATCCGTTCGGCCACCTACCAACCTCCACCTTCCGTCAACCAGCTACAGCTTAGTTTTCATTAGCTTGTTAAGAATGCAGTTTTTCCACCCCAATAGCCAGGAAGCATGAAAAAAGATTATTTATCTTCGTCGTTTTCACATCCATAAACAATGTTCATTTTAAGATTTCCTTATGTAGAAGAAAAAGAATAAAAAGACCATAAGTGACCTAAAAGTTACCTTAAAATATTAAAAAATGACCTGAAACTTCAAAACGGCAAAAAGTGACCAAAAGTTGACCCTAAAAATATATATTTTTAGAACCTAGAGTTGATGGATAATGTTTTTATTAGAATTTGCCTTGTCTTATGCGTAACAGAAAAAAGTTGACTTGTCAACAAAATCCGGGCCCTGGTTATCACAGTTTTGATACGAAAACTAATATGTCTCTATCACAAACAAGCGCTTTATCCTTAAAGGTGGAAACAATTTTTTTTAAAATTAAAAGATGTAGAAGGAAAATCGTAAAATAAAGATAAAATAGCTAATTGCACTCGAATTGCAAACTGACATATTGAGATTGAAGCTCGATATTGAATTCTATAAAAAGAACTCCACCTTTCCTCTGCAAGTGTGTTTGCTTTATCTATCCCTAACATAGTAGATTAATATTTAAAGGAAAAAACAGATACTACGAGATTGTATTTGTAGTGTTTAGGCCTTCCTGAGTGTGAGTGCTATTTCCATCTCCTTGTTCCTGATAGGGTATCATGCTTAAAATTGTGACTTTTAAGGTTTAAGGTTAAGGTTTGTTTGAAGGAGGAGCGGAAAATTATGAGATTGCAGGGGGCAGCAAACTGCCTAGGAACGGCCCTGGTTATATAATATGTAACAAAACAATGAGAAGTTTCATTAGCAAACGAAATAATGATGAGTTTCTTTGGCAATGAATCTAAAATGTATACTTAAAATAGGGATTGTTGGTATAAGAGATAGATTGGTACTTTTATTTTATTTGTTTAACTTATAAACAAGAAGTATGCATATATGTGTTGGTGCGAAGTGTTAATAAAGCATGGATCTAAGAAATGGAAATTCTAACGTATTTTATCATGTAAACTAATATAAGGTAACTTGGGGGAATAACGCCACCTTAAGGTTCTTTGATTTTTCACACTATTATGTGAACATTTAGAAAAGTGGAAAAGGCTTTCAGCAATAGAATAGTCTTTGCACCATTCAAGAAAAAAATATCGTCTCACCCTTTGCAATAATAAACTGTGAGGAAGCCATTTTGTGCAAAAAGACATTTTGGCGTTATTACCCACGTGTGTGGGTAATAACGCCAATAGTACCGGGGTAATAACGCCATGGAATTAATTTCTTACAACCTAAAGTACAACACCATATTAATTACTTGGCATACACATGAACATTATTTACTCTAAGATTAATTATAATAGATACTCAACTTGAAGGGAAATATTAAATAAAACGTAAAATGATTGAAAAATACAAAGAAACACTTACTTGTATTTTCATATAATGATTTACAAAGTGATACCTGGTTCTTTATTGTTTATAATAGTTCATACTTTTTTAATAAGTTTAGTTCAAACTTGAATGTTAAATAAATGAGGTGTGAATGAAATCGAGAAAACAAAAGAAACACAATAAACTAAATAAACATTGTAAATGAACATATAGGAAACTTTTAAAAAGGCCAAAATTGAATGAATTCATTCAAATTTTTTTAACAAGGAGAGACTGCCAACCGTGAAAGCTGGATTTAGTTCAAACTTTGTGAAATGGGTATTTTTGGTTTCACTAAGAATGGTGATGATAGTTGTTAGATGCAGTGCTGCTTTGTTATAGACGACTATCATCACCGTTCTCAGAGACATCGAAATACCTATTTCGCAAAGTTTGAACTAAATTCAGCTCTCACGGTTGGGATCCTTTCCTTATAGTGTAACGAAGGTTGCAAATAATGTAATGCAAATATTACGTTAGATAGGGTCTAATAATATAAGTTATTACACGTAAAAGTCATAAAGGTAGGTAAGTTATGAGTTTTTGCTTTCAAACTAGCATACACTTTGGACACACAAATTTTTCTTTGTCATATCTGGTTAAGCCTACACATTCTTCGTGTACAAATAACACACATTCGTATGTCTATTATTCGATCTTCATCGCAAATTGGGCAATACCACGATTCGTCTTCCTGTCGTTTCTGCTTCTTTGTTACAGTCGATTTCTTCATTACTGCTTGCTTCGATAAGTTTCCCTTGGAAGTTGATGGCATATCATCCAAACTTTTTGAGGTCTGCATTTGTTTTCCTTTCGTTTCTTTCCCAAGTTCTTTTGTAGGCTGAAAAAGGTTTCTTCGCATCACTATGGCAACACTGTTTATGGCTTTTGCTGATCGTTTACGGAGTGTTGATGTTTTAGGAGTTGGAAGTAAATCATGGAATGAAGTTGATGTTTCATCTTCATTTGCATCTTCTGGTTCCGCAGCTTCAAGATTTTCTTGTGCTGTAATCGGTCCTACCGTTGACGTGGAATGTCTTGAACCAGTAGCATCATTATCACTAGCAGCAGCATCATGCGGTAAATCAGAGCATTTGGATGAATCTGTCACGAGGCTAGGAGCAAATGCGTGGTCAGGAATAATATCTGGATGAAAGGGAAAAATACCCGTTGCACGAAACCCGGATTTTAAGTTTGAGGGTGTGGCATCTTTGTCCCAAGCTCTACTGAAGATTGGTCCAAAACGTTGTTTGGTTATCCCACTTCCTGTATTTTGTTTGAGGAACAAACGGACTTCCTGGTCCCAGTAAGTTTCGAATGGACCAAACACAGATTTGTCCATGGGTTGCAATTCGCGTGTTGTTTGACTTGGCAAACAAAATAGCGTTATTCCATACCTCTCTGCAGCGTCTACAATCGAAACATGTAAATGACTTTTGGCACCATCAAAGATCATAAGACAGTTCTCGGCTGTTTTGTACCGAGAGAAATGGGCAAGCCATTCGATGAACATTTCACACGTCATACTGCCTTTCGGCGTCATACCTACTGCACTCCCGGCAGGTAAGTTATCACCCATTCACGCTTCATACGAACACCTCTGAATAAAATCATTGGAGGAATCATTTGTCCAATCGCATTACCACAAGCAACAATGGATACACTTTCACCATGTTCTTGCCCTACGATATGAATATTTTTTGATCCTTTTTTTGCATATACGTATGGTTCATGATGTAAATTTAGACGACACCCCTTTTCGTCCATATTGTAAATAAGCTCAGGTTTATTCATTACATTCAATTCCGTCATAACCTTCTCAAGCTTATTAAAATAATCTCCTACAACAACCCGATTCAGCTTCGCAGCTCTACCTGGATTCAGTTTCTGGCTTTTGCGTTTTGCAATTTCTGGATGTCGAGATAAGAACATATGCAACCAATCATATCCAGCAATCGATGCGCCACTTTATTTTGCTCACAAAACTTGTACACAGAACTTCTAATCACTTTTGAAGTTAGAGGATACCCAATGTCACACAACTTGATAATTCTTTCACACAAGGCGGCCTCCTGTTCTGAAGACAGAGTAGGCTTTGTTCCTAATTTGGTTGCTGTTGTGCCTTTCACAATATGATCTCTAAGTGTTCGTCTTGGTATTTTGTAAAGTCTTGCTGCTGCTGTGACAGACAATTGGTTTTCCTTCACTGATGTCAAGGCAGCTTTGAGTACCTCTTTGGGCCAAGCTGTACGCAGATTGCGTTTCTTGTATTTCCGTGGCATCTACAACATAAGACAGACGCAACACTAAGTATCACTATTTAGAATTTCGAATAATAATAAAAAAAACGTGGCGTTGTTACCCCGATTTGGAAAAGGCGTTATTGCCCCAACCATTCATGTTTCTCATTCGGAATGTGAATCACACATTCCACGAGAGGAAGATAATTAGTCGCCATTGTATTTACAAACTATAGGCTATGAACTATAAAAATAATACACAATATAAACTTTTAACTCGCACAATAAATGTCAGGACACTAACAACTTACCTTTCCAATTTTACAACAGACGTTGCCAACCTTCTCCTAACACACTCTTTCCACACTCACGCTCGACACAATGGCGCCTATAAACTGCAAATCCACCACGTGGTTTCAGCAGTAACGACACATGTACTGCATATGCCACATATCTGATTGCTTGTAAACTGTGTGAGATACGGGCACATGGCGTTATTACCTCGTCAGGCGTTATTCCCCCAAAACACCTTATAAACCTTCAATAGTAGATAAAAGTAACAACCTAAAACTTCCTCAGATCCTAAAAATCAAGAAGAACCTTTTCAACATTAACAACTAAAGCTTCAATTAAAGGATTTTGGCGATCTAGGTCAAAGGTCTACACCAAAAAAGCAGAAACCTCGAGAGAGCTCAAAATGAACGAACAAACGATTCTATTTCTTCACAGTGGGTGACAAGAGTGCTGTCAATCGAATGACGTTCTAGAAAAGTGAATGTAACTGTGTAGAAAACCCTGGGTATTTGGAGCTCCAAAAAGGAAAGGTGAACGAAGAAAGGGTTTGCCTTTGGTAAGAAAATTTTACGTTGTTATTCTTTTCTATAACTTCGTAGATTTCTTTTGGAAATCATACAGGGTTAGCCCAAATGATTCATTAGGTTCAATCAAGGCCCTTGGGCCGGGCTCTACCCTACGTGCATGTGGAGCAGCAAAGCCTGGCATAACTATATTATTCAAATAAATATTTATTGTTGGAAACAAACTTAATAATGATGGTAGTTAAATTTACTAAGCTGACCTATTTGAATACTACATTCATATATCATGTTTGGGTCGCATTCTTTTGAGGTCACATGGACAGTGCTAAAGCAAATGGTCAGACAAATCCCAACATGAATTGCTTGATTGTTATCAAATACAAGAACACAATTCTCGAACAGTAGCGAATACCAGTTCCATTGAGTTAGTTATCACAATTTTGATATGAAAACTAGAATTTAATTAGATATATATAATTTTTTAACAAATGTAGAACTAAAATCAAGAAATAAGGATAAAAGAGCTAGTTACACTGGAATTGCAAATTGATATATTGAGATTGAAGCTCGATATTGAATTTTGTAAAAAGGATTACCATCTTTTGTCTGTAGGTGTGTTTGCTTTATGTCTAACATAATCGATTATTGGTTAGAGAAAAAACGGACACAATGAGATTGTATTGTAGTGTTTAGGCCTTTCTGAGTGTGAGTGCACTTCCCCTTCTTTCCCTCGTTGTTCATGATGGTGTAGCTTACTTAAAATCGTGTCTTTTAAGATTTGTATTTTCTGGAGAAAGAGGTTGGAAAATGATATCATTGCAAGGGGGCAAATTGCCTAGGACCGGCCCTGCAAGGGAACCCACGTCGCCAGATCTCACACCATGTAATTTTTTTTTTTTCTGTGGGGTTATGTTAAGGACAAAGTTTATGTACCCCCAATGTCAACAACGCTGCATGAACTACAGGACTGCTGCTGTTACGGACATAAATGAAAACATGTTAGTGAACGTAAGAAGGAACTAAATTATAGTTCGGATATGTACCGGGAGACCAAGGGCGCACACATTGAACATTTGTAGAATATAGCAGAAACTTGGTGAGTGTACGTATCTGTTCATGAATAACCCGTCTTTGTACAGTACGTCGTATATTTGTAAATAAAAAGGGGTTTGTAACCCGATGAATCATTTAGGCTAGCCCTGTATATTAAAAAAAAAAAGTAAAATATTTTAGTTTAACGTCCAACGGTTATGCCTTTAAGCCTAAGGAAGACGGATTAAGGCAAGTGAATGATGAAATAATTAGTAGAATGAGAATGTGAGAGGAAACGGGAGGACCCGAGAAAACCCACGAACATGATGTTGTCCATCACAAGCTTACTTGGTCGGGGATCGAACCACAGACTCAACACACTAGAGGCAAACGCTTTACCGTTGTGTCACTCTTATACATTGAGAAAAGAAAAAGGACTATGTTTTTGTTGCTATAGAATTTATCAAAACCATTGAATTTAACGTTAGATTTTATTCATATTTATGTCCTAGCAGGATTTGTCTATAATTCCAGTACAGAAGAAGTGCTTCGGATTATAATGTAATGAGTTTGTGTCAGGTGGTGCAATGAGATCACAGAGAATAGTGAAATCTTTTAGTTTAACATCCTTTAGACTAAGAGAGATGAATAACGATAAAAGGATTGGTGGAATGAGCTAGTGGGAGGAAACGGGAGAACCCCGAGAAAATCCACGGACACGATGTTGTCCACCACAAACTCATTTGGCTGGGGATCGAACGAGGGACCCCAGGACCCTCTACCTCTGGAGCACTCTACCACTGAGCAACTGTGCCTCCACAGAGAATAATGCGAATGAATATTTAAGCGTGCTTATAAAGTCACTGTCAATATATAAAAGTGAAATTGTCATTGTATTCCTTTTTTTTGCAACAAACGACTGTATCATTTGAAACCTGATACGTGAATTTTTGAACATAACATGTGGATCGACATGAAGTTTTATAATTTAACTTTTAAGTGAAATAATATCCTAAGGAGAGAATTTTTTGTCAAGGATATGCATCTCACAAACCCTTTTAGCTAGAGAGATGAAACTCGGTATATAAACTCGTCATTAAAAGTAAGCGAACACTTGCTTCACTGTTTTCGAAAATTCATCTTCTAAACGATAAAAAGGGGAATTTCTATAATATTCTACTACTTCTTGAAAAAAGCAACACTGTTTTATCCCCGTGCAGAAACTTTTGTTTGAATTGCTGTTAGCAACACATATAGAGGGTGGGTGGAGCTATACAACTGGGATGGCGGCGCTAGTGTAGGTGCTGTAGTGATAGTAGTGGAGTCTGTTGAATGTAGGTTGCAAATCACACCGCCCTAAAAGGGCTGTTTTCCAAGGTAGAACAACGTGCATTGATAAAGATCGAAGTGACTCGTGGAAAAAACGCCAGAGAATGTCACTCTGGACTACCTGAAGCATGCCGTATCAGACTGTGGCGCATTGGGTTGCAACGTTTCGTGCAGGACGTGATAGCGTGCAACAGGAACCAGGTGAAGGTCGACATCGGGTCGACAATCGAGTTATTGAATTGATTCAATTTTTACTGTATATGGACAGGAAGTAGACTGCCAGGGAATTGACTAACGAGGTAGAAACATCCCACACTACAGTGTTGAATGTGTTGCTCAATGTCCTTGGTTGCCGAAAAATTGCATCCCAGTGGGTACCGCATCACCTGACAGATGTTCAAAAATGTCATAGATATGCCCTCGCCGGTGATAATTTGCCATGTTACAGGCGGGAAGTGGCGTGTTTCTGGACAGGATCATCGCACTTGACGAAACATGGGCGCGCTCTTATAAGCCAGAACTTAAGCGCCAATCAAATAAATGGCGCCACCCATCATTTCCCCGACCCAAGAAGCTGCGTCAGGAACTGGGGAATGTGAAGGTGATGCTGATAGTGGCATACGATATACGTGGTGTCATATTACGACATGTAGTTCCTCCGAACCAGACCGTAAATGCAATGTACTACCGCAGGTTTCTGGAACAACATCTTCGTCCTGCACTGCGCAGGAACGATCCAACTACATAAGGGACCCACTCAATTGTTTTACATTAAAACACCTGTTGTCACAACGCAGTTGTTGTGAGGAACGTGTTTGCATGATAGGGGTAGGAGATTCTAGAGCACCTACCCTATTCACCCGACATGAGTCCACGTGACTTTCATCTGTTCCCTACAATGAAGAAACCACTGCAAGGGATGCGTTTTCTCACCAGAGATGCCATATTTCGAGCTATAGTTCGCTCTCTTGCAGACATTCACAAAGAGGGCAACGCTGCTGGTATTCTGCTACTTTCCCACTTCTGGCAACGGGTAAAACATGCTGCAAAGGATTATGTTGAAGGCCTGTAGAAGTCTCATGATTGTACAATACAAGGTCCACGAACAATTTATATGTTGCCACTTATTTCTTTCCAGCCCTCGTAATTTCCTATTTTGAATTTATAAAGATCTTGCCTAACGATTTGCATGAATTCGATAAATCCATCTGTTTGGATTGTGAGAAAAAGATTAGCCTTATTCCTGTTATAAAATATTATTGACAGTTGTGTGAGACTTTACATAACTTCAGAGAAAATCAAACTTGCTTCAACAAGTATCTTAAAAAGAAGGAAAAGCTTCTACTTGTCTTTCAAATATTTTCAATACAACTTATTCTTCCAGTAGGAAGAACGGGCATTCTGCTAATTCACTGAAACATATAATAGTCTTTCCCGATTGGTGGTCTGAGAACTCTTAGGAACAAATTAAAAAGTTAGGTACATATGCTGTTGCCCTGTTGGAAACAATACTTGCAGTCATTTTCTATGAGTTGAATTAGGAGATCTGCCTCTTCCTAAAAATAAAATAAAATAAATTTTCTAGTTTTACCTCCGCTATTTATGCCCTTTAAGCTAAGTAAGATGAATGATTAATAAAATTGAATGTCTGAGTGTGGGAGGAAATGGGAGAATCCTGAGGAAACCCAATCTCTTCGATTAAGGCAAAACGAGTTCCCTTGATCCTAGACTCTAGTCTACGGAAAAGAAGAAAAAGCCATGTATTGAGAGATCCAACGAGTATGAGGAGTAATTTTATTTCAGGCAGACAGGACCTTATTGGCTGGTGCGTTTGTCCTGGTGCAGAATTCATCCATTTTTTCACAGTTGAGGCCTCTTTCTCCTCATCTTTTTTGCAACGTCGGTCAAAGTCTTAACGCTGAAGTGCTGATTGACTGCTTCTCCAGTAGAGGCACTCAACTATTACAATTCCGTGTTCGTCAAACAACACAAGCAGCATTGCCTGAAGTTTTGAGCGTAAATGCTTGTTTTTATCGATCTTGGGAAAGCAGGGCATTTCTACTCCATGAATTACTGCTTAGTCTCTAGGCTATAAGCAAATTATATGTTTAGTCGAAGGTATTACAGATTCCAACAAGCCTAGTTCCTTTTCGATGTATTGTAACATAGCCGCACACAGTTCTTCAAGCGCTGTCTTTGTTTCTGCCAGATATTTTTCGGCATAACCTTGGAACAGATTTTCCACATCTTTAATTCTTTCGTGATAATTCTCCGAACAAATTCCCTGTCCAAGTTCAATTAGTTCAGCCATTGCATCGTTAATTTTTGATCATCTCGCATATCTGTTGATGTTTGTGTCAGTAACTGAAGATCGTGGTTTACCTAAAAAAAAAATCATTGCCTTGAAGACTTTCTTTCCCTTCAGATAAACGTTTACGCTACTGAAAAACTTGCACTATGGACATACAAACGCTATCACACGTTCCGATCATCAGTTGGAAAGTTTTAGTTGACAACTTTTCAACTTTCAAAAAAAAATAAATAAATAAATAAATAAATAAATAAAAAATAAAATAAAATAAAAATAAATAAATAAAAAATAAAATAAAATAACAATCCTTTGTTTCACTTTCACACGATCCATTTTCTGGCACAGCGTGATTATACATGTTGACGGAGTAACATCCTATTCCGAACTACCAAGATTGGGCGAGTTTAAACTTCAAGCATTAGAGAAAGGATGGTGCTTCAACACAACATTAACCGATTTAGTGCATCTGCTTCTGTTTATGAAATATAAATTTAGTACTACTTCTATGTAAGTCACGCTTTGCATAAGGAATTAGTTACCAGAAAATAGTGGAAACATGATCACAACACTGAAATCTGAATTAGACATCTTTCGCTAAATTACTTCACCATATGGGGAAGAAGTTGAGAGAAAAGCAAGACATAAAGAACAGACAAATAGCTGAGAGGTATTCTGATGGACGCCATATTGAAATGCAAGATCATGTGGTAGTGTTATCGTAGATGCAATTTGGTGAAGGAAGATAGTGGGACGAGTAGGAGTGCAGGAGAGCAAAGGAAAGTATCGAAAATAATAAATACAGTAAAATTATGAAAATATCAAGGGAAAAATGAAAATGAGAAGGTTTTATCATTTTTATTTTTCATTAATGTTTGTAATTTATATAAAAAAGTACAAGAGAAAATAAACGGTAGTTCATTTTATACTTACACTTTCACATTGTAAAAGTAATAGTAATAAATCTGGAGCAGTTGAGCCATTTCAAACTTACATTTTATTTTTTTATTTGCCAATGATGAAAGAGCATTACAATTGTTGATACTATGACCGAAGAACATGTGCAAAGCTTGGAAAGTTATTTAATATTTCTCTTTCACTTCTTCCTCTACCGTTGATGATGAGATTTAATTATACGCTATACAGTGGACAGATACAACTAATTCCTCAATTTCTACACACCACTCATCATTGGAATTTTATTACATCACTAGTCTCAAGATATATTTACGTCCAAATGCAACTTTTCAAAATATCATAACACTACAATTGCGATTTTAAATAAAATCACACTTGGTACAGAACATTAACAAATCTTTTACATAAATTTCCATAATGTATATTTTTTTCAACTCAAATCTACTAAGTAATTTTTAAAATTTCTCTTATTCTTTTGAAACATTTATAATGAATAACAATAGTTATTTTATCTTCATTTCACAAGTTTTTTATTTATTTGTTTGCTTAGAGTGCTGAACGTACAGTTTACTTTAAGATTAGAATTCATTGAGCTTCCACTGGGAATCGAATCCGGATCTCTCACACCAAAAAAAAAAAAAAAAAAAAAAAAAATGCTGTTAAGCTAAGCAAAAGTTTTAGTACCAATATTGTGTACCACCTACCTTCTAGGTTTGAAGCAGGCAATAGATGATCTGATTTTGAATGACTTGGAACTGGGATGCACTGATATAATATGATCCTCAGGTAAACTGTTCGTTTTTAAGATTGTGGGATCATATTTAGCTAAGTGCAACATAAACTAAAAACTTCTATTACACTTCTCGCCATCTATTCTTTGGGTCTTCTAAATGCGATCTGAATAAATCAAAGAATTTCTTGAAACTCTTAATCAAATGTAGAACTTCAGAATTCTTTTACTTTTCAGAAATGATAAAATTCCTTCAACGTAATGCAATTACCGCGCATAACATATTCTATTTTCTTAATTCGTTTCCTTTCCTCTCTATTATTGGGTTGGAGCGATTGAAGTATATAAATGGCTTGCATATAGTGTATTCTGTTGTATATCTTTTATAAAATAAATATTAAATTACCCAAAATTTTCTAAATAGTTTATTACAAAAATAAAGGTTGATTTTTATACCGTACACACGAAATATTACAACGTAAAATTCTAACAAGTGAGAAAAGTGTATGTGAGTTGCAGAGATCTACTGAGAAAGGTCTCATGATACGCCGAAACAGTTTATTGTAAATTTTATCCTTCAGTTCGGTGGTTCCTATCATGTTTTTCTACAGGGTGATTTTTTTTTTTTTAAACTTAAGGCTTTTATTTGGATCTAGAATTTCTAACTGAAGTCCGATTTTCATGCGGTTTGTGACAAATGATCAAAGATGGATGGGGGATTTATGGAACTATATTTACTAGTTTAAATTCATCCGCGATAATATCGGGCCACTTCTCAAGAAAAACAGCGAATATTCGCCAGTGTATCTTACAGTCTGAATGAGGTGCGTTGCGGTGTGAAGAATTGAGTTTTCTTCGTTAGATGACAACATGGCCAAGGTCAATAAGAAACAGGAAGCTGGGTCGTTGTATTAGGAATTGTGTTGTACAGTTCTGTGCTACTGTCTGAATATGATCAGGACATAGTGAGAATAGTGTGTTCTTTGGAGCAACATGAATTTATCGTTAAAAGTTTTTGGAGAACGAAATCTGTTGTTGCTACGCAAAGGGCACTCAGAAACAAATTTGTCTCACGTTCGGCTCTAAAGAGGAACATGATATGGTCGCTAGTGAATAAATTGGAAGAAACAGAATCGCTTTGGAGTGAGACAGGAAAGCATCGGACTCCACACGGGGTGGTTGTGGAAGATGTCAGCTATCGACTCGTTAGGTCGCCCAAGTAATCTCTTCGTCGTTTGTTTCACAAAACCGGCTATAGCTATTCAATATATGATTTATGGGTATTACCACTAACATTTACTTTCTATTCTCACTAATACTTAATTTGTATTCTGCAATTTCGCTCTAAAAATCCAAAACCTCATTCCATTGTAAGTTACACTTGCGAATATTTGCTGTTTTTCTTGAGACGTGGTCGATATTACCCCGGATGAATTTAAAACAATAAACATAGTCCCATAAATCTCCCATTCATCCTTGACAATTTGCCACAAACCCCATGAAAATCGGACTTCAATTAGAAATTTTAAACCCAAATGAAATCAGTAAGTTTTTTAAAAAAAATATCCTGTAGAAAAACATGATAGGAACCACCGAACTGAGGGATAAAATTTTACAAAAAAGCGCCCCGACTAAAATGTGTTAACTTTACTGTTTCGGCGCTCCATGACACCTTTCTCAGTAGATCTCTGCAACTTACGTGCACTTTTCTAACTTGTTTAAATTAGAAACTTAAAACCTAAAAAAAAACTTTTCTAACTTGTAAAACTAAGAATTATATTTTGCAATATTTCGTGTGCACGGTATAAAAAAATCAAATCAAATATAATATTTAAAAAAGTAAAAAAAAAAAATTAAAAAACTTGTTAGTGTGGTCATGTAAATTTCTTGCACTAAAATCACCTTTCAAAAGTGTTATTACTGTGAAAAACTTCTTTCAATTGTTTGTGTTGCGTTTCCTTGTATATTGTTCAAGTTTTGGTATTTCTGGATTCTGAGGAGTATGTTTGGCTTACGAAATGCCTAATATAGATAATTTTCTCTTTTACTTCATCTGTATGTGAATATTGAACTTCATTTGAGTAATAAACACTATTACTTTCATTTTGAAATCCCACTAAAAGCTCCCCTTGTCCAGATTCAAACTTCGAATTCTTGTTCTGATGAAAAGTCATTCATACACAATTCTTTCAATGTGAGATGACGATCTATGTAACACTTTTGAACTATCCATTATTGTGTCTAAATACGGACGTTTCGAGATATCTGTCACAGCAGTATCTTAATTTCATGCGTCTCTAATGTGTTCCTTTAACTCAGTTTCTGTTTCTTTTGGTCATTCTAATTGTTAAATCTAATTATTGCGAAGCGTAAGTACTTTACTGTAATTTCACCAATTACACTCTAATAGTTGCTACCAACAACCTAACTATATTTTCCACCAGATTCCAATCCACGTGCAGACAATAATTGTGTTTGGTCTCGAACATTCATAACAAAAAAACACTGTTCCCACGTTGGATAGATCATGCATTTATTGTCAACATTCAACTACTTGGCACAATATCTATTATACATCTTCTTAATATAGCCAAAACTCATTCCAATAATCTCTAGGCAAGACAAACATTATTTTCCTAGAAAACAGAAGTTCCATGAAACAAAAATGTCCCACTTCCACTATACTGTAATGTCTTTCTTCTTCTTCTTTTTTACTGTTCTACATTCGTTCTTCTCAGAACGCTACATCCTCCCACCTTTTGATTGCGAATAGCAATCAAAACAAATACCGTAATGGAACATTTACAACACGTCCACTTCTAGTGACTACATTTCGTTCATCACCACTTGGTTCTGCCATCGATTCTTCACCTGTTTCAGATTTTTCGATCTTCTCAACAGTCTTAGACGAAACCTGTTTACTTTGATCGGTCGGAAACACTATCTCTAAAGGATATAATTTCTGTATAGGTCGAGTTAAAACTCCACTTGATGTTTTCACCTTTACCACTCGAACATGACTATCTACACCAGGACACAACTCTATAACTCTCCCTAGTGGCCAGTTAATTCTTTTCTTATCTTCCGTTGCTACCAAAACAACATCTCCCAGATGTACTTCTCTACCATGTCCTTTATCCCATTGCTTTTGCACCAACAGACTTACGTACTCATTTCTGAACCGGTCTCGCAATTGTTGTCTAATAGCACTCAACCTCTTGTATCTCTTGATCAATAATGTGTCTTCCACTCGGTCGAGGTCAGGCACTCCAACTTCTTGAACATCCTGTATGAACATAGCGGGTGTTAAAGCAACAAAATCCTCAGTGTCCTCAGATATATACGTCAAAGGACGACAGTTAATTACGGATTCGCAGTCACATAAAACAGTAGACAACTCCTCAAAATTCAAGGAAGCTTTTCCTAGTGTTCTTCGCAACAGATTTTTCAAGGTACGTATAATTCTCTCCCACCATCCACCCCACCATGGAGCTCCTGGGGGAATAAATTTCCATTGAATTTTATATACAGAGCAACTCAGTTCTATTTCTTTCCAATCAATAGACTTAAACAAATTAACAGTGCCAACAAAATTCGTTCCATTGTCACTGTACACTACCTTTGGTCTACCTCGTCGTGCAATAAATCTTCTCATTGCCAGCATGAATTCACAGGAAGACAAGGAAGACACTAATTCTAAATGCACAGCTCTATACACCGCACAAGTAAATATCACTATCCAAACTTTATTTCCATCTTTCAATATAAGCGGTCCTGTCAAATCAATTCCTGTTATCTCAAATGCTAAGGCATCACGCACTCTATCATCAGGCAAGGGACTTGTAACTGTAGTCATTCTTGCAGCGTCTTGTTTCCTACATGTGACACATTTTCGAATTACATTCCGTACAGTTTTTCTTCCGCGCAATATCCAGTAATTTTCTCTTAGCTTACATAATAAAATTTGGGTTCCTGCATGGTTCATCCTAACATGTTCCTCCATAACCATTCTGTGAACTAACTCATGATCTGACGGAAGTACAAATGGACTCCTGAAGTTCTCTTTATCATCTCTTCTAACAATCTTCGTTTTGACTCGGATCAAGTTTTCTTCGTCCTTGAAAGTCATCAACGTCTTCAATTTCTCACTGTCGTCATGAAAACTCTCTTTTTGCATGAGATATATTAACCGCCTTTCTGCAGCGTTGAGCTCCTGTACAGTCAACTCTCCGATATTTCTGTTAACCGGTACAGTCCGACAATTTATAATAAATCTGCGCATCCACGCTATCATACGCAACACCTTTTGATACTTGGAGAAACGTCTCAGATACCACACATCTTTGCACTGTACAGTCATCGCAACTACTGTCTTCTTTCTTTCCTTATTTATTTCAACTTTGTCGCAAGCGCTTTCTTCTGTGGGCCAATCAGGTTTTCTTAACTTCAACCAATCCGGTCCCTCCCACCAACGGGATTTCACAAAAGTTGCGGCATTACAACCTCTGCTGGGAAGGTCCGCAGGATTAGAATTACCAGGTACGTGTCTCCAACACGCTATGTCACTCAACGAACGAATTTCCTTGACTCTATTGAACACGAACACACTCCATGGTTCGTTCTTTTGAATCCAATATAACGCAGTTGTAGAATCAGTCCAATAATTTACGGGAATATTTAATTTCAAACTACTAATAATATTATTCGCCAGACGTGCACCAATGCAACATGCTAACAACTCAAGACGAGGGATGCTTATTTCCTTCATAGGAGCAACACGTGCCTTACTGGCTACCAACTGGACTACGACTTTACCATTATGTTCACTTTTCAAGTATACAACACAAGCATATGCATACTGACAAGCATCACAAAATATATGCAGAGACCATGACTTCCTTGATTCATCTACCGACAAACATCTCGGTATTGCTATTTGTTTTAACTGATATAAATCTTTTACCCATCGATCAAACTTTCGTTTTACTTCAGGAGATACTTCCTCGTCCCATCCTGCTTTCTTACGGAAACTGTCTTGTAACAAAAGTTTAGGTACTAAAGTCACAGGTGACAGGAATCCTAATGGATCAAATATGCTATGAGCTACCGCCAACATTTTCCTTCTGGTCACAGGTTCTTCAACACCTTTTAAACTATTCAGATCACACATAATAACATCCTTTTGTTTGTTCCAATACATGCCTAGAACATTGGTACTGTCATGATTTTCACTGTTATCATCTACACTATTATATTCCCATCCACGTAAATCAAATTGTGCTTCAGCTAATAACTTCTTAGCTTGTTCAATAAATGAGGTGAGTTCTTCTTCATTACGCACTGACGTAACACAATTGTCAACATAAAATGATTCTTTCAACTTTTTAGCTGTACCCTTGTACTCTGAAGAAACATGTTCTAAGTGAAACTGTATAACAGCACTTAACATAAATGGACTACAATTGACACCAAAAACTACTCTACGATGCCGGTACACTTTTAAGTTTCTTTCAGCAAAATTCCTCCACCACAAAAATCTCAAAAAATCACAATCCCCTTTTTTAACAGCTATCTGTAGAAATGCTTTTTTAATATCAGATATTACCCCTATTTTATGCTCTCGAAATCTCAATAAAATGTCAGTAATCAACTCCACAAGGTTGGGACCTTTCTCTAAACAATCATTCAACGAAGGTGAATTTCGTACTTTACACGAAGCGTCGAAAACTGGTCTAATTTTTGTCGTTGATCTTTCTTTGAAAACAGCTCTATGCGGGAGATAATATCCTGAATCTGTAACCTCATCTGGTGGGACTTCTTCGATTATTCCATCTCGCAACCATTCATTGAACACGGACTCATATTCTTCATACTTTCCATTTACAATTAATTTTTCTGTAACCAAAACACATCTTTTTTCTGCTTGTATTCGGTTGTCAGGTAGTTCTGGGTGACAAACTTTCCATGGAAGACTGACTTCGTACCGTCCCTCCTCATTAACTCGTACAGTTTCTTTAAAATGATTCAAAGCCGCTTCATCCGATTCTTTTCTGGATTTTGTTTCTGTTGGGTCCAAAATTCCTAATGTGTCTAACTTCCACAAATCTGATATCTTTGCATTCTGTGTCAATAGTGAAATAACATTTAATGTTGAAACTTCATGACAGCTATCTTGTTTGTTTATCGGGACCTTTCCCATCATAACCCAGCCTAACAACGTTCGAACAGCAACTAATCCACATTTTAACTTATGCACTTTATTTGTCATAAGTTGACCAGCCACATCTGCACCGATCAATAATTCTATTTCTGTGTCATGACCTCCGAAATCTGACAGCCAAATTTGGTTTCTTTTCATTTCTGCAACCCATGGTCCTGGCTTCAAACTTGGTATTTGAACACAAATAACAGATCTTTCCAACACTTCTAACTCACATGAAAACTTTTCTTGCATGTCGCAGACAGTGATCGTATAACAATTATGCTGTTCCTTATTGTTTCAACTCCGCCAAACAACATATGTTTCACGGTTTCTTTTCTTTGGGTTTTAAGATTCAGTTCTCTTGCGACCCGTTTCAGAATGTAAGAGCGCTGAGAGCCATTATCTATTAAAGCCCTTACTTCACGCATTTGTCCGTTCACATTCAGTTTTACTTTCACAGTTTGTAACAAATATTGATCACAGTGATTTTGGTTTGTAAGCGTACACGTTTTCGATTCTTTACAATCACCGGTACTTTTACCTTTTCTTTCCACACTCACTGGACACATCACAGAAAAATGATTTCGTTTACACTTAAAACAGTTGACCTTCACTTTACAAGACTTTGTTTGATGATACGGCTGAAAACACAAAAAACAACATTTATTGTGCAAAAGAACTTTCTTTTTCTCGTCCAGTGACATGTCACGGGCCTTGGAACAGTTCTGTTCACGATGTGATTCTTCACAAAATAAGCACTTCTTACCTGCTTCTGTATCCAATTTATGACTTGACAACAAATTACTAGCTGTGGGGATTTTGTTTTCAATTCTCATTTCCTTCTTTGCGTAACTTGTTTTACTACTTGATACCTTGAAGCCTGTTTCTGCTAGAACGATTCTTTCCTCTCCTTCCACTTCATTTTTCAAAAACTTCAACAACTGATTCATTTTATCACTGTACGTTACAACTGATTCATTTTCAGTGCTCCTTGTATCAGTCCCTGAGTACCTTAACCATACTCGTAAGAATTCTTCGGGAAGACATGATTCAACTAAGGGAAACAGTACTGCTGCGAACTTATCACTATCCATACCAATCGATTCTAATGCTCTCAACTGTGATTCTAATTTATCGTACAAACGAGGAAGCGATAGCTTGTTGGATTGGTTTGAAACATTCTGTATCAAAATCCCTAACAATTCTCTGACATAGTATTCAATTAACAATTCCTCACGACCGAACCTGTTTTGCAAACTCTGAATGACCTTGTCGTAATTTTGTGCTGTAGGAGGATAACTGTTTACTACTTCCCAGACTCTGGTACCTTGTACAATGGATTGCAGTAGGTATTGAAATTTGTCCTCTTTGTCAATGTCCTTGTCTTCGTGTATTCTCTTAAACTGTCCCCAGAAACCTAGACATTCGCTAATCTGTCCTCCAAATTTCTTAAGCTCTAATTTGGGTAGTTTCAGTTTTTTGCATGAATTAACACAACCAGTTGAACTATTACTGCTGCCTTGTTCACTTTTTTTCTCGTACTGTGACTTAATGAGCTGCTCGTATAACACTTGCACTTCGTCCCACATTGACTTATATTCTTCTATGCTGTTATATTCACTTTCATATACACTTACGTCAATTGCTTCTACTTCTTCTGCCAACTGCTCTAGAATCTTTGTATCGTAATCAGCAAGTTCTGTACTCAGCCTATTTAACTTCGTAATATACACTCTTACTTTTTCTTCATTCGGATCACTCTGCTTCAATTCTTCTTTTGCACTAATGATAGTCCTTGTATACAATGTACGAATGGGTTTCCGTAATGCAATTAACTTATCCATCGTGGTTTCACTAGTTACACTATCACTTCGCAATATATAAAATGCGAAACTCTATGCCCCACGCTGATGCGCCAAAAATGTTAAATCTAATTATTGCGAAGCGTAAGTACTTTACTGTAATTTCACCAATTACACTCTAATAGTTGCTACCAACAACCTAACTATATTTTCCACCAGATTCCAATCCACGTGCAGACAATAATTGTGTTTGGTCTCGAACATTCATAACAAAAAAACACTGTTCCCACGTTGGATAGATCATGCATTTATTCTCAACATTCAACTACTTGGCACAATATCTATTATACATCTTCTTAATATAGCCAAAACTCATTCCAATAATCTCTAGGCAAGACAAACATTATTTTCCTAGAAAACAGAAGTTCCATGAAACAAAAATGTCCCACTTCCACTATACTGTAATGTCTTTCTTCTTCTTCTTTTTTACTGTTCTACATTCGTTCTTCTCAGAACGCTACACTAATATAATATCCCCAACATTCACAATTTGCTTGATATACTCCTGAAAGAGTCCATTCATCAAAAAAAAAAAAAAAAAAAAATGTATACAGACTACAACTTTTCAAAACTTACCGACAACTTTATGCAAAAATTTTTCTGCAAAATCGAGACTCGTCACTCAACACGATCCTATCATTCATGAGGATTCCATGCTACCCGAGTGAGACACCACTCCATACACTGTCGTTTATGCACTGGTGTTATTGGAAAACTACACAGGGGGTATAAGGTGTTCTACAGAGTTTATTATTTTATTTGGATGGCAGTCATGACAGGTTACGTAATGCTTCACACACAATGCGACGATTCTCCCGTGTTGTGATCGGTGGTGATCGACCAGAACCTTCATGTCATGCTTGTTGTTTTTATGCATCCGCTAGCTCCAACATCGGGCCACAGTTACAACAGAATGTTACACATGATTTTCAATCGCACGAAATATCCAACCGGACTCGTGGTGACGCATTTCGAACGCTGTCAAATGCTGGTAATTCCGTCTAATGCGGCGACAAGGTGTTATGTGTTTCTCGACTTTCTTGCACTGTGTTGTTCGTGTTGTTCCTGATTTTTGAATCTCTAATCATCTGCACATCCTCCATAGCGTTACAAATTTACTGAATCACAGTTGGCTTGGACGACTCCTTCCTGGCTTTTTTTTTCAGTGAGTGTTATTGCTGGTGGTAAGGCAAGGCTCCAAAATTTTTACAATTTCTCTTATTTCTAAATCGTTGAATGGGATTGATTTTGAGCCTTTTCTGAGTGCATTCGATAGCAAGATTGACCGGAGTGGAATTATACACGTGCACGAAGTCCAACGTCGTTGACATTGACTAATGAGCAACTTCCTATTTTAACTTCAACACTGTTATTTATATTTGATTTCTTCGTGTTTAAAAATAGGCCTATAATTGGATAACCACTTCGCTTTTCTATAAATGGAAGTTATAAAGTTCCTATCAGGAACTATGAATCATATAGGGACGCCTTCTTTATGCACTTTCGGTAAACCAAAGATTAGTAGCAGAAATGGGGGATGTGTTTTTAGACTTAGCTAGTTTTTCATCTATGACCTACTACGATTCATCCAATAAGTTATTGACTTTCCTTGAACTTCACTGAAAGAATAGGAATGTAGTTGTTTTTAATTTTAGTTCTTAATTTTTGCGTAATCCTATCTGTCTAAATTAGTAAACGTAACTTCTTTATCTGATTTTATGTACCATCATTCCATTGTATCCAACCAATCTTTTAAACTCTGAAATTTCAGTTTTCTTAATTTTGGCTGATGATGTTGATGCTCTTTTTTTGTTAGAAAATTTCGTATAATCTGCCTACAGTTTGCTGTCATACGAAATAGTGCAAGACAAAATTCTAAGAAATGAGCTGAATTGCACGTGAGTTGCCCAGACTGCTGAGGAAGGTGTCAGGGAACACCGAAACAGTACAGTTAATAGTAAATTACTTTATTGTGATTTGTATTATTATTATTATTAACATGATTATTGTTTGGTTGATTTGAGTTGAATGTGTTTTCAACATCGAGGCTATATGAGACATTATTTACTGTTTAACGTAATATTCGAACCACTGCTCGGGTTTGTGTCAGAGGCAATTGGCCCCAGCAAGTATCACACTCACAGTATAAACGATTATTATTTGAACATATGCTAGTTTTTGATCTGATTCAGATTCACTTTTGACTCTAGAAAATAAGTAATGAGGCAAGATACGAAAAACAACTTCTAAAAATTCAACGGGTTTGTTGGTAAACATCACCCTTTATCTGAGCTATTTTGCAAATTGTGTATATACCGAAATGAATTGTCGTTTTGTTTATATAATTTGAAAAAGCACCATTTACTTGACAGCACTTAGTTTTACAGATAAAACATTTTTTGACCTCTAGGAAGGAAGGATTCATACTCCACACTTCATTCCTCCTACCAATTCATCTCACTATTATTTTATTAACAGCTGAACAGCATCATTGATCCTAAGAGAAGTGATCACAGCTCCCATAGTATGTGCAGTAGCGTTTTCTAATATAATGCAAAGGAGAACTGAATACCGCGAAATTATTGAAATTGTGCCTTCGTTCATTTTAATATTCACTGCATCTTACCAAGCACCTCAGAAATATGTTTTCCAGCTTACCATTCGTCTTCGAAACACATCAAATCAAACTAAAGAATCCGTTCGACAATGTATCTCTACTCTCATCCTAGTATAAATTCCATGAGCTCCTTCGTTTCTATGCGCCTTTGGCGTGGAAGACAAGGGAGCTCATGTGGTTCGGATTCCACGTTAATCAGTAGGTTCTGTCTCAAATAGCCTTGCTGCTGAAAGGGACGTTAAACTCAAAATCAAATCAAATCAATCAATTTATTCAATTTGCGAAAGAATGAAGTCGATTTGCCTCTGGAACATTGAGACTCCACATGGAAAAATTGCAAGAGATGAAACTATGTGCCTACAGTATCAGAATGGTTTAACAGGGTGTGGCACGTAAAACCTTCATAAGATGAAAGTAATCAATGATTAAACAAATTCAACACATAAAATGGAATGTAATGTTTTGAATATAATTACTCACCTTCACAGTAGGCGCTGAAAGTGTTCTCCACCCTGAAAGTATCCTCCGTATTTAGTAGATGTGTTCTGTTCCTGGAAGTATTTTGAACAAATCCTATACGCCGCAATTTTTCAATCAAGTCCTGTATGGTGCTTTTTGCTGGCGCAGACAGTTCTGGAAATTTCTCGTGAAACAAATTCTTTGTTTTCGCAAATGGTCCAGCACGAATGAACGCTTCAACAATGGCAAGACGCTCGGTTATTGAGTACGGCATTATCACACACTCACCCGACTTCACACAACGAGGCTTACTTCTCAGCTGGTTTGGACACGTTTCACTGGCTGCGGCTGCAGCTGCTTTACATGTGCACCTGCAGGTTACGTGTCTTGATCCCGGCTCGACACGCCATCTCTTGGTAGGAAACTGAAAGTAATTTAATTGTCGCCAAAATTGCAATATATCATGATATTACGACGGGCCGGTTTTACGTGCCGCACCCTGTATAGGAACAACAGCTCAATAGAAAACTATTTTTATTTTTATTTCTGAAAGGTAAGAGAAGTAATTCTCTTACTGAACTGAGCGAATCCTGTTTTATCTGTTATTATGAGGGGTAGGCGTCAAGCGTTTATTTTCTCTTGTAGTTTCTTCAGCCCACTGTTAATTTTCGTACTGTATCTGGTGTTTCATTTAATATTAGCTAAAAGCAAGTGTTCAACTACACCAAGTGGAATTTAGTAACAGTTATAAAAGTAGACAATTAACTCAAAACTCGATACAACTATATACAGGATGCGGAAAAAGTCCCGGAACGGTCCATTATCTCGCGAAATATACATCAACAAAACAAACAAAAACACGTGTTAAATAGTTTTGAAAAACTATCCAATGATACCAAACGCAACCCCTATTCCCACTCCTTTCGGGGATACGGAGGGTAACTTCAAAATTTTAAATGGGAACCCTTATTTCTTATTGCACACTTGGATTCTCCAGAAAAAAGGATAGGGATTTGACCCAGAATTGAAAACAGTGCCTTCATGGATGGCGATTGAATCGACACACTAAAAAGGGGGTACCAAAACGTTATGAAAATGCCAATTGTTAGTCCTGTTCTCTGTGGTCATACGGTTAGCGTCCTGGACTGCGGAGTCAGAGATCGTCAGTTGAATACCAGCTCAAGGTAACCTTTTTTTCTTTTGTTATTTCACCAAATAATAAGTCCATATGTTTTAACTTCAAGTAGAACTTTATTCAAGTTACATACAATACAAATTTCGATAAATGTTTTGCAAACTAGCTTTATGAGGTGGTTCCTAGTAATAGTGTTATTAGCATTAGAGTTCATAGAGTTATTTACAACAAAAACAAACCTTGCAAATTAATAAATTATGAACAAATACATTATTTTTATCGCAGTTAAAATAAACGAATTCATTATTTGGGTACAAAAAATACACATAAAAATGTTACTGTGAGCGGTAATCTAACTCAGGACCTCTGACTCCGCAGTTCAGTACGCTAACAGCATGGCCACAGAGTACAGGTCTGACAATTTCCATTTCCATAACGTTTTGCTACCTCCCTGTTTTGTGAGTTGATTTAAGCGCTATCTGTGAAGGCACTGTTTTCAATTCTGGGTCAAATCACTGTCTCTTTTTCTGAAGAATCCAAATGTGCAATAAGAAATGGGCGTTCCCACTTAAAATTTTGAAGTTACCCCCCGGTACCTCCGAAAGGGGTGGGGACAGGAGGTTGCGTTTGGTATCATTGGATAGTTTTTTTCAAAACTATTAACATGTGTTTTTGTTTGATTTGCTGATCTGTATATTTCGCGAGATATTATACCGTTTCGGGACTTTTTCCGCACACTGTATATTCTTTTTGGCATTGACGTGTCTTTGCAGGTCACCCAGTGACTCAACTCTTTGAATCTTTATTTGCCTTACAATATCCCCTCTTTTTATTAATATATCTAACTCCTCATTGTGTCTTATGCGCCAGATTCCATCTTGCCGTACATATTTATATATTTTCATTAGAATGTTTTCAAGCTCATTTCGTATTTCCTTGTGTAAACCCATATCTCTGCCCCATAGGTCACCATGGGTCTCATGACTGTGCGAATGTACGAGTGTACAATACTTTGACTCTTTTACAAACTAATTTACTTCTCGGAAGACTAAGACTTGCATAATAAGCTTTGCTTCCGACTTGCATTCTATACTGCATATTAATATATACCGAATCCATTTCTTTTTGTTCATCCCATTGCTTGTCTGTACTATCTTTATCTAAATTTAATTCGGATCCTTGGTTCCGATGAATTTTCTTTTCTATAAACGTTTACGTCTCTCTATAAACAAAGAAATTTTGTGCAAAATGTTGGTTTGTTTCATGGAATACTAAGATTCACTTAGGTGTTGTGATAGTTCTGAAACCGCCTGATTCTTATCTTAGAGTCTTTAATATGAATATGTTACATTCTAGAGTCAATGTTTCTCTTCGTCATACAATTTCTTTTTTTCCTCTCTTATTCGGATAGCTTTATTCTGCGTCCAGGTGTTGATCAAATATCTACAATAGTTCAGTGTTATTGTTATTATACCTTTTGTGTGTAACTGGTCTAGCCAAAGTGTCTTGATCATTAGTAAATGTTTGCTAGGGAATTTATCGATACTTTTATTAGATAATACACGAGGCTTAAGATGGAGTCTCTAATCTTAATATTGTGATTACTCTTCTAGTGTCTTAATAACCTAAATGCCAGCTGCTACTGTACAATTCTCAGTCATAATAATTCTGTGTTATATCTCCATCTCCACAGGACAACTCCATCAACTAATAGAAAACCTCACGTTGTCTCCACTATATTTATTCATGCTTCCATTTCTTCTGGCAGCTACTATTTCTGATAATAAACCTCAATCAATTATTATACAGTTATTCTAGCTTTTACATTCAATATCACAACTACTTCAACACGAAAAACATATTAACAACATCGCAAAACGTAATTTAAAATTTCGTTTTCCCCTTTATAGTACAGTCACTATTTTAAAAACGTTTATTATCCATCGCGAATTCCACCCGACATGCAGGATGTTAGTGGACCTGGCCACATGATTTGTGGTACACTCGTATGAAATGCTCTAGAACCTGTAAGACTGTCTGGCCCTGAACTCAGTGAAAGACTACCAGTTTTCCTCTCTATATTCAAACGTGGCTTTTTTTTTTAACTCCCTATCTCCAAATAGCTAATGCACACAGTTCAGGGTTTGTACCTTGGTGAGAATACAAAGCCTCACATATAAATCGAAGGAATGGCTCGGATTCTACTTCAAGAGTTAACTCCCAGTCACCTACAGCCGTGGTGCTGAGGACATTAAATTCCGACAAGTCAATCAAATAAGGGAAATGTATACTTGTAAGATTCTCTGTGGTGAGTTTCATAGTTGTCAATTGAAAACTAGAAATAGAAAGACATATCAAGATTCAATATGGACAAATATAACAGAAACTTCGGATTTGTGGTTATAAAATATCAAGTAGACTATCTACTAGGGTCAGTCAAAAAGTTAATTGCATTACTTCAGAAATTAAAACAGGATAGAAATTTTACAATAACTTTATTTGTACCGTAAAGTTCCATTCACAATCTACTTTTCAATGTAATTACCTCTGTTATTTAAGCATTTGTCGAGGCGTGGTACAAGTTTTTCTATGCCTTCTGCAAAGAAATCCTATCCAATGCCCGATAACTATTCTTGGGCTGCAGCTTTCACCTCGTCATCCGAGTGGTATCGTAATCTTGAAAGTTCGGCTCTTATGGAACCAAACACATGGAAGTCTCACGGTGAATGGTCTGGGCTATAAGGACGGTGATCCCACACTTCCCACCTAAACTTTGTCAGAAGTTCGCACGTTTGTTGTGTTGCATGTAGTCTTGCACAATGCCTTTAGACAATTTACTTGGCCGTCGACTTTTAAATGCTGATAAATTTCAGTGCAGTTACGCCTTTTCGCCCACAAAAAACGAATCACTGCATGCATTTCCAATTTGGACGCCACTTACAGCTGTCGACACGTTATTACAACTAATTATCAGAGCACCTCCACTTGCCTCGTGAAAGAAGCTATGTCACACGATACAGCTACATGTCTGCAGTGTTGATACACAATTTCATCAAAGTAGCCTTTAACTGAAAATATTTACGAAGAAGTGCAACTAACTTTCTGACTGACCCACGTATTTATAGAAGCTATAGGGCACGTATTCATAAGAAAAGTAACTCACTTTGTGCCTGCCTCTATGTTTAATATTTTAATTGAATATTTTCTTCCTCTCTGGGAATGTCAGCAGCATCACTTTTATTACTGTGTCACCGGATTCTTACTTTTATATGTCATGCAAAAATTCTTTAACTTACAAATTGGCTAAGTCACTAACATCTTTCATTTCTGACACCACACCTTTTGAATACTCCATCAAGAATGGTATGGAAGTCATTCCAGACATCACATCACTAGTTAATTTACATCTACCTTCGCTGGACGTCAAAGCTGTGTTTACTTCAATACTACTCAATTTAGCTATATCCTGTACATAGAGGAAACTAAGAGAAACAAGGTATCCGATCTCATCATTTATGAAGTCATAAAACTCCTTTAAAGCTATCTCGACAATAATAATCTAATTTGAAGAATATATTCACAACCAAAAAGATCCTGGGATGAGAAGCCCATTTTCTCCTCTACTTAACTATATAGTTATGGATAATTTCGAAAAGAAAATTCTTAGCCATGAGTGCAGGAGAACCCACTCCTCCTGCAAGGCGGTTCCAAGTGCGGCAGGTAAATTTGAACGAGTTGGTCTGGATTTTAAACGCCGCTCCAATTCATCCCACAGATGTTCCATGGCGATTGAGAAGGCCACTGGAGTCGTTGCACATTGTTCCCGTAATACCACAACATAACATTGACAGCTTTATGGCAAGGGGCATTATCATCTTGATAGTAACATCGGTCCATTCCAAAGAATTTCCACAATGCGGGAAGCACTGAATTGTCCAAAACTTCCACTCTTCGTGTTACCAGGTACAACAACAAGCGGGCCTAAGCCGAACCCACATCATTATACCATCACAACCAAATTTCACTGTTGGCACAATGCAGTCTGGTAAGAATCGTTCCCCGGGTTGTCGCCACACCCACACTCGACCATCTGACATGAACACGTGTAGCGTGATTCATCATTCCATAACACATGTTTCCATTGGTCTAGGGTCCAATTTCGATAAGCCTTCCACCATGCCAACCTCCTGGCTTTATTTGTTGGAGTGATATGTGGCGTGTGGGCACCTGCTCCACCATGGAAACCAAGTGCAAGAAGTTCTGTCCTGACAGTGTTCAGTGAAACTGATGTGCCCGATGCAGTGTGGAACTTCGGTTGGATGACAGATGCAGTTTGACGGGGACTGCTGGATACCACTCGTTTCAGCAATTTCCGGTCTCTGTTCGTCAATTTTTTGGGTCGTCCGGGTTGTTTAGGAACACTGATGACACCGTGACGTTTCCATTTCAGGATTACATCAACCCACCGCTGATTTTGGGTGGCCTAATTGGGCACTAACGGCACGATTCGACAAACCCGCATTATGAAAACCGATGCCGACTTCCCTATCGAATTCACTAAATTCTTATCTGTGTACCATTCTCAGTCAAATGGACTCCTCGCATGACGTACGATCACTGATAATGCGTTCTGCACTTAAACAAATGACTGGCGTCGTGCAAGTTGCTCTGGATTCCTTACGACGATGTCCTAGCAGAATGACCGGTGACTTTTTGGTAGATAGTGTATGTTGAGAATTTTTTGATCTACAAAGATAAGAACACTTTCTCAGACCTAATCAAAGAATTCAAGGGCATTCGCAATAGTATAAAATTCATCACAGAAGAAAATTCAGAAAACAGCATTAACTTTCTGGACCTCCACATTTATAGGAAGCACAACAAATTCTTCATTTCGGTTCATGAAAAAAAAAATAAATAAAAACTCGGATTTTATTATTTTTCTTTTTTCACAAAGAATCGGCAAATTTGCACCCCATCAAAGAAATTATTTGGAAAAAACTTCTTTTGAGGGTCTTCAGCTATTCTACAAAAGGAACACAACTCAATGAGAAGATCGAAACACTTTTTGAATAAGGAAGAAAAATGACTAGAAAAAATGGAAAAGCTCAGCATGGGGATATTATTATTTAAAACAAAAATAAACACGAAAGTTGACAAAAAATTGGTTTCTTATCTCTCTGGCCAGGCATTTCTGAAAGGTTAAAGAAAATAGGCAATGCCTTTGGAATTAATTTCTCGTAAAATCTGGTACCACTTTCGAAAGTTTCTCATCAACATACAAAAATAATTTTAAAGATGAATTGGTTTCAGGGATCTACAATATTTCGTGTGAATGTAATGAATCCTATATTGGTATGACTAAAGGAATATTTCAACCAAGGTTAAAGAATATATCAAGAAAGGGAGACCCCTCCCACTTCCGGTCTCTCAAATCATCTGCAAGATACAGGACATAACATAGAATGCACTACGTTTTCATACCTTATTCCAATAAGGCAGAAAGAAATGTTTTTGAGTCCATTTTCATCAGACCCAAAAGACCTAAACTCAGCTTAGATAAGGACATCCTAGATCACAGATGAAACAACTTCTCATCAACATCTCAAGAAAAACATAAAATTAATGGAAATATTTATTTATATTTTATTGCATTATTTATATTTTTGTCACGGATTGTTTCCAGTTTACACAACTTCACCGTTAAGATTCACAGTCTTATCAAGGACCTAAACAGAATCTCAATAAATGTTTTCTGAGGATATTTTACATTACTTCAAACATTGGATCTGGACACACTGCCTTCGCTTGGAGCTGAATCGTCAATTGAAAATTATTTCACAAATTCACACTTTGATTATAACAAAAATTTAAACTAGCTTTCAGAATAAATCTAATTGACAAACTACACAAGCTACAATAAGTGTTCAATTACGTTAGTCCAAAAATTCACTAAATTTGCGGAATGTTAAATCTGCCAGTGGAATTAGTGTTTACAACAGCCGAAAATGAATTGAGGAACATCCACATTGAACATAAATTAAAGACATATTGTGGAAGTCCGCTGTTAATGTAAATGGTATTTTTTATAAACATAGAGAATTGACGTAAAATACACAATTATTAATCATCATCATCATAGATATTCTGCCCTTATTGGCAGGTCATTTGCCGCAATTATTAAGGGTAATCAAAAATCAAAATTAAGTTACTGAATACCTTGCACTAATTGTTAATTAAAGAAAACAAGATTTACAATAGGAAATATACGACGGTGGTTGAGCATGGTCCGCTCCTGACCCATTTCTAGTGATAGTAAAGACTTGTAATTTTATACATAATATTGAGCATACTTTAGACTAATATCCACAAAGTTTCAAGACTTTACAACAATTTCTCTTTTTTTGTTACAGGCTGGTGATCAGTAAGAAGTGTAGCCACATTTGAAGAAATGGAAATATCAGAGGTCCGAGCAGTGATAAAATATTGACTCAAGAAAAATCTATCACCGAAGGACATGCAGATATGGTGGGAACTCTTGGAGATTCTAGCCCATATGACCTAGTGAAGAGATGATGCCATGAATTTTAAATGTGGTTGACTGACCTCTAAAGATGAGCCGCTGCAACGTGACCACATCAGAAATGATTACAAGAGTGCATGCCGTGATTTTAGTAGAACGGTGAGTGACTGTCTGCCATATAGCTGAGACATGTGGCATCTCAACTGGCAGTGTGCATTCCATTCTACATAAACATTTGTTAATGAAAAAAATCTCTGCACGTTGAGTGCCACCGATGCTGACGGCCCAGTAAAAAAGGACACGTTGTGTGACAAGTCAGAACCTGATATGGACCGGTTATACAGTAATAAAAATGGTGCTGATATTCCCTGAGAAAAAGAAACTATTCCGTTCTAGTAATAAACGCAGAGCACAAGGTGAGCCACTTTTCTTACCAAGTAGACTATTTTGTTTTCCTTGCCTCAAGACCAGTGCTTAAAGTGACATCAGATGAGGTGACGGTATGGAACAAATATGACCACTTAGAGCAGTAATTTAGACAGAACCCTAAATACCATCCTTACTACTGACATTTTTGCACAATTTTTTATGTGAAGAATACATAGAAAAAAGGGAGATACATCGAAATAGAGAGAAAGAGAGAGAGAGAGAGAGAGAGAGGTCTAATATAGTAAATGTTTTACTCCCCACTATCATCAGCCTAACAGAAATAAAATTTATAAAATAATTTTGTTTTTCTAATATTTTGTTTGAGCATATCGGCGATCTAAATTTGGAAGAACGAGGATGGTACGTTTACTAAAACATTGCATTTATAAAAGTAACCAAGTAAGTTCTGTCGCTTTTTGTGGAGGTCTATGTTCAATTCGCCGTCACACCGTGAGTTGAATGCGAATGGAGATAAGGCGAAGGTCAGCTGTTGGTGCGGGTATATCCAACATACTACCTGGTTGTGGCAGTTCAGTTACACCGTGAACTTGCGTAACGACACAGTGAACATGGATCTTCCCAGCGCTGTAGCTTAGATAGCAATAACACGAGTATATGGGCTCCCGTAGAAAAAGTTGTTTTTCTAATTCTTAAGCCCCCTCTTTTGATCTTTCTCTTATTCTTTATGGGCCCTCCAGCACAGCAAGGTCTTTGGGGTCGTTAGTTACGCCCCTGGGCCCGTTCCATACATGACAAATTAATGAAGGGGACAATATTGATAAACCTATAAAAGCCATAAGAATGAATATTATTTCTAGGGTCCCTCGTAGCAATTGAGGCGAACAGTGGCCAGACATGTGAGGAACTTGGATTATAACTCAGTGTGAGTGAAGAAACCATTCGGCAGAACCTCCATCAACTTGGGAAGCACTACTGGTTGGGTCGATGGGTCCCACATGATTTGAATCCGGGCCAGAAGGCAACGCGAGCAGACACCTGTGTTTCTTTGATGTCTCGACTGAGGAAGGAGCCATTTCTGGACAGAGTATTGACATGTGATGAGAAGTTGTCCTGTACGAAGCTCCACGGCACTTTCATCATTGCTTAGCATCCCATGAACCGGTTCCAAAGCAGCCGAAACCATCACTACGCCAGAAGGTCCTTCTGTGTGTTTGGTGGACTGCTTGCAACTTCGTGCATCGGGAACTGCTACCAGCCGGTCAGAACATCAATGCAACTTTGTATTGTCAGCAGTTGAGCCGTGTTCAAGAAAAACTCAACACTCTGGAGCCAGCACTTCAGAATTGCAAAGGGATTATCCTGTTACAGGACAACGCTAAGCCCCACGTGGCTAGGATGACCTGGGATACCATTCTACGCCTTGGATGGGAAAATGCTATTGCATCCGCTATAGTTTCATGATATTGCACCGTCCGATTATCTCCTGCTCCGTTCCTTGGATAATCACCTTAGAGGACGCAAAATGAACTTGATATCCTCTTCGCTTCACGGCCCACCAAATTCTACCGCGACGGAATCCATGGCCTTCCAGAACGTTGTAGAAGGTCGTCGATGCTGACAGGGACTATTTTTTATTTTCCAGCTACGTCTTAGATGACATATCGATGTTCGAAGGTGGTGGGTGAAAAAGCGAGAGAACTTTTTTGGTTAACTTCATACAATAACATAGTGATCCAACGTGGCTTTCAAGTCGATTAAAACAAACAAACAAAGAAAAAACATATATGCCCATAACTTTTTCGTCTCGTTTTTAAGGCTTTGTAGGCACTTTCGTCTCGTCTCTAGTATCTAGTTATTTAATGATTATTTCCAATCTCATTTCTATTTTCAAAAGCTTCATCTGGTCTCGTCTCGTCTCCTGATCAACACTAATTTTCTTATAGTTGTAAACACAGAAGTTCAGACATTGTGAAAAGAATAATTTTGAATTTAAAAAAAGTCAATGCCAGGGGTGGATCCATGTTAAACTTTTTTGTCGGGCGATACGGTAGTTGGAATTTTTGAAGGGGGATGTTTGCAATTGCTCGCACAAATGTTGAAAAATTCAAGAGAACAAATTCTGCTATTAAATAGAGTGATATGGAACTATTATTTCTTAGGAAGCAGCACAAACGAAATCTTTGACAGTACAAACATATTTGTTGACTCAATGTCAACGTCATGCTTATTTCTATGTGTAAAATCTGTTTTTTCCTAAGCGCAAATTGCAATTTAAATGTTATTTTTACCGGTATGCCATACCGGCCGATTTTCTAACTTTCGGATGCATAACCGGCTCATACCGGCTCACTTTAAGCACTGCTCAAGACACAAACAAATCAATAGCCTCGATAAAAGTAACATCAAAATAACGATGTTATTTTTTAATGGCTGAATTAAACTATAATATTAGCTTAAGGAGTTAGAGTAATTCTTTAGTAAGTTTTACATAAAATATATAGTAAGTAGAAGTTAATTTCGCAGATTACACTCGGTTCGATTCTATTCTCGACTGATGGATTCATATTTTTAATATAAGTTACAATAGTGGAAAGCCCCGTGAAACACAGGTAAAAGCTACTTAAAATGAGCATATACCTTTAATAATAATAAACGGTAACATTGTCATTTATCTTGAATGCATAGTTCTTTTTATACGCAACTCCTTATCCGTTATCACACTATGTTGTACACATTGCCATGTTAGTATAAGGACGAAACATGGCTGAGTATTTAAAATAACTACGCAGTCAACGTAAATAACAATTTTATTATGTATATTTTAATTTTTTATACCTTTACTGATTTTAGGCTCAACTTACACAGTCGTAGTCCTCTTCGTAAAATTTGACTCCAGGTGCCGTTGAATCTTCCTTCAGGTGAAGTTGGCCGGCCGTACATTTTCCCTCCTGCTTTTGCAACCGGGCTTGGGACCGGCTTAGGCGAGTTAAAAATGTACTGCAGACACCTCTGCAGTTTTCCTTAAAAATAAAACATACATTAACTAAACACTAAATAAAATAGAAGTCACAAAAGAATATTACATATATTTCATTTATGTGTTTTTATTCATAGAGTATGTGTTTGTTTGTGTTTCGACTCTTAAGTTGTTTTCGGTGCAACTGTAGACTAAACTTTGCAAAATGAATTCCGATTATTAAAGGACATTAACTATTCATTCCTGTTACTGAATTGGTTTCATTGATTAATGCTAAAAAAGTGAAATATTAATAAGGTACAAGATCGGAAAACTTAATAATAATTCATTAGCTCATGCCATCAGGTCTCATTGCTAGTACGATAAAACCATCATATTCTTTTGCAACATCTATTTTCCTTACAGACCTAATGTACTACACACTACGTATTATGTAATAATAATAATAATAATAATAATAATAATAATAATAATAATAATAATAATAATAATAATAATAATAATAATAATAATAATAATAATAATAATAATAATAATAAATAAATAAATAAATAAATAAATAAATAAATAAATAAGAACTGAAAACTCTAAGGCGACGACCGCGGAGATTTTTTTAGATTTAAAATTATGAAATATAACAGAGGTTTTCAATATATACACAGAGATCGGCGTATATTTTTAAGACTCTTTTCCTTACTTGGGAAATCCACCTTCAAATAAAGGTAAAAATGAAAATCCTATCCTTGCTTATATTTATGGTGTCTAATTATTTGAAAGGAAGGGACAAGCGTATGTCTAGATGGAGAGAAAATCGAAGACGTTAAGACATTCGCTTATTTACGAAGTCTATTATCCTCGGATGGAAGAAGTGAAAAAGACGTAAATTCAAAAATAGCGCAGGTTACACAAACATTCAATATAAAAAGAGGACTACTAACATTAAGAAATGTGTCGTTGGACGTTCGAAAACGATTTATTAAGACTCTGGTATGGAGCGTGACGCTTTACGAATCAGAAACGTGGACATTGGGAAAAGCTGAAATATCCAAGCTGGAAGCATTTGAAATGTGGTGTTGGTGCAGAATGCTATACATATAATGGATCGAAAGGAAAAGGAATGAAGACATACTAAAGGAAGCTAATGAAGGACGACAGATCTTGAAGATAATAGGAAAAAAAGAAACAGCATGCTTGGCCATTTTATTCGACACTCCGATTGGATTACCGTGTTGATAAAGGAAAAGGCAGAAGGAAAACCAAGAAGAGAAAGCCAAGGATAGAATATCTAGATGCCGTTACGAAGAGACCTTATCAAAGTATAAAACAGGTTTTTCAAAGGAGGGAAAAGTTTTAAAATTTCCATGTTGCCAACCAGCCTATGGTTAAGAACAAAAAGAAGAAGAATTACTTGGTACACACAGTGCAACCAATCGTCAACCCTCAATCGTTTATTAGCCATCTCCACTGGTTAGCGGCTAGAGTGCGCGCCTTTAGTATATGTGATCTCGAGTTCGATTCTCGGTGGGAGGGCTTTGAAATTTGATCGTTTTACGGAAATGTGTATTGCACCTTATAGGTCTACATCTCATATAGCCCCGGTGATCAAAATGGATGCTGAATCAACAAATCAACGGTTTAACTCAGTAATTACTAGAAAATGTGAGTTTAGGTTTATCTCGGATCACAAAGAACCTGGGTAATCGCTATTTATTATTATTATTATAATTATTATTAAACTTAATCTATTACCAGTCCCCTATATACTAGATAAATGCTATGATGATATCTTTCTTCTTTCTCATTCCTGGAAAAGCCACAAAACACAAACATGAAACAAGAATACCAAGATTATAGCAAAATAACACTTAACGAAACGTTTAGTTAGAATGTTTGCTAAACTACGAGTTTTAATTTTAGTTTTAACCAAATATTTTAACTATTGTACCTTCATAACTATTTGCTAAGCAGTGAGTTGTTGCACAAGTAATGCAGGATTTGGGGTACCTCAATGTAAAACATGACTGTGATCATAGTGATGTTATCTATATATACCGTGTTATATATCGTTCAACAGCTTATGTGTTACTTATTTTAGCTATACACCTCGTAGAAAGTATGGATTGTGTTTCCGTTTTGTGTATTGAAACCATTCCTGTCGAATCTACCTCCACGAATTTAAACTTCAGTGTAGCATACATAAATAACTGAGCAGCATGTCAGCTCTGTCATCGGTATTTCAGCCTGAAGATACAGTAAGTCTCGAACATTGGTTTAATGCTGGTTACAAAGTAAAGAACATCCAGACCCAGGGACAACGATGCGAGAAGTTGTACGGAATTTTCGTCGCATGGCATTGGAAAAATTATGAAATGTCTAAAAGATGGACACATTCGTAGTACAAGAATGTACAAAGAATCGAACAAATTGGTACTTTTAATTAAGAAAAACAAAAGACTGGAGGCTTTCTAAATATAGTTTGAAAAAGAGTAGAGAAACTTACCTAGGTTGAACGGGAAACGAATGAGAAAGTGTTAGAAATAGTGAAGGGAGAAAAGTACAATTTAGAGGTAGAGAAACTGGTTGGAACATTCGCTGAGAAGGCATTATATCATGAAGGACATAATAGAAACTAGAATGAAGTGGAAAACGGAGAGCGAAAGAGCCTACAGCTGATGGACGGTATTAAAGAGAAAATTCCTACGTCAAGACGAAGAGATTAGCTCAAGAACGTGATGCATGGAAGCTTTTTTATTGCAGCAAACTACCTGCAATAGTGGCAGAATATCTGATTATGAAATAAAATGAATGAAATATTTTTCAGTTTTACGTCCCACGGATGTGCCGGCGAGGCTAAAGGAGACTGTGATGATGAGAAATGGATGGAATGGTGGAATGAAGAAAGTGGGAGGAAACAGCAGAATCACACACGGTGTTTGTCTACCATGTGTGAGCTGGGATCGAACCAGGGACCCCTTGCACCAGAGGTGAACGCTCTACCACTGAATCTTGATTATGATGGTACACGCTGCTCCTGCACAATAAAACAGATTCGGTTTTAGAACGCGTTGAAGATCTTGTATGACATTTCGCGCAATAGCTAGATTGCGCTTCTGCTCCTAAACATTTTCTAAAACAACAGTTATACCCGAAGATCATGACAACTATGTAGTGATCTTTAAATGGAGTGAACTCCTCAATCCGCGCGAATCCATCACGATTGAAAATTATCAAGAAATTGACCAAATGCATCAAACTTTCAACGCTTATGGGCAGCATTGTTGAACATAAAGGGCTCAGTCATGTTAGTAACACTAGTGCCGTACAGATGATGTTACAGAACACTTATTAGGATACGAAACTCAACATATCGTCCAACATATTCGTCAGACCTCTCGCCCACTATCACCTTTTTCTAATTAATTTCGTTCAGTTTCATGTAAGTTATGGCCATCATTACCATAACCAAGATCCAAGATCCTGCGAACCAAGATCCTGCATTACTTTGCACCAATCTAATAGGAAATTAAAGAAGATTACAATACTTACGATATCAGTCATCAATAAATATACCTTTTAAATAGTTTCTTCCTATGAAGAACTCCAGAACAAACTGAAAAATTAGTCTCAGCAAAAAAGATTATTTATTTAAATAGCCAAGGAGTAAAGCAAGATTATTTGAAGAGAGAAACGGAACAAAATGAGACCTATAATACACAATATGTCAACTGAAAGTTTTACTGAACAAATAAACAGAATATATAATGACGAACACAGGCGGACTCTCAACATGCGGCGACAAACACCTTATGCAAACTGGGCAAACCCCAAAAGACTAGACTGAAGATACACAAAACACATTTCAACTTAATAATTATATATGTAGGCAATTGACGATGTTGTTAATACACCACAGATCAAAGGTAGAAGCCAGAGAATAGGTTTCCATTTGATAGCAAAAGAGCATTGTATAAAATTAATACAATGGATTAACAAGTGACAAAATCTACTAAACTAAATTCTTTTAAAAGTAGCATATAGGGAAATTATATTATCGTATTACTTAGATAATTTAAGCAATATGAATAAAACCACACTATTACTTATTATGTTGAAAACTTTCTACGTGAAACATTACTTTTATTACAACCTTATATATATATATACCCATAATGACCTCATCAATATTAGAAACCATCAAAATATAAACATAGTTGAAAAACTTGTACAATTTATCTTTCATCAAAACAACACATGTAACCTTATTTACTGATATGCAATATAAATGAAATTTGAATAACAAAATTACCTCTAAATTACCAGTCTGCTGAAACGAAATTAAAATTTAGTTAAACAAGCTTATTATATTATTCTTCAATAGGAAGAAAGAGAGAGAGAATATAATTTTTCGTAGAAAGCGATGAAGTACCTACTTATTTACCATCTAATCTTACTTTAAACACACACACACACTAACTTGTTAGTATTCTTTAGCAAACCACGTCATATACAATTTATCCCACTTACTATTTTTTTTTAAAAAAAATACATACTCTTTTACAACAACACGAAATAAAAAACAGCATATACCTGGAAATAACTGCGATTTGTTCTAATTTTACAACGCTATGAATGCAAAAAGCAAAATCCAGTTCATTCATTCATAAGACTACTTGTTTTAATACTAATTTTAAAAGTGCGCCAAACAACATTATACCAAATAACTCAATTTTACATTAACATATTTTTATATCTGCTCCAATGTTACTGGATACTTTTTTATTTACAAGCATTATGTGAATAATGTTGAAATTATAATTTCCTATTTTATTCCAAGTAACCGATTCTTACGATGACCTCTACATCTATCTATCTACCTACCTCTACACTACATCCTATTTTAGCCCGAGTGAACAATTCTTAGGATTTAAGACTGTCTCTGTATTTACCTACCTACCAACACACTTACAAACTATATTTATGGTATATCTTATTTTGGCCCTATGTCTATTTTTTCAACCTCTAGGTTAATAGTTTTGGAGTATCAAACGTAGAAACATCAAGGGTAACCGTAGAGCTCACCAGGTGTGATCTAATGCTGTAAATCGCTTTCTCGAGGCTTCAGCCACAATTTGTCATCGAATGAATGATCTCTACAGCGAGAACTTAATGAATGATAGTTGTGTGTACGAGGGCACAGAAAGTTTTAAAAGGGACGTACCAAGGTAAATGGCAATGGTAGTCACTGGCGGAAATCTGTGACGATGTGGTTGATTAAAGGCGTAGATTTTTGTCTTCTGAAATATCTGCTGTCTTCCCTGAAATTTCAAGATCAGATCTCTATGGCTCTTTGACTGTAATGCTTGAGTACAAGAAACTTTGTCCACTGTGAGTTCCAAATATTGATTACTGATCACCACAAGTCTCAGCAAATAGACTCGGCCTTGAAATTTTTGGAACGCTACGACGCGAAAGGATAGAGTTTCCTGAACAAAACTGCTACGAGAGACGAGATGTATGTGCAGTTCAAAATTATAGAGATGAAAGTCCATCCCAAAGCTAACAAAGGCTTATGGCGTCTATAGCTAAGTGATCAGAAAGAAATCTACTTTGTGGAGGGCATAAGGAACTCTTGCCAAGGTATGATAAATACTTTAATCACAACGGCAGCTATGTAGAAATAGCATAGGATTGCTCCTATGTGATATATCAGAGTGTGGTGTCTTGAGTTAGCAACATTAGGACAATGTTTAGCAAGTGAAAAATAAAGTGTTGTTCGAAGATTTATAAGTTTCTTAAGAGGAATATTTAAATTTGGAGCAAAGATATGTATCTTGGTTGGCATTGCCACAATTTTTAGTTGAGTATCAGCAAAGTTAAAAACAATACACTTTAGAAGTTGCGTCAAAATGATTCAGTGGATTATTCGTACCGGTTCTTCATAGCAAGTTAATGAATTTACAAATGTGCTGAGGATTCGTATATCAGTTGCAGGGCCCCATTGAACTGAGAAGAAATTTTGAATTCAGGTAAGGTGAACAAATAAAACAGATTTAAAAAGTAAACGACCCGTGATTCAGTGGGGAATCCATACTAGTTTTTATTTTTTATATCAAGTAAAGCAGTATTAACAAAGTAGCATTGTATAGATATATAGCTCACAGGCATCTTTACCTGACATGGAAATTTAAAGGCAGTAATTCAAGATTTATTAACACTATTTCTACAGTAGATCAGAATGTGTAGTTCCACAAGCAGTTGATGTCTTAAAGAAACGTGTACTGAGAATGACCAAAGTTGGTCGTTGAAACGTTTATGTCAACTTGTTAAATGACTACTGATAAATCGATTTATTTTTATTAATTTTTATATTCATGTTCTTATTTGTACTTTACTAGAGATTGAAAAAATAGCCCTTGTGTGTGCTTATATAGTAATAACACAACATCAACAAGTTACAAAACAAAATACAATATCTTATTAAGATATTGTTTACATCTTCGTAAGTACAATGTTTGTTTTCCTTTCCAACAGAAAGTTTATCACAGACTATCCTGCTTTGACAGCTTAATTACTCACTTCACAAAATTCACTGTTAAGGTACATTCAATATTTAAAAGCAGGAGTAAACATTTGAGTTAAGTACTAAACCATATTACTAATAACTAGTAAAGTTAACAAAGAAGTTAGTTAAACAAAAACATTGATATATACAAATTGAAAATATAAAATAAAAATATGAACGAACAAAACAACACATTTAAATATACAATTACGCAGTAGCGTAATCATATGAACATTTCATAATTATCTATTCATAGAACATACACAGATAAATATTTAGAATAAATTCTAACATGAAAATACGCACACATATATATATATCAAAATATTTTCAATGAAATTACAAAGATAATTGAAAACATGACATACAAATTATTTTGTCGCTTTTATGGATATTTCAAAAATATTACTCTTACGCTTACATTAAAAAATAAAAAAATACACTGTACTAAACTCATTCAATGCTTATGAACTAAACTTAGTTAAAACTACACTAATTATAACTATATTAATTACCTCTTACCTCTAGTGGGCCCTTCGCCCCAGGGATAGCTTCATCATATGAAGAGGTGCTATTCCTGGACACCCCCTTCGCCACGAGACACTGCACAACTATTATTAAGCAACAGCCAACAGATAGTAGTACAATTTCTAATTTTTAATAAGCAACAGCCAAAAGATAGTGCAATTTACTAATTTATCTTTTTTACGAAATAATATCTATCAAATTACTTTTTGATGTTATACTTTGAATATGAAACGTATGAATGCAAACTGGAGAATAAATTCTTTTTTGTTGTCCAAAGGAAATCACTATCTGGTTATTGGTTTTCTTTGTTTACTTCTAAATAACTGCACAAGCTGCCTCGCTGCAACAGATTTCTACTGAACAGAATTCAGTAGATATCATTTTGCACGTGTAGGCGTCCCACAGGAAGGGGATTTTATTTATTTAAAAAATATATAATAAATATGTACATTTATGTGCCACTGCTTGACAAAATTACTGTGTTAATGAAGAGAGTAAAAGTGTAACGTTGACTTCCAGGTTAACTGTTTATTATAGTATTTTGGATTTGTGAAAATTATGAAACGTAATGCATCATTGGTGCTATAGTAGTTAAGGCGCTCGAAAAATCAAGAGATTTTCAGACATTTGAAGACACTTTATGTATCAATATGAGTTAAGAGGGCGTATGAGAACTTATGCAACCACTTGAAGACAAAGAAATAGCTGAAATTAGACATGTAAAGATAACCAAAGCTATTAGAAGAAGGACGAAGATTATAATATTTTCTAGAAATTTTTTAGAAGAAAAAATCATACAAGTAGTACCACAGAATGAGAATGAGTGCATAATTTATCACTCAGGGTTGTAATGGAAGAGAATTGTTCCACTCAAATTTCACTGAGATTTGGCTTATCTTTCACATGACTGTTTAGAGAAAGAACTAATACAATATCACTTTAACTGAAGGAAACCCTGATCATGACGTCAGAACTGAAGGAAAAACTCTGTGAACTGAAGGAATTCTTTCAGTTCAGTCAGTTCTTCATGCGGTTATTTGGACTGAAGAACGATTATTTTGGACTGAACAAACCAACCGTCTTTTGTTATTATAACTGTGCTATTAACTGAAGGAAACACAAAGCTGTCTCAGTTCAGGTCCTTTCATCATGACAGCTAGTAAGAGAAAGGCATTATTGACTTTTATTGAAGGCTATCGTGCTCATCCCGAACTTTGGAACATGCATCATGTGCATTATGCGAATAGGTATAAAAGAGGGGAGGCATATGATGTGTTACTTACAAAATTAAAAGAGTTGGAACCTCAGGCAACACGCGACACTGTTATTAAAAAAAATAAATAAATAAATAAAAATAAACAACCTACGGTCGACATTTAGGGAGGATCTATGGAAAGTGAACGAATCCAAGAAATCTGGGACTGGAGGTGAGGAAGTGTACGTTCCAAAACTTTGGTACTTCAGGGATCTTAGAAGTGCACTCCATAGAACCTTCGATGAAACTGAAGGACTGAACTCGATTAACTGACGGTACTCCACACACTGTCAGTTTAATTCATCGTAGGATCGGTTAAGTAAGTTTCTAGCTCAGTTGGACTGATCAGTTAGAACTGATAGTGTATGGGCCCTATAACAGAAGTAATTCTGTCCCATTCAAACTAAATAATCGAATTCAGTGCTTCTGCATGTTTTTATGGTCCAAGATTTACGGTAGGGAAGGAAGTTCATAAAATTAATCTTTACTGACCGCACAACGACAACAAAAATCGTCTGAAGGTTGGCATGTTGCAACGGAATAACTAAACTTGTCTTCATTAAGCCTTATGTTAACTGTGCATACAAGAAACAGAAAAATACTAAAAGAATAGCATTTCTTTTGACTTTTACTTTCTTTTGATAAGCTATTCCTATTCATTTGAAAACTTTCTAGATTTTTGAAATTTGATAATGAAATTCACGGTTCCATGGTTAAGTGAGCACCCTGGTGAAATGTGTAACATAAGAAGGAGAAGAAATCTCAGCGAATGAAAATGATTAATTACGATTTTTAACATCTCTCTGATCGACGATTGATTGAAAATCAACATCCCTTTGCAGCATCTGGACAATATTAGACAGGCATCCGAACAACTACTCAGGGTCGAACCCGATATTAGGCGCAATCAAAGAACCACTCAACCACGAAATGGTACTGTAGACTATAAGAGTCACTTTTTTGTGAATTGCAGTCCTTTCCTCATGAAAAGTACTAAATCATACTTTAAGTTATGTTTCCACGGATTACAAAAGAAATAACTGAAACAAATGTAAGGCCAGTAGCCAACAAGGATATGTTCGCTTTTATTGAGAAGAACATTGTTAACTGAACCAAGTTCGAGTAATGAGCATAGGAATATGTGTAAGTAAGCTAAGCTCAATGATGCACTACAGATAGTGTGTGATTTTTCTTTTTTTATTTGGTTCTTTATATAATGTTTAAGTAGAGTCAAAAGATGCCTGACGAAAGGGAACTATTTCGTCCATTGTGCATAAAGTTTTGATCCGTTATGTTTCAGTAATTAATTTTATGTTTCTTTTTTCTTTATTTTATTTTGTTTATTCAATATTTATTTATATTATTATTATTATTTACAAATAAGTATTTTAGTTGAAAAATCCGTGAAGAAACATAACTATTTCACCTATTATTCATAAATCTTTTCTTGTGATGGTGATTCTGAAACTATTATTGCAAGAAAGGTTGCAATAGTTATTGGGACTTACCAGCTTTTCTGAAAGAATCTAGGAAATTTAACAAGTAATAAAAACAATTTTTAGTGTTATCAGAAACTATTTGTAAATGGCCTTTCTAGAAAATTCAAGCTGTTACATGCTTTTTGTAATTTTAGAAAAATTGTATGTACATTCTTTATATATATATATATATATAAAGAAAATTGTGTGCTGTCATGTTGGAGATTATTGAAAAAGCTACTGATTTACAGCTCAGAACTAACAATTCAATTTATTAAATGTAAACCAGATATATTATAACTCAGAACAATCGGTTGCTCTTTATTGGATAAATAATCATGGAGCTTGGGGAGTTCAAGAAATATGTCATTGGAATTTCGTAAACGATTTATTAAGACTCTGGTATGGAGCGTGGCGCTTTACGGATCAGAGAAGTGGACATTGAGAAAAGCTGAAATATCCAAGCTGGAAGCATTTGAAATGTGATGTTGGCGCAGAATGCTGCGGATATCATGGACCGAAAGGAAAAGAAATGAAGACGTACTAAAGGAAGCTAATGAAGGACGACAGATCATCAAGATAATAGGAAAAAGAAGAAACAGCATGCTTGGCCATATTATTCGGCACTCCGATTGGATCATCGTGCTAATAGAGGAAAAGGCAGAAGGAAAACCCGGAAGAGAAAGACCAAGGATAGATTATCTAAATGCTGCTACGAAGAAGAAACATTATCAAAGTATAAAATCCCAAGCGAGAGAAAAGCTTTAAAATTTACATGTTGCCCACCAACCTATGCTTGATGTGAACAAGAAGAAGATCATCCCAGAAAGAATGGAAGGTTAACTGGTAAACTCGGAGTGCCTGAAATATATTTAGCAGAGGAAGCTCCAATAAGAATTCACATTTTGGTATAAAGGAAGATCGTTTGAAATCATTGTGCAACTATTTTGATCGCACACGTTTGATTAATTTGAAGATTCAACTTGCATGTAAATTAGTCTCGATTAAAATTATTTTAAAGTTCAATTTTATTATTGTTTGGTCACGAAGTCGTCTTAGAGAAATATGTGAAGGTATTGCCGACATGAATGTTTTGTTTATAAAGTTACGTAAGAAAAATTGGATTCCCCGTGGAGTAAAGGCTAAACGTTCCATAACTGTCAAAGAGTATTAGATGTAAGTCTTTCCTCTTCTTCTTGATGCTAGATGGGGTAAATTGTGAGATTGATCTACATAAACAACAAAGAACTCGTGATAAATAAAAAATAGAAGGATGTTAATTTTGATACTTGGCAATATTGATGGTTCATGGAAAATGGAAACACTGTCATAGGGTGAAATAGCGGGAACACGGAAGGCAGTCTCAGCTTGTTTAATTTATTACAACAGCGTTTATTATGGTCTTTAATTAATTCTAAGTAATGGAATATACACCATGAAAATCGAAACAAAAGAAATTCACCAAAAATATGCCAATTAATTTTAGTAAGCATATTTTTTTAAGTTTGTCAAGCAGTGTAGAATGTAAAATTTGTCAAGATTTACGAAATATATGATTCACATCTATTCCAAGCGTAATGATTTCCATTTTTCAATTAATCTAATATTTATTTTATTACAACAAATACTTTAATTTTAAACTTTTTATTCTTTAATTAACTAATATTGATATGAAGTCTACACTATACTATATTTCTACAATCTAATCCTAATGCTTTTTGGAAATTAACCCTAGAGTACAATGATCATGAGAAAAGATGTATCCGTATTATGTACTCCAATCTACCATTCAAAGAGCGCCATAGAACACGTGGACATTCTCATGAAAGCTCTTTGCATAGCATAAGAATTTGACGATACGCACGGAATAGGAATAGAAATTTGAATAAAAGATAAATGGCTTTTAGGATGACCTACAAATACATTATAGTGAAGAAGCATGTGCAGCTTCAAGCATGACGGGAAGACATAATATCATGCGAAATACCAATTGATAAGGTCAATTATTTAGAAAAGAATCATATCTAGATGCCGTTATTTTGAGAAGGTGATTTGGAAGATATGCTACATACATTGATAGTGAAATCGATGTTTGAGAAAGAGGTCATAAAGAAAAAGAATGGTGTCAAGAGAAGGTTTATCAGTTTTCATAAAATGATGCCGATGTTACTGTCACACAGTAAAGTGTGTTCAATATAAATACGCACAAAACTTCTAGAGGACAGCACCTGTCTCGCGTGGTACATGAAATGCGGCAGACTTATCAGGACGATGAGCCAGTAGTGCACCAACAGATACAGGAACAAGTGGTGTTATCGTGACCTTGTTTGACGGTGAGAAGGGAATCAAAGGAAACCCTATTGTAGGAACGTTGTTGCGTTGATCTGGATTTGCTATCAATGCCCAGACGTACCTGGTACAGTGCATTAAGAATAGACTAACACCGTACATACGTGCAAATTATGAACCAGGGACATGTGTGTTCTGGCCTGATCTAGCGTCCGCGCATTACCCCAAAGTTGTGACTGAACATCTCAATCATAAGAAACTTAATTTGTAGCGAAACAAGATAACCCAGCTAATGTTCCAGAAATTCGACCCATCGAAAAATTTCTGGACAATTTTGAAGGCTGCTTTCAATGCTAAGAGATGATATACTACAAACCCGGATCAGCTCATTCCACGGATCCGTTACTGCCTGAAAAACATCGATCTATTTCTTAAACAAAACCTTGTAAGATCCACCAGATGTTGTATCGATAAAGTACGTTGTGAGGGATGAATTTTAGGAAAACGAAGTATAAATCTGCTTGTTTGTTTAAGTAAATTGAAGAAGAAATTTGCTCTCATTGTGCAATGCTTCACAAAGTGCATCTAGCACATTTCCGTTGGAATGTGTTTTCTAACTTTTAAAGGACATTATTCTGATACATTATCTTGATTGTTGTTGATCTCTGATATATTTGATGCTTTAAGCACGATGTCAACAAATAAAATATAACCTCTGAGAATTCTATTGAATGTATGCAAAGGCAGTTAATTTTTAGTTCTATGTAGGATTGTCAGAAATCCAGATGTGAAAAAGGAGCAAAATTGATGTTATGACGCTTAGCAAATTATTCATTTTCTCCTGACTTGTACTTAGGATTAATCATTTTTTTCTTTCTTTCTTTTTTCTACTTCGCTTGGAATCTATTTTACTTTTGTTTTCCTTTTGTTTCTCAGATTTCTGCATTACTCAATATATTTTCTATTTCTATATTATATACATGTTCTACGGTACTACTACACTACGTTTTACTTCTACACAACTATTCTACTTTAACACTACTTTCTACCTACTTCATATTTTTTTATTTTTTTTATTTTTTTATTTTTTTTTTATTTTTTTAAATTTTTCATTTTTTTTGCTTTTTATATTTTTTTATTTTTTATTTTTTTATTTTTTTTGTTATTTTTTACTGATTTCTATATTGAGTCTATAACAGTGCATATGTATTGTGTAAAGAAACAGTTGGAATATTTGTTATTACATGAAAATGATGTAAATGGCAAGGTAGAGCTTGCTCCTTTTAGGTTATCCTCAAACTGAGTGATGGCATTCTCAACTTTTTTGAAATTCGTAACCACCTTTAACTCTTAAAATAAATGAAACTCTTTTGGTAAGTGTAGCACCATCATGTGTAAATACATTGACCTGAATTTTTAACACTATGTACTAGATAATTTTATAGTCCTCTTTTGTATTTAAAATCTATAGTCGCTGAAATATTTAATGTGACTCAGAGTCAGTATGTTTCTCAGAAGTCACCTCAACACATTCAGGCACTTGTCCAATTGTGATAGTGTTTAAATCCCTCCACACAGAATTCGGGAGGTTGGTCTTTGAACCACTGTCGTATGGTGACCTTCATTTCATCATATGTAAAATGTCATCTCATCAAAACCTGTCACCTTAGCAGCTTTTTTAGCAGACCCAAAATGTGAAGGCCACAGAGTGACAGGGGGGATGGTTCAACATTTTTCATTTGAATCGATGGAACAAGTCCTGTACTACTGGAGCTATAGGAAACGTATATGGAAGTATTTGAAACTTTCTTTGATCTGAGGTCAAGCGCGATTTTCGTTTTCTTGGAGAACAAAAATGTAACAATAATCATTAAATACTGTTATAAACTCAATACAATATAAATTTCATGCAGAAATCTTTCTACTACAGTGATACCTTTGAATAACGGGCATTGATCGGACGTAACTATTTGTCTGTAAATGAAAGTTGACATTCAAGACATGTTCCAATTGTTGGGGGAGTAAAGCAGAAATTCGTTTTGTAAACAAATAGAAGTATCATTGAAGAGATGTGTTTATGTGGAGTTGCAGGGGAAGATACAAGTACCAAGGGAAACACAAGTAGTGATTTTTTCAGGGAAGAAAAGAAATTTCGTGTAGAATTCTTGGTCTTATAATTGGTTCTCCACCATAGAAAGTGTTGAAGGAGTAACGCCAGGAAGCAATTTAGTTTGGATAGGTGTACAGGAAAATGAAGAATGTTATGTGTAGTGGTTCACCAATTTATTGAGATTGAATTTGAAAGATGTTTTGTAGAAAAGAGAATTTCTGTTTACTTAGCGTGACCACGTTTTATTTTTAAATTGAAGGAAGCATTTTTTGTGCTGAATATATATAAACTGAGAACAAAGAGCTTACTAAAGCATTATGAGAAAATAACACTGCTGAGGCTCCTGTTCTATTATAATACAAACAGTTTTATAAAATCTGTCCGTATTATGGAGGTGTCCGTTATTGTGAGGTTTCACTGTATTAGATTCTACAAAACGACTTGTCGTTAAGAATTAGCAAAAGCTTACTATTGAATTTTGAGTAACTACAATTACTACATAGATTATATACACATATGTACATCATCCTTTGGTCTAATGGATGTAATCTTAAGAGGAAGTGGAATATTCTGAGGTAAAAAGATCGGTAGTTTAAATTTATTTTATAAACATAATACTTAACCCTTCTGCAAAATGACAACCTAAAGGATTGAAAAAGATGAATTAAAAGTCGCCGAGTTGAGAGTCCGTCAAATTACCCGAAATCATAACTGCAAACAAGTAATACAGAAAATTCGAGACACAGACGTCAAAGAGAAATATCGAAGACTTACAAATACATAATACAGATAAGGACATTAAAGCGAATTGATAAAACGAAAGATATATTATGTTTAGATATTCTTATCTTTTTACCTCAATTCCTATTTAGAGGAAGCACTCTCGCTCATCGTCACACCAAGGAATGCAGCAGCAGCAGGGGCAAAAATAAAACTTGAAGCAGCGGCCACACTGAGATTCATGGCGGAGATGGAGTAAGTTGGGAGGAAGATCCCTGTTTCCATGCTGTCTTTCCCACCTTCTTCTTCTTTCCTCTCGTTGATCTAAAATGAACAAAAATATAAAAATAATGAGGATTTGAATTATTATATTTTATACAATTTAAATAGCATAATTTCTAATTTCAGTTTTTGTACTTGGGTTCATCTGGGAACTATTAGTACTCATGGGGACTAATGATATTTAGAGGGAGGTTATATGTTGAATACAGTATTATATAATGTAGTCTAGAATACAGTAGGCTTTTCGCGTACGAAATGGGCCTAGTGTCTCAAGTCTCTGGGTATATAAGTCGCAGCGTGTCCGGCCTAAGGTCATTTCACAGTTGAAGCTAGTAGATGTATAAGTGATGGGATTCTTATACTTTCAAATATCTAGGATCAATATTAATAGACGGAAACCATATTCACGAAGAAATTAAATGTAGACTAAAACCAGGGAATTCGTACTTATTCAGCTCAAAATCTCTTGTCGTAGCGAATTCTGTCGAGGAATTTGAAGCTTAAAATATATAAAACGATAATCATGCCTGTTGTGCTGTATGGTCGCTTACTCTGAGGGAAGAACATATATTGAAAATATTTGAGGACAAGATCCTGAGACGAATATTCGGACCGAAGAGGAACGTGAAAGCGGAATGACGGAAACTTCATAACGAGGAACTACATAATTTATGCGCTTTACCAAACATTGTTAGGGTCATCAAATCTAAGAGGGTCAGGTGGACAGGTCATGTAGCCAGGCTGGAAGAAAGTAGGAACGCTTTCAAAGACTTGACTGGAAGATCAATCGGGAAACAACCATTAGGAAGACCTAGGCGCAGATAGGAGGGCAATATTAAAATGGATCTCGCAGAAATAGGAATACAAATCAGAAACTGGATCTAGTTGACTTGCGAACGCGGCATTGAACCTCCGGGTTCCAAGGCCATGAAGTTAGTTAGTTAGACGTAAGGTATTGCGCCGTGAAGATAAGTGAACTTCCCGCAAAACTGCGCTACATTTTCCAATTTTATTTCAGTAAAGGTGTAAATATTGCACAGACCTGTTAAGAAATTTGTGCTGTTTACGGGCAAGATAAGATAACAGTCACTTTCTTTGTGGAAATTTTTATATCCAAGATGCTCCTCACAGTAGGCATCCAATCACACAAAAAATAGGTGATATTCGGGCAAAAGTCGAGTAAGACCGACATATAAATAGTCATGGCTTCGCTAATGACCTAAACGTTCATAATCAAACTACCGTGTTCACTTGCGTAATAGTAGTACTTTTTTTTTTTTATTATTTTATTTTAAATGCGAAAATCCAACTGCGACTATTAAACGAGGAAAACTGCCATTTACTTATCGCTATGATCAAGACAATTTCGAATTTTGATACATACAACACATTGTGTCAACAAAAAAATGGAGGGTGGAAGAAGTAGGTTGCTTGATCTCTATTGACAAATGGGTCACGATGTTACGTGTCAGTAAACACGAAAAGTTCTTTTGCAATTTCGAAGGAAGTCACGTTCACCAAGAGAAAACTTAAATGATTAAAATATATTAATATAATTTGAAATAAATAAATATAGACAACTAGACTTGTTTGCCACAAAAAGTTGCAATGTACTGGACTAGGTATGAATTAGTTGCATTTCAGTTCAATGGATAACATCAGTAATCAGTGCTATAAGATGGTTTCACCGTGTAACCAAGTAAACATTTGTATACTGGTACATAAAAGATTAACTCATAAAGATTAATGATCATAACTCTTATGGTGATAACACTAATTTGTACAGATTAAAATATGAAAATAACTTACACCAATTGTCGCACGGGTCCACTCCAAAGCCCAAACAAGCCGAAAACGGGGCGACAACGCATCTAGCTGCACAACTGATGACGCAACAGAGTCTACTTCGCCAAGATACAGGGTACGGATACGGCGGCTCCTGTAAAAATATGTTCTGTGAATAAATCTATAGTATCAATCTTTCAAATATACAAATAATGAATATACAAACAATATATATATGAGTCACAATTTACCTGAACTGGGTGTTCTCTCAAATTATCATCATCGACTTCTCGCGGTGACCTCTCGGTGCCCTCTTGTCGCTGTTTTCTCGGTCTTGGTTCCTGTCGCCGTTCGTGCTATAATAAAATAGAAATTTAATGAGAATAGAGAAGCATTATTTATTATTCTTGAAATTTCATATAGAAAACTATATATAATGATAATTCTAAGCTACTTGCGTTTCGAAAAAAAAAATCAGTATCAGTGATGTCATTCAGCTAGTTCGCACTGATTCGCCCGAACTGGTTGTTAAAATCACCTCTCCACCTAATAGAGGAGCACTTATGAAAAAGAAAAAATTAGTATTGTTCTTGAGAATCTAATATATTTATTTTCCTTTCCTTTCCAGCTTTCAAAGAGATGATTAACACCACATTAAATAATTTTCAAGTGTTTGTAGATAGTCAAGGTTTTCCTAAAGCAGAAATTCATCAAATCATCAAGGAGGCAAGAAAAATAATTAAAGTTATTGCTGAGAGTTAAGGCATTCAGTTTAATAAACAACGTAACTACAGATAAAAGAAACTCCCTCCTTGCTGAAACTCGTATCTCACCTCTGAGAATAACTTCTTGTAGGAAAGCCTTTAGAAGAATGGGATGCAACGCACTGGTAAAAACGTGGTTACACCAAGGGTATTATACACGTGCCAATTGTTGGGTTAAAAAGAAAGCAACATCCGAGTATTCTAAACATCGACTTTAATTCTAGGCTTATCTCAACACCGGCGAGTTTTGCAAACTAAATATTAAAATAAGCATTTGCATGACTTCAATCTAATACTGTTATTAGTATCCTTGAAATCAATCAATCAATAAATAAATAAATAATAAATCAGTTTACCTCCTTGATCTCCTCCACGAAAACTTCTTTGACCATCGTCTCACGATCCATCTGCGAGGTCCCAGGAGGAGAGGTGGGATGACTTCGTTCCTCAGTTGGTGGTGGAGTGGTCCGTTTTCGTGTTGCTTCCACCTACGAAATATAAATCAAGTTATTTTAGTTCCAGTCCAAATCTGTTTCATCAATGACTCATCTTACTTGTAACAATACCCCTGTACTTTTATTTCCTACGTAATATCTCTAGTTGCATATAAACATCATTAACAGCTAGGAATTCAGCAGTATATGCGTAAACAGTGCTGTGTCAACAATAAGTACAATCTCCTACTTCAAGTGAATTTTGCCACATGTGTAGTACCATTTCTTCCAGCATATTAAAAACAGTCATTTATTATTGGTAAAGAACGACACATTTCTTAGCGCCACAAAAGTTAGTATCTTCCTTTTTTTCGATTTTCCCAAAAACTAAGCATAAGAATTTAGCTTAAAGCATATTATTTCGTTCATTTCCAAGGGATCTATCGATTTATGTATGTCTTATCCATCGGCGCAAATCTGTCTTCAACATTGGAGGGGGGGGGGGACGGGTAATACCGTTCCTTTTTTAAGCGATGTTCAAAATAGTTATGAAGTAGAAAAATAATGCTGTGGAGGATCAAGGGAGCACAAGTGTCTTCAACATTGGGAGGCGGGCAATTTGAGGCTTATTCTGGAAGGGTGGGGTGGGGGGAGACAGAGACTCATATTACGGTAGATGAATCTGATTTCCGAGGTGAACCTGTTGTATATTATACAGCAAGGAACATCAATTTAATCTCTCTTTCCTTTGTAGCAGTCGGACACAAATAATATCATATTTCTTCTTTTCACCCCCAAAAATACACATTTCAAATCGGATTATTGGGAGGACATTCCCTCCAACTCCAAGATTGAGGGGATTTGCGCCAATGCCTTATTTTTGGACAATATATTAGTTAAATAAAAATAAAAAAATTAAGAGTTCATGATAATTTCGGGCTATATCTCATTAAGAATCTATGTCTTAATGAAAAGCTTAATGAAAGGTTACTTTAACGTTTTACCTCAATAAGCTCTCGTACAGGATAAATTATTTAAGTTTATAAATTAATTATTTTTTCCCTCCATTTTCTCAAAAACTACGCATGACCTTTTACAGTCGCACATATCATTTTGTTCTATCGATTGGTGTATTTCTCATCTGTGAACATTTTTTTTTTTCATTGAACGCTAAGAGTATTCTAGAATTGGGTTAAGGTACAATTGATTAGTGGATTTCGCTTTATTTCTGTAATAGAAGATCGAACTATAAGTATGGATGACAATTTCACTTCTTCCTATTTAGAGGTAGCAGCGAAGGAAAAAAAACTGAGTTAAAGTATATCCTAACCAACTATTAAATTAAACTCCGGAATGCGTCTAAATACCAGTTGTCAATACCGAAATTTTCAATGGGAACCTCCATTTTCTTCAGAAGCTTATTTATTTACATAAACACACATTGCTCTTTTCAATCACATTTTATGGTTTCCATCACATAATTAAAAGAAATATATATTTCAGATATGGTTAAGCTTACATCTAACATTACATAGCTTGTAGCAAATATGGTAATTCATAATACATAAATGTTTCTGTTTCAATTAATTATTGGGGTTTCATCTGTATTGTGATTTTTTTCTTTTTACCTGTGGAGTTATGCTTGCTGGTAATATGGTGAAAAATAAAAATAAAACCAATTAGTTCAGTAAATAGTTTGTATTAACTAATAAAGCTCAGCTGATAACATCATTTTCCCTGATAGCTCGAAATAATATACATGATTTGTTTCAAACTTTTCAATCTGCAAAGAATATTTGGGTCGTGGTTCTCTTGATGCAATGATCCATTATACGCTGAAGAAGATGGCGGCTTGTATTGAATTTTTCGGCATTAACGAATAGTTAGAACTGTGAGCGTCAGTTTAGTTTCTTCAGAAGTTATATCTTAATATCTTCACACTCGCAATTTATACCTTTTGTCAGAATTTTTACACTTAGCGTTAGTACAAATAGAAAAAAAAATAAATTTATAAATTTCATAAATATAAATAAATAAAAAATAAAATAAATAAGAAACTACTGATTATAAATTAATTTCTATTTTATTGTCTTACCGTTCCGCTTTGTCTCCGCCGGAAGATTAAGCTTCTTATCCTTTGGAATCTAGATAAACTAAGATAAAAAAGAAATTAGAATTCGTGTGAACATAAATTCAATTTAGTGCACTAACAAATAATAAAATAAATTAATTTATTGTAAATAATTTCAATTAAGTTTTTGAGTCTTATTAAGTCCATTAATATAATTCTCGGGTCTCTAACAAGCTGGGCATGAGAAATACTACGGTCGCTAAAAGTGCATAACCCACAACAATTTTCAGAATAATATATATGAATAAATAAGACTTTGAAGTATTACCTGGAACGGGGAGGCGGTCGAACAACTGGTCCATACACACGCCTCCTCTCTTCATCCTTAGGCCTCCTCTCTTCATCACTAGCTTCTTCCTCTCTGTGGCTGCCATTAGAGTGTGATCCTTCCTCTTCTTCCACTTGCACTTCAACCTCAGCTTCACCTGGTTGACCCCCTACTTCTGGAAGTGCAATTGCTGGGGTTCCCCACCTCTGGAACTGGAGGATTCGCCACAAGCAATATACACTTCTGAAGAAGTTAGTCATAGGATAGTCTTCTCGAGGAATGCCACTGAGATCGTAATCGGGCAAGTCCACGATTTGCCATGGCATTCCAATTCGAATCCTCTCAGAACTTATTAGGTAAGATAAGGACACTCCAAGGACCGAAGTCTCTGGAGTGGTCATTATCAACAAAATCTTGAGACCGCTGACACGCTGGGCCTCAGACATATTAATAATGGCAAAGATGGTGTATGATGAATAGCCATATAACATTCTCAGCCATGGTACAGACACTGGCTGCGAATGCAATGACATGACTGAGGTCGAAATGTCAAGTATAGAACAGAAGCTCTCATCACTACTGTTGTCATAAGAGTGCTAAATCAAAGAAAGAAAAACAGAGGTAAGTCACATAAAATGGACAACCATCAACAATACATTACTTTAAACACATTAGCAATTCTTGAGAAACCTAGTTGGAGCGCAATTATGAGAAATCGCCTCAGCCCATGAGCTGTTACCAGCCTGATAGCTTGAGCATGGTTTGGGCATCGGCTTCCGATGTGATTTTTTCGGAGGTTAGAACCTCGTAATTCAAGTGACCCCCAAATGTCTCACGATGCTATATCAAAACCGAAAAACATGTACTTCCAACATAGATAGTAAATTTTAATTTTTCCGTAATATCTTGCTCAGGAGGGGGGTTAAACCTCGAACTTTTTCCTTTATATATATATATATAGTGTTTCAATAAACAACACTTACAACGTTTGGGAGGTGATTCCCGAGACTAAGACAAAGAAAATTCATATGGACCTATGGAAAAAAGTGCCCAAAAATATGGAAAAGCTATATTGCAACACTCGTTATTTCGAACACGAGAGACCGTGGAGTGGTGGTTCATACCAGTGTAAAGGAAGTTATGCATATGCATCCAAAATACATTATTCCAGTAATGTACAATGTGTGGGCAAGGGATTCCCTCATAACATAAATCCCAGACATGCTACCACCAGAATTTTTAGATATACTGTGACTTAAAAGGTGAGTCTACGTAGGGAAAAGGTAAGCTTTGACAACAGTAAATACGGAATGCGTAAGCGGGACATCTGACGTATTAGGGAACGCCAGCTCCGTGGTTACTCGTGTTGAGAATAACGTACGCTGGGATGTGATATGCCACAGTATATTTCACGTTTTTTAATACGTAAAAGCGTCAAATGATATACTGTATCACTTTATGAACATTGATGGTGTTGTTTTGCGCACCCTATATACAGGCTATTTCAAAACAACACCGACAGTGTTTGGGAGGTGATTCCTGACACCAAAATAAGACAAAAAGTATATATCAAGCTGGTTGCACAAGTGCTTCCTTTCGTAGTTATAAGCTGCCGAAAACGTGAAAAAAAAAAAAAAAAAAAACTTCAAAGCTCTATCGGGTCAAGACTTCATTTAGAAACTAGTATGTGCTCTACCCAAATATCCAAGTTTCAGAATCGTGCGGTACTTCTGCAACAATTTTTATAGAGGTAGTTGGTGAGCACTTCAAATTATATGCCGGTAGCTAAACTCATTCTATAAAAATAGTTGCGTGAGTACCTTTGGATTCTGAAACATGTATTTTTGAATAGCGCACATATTAGTTCCTAGGTGAAGTCTTGATCTTACTACGGTAGGACCAATAGTTTTAGAGCTATGGATCTTTAAAGTTCATTCTTTTCACGTTTTCGGCAGCTTATAACTCCAAAAGGGAGCATTTGTTCATCCAGATTAGTCTATATTTTTTGTCTTATTTTGGTGTCAGGAATCACCTCCTAAACGTTGTCGGTGTTGTTTTGAAACATCCTGTATATAGAAATCACGCTAGTCCTGAAAGTATATGAAATAAAGTCCTTGAAGCCCCCTTCTTCCCGTTGATTTTATTCTGCGTATACCACTGGAAAAATATATTTAACAACTATACAGAATATAATAAATAAAATGTTTGAATAAGAAATAATATTCATATTAAATACAGTGAACCCTTGCGTCCTGAATTTAATCCGTTTCGTAAACTGTTTAAGAACTAAAATTATTTTTGCCATTTAAATTAATGTAAATATACACAATTGATGTGTTCAGGCCACAGAAACACGTTTTTGTTTTTATCTTTTTAAGCGTTTTTTTTTTTTTTTTTTGTGATGAAGGATATAAATGAAAATATTCTTAATTATCCTAAATTAGATATAATGAAGACTAAAATAATACAAAAAAATGCAAAGAAATTTTTGGACACAACACCCTGACAAATAATGTGTATGACAAATGCTTGAAAGCACTACTGATAGCATGGATACAAATGTGTGTTCGGGTGTGTGTTCATAGCCCGAAATATCATTCGTGAACCGATATGTGGACGAATAGAGGGAGTCGTGAACTGTGGTCCACTGTATTAAATAAACGAAATATTATTAAACAAACAAGTTTCGTGTGAAACTACGGTAGATTCCAAATTATAGAAATTTAATACTTAAACTTGAAGTAGTAAATCTATAACTACAGGTTGCAATAGAGGAATAAGATTAAAGATAAGACCTGTTCCTCGGACGCTGAATCCATATCAAAAAGCCATTATTTGCTATCTATTACTGTTTTGCTTCTATGGTGATCAGCGTTGAAACCGGAAATAGTTGATTTTTACCACTTCCGATTTGAATAGAGAATTAACAGAAGTGATGGAACCTATTCTTGCACGTTGAAGCAATTGCAAAAAAACGCCTTTTTACCTTTTATCGTTTTTGCTCTATTGAAGTCAGTATTAAGACCGGAAGTACTAGTAATTTCAACCACTTGTGGTTTTGGTAGAGTGTTGTAGGTTGTGACGGTATGTTCTCTTAAGACGATGATCGATTACAGAAAACCTCTTGTTGCTGTTCCTTACAATTTTTGTTCTATGGCAATCAACGTTGAAACAGGAAATGGTTAATTTGAACCTCTTCCGGTTTGAACGAATAGTTAAGGGAGGAGATAGAACGTATTCTTGGGACGCTGAAATGATTGGGAAAAAATGCTTCTTGATATCTCTTACCGTTTTTGTTCTGATATCTTTCGACAGACGGACAGAAAGAACTGTTGTATAAGACTCCGACATTTATGCACAGCATAGTATGGAAATCTGATAATTCGTTCATATAGAGCTACCTTTATTTTCGTAAATATTAAGATAAAAATTACAAGGTACTAAAGCAGTAGAAACTGATGCAGACATACCTCAGAAACAGTACTCCAGCTACCGGTACTACTACTAGAGTACCGTCTGTCTCCAGTGATAGCTTCCTCATGGTCTGTCAAATCCGGGTTATTGTTTTCTATCGTCATATCCAGGTAATCAATTGAGTGGAAACTCTCCGTTGAATTTGAACTATTCTCCTACAATAATAATAATAACGTAGAAAATTAATAATAATGTATATATATATATATATATATATATATATATATATATATATATATATATACAATTCTACAGCGTTAACGTCTACTCAAAGTGTATACTCATTTTTTTTAAAGTTAATTTGTATTTATTTAAGATTTAAGTACGAGGTATCCCTATAAACTTTAACAAATACAGCTGCCTCCCTTTAAAATATAACCATAGTATAACAAAACTGGAAACACCTTTGTCTAAGCTTCCTGTTAGTTTGATGTAGTCTGTATCTGGATAAGCCTGCGACAAATGTATGTAGTGTGAAGTCATCGTACGAAACACGTGTAACGAAATAGAGCAACATTCTAACATTATGCTTTGTTACAAATTGGATAAATATTTTATTGAAACGTTGCAGATGTAGATACAAAAGTGTTGTGGATGATACTAGGTCACAACTCCATTGAACGTCAAGAAATGAGGTAAATATGGAGAAATATCGTTGAAATTTGATAAACATATAATTCCACAGCAATTGTCAACCATGTTCGAGATAAACAAAGAAAAGTTTTGGTTAATTTTAAGGAAGGACCTGAAAATGAGGAAGATGTGTGTTTGTTTTGCAAATGTCTCTGATTTTTTAACAGAACAGTAAAAAAAAAAAAAAGCCAATAAGAAAGAATAATATGAGGATTCGGTGGCTACTGCAGTACAGGAGAACACCATTCTGAAGTACATTGTGGTGGGCGATCAAACCTGACATTCAAAACTTTTGTACAACGACATCACACTATGTGCATTTGTCGAACGTTTACTCAAATACAAATTGCACAAAACTGGTTTAAACAGGCACTAATAAAAAATCTTAGACAAAAGTATTATTTTACTTTTTTTTAGGTTCAATTGAGTTGATTTTGAGTTTAACGATCCTTCCAGCAGCGAGGTTATATGAGACGGGACCTATTGATTAACGTGGAATCCGAACCACATGAGCTCCCGGCGGGAATCGAACTTGGGCCTCCCTTGCTTAAGTTCGAGTACCTTTATAGGCGCATCTCGTAATATTAAACCTTAGCCGTACCAATCACTTACATCCCTAATAAAGTACTTGGATATTTTAAAAATGCGAGTAAGTAACTTAAAATAAATTTTAAAAACCTGACAATGAAACTTATCATATAATTACCTCTGTATAAACATCTATAAATTTCTATTTTATTTGTGGGGCCGCGTTGGCTCAGTGGTAGAGCGTTCATTTCTGGTGCTTGGGATCCCGGGTTTGATCCCAACTCCCGTGTGGATGAGTTTCATTGGGGTTCTCCCATTTCCTCCCACTTTCTTCATTACACCATTTTTATTCATTTCTCATCATCACCTTCTCCTTTAGCCTAGCCGGCATATCGTGAGACGTAAAACTCAAATATTTCATTTCATTTTTTTATTTTATTAATATTTTTACCATTATAAATAAATAAATAAATAAAAATATATATTAATTAATCTTTAAGGTAACGTAGAAGAAAGAAATACAAGTGGCAACATTGAAGAAATTTAACAAGTTTGTTTTAAGAGAAAGTGCCTATGTTCAAATATATAAGAGAAAGAATTCATCTATTTTTCTGCTATACTCGTACACGAATTTTTAAATATTTGAATAGTAATTAAATATTCTAGAGCTCACTGATAGAACGCTCACCTCTGGTGAGACGAGACCCTGATTTGATCACAGAGTGTGTGAATTTATGGTGGACAGCATCGTGTTTGTAGAGTTTCATGATGTTCTTCCGCATTTTCATTCCACCAGTTTTCTCATATTCATTCAGTTTCACTAATGATCCGTTTCCTTTAGCCTAAAGGGCATAATCATGGGACGTAAATTTAGTTTAATTTCCTATAATAATAATAATAATAATAATAATAATAATAATAATAATAATAATAATAATAATAATCCATTCTAAATTGAATAAGCAAAGACATGTATTTTTTAATAATTGGTTCATATGAAAGAAATCATTTCTAAATATTAAACAAAATTTCATTTATTTTCCTATCAAAATTTACAAGCTACCAAGGCAATAGAAACGTTGTGATAGGCAACAAAATCTCACAGAAAGAGTATCCAAATTAATGGAGTCATGAATTAAGTTACGGGTATATGTATAATACGGATATCGGGGAAATTTTAGGTCTTCAGATTGACAATCGAGTTACGCAGACAAGCTGAGTTGAGTTGATTTTGAGTTTAACGCCCCTTTCAGTAGCGAGGCTATATGAGACGGGACCTACTGATTAACGTGAAATCCGAACCACATGAGCTCCCGCCGGGAACCGAACAAGGGTCTCCCACGCCAAAGGCGCGTACGCTAACCGCTTAGCCACGAAGGAGCTCAAGCAGACAAGTTGAATAGTATGTATCATTTATTAAAAATAATAAAAAATGTATCACAAAAATCTATTTGACGATTCTAATTGATGTTTTAATTCTTAATATGCTATTAATTTATTTTAAGAATATCACAATAGTTAAGTTTATATATGTTTAATTATTGTAATAATCGCCACACACACACACACAAAATGAACCATATAAAGCAATTCTAAAGAAAGTTAAAATATCGCTTTCTACATTTCACCTTATTACTGTCATTAAATCACATATATTTATCTTTTATGAAGTTATTATCCAGATAAAAAGACTAATTTCTAATGCAACAATATTATACAATGTTGAACAATTCAAGTATACTGACCTCGTGTTCACTGGTTCTGCGACAACTTACAGTAGCAAGCTGGAGATCCAGAACACAGGAACTGATATCAATCCTCGCTCTTCTTATAGTTTCCATTAGATATTCCTCTTCTGTGGCCAATCTCTGCTCCAAGTCCATTCCTCGGTTGACGAATTCGTCCACCTGAAAAAAGAAATAAATACACAATGTAAAGCTTTTTGTTTATAAAGTATAATATGGAGTGTCCACAAAGTTCTCTACCATTACAATGAAACATAGCTCGTAAACTATACGAGATAGAGACATGCGGTTTTGTACAACGTGTTCTATAAAGTAACCAAGAAAGTTCTGTCGCTTTTCGTGCAGGTCTGTGTTCCATGGCCCTCACACCGCGAGTTGAATGTTAATAGAGATAAGGCAAAGGTCAGTTATTGGTGTGGGTATATCCAACATACTACCTGGTTGTGACAGTTCACTTACACCGTGAACTTGCGTGAGAACAGAGTGAACATGGAACCTCCACAGTGCGTCATAAGGGCTTGTATGCTGTATGAGTTCAAATTAGGGTCAAACGTCGCTGCAGCGTAGCGGAAGATATGTCAGGCCTTTAGTGAGGGTGTCGTGACTACGCGGACAGTGCAGCGGTGGTTTAACAAGTTTAAGGACGGTGGCGAAACACTCGAAGACACACCACGGGCCGGAACACCAACACGTGTACAATATGAAGATCTTCAGGCAGCAATTGAGGCGAACAGTGGTCAGACATGTGAGGAACTGGGACCACAAATCAGTGTGAGTGGAGAAACCATTCGGCAGCTCCTCCTTCAACTTGGAAGGCACTGCAAGTTGGGTCGATGGATCCCATATGATTTGACTCCTTGCCAGACAGCAACACGAGCAGACACTTGTTTCTTTACTGTCAAGTCTGAGGAAGGAAAAATTTCTGGGCAGGGTGTTGGCATGTGATGAAAAGTGGGTCCTATACAAAGCTCCACGGTGCCGTCATTATTGGTTAGCATCCTATGAACCGGTTCCAAAACAGCCGAAATCAGCACTGCACCAGAAGGTCTTCTTGTGTGTTTAGTGGACTGCTCGCGGCATCGTGCACCGGTAACTGCTACCAGCTGGTCAGAGATCAATGTAACTGAGTACTGTCAGCAGTTGAGCCGTGTTCAAGAAAAACTCAAAACTCTGGAGCCAGCACTTCTGAATCGCAAAGGGATCCTCTTGTTACAGGACAACGCTAAGCCTCACGTGGCTAGGATGACCCGGAACACCATTCTGCGCCTTGGATGGGAAATACTATTGTATCCACCATATTCCTGGAACATTGCACCGTCCGATTATCACCTGTTCCATTCCTTGGACAATCCCTCAGAGAACGCCAGTTCAAATCCCTAGTAGAGGTGCAAAATGCACTTGGTATCTTCTTCGCTTCACGATCCACCAAATTCTACAGCGATGGCATCCATGGCCTTCCAGATAGTTAGCAGAAGGTCGTCGATGCTGATGGGAATTATTCTTGATCTTGCAGGTACATTTTAGGTGACATATCGGTTTGAAGGTGGTGAGTGAAAAAGCGACAGAACTTCCTTGGTTACCTTTATACATCTCTACAAAGTTTTATTGCCAATTACACTACTTCTACACGTGCCAATCTATTTGCCTTCAGGATATCGAGACGATATTCAAGCTCTATCCATATATGCTACAACATAGCAGCATCAACAAGTCAGTTAAGTTTTCGTAACAATCTGTGTACGAAGTGCGGCAAGATCTGGAACAGGGGTTTCGTAGGCACTAACCTTGACCAGCACAATCCGTCTCTCAGGGAAACGTCATTTCAAAAACTTCCTAACATCTCGAGACCAATGAGGAGGTACTCCATCGTGTTGGAAGGTTATGTTTGGCCTTCAGTTCCATCATCTGAGAGAGTAGGTGCTCATGCAACATGTCATAGTAAGCTGCCCATGTAACCGTGTTCTCAGCAAAGAAAAAATGGACCGATTACTCTACCATACATAAGAGCACACCAAACTTTAAATTTTGGGCTAACACGAACATGTTCACGAATGACATACTAATGTTCGGAGCCTCATATCCGAACGACCAGAGCTGACATGTAACTCGAAAATTGAAAACATGGGCAAACGGCACGTAATATTGGTATACATCTCGTATTGTAAAATTTTTATTATACTGTATGTACTCTTTAGGGGAAGACAGATGTATGGTTTATGCCTATAAATGAATGATTTAATTATTGTCAGAGAAAATTGAACATGGAACGGGAGAAATGATTGCCAGAGTTCAGAAAGAGGTTCCATGAAACCACAATCAGTCAATAGATGATGTCACAAACATGCTTGGACTCTCTCAAGGATTAGTTGACGCTATCTATATATATAATCGGTATACGCGATACGGAATTACACGTGAAAATACACACGGTACTAACACTATCAGCCGTGAAGGAGTTGACCAGTCCAACTCCAAAGAGTCATTAGATCATGAAAAGATTTATATGAAGTCTGTGAGAAAGTATATTCTTTAAAAGTAAAAAATATACTTTCATATCAGTACATCTGTGCTGAAGTTATGCGTGAGCATGCTCACAGTGAAGTCGATTAATTACGATATTAACACTATCCATTGAGGAGTTTCATGGTTTAGCTCCGATGATTATCATCAAATCCTAATAAAAATTTATATAAAATAACCATGAGAACATACCTTTTTTAACCAAAAAGTAAATCAATAAAATAGGTGCATCTATGTCGACTTTATACGCGATCATACACACAATTATAGTACGAAAACTCAGCCATTCAAAAGTTTCATGACCTAGTTCCGAAGAATATGATTAGATCCTCATGAAATTTATGTGGAACACCCGGGAAAGAATACTCTTTCAAACAAACAAACAAACAAAAACATTAAAGTCAGTGCATATGTGTCGAAGAATTATGCTTGATTATGCGCACAACATATATATATATATATATATATATATATATATATATATATATATATATATATATATATATATATAAATAGGTCGAATGAGAACATCATTTTGTTTTGAAGCGGCTATAAGGGTATGAGTTGAGTTGATTTTGAATTTAACGTCCCTTCCAGCAGCGAGGCTATACGAGACACGAACTACTGTTTAACGTGGAATCCGAACCACATGAGCTCTCGCTGGGGATCGAACCCGGGTCTCCCACGCCAAACATTAAGACATTCAAGATGCTATAGCTCAACTGATTTCAGAGTTAACCACAAATCATGACAACCTACCTTGACATAACTTGATGCATCTGTGACTTATAATTCAATATTGTTATGTTGCATGATCTCTAAATCCCAAATAATCTTATTACTTCAAAGTTACCTTCATTACTGAGAATGACTACTTGGTTTTCCTAACATTTAAGAACTTTTCAATAATTTGTCCCACATTAAAGAACTTCTCAATAATTTTCCTGATTTTCTCTAACAAAAATCAAATTCCCTCATATTCCCCGATTTTCTGGGTCAGTGGGAACCCTGTTATATATAGAAAGATTACTTCCATTACCTCTGTAGTGCGGGCATCCAACATCATTTTTTTTAAGTTACGAAGTATTGCTTAGTTTGTTAGGCTTTGTTAAATTTATCAAAGACGTAATCCCTTCCTACACCATCCCTAGGAAGTACTAGTAGTGTGTTAAACCCACAATATTTTTTTCAAGTTGTAAGACATGTGTAGATATATTTGTAGATGACAGTTTTTTAAAAAAAATTTCTGATACTATTCTGTAAATAAGCTGACGAAAATTAATTATACTGTGAATCAGCTAAGTCATTAAATGGATTCTAACCTGGTCTTGGACATTTCTTCTGCCTTCTTCTGGTTCTTGTAAAACATCCTGCAATCTTCTTCCTTCCGCTAGCAATGTGCGGGTAGACTCTTCGATCTGTCTGCGAGCAGATGCAAGAATTCTTATACACTCATACATTGTCCTATCTGTAAAGAAAGGCGATAACACGTTAGTTAGGGAAATTTTGTTCATTTTCGAACAACTTAGGAACGCAAATTAGATTTATATTTTGCGCGAGTAAAAGTCATGCAATCCAATGGATCGTGTTAATTAAAAAAAAAAAAAAAAACTATCGGAATCTTATTTGCGCTCCTATGCTGAGTCTTATTTCTAGAGAAGTCTACCAGTATCTACAACATCCGTTAGTGACCTTTTTTTATTTTGCGTTATACCATTTGTTATAACACTCACTTTTTGTACAATACAACTGCTTGACTGATGACTCAAATGTTAATTTCATGTTGGTTTCATGACACCTTAAAGGTGCAGCAATATACTTTTGCGTGTCAGAAAATATCTGCTATTTGATTGTCCTTTTCGTTTTAAGAAATATTTATAAATAATTTAGTTCTGTTTTGAGATTATATACATTGTTTATTATTATTATTATTATTATTATTATTATTATTATTATTATTATTATTATTATTATTATTATTTTAATATAAAATAGAGGTATACTATTCCAGAAATAAATGTAAATAAAGATAACTTGTCTTTTTCCTTCTCTTTTAGAAATAATAGATTAAAATGTTACAGTAAAGTAACTGAAATGATGAACAATAATCTTACTTCATTTACAATTTAAACTTTAATGGATACTAGCAAATTGAAGGGCATATTAACAGTAGCTGAATTGTTAACAGTTTCTGTAGGGTAACTTTTTATTTATTTAGCAGCTGTTATTAGTTGATAATCGATAACGTTTTATTGATTTAGTAACTGTTATTATAAGTAGGTCAGTAACGGAATGTTTACTACATCTACTTTCTTCTTCATTTTGGTTTGTTGGGCTACATCCATAATTAACTATTTACTACTCACAATCTACGTTCGTATCTAATGGATGTATGCCCTCTAGAACCTGCATTATCTACAATACCATGAACTACTTTACTTGTCAATTTATTTTAATGCAGGCTTTGCAACGTTATCTACTTCACTCACAATGTACAACGAATTCAAGTCAAGAAACAATGTTAGAAAACTGTCTTTATATTAGTTGATTGTTCCGAAGCTATATGTTCCATTTTAGTGGTAAGGATATGTATAGTTTGTGTGGAGTCCCAACCATATGCATTAGTACACAAGAAAACGAAGTTGGGTCTTCCAACTAAAAGCGAAAACGCTAATTACTTCGTCATGAAGCACTTCTAATGGACTGTGGTTGCTCAGTGATAGAGAACTCACCTTTAGTGCATGAGATTCCTGGTTTGATCCCAGCTCACGCCAATTAGGCTTATTGATATGGTGGACAAACACCGTGTCACGGACGTTTCAGAGGTTCTCCCGTTTCCTCCTACTTTCTTCATTCCACTATCTTGTCTTTTATTATCATCACCGTCTAACTTAGTCTTGGAACATAATCGTGGGACATTATTTAAAAAAAAAAAGTAACGAAGTACCTCTAGTGTCTCCTCAAGAATCACATTAGACTATATTTCCAGTAGAAGCTACATAAAGCACAACAGTTTTCATATTGGAAACATAATTCTTTGTTTGAAATTTGGTTCGAACGGGGGAAAGTGCACCTAAAAAATCTTCAGTGAAGACAATTTACAAGTACATTTAAAAAAATGTTTTGGTAATTTTTACAGAGTTGTTCATGTAAAATACATAAATCGGCTTTTGATAAATTTAATGATTTCATTTATTTAATTATGTATTTTGGAACTTAAGTTTTAAGAGCGAACATTTACCGAAGAAATAAGGATAAAATATCCAAAAACTATCTATATTTCGACAGTATTTTTTAAATATTTTATATTTATTACTATTTTATTATATTTATTATTTTATTATTATATTATTTCTTATTATTTATTATTAAAGTAATTATTTTATACTATTTTACAAAAACAAGAAGTTTGACTTGAATTAACTGCACATGTAAGTCTACTGAATTCTAACTACGCTACTTGGCCAAAATGAAATATGTGGAAAGTCTGGAGAACATACAGCAGATGGCACAGTGCTAAGATGGACCAGCACTTCAGGAATTAACATTCTGATGGAAATCTGAGAACTGGAACAGCTTATTTCACTGAAAGCATTGATGGTTTGATTCGGAGACATCAGCATGGACTTGTAACGGAGACATTGGCTATCGAAGTCGATGAACTGGAACAATCAGAGGCAGTAGTTTTCGACGTTTGTGATAAATACCCCCCTCCCAGCTTTCGACGATCTTGACATGTAGCACCCTTTCGAACTTTCGACGATCGCGACTTTTACCCCCCTCCCATCATTATATTTCGTTTAGATAATTAATTAGAATTAAACTTAGTAATTAGAATTAAGCATACTAACTTATCAGAATTTAAAAATAGTAAACAATGAAATACAATATAAAAATCAAATTATAAATAAAAACAGTATACAAAATTTAAAATATCTAAAAATAAGGTTATTATATAATAAACAATATGTAAATTGTAAAATATCAAAAAATATAAACAAAATTATTATAAAGAATAAGTACTCAAAAAAACACATAATATAAAAATTATTAAAACATCCTTCCAAACACGGGTAAACAACGCACAAAAAATAATTACAAAAATACAAATAAACGAATAAAAATTTTGTATAAGGTGAAAAAATAACTATCATTAAAATATCATAAAGAAATATCAAAATTGGAAACATACCAGTTAAGAAGCATGGAGATTTCATTACTATAACACACAATTGTCGACGAAAGAAAATAACATGTGTCAAAGGAAAATTGTATATACACACACGAAAAAACATACAAATACTTTAAAACACACAAACAGAGTAATACGTACGTACATAAAATATAAAATTTTAAGTCTGAACGTATATCTGAAAAAAGATACATAAAACAAATACTGTATACAAAATTCAAAATTAAAAAGAACAATAGTTCAGGATATGATTTTTTTTAAATGTAAAATCATGAATATCCAAGCGCATACTAATAGTGGAATAAAAAATGTATAAAATTTAATTATAAAAATGGTATAAGATAGGTAAAAGGAACCAAAATATTGGTAATAAAGAAAAAAACAGAATGAAAAAAGTTTGAAATGTAAATATATATAAAAGTGCGTGAAAGAAATTATAAAAAATAAAACAATAACTGAAAAGAAACAGAGAAAGGTATGCATTATACATAAAAATACACAACTTCAGAGAAATAATTTATAATAAAGAGATTCAAGGTTATATTACTACACTTACTTCCATAAAAACTGAAAAAAAAGTGCTAAAGTTATACATCGGACTCAACTGAAGAAAGTATATGACTTCATAGGCACTAGAATTGTTACATTAAGAGAAGTCCTACATTATACACAAAATGAAATATAAATATATATATGACACAAAAAGCATACAAAATTATAACTATTATTATTTGTACATACATACAGGCCCCTAGCTAGGGAGGGGCTAGAGGGGACCTAAATTATTTTTTGCCCCCTCCAAAAATAACGCTGAAGAGAATTTTCAAACTGACTCAAAACTAGTGAAATTCTTGCAATTATTTTTACCAAATTAAATTCAACTTTGCGAATTCTACTTATTTCTGTGTTTCTTCCTAGATGCACCAACATTTCCCATTGCCTTTACCCATTTCAAGAATTTCAAGCCGTACCCTATTATTGCAACCATGACAAGCATCCAAGGATACCAGGCGCACTTCCAAACAACAGCATCATTGTCCACAACGTTAGTTCTGAATATTAATAAACTGCAGTGTCCCGCTTACTTTGGAACGTAGAAAAATGAGTGCAAACGTTGAATAAAACATATACTTCTATTTTGTATTAATATATTCTAAAATTGCTGTAATAATTATAATTTTGTTCTAATGTTTAAAAAATAAATACTTCAATTTTAATTATTAATATGAGACAAAGTACTTCACAAAGAGCTTGTATTAAGTGCACAAAAATGAAACAAAAAAATGTACGGTTTCGATAATACAAAAATAAAATACAGATTCTGTAAATAATAAATAAATAAAAATACAATTTTATGGTGTTTTTTGATGTCTTTGTCATTGCCCTCTCAGTCTTCATTTCTGCCGCCCCCCCCTCCCCTATTAAATTAGGCTGGCTACGGGCCTGCATACATACATTAAAATATGTAAAAACATTAGCTTAAAATCTTAGAATTAGGTGAAACGTCTACCGAATATAAACAAATGAAACTTTATTATAGATAATATGAACAATTAAGGAAAATGTACCAGAAAACATGGAAAACTAGTATTATTGCATGCGTGTAGAGTATAAAGACACACACACACAACATAAAATCATAAAAATACACTAAAATGGAGAGAAAAATAAAATTAGACGTATAAATAAGATACAGAAATGGTGCAAATGTAATAATAATAAGTGGAAATAAATTTAAGAAATTAATTCAGAAAAATTGACAGTAAGAAAAATTTTAAACAGGCATTAAAGAAATCAAACTTCATAAACACTTATTAGAAGTAAATACATACAGAAAATTAAAGCAAGAACTTACAAGAAACAGAAGATATGAACGAGGATACACAACTTGGAGAAATTTGTAAAGCAATTACTATTTTACTGTTATTGTACCTTGTGCATGGTTCAAACACGCATTATATTCAAATATATATTTTTTAAGTTAAAATTACTCGAACAAAAGCAGCCTATCATACATGAACCAAAGTTTAAAAACGTTATCTACTTAGATAATATAATATATATATGTATATGTACATTTACAGTGGATGTTTAATGAAGGAAGCATTAATAGGAGTTGGGAATTTCAAGATTGGAGGCAGACCATTAACAAGACCAGGTATGCCTATGATACGTTATTATAGCTAGAACCGAAGAAAGACAACAGGAGACGATTAATAAAGTAGTTGACACTGGGAAACTATATGGAATGGAAATCAATATCGAAAAGTCGAAAATCATGAGGCTATACCGAGGAAACGCCCCCTTACGGGTCAAAGTAGAACAAAGAGAACTTGAAGAGATCGAGAGAAGTATTTTGACACGAGACGCTTACTGCACCAGAGAGATCAGGTCAAGAATTGTCATAGCCAAAGAAGCATTCAACAAGAAAAAATCACTCTTAAATAGTAGGCTCAATATTGGACTTAGGGAGAAGTTGGTCAAGTGCTATACGTGGGGCATTGGACTGTATAGTTTAGACATTTGGACATTACAAAAGTTAGAAAAGAAATATTAATAGAGCTTCGAAATATGGTGTTGGAGGAAAATGAAGAAGATAAAATTGACAGAGAAAGCAACAATTTTTTTTAAACGGATAGGAGAGAAGAGGATACTTCTAGCCTGCATCCTTCGTAAGAAGGCCAACTGGAGTAGACACATCTGGCGAAGAAACTGTCTTCTTCATACCGCCATAGAAGAAAAGATGAAAGAGAAACGAGGAATAGCAAGAAGAACAGAACTGATCGATGATTTGAGAAACAGAATCAAATATTGGGAGTTAAAAGAAGAAGCTGAAAGTCGAAAAACTTGGAAGGAATATTTTCAGGCTTAAATCTAAAATTGAAAAAAAAAAAAAAAAATAAAATAAAATAAAGTAATTAGTCCCAGAACCTGCCGAAAGGCAGAATACTTAATAATAATAATATGTATATGCACATGGTGACCCTTAAGTCGATATACCCAACCACATTCTGAAAATACCTTTATCATTAGAGTATTTCCAGGGTACAAAATCGCATAGTAAATGTTAGAAAATGACTCCCTTGCTATCTCTCATTATATCGGATATCTATAAATTAGACAAGCTGTGAATATGTAGTTCAAACATGTAATCGATCAATTAAAGAACATTTATACTGCGAATATATTTCTTGTACATATCGATAGACCTGATATGGTCGTAACATATATTACGAATATGTTCATTACAAAAACAATGTGCGTCTAATATATTTCCTTACTCGCAGTATCTTTGAATATTAAAAAGGTGTATATTCATGTCATGTTCAAAGTATTCATAGGCATGAAGTAAACGGAGGACATTATTCTTATATTGCCCTTCAATGGGGTCGGAAATTTATTGTTTATATAATGTAAACAGAAATTATGTTTACATTATGCATAGTCATCAATAAAAGAAAATCGCATATCTTATATACAGATTGTATGTAAAACTATTATGTTTTCTTTTGTTTCACACTAATATATACAATGGAATAAAACGTAAAAATCACATGACATATAAAAACAATACAAAAAAATTAGTTCCTAGAAGTGACGTTATATAATAAACAATACAAAAATTTTAATATGCCTAAAAGTATTTAAAAAAATTTTTCTTTTTAAAAATTGTATTACTTCTAGATTATTTCATTGCCTACCTATTTTTATTGGACACTACAACTCGAAGATGAACCCCATTTTCATATTCTTAACTTTGTACCAAAGGAAGATCTTTTTCTGTCATATCACGATATTGTGTCGTATCCAACTTTCCTTCAGTCATTTTATAATTCTTCCTACTATCTTTAGAAGTAGCAGCAGGTATAAATGAAAAATTCAAATGAAAGAAGAGTTCCTTAAAAACACATCACATTCAGGATATGGAAAAGCTGAATAAAATAAAATATCAACGATAACTTATAGGAATTTACATGGACATGTGTACCTCACGTTACATAACAAGAAAGCTCTAGCAGAGATAGAGGGAGACGCCAGTTATGTCGTTATTCAATAGAGAACTGGCAGCGGTCTTGGAACTCATGAAGGTGCTACGATATTCTACGAGGGGGAAGTGAAAAAGTAAAGGGACACCTGCAATTTCTCACACTAGGGTTTGGTATCACTGCTAGTATCCAGCACTGAATTAGTGTCGTCTGCAGCACTTCTATGCTAACATGTCACTTTTATTCCCGCATTAGTCGTTGGAGTATAGCAGACCGTTAAACATGGCAGCTCCATTGTCGATCTGCACCAAGGAAGAAATGAGGGCAGTGATTTGCTGTTTGTTTGCGGAAGGTGTTGAACCTGCGGAAATTATTCGTTGAATGCAAGCACAGAATGGTGACAGCTGTTTATCGTGAAGCAAGATCTACAAATGAGTAGAGCATTTCAAACAGGGAAGAACTTCTTTATGTGACGAGGAAAGATCAAGCAGCCCATCGATGTCAACGACTAACGATGAATCGACAGGCTAAAGTTTCGGAAAGCGTGTGCAAGGTGAGTCCCGAAAGAATTGTCAGCGCAGCGTAAGGCACAAAGATTGGAGATCTCTCGTAAACATTTGGCCCGTTATCATCGCGAGGGAGATGGATTTTTACAGCAAATCGTTACTGTACATCATCACGAACCGGAAAGTAATGCTAGGATCATGGTTTGGAAACATCCATTATCACCAGAAGTTAAGAAATTTAAACGTCAACCATCAACTAGTCATTGATGAGGTGCAAAATTGGTTACAGGTTCAACCTAAAAACTTGTTTCCGAGGGAATCAAAAAACGTGTGAAATGGTGGGAAAAGTACATTGAAGTGCAGGAAAATTATGTAGAAAAATAATGTATGTTTCAGTTTTACATCATTAAAATAAATGTACTTTTTCTCAAAAGTCCCTTTACTTTCTGTCTTCTCGTATAATAGCAAACAACATGCTGCAATACGACACACAACACTGATGAACTCCCATCTAAGACTGATTATTCTGCATGAAAAGATTGTGTCAAAGAAAACTGTTGGGAGCAGTTTCAGTAGGTCATGAAAACTCGTCGGATGACACACTTCATTGCTCTCCCTAACACCTTGCGTGGGCTAAGGAACAAGTGCAGAAATATTGATAAGTTTGCTTTAAACTATAGATCTCACATTATACAGCCTCGTTGCTAATAAAATACGTAAATCAATGGAATCGTTGTCTGTGTCGAGGGCACCTACGACCCTTCAGATGGACACCTTAGCATAAGAAACAAACCAAGGTTGCTAGCTAGTAAGTTGGAATTCAAGAAAGCAGGTTATGACTTGCTTAGACCATTATTATCTTCCGTTCTATTTTCTATAATCTCATTTAAAATCCTACATTGCTTAAGTCCACAAGAATAACGGATGAAATGAACAATTATACAATGATGCCAGAAAGTGAAATGTTCACGTTGTGTTTGTTAGAATTAATTCTGAATACATCGTTTGTTATGTATACCGGAAATTTTAATGTTTACTGTCAAAGAATTCTTCAAACTAATAAATAGTTCACAACGTGTTGTTATACAATAAACGAGACACTTAACTTCAAACGAACTTGAATAATTTTAAAATATTATAACTCTAAACTGGATCTAGACTACTCATCAATAATTAATACAAAAAAAGTTAATCAAGTAATTCTTATGAGTGTATGCTATTTATATCTTTTAAATTTGGTAAGAAATTCTAGAGTTTTCTTGTAATGAAAGATATATATTCTTCAACACTAATGCTGGAAATAATTCTTCCTAATATATTAACAAAAGCATCGCTAACATACGAAAATTTCACATTTTTAACTTTAAAATTATCTAATTCTATCTATTATTCATGAGTACAAATGCGAATTTTTTCTATAGATAAAAAAAAATGTTAAACCAATTTATTGTTTCTGAAATACTTAAGCTAGTTTTTACCTCTCCCTTCAATTTTCCAACTTCAGAAGCTTACATACGCCTTTTGATTCATATTACATACAGATCGAACACTATGTCTTGAGTTCTGAGATACTAAAATCAAGGAAATTTATAAGCTGTTATGAACTAACGCCGCTTGATCGAAAATAAATAATAACGCCTAGGTACTGTCTTATTAATTTAGTTGTGTAATCATTTGCTATGATATTTCAGGTATAATTTCTACCTTTTTCAGCGACCAAGATATTATGACGGCTGGAAAAAAAAACTAAACTAGATGACAATTTAAGACTACACAATATTGAAGAATTAAAATTTATCAAACAATAACACACATAAAAATATTTGAAAAGAAACTAGAAATACATTATAAAATTTCAACTTTAATATATATATATATATATACAAAAAGACAGAAAAATGAAAAACGAATGAAATTACATGCTATATTCTAACACTAATTATCAACCTGTGGTAAACTACTGTAAAATGAAAGTAAATAAATAAATAAATAACTTATCCAAAAAATCAAAATAAATGTAAAATACATAAATTGGAAATCGAAAACTTTAAGTTACAAGTCACATCCAATCTGTTGGTTAGTGTGTACACCCTAAAGGAACAAATTAGGGCGCAAAATTTCAAAGGCAGACGCACTCGCCAATCCAAAACTGAACGGGGGTTGATTCCTTACTGGTGTGAGCCGCCGGAGGAGGAGAAAGTATGGATAATAGAGAGGGGAAAAAATTTGCGTCAGACTCAACAAATGTTTTCTTTCAACAATCGGCAAAATTTAGTGGAAGAAGATAAACTCCTCTTACAACTGCACTTGTTTACTGTGGAAATGCAGTTTTATTTTTTGGAAAATTAAATAAAAGTTATTCTGAAACTAGTAACATAATGGATGTATAAACAAACTAGTGCAATGAGTGTTTATTCATTTGTTAGGGAAGTAATAAATTATACTTTTTGTTTTTATAATGAGTTCTCAGATCTGCAATTGAGGAGGGGAGGGAGAAAGAGTAGGGCTATTATTTTACGTCACACAATTTACCACTTACAAATCGCGAAGCGTACTATTTTACGTCAATGCAATCCTACTGAAAGCCACTTTTTTTTTTCCAAAAATTCTTTTCTATTTTAAAGAAAATCAAGCATGAAAGTTGGTTCTTTTGGCCTAATTATGAAAGGGGGGGGGGATAATTGAAAGGAACTAAGACCATCGACTATGCAACCTTTCCTTATATTTAACATTGCGTTCCCTCTGCAAGGATCCTTCCGTCTGGAAATCACTGGAAACTTCCCAGTGTTTCGGAGACAATTTTCACCTTGTCCACCGAGAACAAAAAATCAAAAACGTAAACAACAGAAATACAGTAATAATTTTATAACTAATCATTAAGATCACTAACATTTTGTTTGGTCTACAGGAATTTTACTTTATGAAAAAAAAAACAACATAAAACTAATTGAACTATCAACATACTGTCTACTTAACAGTTGTCTATCCAATAGCAAAGAAAATACAGACACTATCTACAACTTCTACATTTTTAATTTGTACATCTAATGTATATGTAAGTCCAAGCTTGCAACATACACCAGTGGGTTAGGATTTCCGGCAATGGCGGTGCCAGCTTTAATTTCTTGGGGTAGCAAATAGAGGAGCAGAGAAAAGTTTGGAGGGCAGCTAATCTTTTGTATACCGAAAAAGGTACTTTTATATTACAACATGTCTGGAGAGCAGTCGGGAACGGATGTAGTCACTAGGGGAGCGCCAGACTCCGTTGCCCCCCTCTGGCGTCGTCACTAGTTCCCGGACTTTTCGAACGAAAAATACGATACTTGCATCTCTGTTAGTCCCACAATCAACAATATAAAACACTTAGCTAATTCTTAGAATTCAAATGATCTTTATAAAGTTTCTTCATTTTTTAATTTCCTCAAACCCGAACACTAGATCGTAGTTGTGGTGGCTCTGTAGTAGAGCGCTCCTTCTGGTGCGTGGGGCCTCTGGTTTGATCCCTGCCTGCTTCAACTGAACTTTATGGTCGACAAACACCGTGTGTGTATTCTTTCGGGTTCGGTATCCGTTTTCTTCTACTTTCTTCATTCTAGCATTTCATTCATTCTCATCATAATTTTTTCCCTTAACCTCAGTGCATAATCACGGGACTTTAAACTGGAAACTTCATTTTCATTTTTCGCATTCGTATTCGTTTTGTTTTACACTCTCCATTTAAAAAAAAAAAAAAAAGTTTGTGTGTAAATTGCAACAATAGCAATCAAACAGAAAAATTTCTGATGTTCACTGCTTAATACTTGATTTGATTTGATTTTTCAGTTTAGCGTTTTCAACAGCGAGCCTATATGAGACATAGACTTACAGCTTAACGTGAGATCCGAACCACATCAGCTCTTGCTGAGAATCGAACCTGGGAGTTAAATGGGAGTTACAGTCACCCTGTATTTTTCAACATTTTTGGGTTTAAAATGTAAATTTCGATGAGCTGTACCCAATGGCAACACTTTTGATTTCTGGAACCAACAGCTTCAGGATCAAATTAGGGGTCAAAAATAAAAGGAGGGATCATTTGGAGAATGCGGACCAATGACTAACTGGGACAAAATGGGTGTCATTCGATTCGTATTCACACGTACATGAATAATTGATACCGGTATGCTATTTTTTTTTTTTCGAAAATTCAATATTGATCCGGAAAATTAACGAAAATCCAAGATCTAAAATTTCAGATTTTCGTTAATTTTCGTGGTCCAAATAGAAGTTTCGGGAAAATGGAATATCAGTTATTCATGTACGTGTGAATACGAATTGAATAACACCTATTTCGTCCAAGTCGGTCACTTGTCCCCGTTGCCCAAGTGGTCCTACTTTTTATTTTTGACCCCTAATTTGACCTTGAAGCGGTAGGTTCCAGTGGACACAACTCATCGAAAACTACATATTAAACCCAAAAAGAAGTCGAAAAGTACGGGGCCACGGTAACTACCTTTTAACCGAACCTGAGTCTTCTGCGATAAAGGCATGTATGCTAACCGCTTTGCCACAAGAGAGCTCACTGTTTTGTACAAATGCAAGAGTACTAAGCAATTCAAGGTCTTTTCTACACCTCAGAAACTGCAGATCTCATTAATTATGGCTATAATTACAATGATCAGCTTTTTCTATTACCTTCCATCGTATCTTGTAGTTAGCGTCCCTAACTGCATAAGTAACTATCTTGCTTTTGTGAATTTATTCTTAGTTTTTTAAAGACCCCAATTTAGTGTATTTTTCACCTTCTATATTGAATTCCCCTACCCGCGTCTTACAATCCTAACGTAATCTTGATTTAGCCTATTCTATGAAGTTTTCACCTATTCGATATAAATTACCACCGAAACGAAATATAAAATAAGCACTCCATTACACTAAAAGCCATAAATTAGGCCTAAATCTACAAATTAATATACAAAGAACACTAAGAAAATACGTAATGCATTTTCTGCTGAGTTATAGTTGTAAACCTGCAGCTAAGTTTTAATCCACAAAACTATTGAATCGACTATTAACTGATTAAATACAACTATCCACCTAGCAGAAAAGTTGGACTTGATATGTTACACTAATGTACAAGATTTAGTCATCTATATATTAGGCCTAAACTACCATGTAAGCCTAAGTTCTATACCTTTCTTTACTACTCAGCTAGCTCAATCTGACCTTTTTAATTAACTTGAAACTTTTTTCTTACCTTAATCTGAAGTCAAATTCATTTTTTAAAAAAAAATCACACACAAATAAAAAATAGGTACTTCACTCAGTCTTATACTGCCGCTTCCGCGTCCATTTTTACGCCAGCACAGATCACATAGCCGAATCACGAATATTGGTTTCTATAGTTTCAGAAATAAAAGAAAAACGATATCCGATATGTCCATTCTTGAATAATAATCGAAAGCTATCGAACAACAATGAAGCGCAATTTTTAAATAAAAAGAGTTAAAACCAATTGTAAACTAGCAAAGTATATAAAATAAAGTCTTTATTTCTTTGCTGGAGGCTGCTTATGTAGAAAGAATATAATCGGAGTTTCTGTTCATGTATGTAAAAAAATCTTATTAAATCGGAACATTCATATATCGGGTGTATCAAAAGTACGGAGCCATCGACCAACTTCGTTATGAGTAAAGATAGGAAAAAATTAAAGAAAAGTTGGCTTGTGTATAGCCCGCTACCTCCAGTTCTTTGTCACCGGAACTGGAAGTCACTACTACTACTACTACTACTACTATTACTACTACTACTACTACTACTATTGCTGCTGCTGCTGCTACTACTACTACTACTACTACTACTACTACTACTACTACTACTACTACTACTACTACTACTACCGGCCCGTGCAGGGCTCTGCTATGAAGTGGACTAATAAAATTGCGTATTTTTTCCGAAAGAATTTGGACGGTATTTCTTGGCTTGATACATATAGACCCTATCCAAATAATGAAAATTTTAATTGCCATTTTACAAGGCCCACACACGGTCCACGGTTTGCGCAAACAAGGCTGTTTGTGCAAACAGTTTGACCGTGTGTGGCGCTGTATGAACTGTTTGCGCAAACGTTTGTGCAAACATTTTCCACATCGAACTCGTTCGAAAATTGTATTGTATTGTATTGTATTTATTTCGTCCTTTTTTCATACATTTAGCACTGTAATACAATGCATATGAAGCGGACACGTCATTTATATATGAATACAGAAGTAAAAGAAACAATAATAGTGAAAATTACATACACTAGGTTAGTAATTAAGCCTTACTTCTTACATCTTATTACACTATACATTTTACATGACATCATTGTTAAAAATAAACTTAGCAATTATTACTTGCAGTGTATTTAGAAACCCTCCAACAAATATGTAATGCTAAAAGCAAGTAATGACATTGATTTACTGTATATCCTGTAACGTTTCTATTTACTTAGCAGTTCATGTATTCCTCTACCGAGTAAAAGCAATGTTGTAATAAATATTTCTGGAGTTCTTTTTTAAATTTAGCAACAGAGTCCTGAGTTTTTATTTCTCTCGGAAGTTTATTGTAAAGCATGATACCCGCGTATTTACATCCTTTTTCATATAATACTGTTCTGTGTTCTACAATAGAAAAGTTTTCTTTGTTTCTTGTGCCATGATCATGTTGCTGTTCTACTCGCGTAAGGATACCTTGTAGGTGTTTCTTTACAAATATCAATAGATTTAAAATATACAAACAGAGTACTGGAAGTATACGAAGTTTTTTAAATATTGGTTTGCAATGATCTTTTGGTTTAGCAGTTGCCATCAATCTTATTATTCGTTTCTGTATCGTAAAGATGACTTTGGCCTTGTGTGTATTTCCCCAAAATATAATACCATATGTTAAATTCGATTGGAATAATCCAAAGTAAATTGTTTTTAAAGTAGACTCTCTTAAAACATTTTTAAGAACTTTAATCGCGAAATATATTTGGTTTAATTTTTTACTAAGCTTAGTTATTTGCACATCCCAAGAAAGATTTTTATCTATCCAAATTCCTAAGAACTTAGTTGAGTTTACATATTCTATTTCATTATTTTGAATTATAATGTTCCTAGGCTGTGCATGTTTGTTGCGCATGTGATGAAAATTAATTGCTTGTGTCTTTTCAATATTTAATTTAAGCTTATTTTCTTTAACCCAGTGAGAGATTTTACAAAGGATTTCGTTTGCACTACCTTCAACAACTTCATTTGTTTTACCTTTTACTATAATATTAGCGTCATCTGCATAAAGGGATGCTTCTGCTGGAGCAATATTACTTGGTAGGTCGTTAATATATATCAAAAATAATAGCTGCCCTAATACGGATCCTTGTGGCACTCCACATGTTATTTCTTGTTTCTCTGATATGTAGTGTGTAGCTTGGTTTGTATCCCTGTTATTGTATGTAATTTCTACTACTTGCTGCCGATTTTTCAGATACGATTGAAACCATTTGGATGCAATGCCTCTTATTCCGTAACCTTGTAGCTTTGAGAGAAGATTTCTATGTGACACTAAGTCAAATGCTTTCGAAAGATCCAGAAAAACACCTATACATTTCTCCTTACTATCTAAACTTTTATGTACACTTTCCACGAAGTTATATATTGCGGTTTCCGTTGATTTCCCTTGTAGGAAGCCATGTTGCTCGTGTGTTATTAGATCATGTTTAAGTAAAAAGGATGCTAGCCGGACACTCGTTGTGGTTTCTAAGATTTTTGAGAAAATTGAGAGAAGCGAAATAGGCCTATAATTTTCAAGCGCTGATTTGTCGACTTTTTTATATATTGGTTTTACTTTTGCAATTTTTAATATACTAGGGAATTCTCCACTTGAAAACGACATATTTATGAGGAAACACAGAGGGTCAGCAATATATTTAATGCTTTTCTTTACAATACTTGGCGGTATGCCGTCTACGCCAGCTGACGATTTACTTTTCATTTTCTTTACCACCTTTATTATTTCTGCATTAGTAGCTGGATGTAGACAGTGTTGGGCAAAATCAATTGAAATCAATTGCAATTGATCAATCAATTGAAAGTAATTGCTCTGAAAATCAATTGCAATTGATTTCAATTGCAATTGATTTCAATTTGTAATTGACAATTAATTTCAATTGCAATTGAATTCAATCATAAAATTTGCAATTGAATTTTCGTCAATTGTTAATTGTTAATTGGTCACCAGGCAATTGAAACTTTTAATTGTTAATTGTCAATTGCAAAGGGTGCAATTGAAACATTTAATTGTTAATTGCAATTGACAATTGAAACTTGTAATTGTTAATTGTAATTGTTAATTGCAATTGAAATCAGCAATTAAAACTGAAGATAAGAAGATGTGTGTGTATTGTGTTGTCCACTTGTTACTGTTTTACATATTTCAAATAAGGTACTTATAAGAAATGCTGGATACCTACCATCCCTTCCTCCCCCCCCCCCTTGGAAGAAAGCCGGGAAACTATTTTTTAATGGTTCTATCCCCCTCGAAAGAACTCTATATGCCCGTCATGCATACAATAGGAATGGGCACCAGCGAGTTCGAGCGAGTTTTCTTTAAAACTCGACTCGACTCGAAGCAGACATCTTTGAGCTCGACTTGAGATCTCGGCTCGAAACATTTCCCCCAACTCGACTCGAATTTGGATCGAGTTTCCAGTCGAGTCGAGCCAATTCGAGCTAAATCCTTTGTGTGGTTCCAAGTACTACTATCTTCAAGTATCCTACATAGACAATATAATTATCAATGATACTACTACTACTACTATAATTAATTATCATTATAACACCGTGTACCTGTATAAACATGGAATAGGCGGTTTGTATCGGAATACTAAAAATTAGTTGACTGTCGATCTCGGTCGTCAAGAAATCTACAGGAGGCAAGGACATCGGTCACGAGGTTCTTGGTTTGAGTTCAGGAGGAGCAAGTATTCGGGCTCGAGCCAAAAATTATTAAAAGTTATGGGACTCCAGCCAAACATGTTGAAAACTGCTCGACCCGGGTTTAGGGTTGTCAACAGCTCAAGCGGCTCGCTCACAGCTTATTCACTTATCGAGCCGAACCGAGAAGTGAGCCGAGCCAACAGCTCATCCAACCGAGCCAGCTCGAGCCGATGGCTCACACGAGCCGAGCCGAACCCAGCTGATTGCTTACCCCAACCGAGCCGGTTCGAGCCATCGGCTCAGTTAAGCTGACTCGAACCTAGCCTATGGACTCGTTTCAACGGAGCTGGTTCGAGCCATTGGCTCCAATCGAGCCGAGTCGATGACTCGTCTTTACCGAGCCGGTTCAAGCCATTGGCTCAATTGAGCCCAGTCGATGGGTAATCCCAACCAAGCCAGCTCAAGCTGTACGCTCAGTTGAACCAAGCCGAGTCGGTTGACATCACTATTCCGGTTGAGCTTCTACTTTGGCTAAAAAATTGGACCGTGCAGTTCTCAGCCTTGATGGTAAGAACTACAAAAAATGATATGAAATCTTTAGTTTACGTCCCACGCTTATGCCGGTTAGGTTAAACGAGACGGTGATGATAGGAAATGAATGAAATGAAGAAAGTGGGAGGAAACGGGAGAGCCCCGAGAAAATCCACGAGCTCGGTGTTTGTCCACCTCAAAGTACAAACTGCGCGAGCTGGGATCGAACCAGGGACCTCAAGCACCGGAGGTGAACGCTCTACCACTGACCCACCGCGCCAACTGGTAAGAACTACAGTATATACTTATATTGGTGCTCACGGCGTCATTAACTTGTTCCACCACCAACGAATTTCAAGGTACTTTGTTTTGCATCTTTTGTGCGTGTTTTGTGTCGCTTTATGCGCCTATTCCCACATTTTGTGCATCACCCGAAGTGGGTCAAAATGGGCCTACAAATATGGCGGAACAAGTTACGCCACAAATGAATTTCAAGACCGTTTCCTTCACATCGTTTTGTGCCGTTTTGTGCGTCTACTTCCGTTTTGTACGTCGTGGGAAGTGGGTTAAAATGAGTCCCCAAGGTGGGACGAAAACGATCAAGAGTTCCGCTACTATGAAATCTCGAGGTCGTTAATTTCACATCGGGTACCCTTTTGTACGTCTATTTCGACGTTTTGTGCGTCACTGAAAGACGGTCAAAATGGGCCTCAAAGGTGGGACGAAAATGACCCACTGCTCCGCCACTACCGAATTTCGAGGTTCTTCCTTTCGCATCAACTAGTGAATGTTTCGTGCCGTTTCGTGCCCTTATTTCCACGTTTAGTGCGTCACCGGAAGTGGGTCAAAATGGGCTTCCAAGATGGGACGAAAATGACCGAGAATTCCGCTACTATCGAATTTCGAGGTTGTTAATTTCACATCGCGTAGCCTTTTGTGTGCCTATTTCGACGTTTTGTGCGTCACTGGAAGACGGTCAAAATGGGCCTCAAAGGTGGGACGAAATTGACCTTCTGCTCTGCCACTACCGAATTTTGAGGTTCTTCCTTTCGCATCGACTAGTGAATGTTTCGTGCCGTTATGTGCCCTTATTTCCACGTTTAGTGCGTCACCGGAAGTGGGTCAAAATGGGCTTCCAAGATGGGACGAAAATGACCGAGAGTTCCGCTACTATCGAATTTCGAGGTTGTTAATTTCATATCGCGTACCCTTTTGTGCGCCTATTTCGACGATTTGTGCGTCGCTGGAAGATGGTCAAAATGGGCCTCGAAGGTGGGATGAAAATGACCCACTGCTCCGCCACTACCGAATTTCGAGGTTCTTCCTTTCGCATGAACTAGTGAATGTTTCGTGCCGTTTCGTGCCCTTATTTCCACGTTTTGTGCGTCACCGGAAGTGGGTCAAAATGGGCTTCCAAAATGGGACGAAAATGACCGAGAGTTCCGCTACTATCGAATTTCGAGGTCGTTAATTTCACATTGCATACCCTTTTGTGCGCGTATTTCGACGTTTTGTGCCTCACTGGAAGACGGTCAAAATGGGCCTCGAAGGTGGGACGAAAATGACCCACTGCTCCGCCACTATACTTACCAAATTTCGTGGTCCTTCCTTTCGCGTCGACTAGTGAATGTTTCGTGCCGTTTCGTGCCCTTATTTTAACGTTTTGCGCGTCACCAGAAGTGTGTGAAAATGGACCTCCAAAGTGTGACCAAAATGACCCATTGTTCCGACACTATCGAATTTCTAGGACGTTTCTTTCGCATCGTTTAGTGATTATTTTTTAAAAAGTTTTCTGTGCCTACTTCCTCGTCTTGTGCGTCACCGGAAGTGAGTTAAACGGGCCTTTAAAGTGGGAGTTAAATGGCTCACTATTCCGCCACTATCGAACTTCGGGGTTGGTTCTTTCGCATCGTTTAGTGTGTATTTTGTACCGTTCTGTTCGCCAACTTCCACGTTTTGAGCATCACCAGAAATGCGTCAAAATGGTCCATCAATGTGTGAGAAAATAGAGCCATTGTTCCGCCACTATCGAATTTCGGGGTCGTTTCTTTCGCATCGTATAGTGCCTGCTTTGTACCGTTTTGTGCTCCTATTTCCACTTTAGTGCTTCTATTTCGACTTTAGTGCTTCTATTTCCACTTTAGTGCGACAACAGAAATGGGTCAAAATGGCCTACAAGTATAGCGGAATAACTTAATGCTGTTCCGTCACCATCAAATGAGGTCGTTTCCTTCACATTTTTTATACGTGATTTGTGTCGCTTTGTGCATCAGTGGAAGAGGGTCAAAATCGACCTTGAAAGTGGAATGAATATGTCATTCTCTGTCATATTTGTAGGTCGCCTTTGACCCATTTTCGTTGGCCTACAAAACGTGAAAGTATGCGCAGAAACGGTATAAATATGCACTTAACAATGCGAAAAAAGCGACCTTGAAATTCGATACTGGTGGGAGAGTGGATCAGTTTTCTTCCCACATTCAATGCCCATTTTGACCCACTACCATTGATTCACAAAACGTGGAAATAGGCTTACAAAATAGTAGAAATTCGCACAAGACGATGTGAAGGAACGACCTCGAAATCGTTCCTGATGGAACAGCATTAACTTGTTCCGCCATATTTGTAGGATAACATTGACCCATTTCCGATGACGCAGAAAACAAGGAAATAGGCGCACAAAACGACACAAAAATGGAAATTTAGCTTAATTACATGGAAATCTTAAGTTTGTAAACTTAATTATATGGAAAATTTTATACATTTTCCCTCTACGTTGGTCTACTTTACGTTGATTTGGGACTTTTAAATTTTATTCATTTTTCCACTGAAAAGTATGTATAATTCAACAAGTTGATTTGATTTTGAGTTGATTTTGGGGTTTAACGTCCCGGTCAGCAGCGAGGCTATATGAGACATGGACCTACTGATTAACGTGGAATCCGAACCACATGAGCTCCCGCCGGAAATCGAACCAGGGTCTCCCACGCCAAAGGCGCGTACGCTAACCGCTTAGCCACGGAAGAGCTCTATAATTCAACAAGGAAGTAATTATTAGTTATAATTATAATAATTATCTATATAATTGAATTCATTGTAATTTGGTCCATAACAAACACTTTACCATTTCGTACTAGCTGTTATGCTCGTTCTTCGCACGGATCAGATAAAATATCGATGTAAACAAACTGAACAACGGGAGAACAATTAAGAAACATTTCTAACATTGGACATATTTTGTGTGAATATATATCCAACAACGTACATGTGTTTTCATTGGGAAGGCCGATGGGGGCTGAATTTGAACGTAAACACTATGGGGGGTGTCACTATACGTCTGAGCAACCCCGATAAATATGGATTCGACACAAATTCTACTACTTTTACATGTCCCGGTGAACGCCCCCTCAGACCCCCTTGGTTCGTATTGTGAAAAAATCTCCTCTGGCCCCCACCAACCCCCAACTAATACCGCGAAAACTATGAATGTGACACTAACATCTGCCATTTTCTACTACTTTTTACATATGCCGGTAAAAGTCCCTATAATCCTCTGGTTCCAATTCTGAAAAAAAAAAAACAATGCCTCTGGCTCGCAGCCGATGGGGGCAGTATTTGGAAGTCAACGCCTGTGGAAGTATCACCATTCATCTCAGCGACAGCGAAAACTATGGATTTGACACTAATATCGGTCACTTTCCATTATTTTCACATGTCTCGCAATTCCCCACCCCCGGTGACTCCTGGCCCGCATACAATGGTGGCTAAATTTGAAAATCATCGCTAATGAAAGTATCACCATTGATCTCAGCCACCGCGAAAACTACGGATTTGACATCGGTCATTGTGGATTATTTTTACATGTCTCGTGATCCCCTTTATAATGCCCCCGTTTCTTATCTGATGGGGGCTAAATGTGAAAGTAAACGCGGTCTTGAGTTTCACCAATGAGCTCAGCTACCCCGAAAACTATGAATTTGGCATTAATATCGGTCATTTTCGATTATTTTTTTACATGTCTCGGAATTCCCCCCTCTGGTGACCCAAGGCCCGCATACAACGGTGGATGAATTTGAAAGTCATCGCTAATGGTAGTGTCACCATTCATATCAGCAACCGCGAAAACTATGGATTTGACACTAATATCGGTCATTTTGGATTACTTGTACGTTTCGGTATCCCTCCCGCCCCGTTGATCCACGGCTCGTAGCAGAATACGGTGAATTTGGAAGTTAATGCGATCGGAGTTTCACCATTGATCTCAGCGACCGCGAAAACTATGAAATCGACACTTATATCGGTCATTTTCTACTACTTTTACATGTCCCGGTAAACGCCCCCCTGAGACCCCCTGGTTCGATTTTTTTCGAAAAAGCTTTGCCTTGGTGTGGGACCTGGACCAAGGTATCTTTGACCGAAATTTGGTAACTCTCGGTCGACTTGTCTGGTCCCCAGGCCGGTCCCGGTAAAGGTCCCCTGGAGACACCCTAGTAAAGAATTAAAAAAAAAAAAACTCTTCGTCTTGGTCTGGGGCCTAGACCAAGCTACCCGTGACCAAATTTTGAAAAGTTTCGGTCCACTCGTCTCGTCCACAGGCCGCATAAAGATAGACAGACAGACACACGAACAAACTCTATTTTATTTATATTAGAAAGGTCAGATCCGCCGTTATTGTATTAGTGCGGTGCTTGAGCGATTGATTGTAGAAATTCAAACTCCGATGAGTGATAATTTTTTAGGCTTGTTTTATCACAAGTTTAAACTCTTTAGTCAGTAGAGAAGAGGGCGTGAATCATGGGTCAGAGTTGATGACAATGGGTTTTGGTGGGTCTGTGGGTCACAGTGGGTAAGAGTGGTTTATGTTGGGTGATGGGTCAGAGTGGGTCACGGTGGGTCGTGGGTCACGACGGGTGGTGAGTCAATTGGTCGTGGCTAAAGTTTTCATTGCCCCACGCCCTCTCTGAACTACAGTGTTGAAAATTAATCAGTGAAAATCAATTGCAATTGATCAATCAATTGAAAGTAATTGCTGTGGAAATCAATTGCAATTGAATCAATTGCCAATTAATTTCAATTGCAATTGAATTACAGAATTCAATTGCAATTACTTTCCACTGCAATTACTTTCAATCAATTGATCAATTGCAATTGATTCTCCTTTTTTAATGGCCAACTGCAATTAACAATTAACCATTACTTATTTCAATTGTTAATTGCAATTAACAATTAAATTTACAGATTAATTGTTAATTGTTAATTCAATTGAAATTTGCCCAACACTGGATGTAGATACATTGTATTGTTGCAAATTTTTGAGAATATTTTCGAAGTGGACAATGCTGGATGATTATTGTACGTATGTGATAAGTTGGTATAATAGTTATTAAATAGGTCAGCAATTATACGAGGGTCTTTTATTATGTTGCCATTTTTAATTACCTCTAAATTACCGTCATCATTACGAGTGTTTAAACTTAACTCGCTCTTCACTAGTTTCCACAACGCCTTCGACTTATTATCTGATTTTTTAATGATTGTGTCATTGTGTAATTTTTTTTGCTGCTTTCAGAACCCGTTTGTATATGTTCTTGTATCTTTTGTAATATGTGTCTGTATGTGGTGATAGATTTCCTTGTGTTTTAGCTTTGTTAAGAAGTCTCATTTTTTTGCTTGCTATTCTGATCCCTTGTGTTACCCAGGGTTTTGATTGTTTTGTTGAAGTTACACATTTTACAACAGGGAATGCTAGATCGAAATAGATTCTTATGGTGTCAATGAAATAACTGAAAGCTTCATATACACGGGCCTATAGATATTTCTTGACACACTGACTTATGAAGCTCGGTGCTCTCCTGTGCCTGTTCGTACCGCCTTGCGCTTAGATCTGTTGGCGTGTTAAGAACTAGTCTCGAAACTGTTGATACCACCTCGTACATTCGGAGAAAACACTAATTTCTTGGCAGTGCGATTTCTTCTAGGGGCGCCGATTTCCCTTACAACTATTCCTTCCAATGCAACACCTCTGACCTAGTTAGTACTGGAAGAACAGGGGTTTCAAAATGAATATTAGGGTTTTAGGGCTTTGTAGTATTAAGTACAATTAACTTACAATTATAAATAATGCATCGAATGAAAGAACAATTCAAACAGTTTTGTACGCATGCACTGTTTCCTCTATCTGCCGTTAGAAAGTGCTAGTAGTAAAGATGGCGACTAATGAGCAGAAAGCTTTTTGTGTTTTACATTTTGTAACATTTTGTAAAACTGTCTATGTGGAGAAGTTTAAAGAGACGCTTACAACTACGTCCTTATCGTTTACATTTGCTATTAGCTCTAGGCTTAGAGACTACGGTTTATGTGCCAACTTTGCAAATGACATGTTGCTACATGACAATGAAGATTGTTTGGATCGTGTCGTCTTCAGAGATGAATCGATATTTCCCCTAAGTGGCGATATGAACACTCATAATGTTCGAATTTGGGGGTCATCAAATCCCCACGAGATGGTACAGTTGCAATGAGACTCCCCTAAATTGAATGTGTTTTTGCCATATCCCTGTGGAAAGTTTATGGGCCTTTCTCGCCTATCGACTCGATATGTGCCGTGTGACGAATGGTGCTCATATTGAATACTTGTAACAAAAAACTATTTGAGTTGCTCTTTCGTCTGATGTATTATTTATAATTGTACGTTAAATGTAATAAATACTACAAGGCCTTAAAACCCCGAATTCATTTTGAAACACCCTGTATTTTGTCATTTTCTTCAACAGAGAATTTTCTCCGCTTGAATAAAAGTCCTTGTCCATCTTGAATGGTGATGCCTGTGTAAGGATCGAAAGGCTAGTGACACCACTCTGACAACACAGAATGTCAAATCGAAGCAAAATATTACACAACAACCATAATTTATTGATAAGATCAATCATGTATGAATGTTTGCGATAAGAATATTGATCATGTTTCCGTTGTACAAGATTTATATTGGGGGGCGCGGTGGCTCAGTGGTAGAGCGTTCACCTCTGGTGCTTGGGGTCCCGGGTTCGATCCCAGCCCCCGCCAAGTGAACTTTGTGGTGGACAAACACCGTGCTCGTGGGTTTTCTCGGGGTTCTCCCGTTTCCTCCCACTTTCTTCATTCCACCATTTCACTCATCTCTCATAATCACCGTCTCCTTTAGCCTAACCGGCATAACCGTGGGACGTAAAACTCAAAGATTTCATTTCATTTCAAGATTTATATTAAAACAGTGTCTGATGAATAACTAAATTATACAGTAATATTAACAATTTTAATATTAGCAATGGATTTTGTATTAATAACTAGCAGCGTTCACCCCGCTTCGCTGCGGTCACCCCGGAACGCAATAAACTTTGTTACTTAGATAATTTTTACTTTTTCGCTTTCAAGTGATATGATAAAAACCATAGAAGATTGCAGTAAATGTTAACATTATATCGCCTGTCATTTATGTTAACCCGCCCCGCTTCGCTGCGGTCACCCCGGAAGTTTTCGCTTTCAAGTGATATGATAAAAACCATAGTAGATTGCAGTAAATGTTAACATTATATCGCCTGTCATTTATGTTAACCCGACGAGTGACACGGTCATGCGGGTTGCATATAAATACGTTTATTTTTACCTATGATGAACTAACAAAGGATTTGTACGTTATGGACACTTGAATGGTCAATTATCTCAAGACACTGGTAATTAAAAATTAAAGTGATATGATAAAAACCATCTAGGGTCCAAATCCTAATAACCCCCCAAAAATAAAAGAAATTGGTTCAGCCGTATTAGCGTGATGAGGTAACAAAGGATTTGTGCGTTCTCTTTTATATATAAGACTAGCAGCGTTCACCCCGCTTCGCTGCGGTCACCCCGGAACGCAATAAACTTTGTTACTTAGATAATTTTTACTTTTTCGCTTTCAAGTGATATGATAAAAACCATAGAAGATTGCAGTAAATGTTAACATTATATCGCCTGTCATTTATGTTAACCCGCCCCGCTTCGCTGCGGTCACCCCGGAACGCAATAAACTTTGTTACTTAGATAATTTTTACTTTTTCGCTTTCAAGTGATTGCAGTAAATGTTAACATTATAGCGCCTGTCATTTATGTTAACCCGCCGAGTGACACGGTCATGCGGGTTGCATATAAATACGATTATTTTTACCTATGATGAATAACTAACAAAGGATTTGTACGTTATGGACACTTGAATGGTCAATTATCTCAAGACACTGGTAATTAAAAATTAAAGTGATATGATAAAAACCATCTAGGGTCCAAATCCTAATAACCCCCCAAAAATAAAAGAAATTGGTTCAGCCGTATTAGCGTGATGAGGGAACAAAGGATTTTGTACGTTCTCTTTTATATATAAGACTAGCAGCGTTCACCCCGCTTCGCTGCGGTCACCCCGGAACGCAATAAACTTTGTTACTTAGATAATTTTTACTTTTTCGCTTTCAAGTGATATGATAAAAACCATAGAAGATTGCAGTAAATGTTAACATTATATCGCCTGTCATTTATGTTAACCCGTCCCGCTTCGCTGCGGTCACCCCGGAACGCAATAAACTTTGTTACTTAGATAATTTTTACTTTTTCGCTATTGCAGTAAATGTTAACATTATATCGCCTGTCATTTATGTTAACCCGCCGAGTGACACGGTCATGCGGGTTGCATATAAATACGTTTATTTTTACCTATGATGAATAACTAACAAAGGATTTGTACGTTATGGACACTTGAATGGTCAATTATCTCAAGACACTGGTAATTAAAAATTAAAGTGATATGATAAAAACCATCTAGGGTCCAAATCCTAATAACCCCCCAAAAATAAAAGAAATTGGTTCAGCCGTATTAGCGTGATGAGGGAACAAAGGATTTTGTACGTTCTCTTTTATATATAAGATTACAGTATTACAGTATTATTGTATTAATAGTAGTAACAACACTTTACTTCATGGATTCCGGCTGGAATTCATGTGGTTCAGATCCCATGTTAAGCTGTAGGTTCAGATCTCATATAGCTTCTGCTGAAAGGGACTTTTATCTCCAATCCATCAAACCAACCAATAAACTCGTGGAAGCGTAATACCATCAATCTGGCATCGTATGAACAGTTAAGATTCTCTACCAATAAGAATGTCCCGAATTCGAATCTTCCACACAACCATTCTGGAAGTTTAATTTCTCCTTTGTCAATTCTATTAGGTGAATGGTGAAGTGCCACTTTTAAGACCACACTACCTTTTGACTTTCTCTCTCTCTCTCTCTCTCTCTCTCTCTCTGTGTGTGTGTGTGTGTGTGTGTGTGCAGAGTCGGTGACAACGTGCGTTTGAGCTCGGTTCATCTATTTATTGCTTTGCAGAGGGTGGTTTCCCATCAGACGTGAATTCGGGTATTTCAATTCTTAAAGAGACTATAAAAGGACTTAAACCAGAATAAAAACAATCAATAGGCAACGAACGGCATGTAGTCCTTACCAATTTAGTCGAAACTAATTAACTCTATGGCCTTATGGAACCTGGAGGTTCAATGTCACATTCACAAAAGCTCTCCATTGACTTCTATCCTTTGCCAATTATATCCAGTTTCTACTTTGTATTCTTATTTTTGGGAGATCCATAATATTGTCCTCTCAGTGAAAAGGAGGAAGCTTTGTGAGATAAGAGCTAGAATCAAACTCAAATGGTGATTAACACGTATAATGGGATTCGGGATGATATGTGGGAGCATCTCGACGTATGCGTGGAACCTCTGCGGGCGAAGGCGATTGCTCTTGAACGAACAGAGGTAGGCAAGGCCGGGATTGAACAAGCCCCTCGTGCACGCCTGGGGCTCCCGGATTGGGTTGGACTCTGCCGGGCTTAGTTATACTGTTGGATTCGGTAGCTTATAGGAACTTAACCTAGAAATCTGGGTAACGGCGAGCGTGAGCGGGAGGTGAGCTTGCCTTGGAACGCTCGGGTACCATACCTGCGGAGTACAGGACTGACTCGCTAGCAGTCCGCCTCCCGCAGTGCAGGGGACTCTTGATTCAGCTTTTCTGCTCTCATTTTTGCCAGGATACTTTGAGGCCGGTGACGTCACGTGGAGGTATCGCGGTATTTTTGAACAGAACAAGCGAAATATTGGATAAACAATTTCGCTACTGCTTCAAGATGGGCAAAAATAATCTTAACTGCGCAGCAGCTCATTTTAATAACTGAGGATGCAATACAAATGAAATCATGTTCTATCGATTCCCTAAAAAATGATGAACTACGAAGTTGATGGATTTCCCACTGTAAGCAAAAGAACACTTTTAATATGGATAACGCATGAATATGTTCTGCTGACCTTTCACCACAGGATTATCAAAGGGAGCGAAAAATGAGTTTCTAGGTTTCCCGCAAAAGTAGTATTTAAGATCTGACGCTGTTCCTTCATTATTGTTACCAAACTGGCATGAGGAAAAAATAAACTAGGCGTTAGTGAAGTTGACAAACAGGCGTGTAACAACAATAATTTATTTTACTTTATTGACATTTGTTTCTGAGGGCCTGATACTTAAGGTGTTTATGTACGTAAAGCGAGGTGGAAGGGGGTACCAACAAGAATATAAATGCATACTCTCATATATTGTTTAGTTTAAATTTTATTCTTAAGTTTTGTTGAGTATCTGAATCATTATTCTGACAATGTGCTCAAAATACACTTTGAGCAGAACATTCATAGGAACATATTACGAACCGAACTTAACCTAACCTAACCTAATCTTGTCTAAACGAACCGAACTTGTTACGTACAAATTACCTTGATTTTTATTCCTTCTCCAAACTCACATCGTGTGATAAAATTACTTGTTTTGCTCAAAGTGCACTCTTACCATTATTCGTGTAACTGAAGGGCTGACCGACAGAAGGGGCTAAGCCACGAAAACTAAATTCCAAGAAATCGAAGAGTAAAGTGGAGGACAAATAACTGCAAATTTTCCCCTGTATAGGCAGTGGTGCCCACCCCTCTCATGTCCATGACGCACCCCCCCCTCAATTGCCTATCTGTAGGTGTTCTTCCATGAAAAAAAAAATCTTTTCGATTCATTTTTACACACTCTCAAACATATTTATATAGATTTTTAACTCCCCCAAATATTTCAATGACGCAGTTTGCGTCATAGCCCCCCCTTGTGGGCACCCCTGGTATAGGTGGTTCTTTTCCTATATCACTCTATAGATATCTGTGCAATTTGTAACTTGTAATACACAATATAAAGTGTGTTGTATTGAGTAATAAACGAATATTAATAATGTAAAGGAAATATTTTGCAGTGACGATATCTGACAGTTTGATTAATACACACTAAATACAAAATGTTAGGTTAGATTTCTAACCTAACCTAACCAAATTAAGTTAGGTTCGGTTATGTTAGGTTAAGGTAGAATAGATTTATAATGTAACGTAACATATCCTAACACAACCTGACCTAATTTGTTATTACATACCCGGAATCTCTGAATACTTTGAATGATGTCTGCTTAAGGTAGATTAGATTTCTAACGTAACCTAACCCATCCTAATACAACGTAACCTATTTTGTTATTATATACCCGGAATCTCTGAATACTTTGAATGATGTATGCTTAAGGTAGATTAGATTTCTAACGTAACCTAACATATCCTAACACAACCTAACCTAATTTGTTATTACATACCTGGAACCGAATCTGTGAATAATTTGAATTATAGTTGCTTTATGTATTTTATTACCTGAAATGCTCTCATGGAGAGGATTGGTTTATGGTAAGTATTTAAACTCCTTCCCCCCTTAGAATTCACGTTTCAATGAACGTGTAATGACAAAAATCTATAATGTCACTCCTTCCATACACCCAAAGAGGATGAATTTGGATTTAAACCTGGTCGGGAGGGTCACTATTTATTTCAGTGACCATGAAAATTATGGACTAGACACTACAGATGGTGATCAGAAAAATGGAAACACCTGTAGTTGGCAACACGTCAGGCAGATTGGCAAAACTGGAGGATAAAAATATACTAAGTGTAGCATTCCGTCAAGTAATCAGAGATCTACATGATAAGGGAAGAACAATCACATATCCAGTTCTGGAAGAAGTAGATAGAATTGAACTTAGAACTTATGATCTACCAGCAAATGGGTGGGAACTGATTGATTTGATTAATGAAATATATGAAAGAAGGGGTATCCATTGGGAACTTGAAAATGTCTACAAACAAATGGTAAATGCGCACGGAAGAATATGTTTAGACTATAGCAGATCGGGTATGGATGCTTACGTTTACACAAAACATGCATAGTATACTAACAACAATAAAAATTGCACAGAATAATTCGCAACGTTCGAAGCTAGGTACAATGGAACTACGAAGATACGCGGAAACTAACGATATAGATATAGTTGCAATTCAAGAACCCTATACCTATAGAAACAAATTAACCACCTTCCCTGCAACGGCGAAAATAATATATGGAGGCCAGGAACCTTTAGCAATAACAGTAATTATGAACAGGAATCTGGAAGTTCTAAAATTGTCGCAATACTGCGACAAATGGACGGTCTGCACAGAGATCACACTGGGATCAGAAAAGATTTGGCTAGTAAACTCATATTTTCAATACAGTAAAGAGATAAACCAGTTTATTACAAAATTGCAACAGATAATTTGGCAAAACCCCGATAAGAAGATACTAATGGTCATGGATGCCAATGCAAAAAACGTAGCTTGGGGATCTCCATATACAGATACAAGGGGAGAAGAGATGGGAGATTTTATTGCGCAAAATGGACTCCTAATTATAAACTCAGGAAACAAACCAACATTTGTGGGACCCATGGGTGAATCGTATATTGACTTAACAGTATGTACGCCAAATTTAATGGGAAGGATCAACAACTGGGTAGTGCATGATAAACTAACGAATAGCGACCATGAAGTTTTATCCTTCAATTTAATTATGGAGAAACAAAGAACAACTAGCGAAAAACTGAATACAAAGAAGATTAATTGGAAAATTTTAAAAGAAAAATTGATACTCCCGCAATTAGAAATAACGGAAGAAACCGACACGATGGTGACAAGAATTGAAGAAGCAACAGTGTTAGCAATAAGAGCATCAGCTCCCAAACAGATACAGAGAGTAGGTTACGGGGACTTCTGGAATCCCAAACTGGAAAGAATGAGAAGAATAGTAAGAGCAAAGAGGAAAAGTTACCAAGCGACGTGGGTACCACAGCTAAAGCAGATGAGACTCCAGGAGTACAGAAGAGCTAAAGAAGAATATCAAGCAGAGATTTTGGAAGCAAAGAAACATAGCTGGGATCTTTTCCTAGCTAGAAACATACAATTTGATCCATGGGGCTTGCCATACAAACTGATTATGCAAAAAATAAACCCGGTGATATTATGTACTGTTAGAAATGCGGATGGATCATTCACTAACACAAGGAAAGAAACACTGGACAAACTAACACAAAAGTTCTTTCCGAAAGATTTAAAAGAAAACGAAACTGAGGAACAACAACAACTACGAAGGAAATATGAAGAAACAGAACTAGCAGAGGAAATTCCGGAGACAGACCTGGTCACTAACGAAGAAATAGGAATGATTATCAAGAAATTAAAGTCTGGAAAATCGCCGGGATTAGATGGTATAACGAACGACATTTATAAACGAAATAAAGATGTTTGGACTCCATATCTGTCAAGACTCTTTAATATGCTACTGAAAAGACAAGAATTCCCTGATAGCTGGAAAATTTCTAAGTTGATTATACTGTTAAAAAGTACAGACAAGGACCCAGTGGATATAGGAGCATACAGACCAATCTGCTTGCTAAAAAACATTAGTAAAATGTTTGAAAAAATAATAGCCAACAGAATAAACAAATATAGGAACGTAAAAGACGACGAACTGCAGTTTGGATTTAGGGCAGGCAAATCAACAGAGGACGCGCTAAATGCTTTTAAAGAACAATTGCAGACAAGTAGCTTCCAGAGGAAATATGCCCTAGCGCTATTTGTAGACATAGAGGGTGCCTTTGATAATCTTTGGATACCATCGCTAATAGATAATTTAAAAAGTATAGAGCTTCCACAATACCTAATAAATGTAATCAAAAGCTACTTCTGTAATAGACGAATATTAATACAACTAGAACAAGGGGATATAACTGTGAATAACGAAAAAGGATGTCCACAAGGCTCAATTTTGGGACCACTCATGTGGGACATACAGTTGCAACCTTGCCTTCATAAAATGAATAATAGCGAACAAATAGACAAAATAATAGCTTTCGCCGATGATATCGCCATAATAGTATCAGCAAATTCTAGAAGAGAATTAGAGGTGAAGACAAACCAAACACTAAACGAATTACAAAATTGGTGTACTGGCTGCAAACTAAAATTATCAAATAGGAAAACTAAATACATGTTATTCGGAACAAAACTGCAGAGAGATCCACTAATTAAGATCGAAGATCAGAAAATAGAAAGAGTAACAGAGTTTAAGTATTTGGGGGTCAATATTGATGACAGACTAAACTTTGGAAAGCATATTGAATATATTATTGAACGTGGAAATAGAGTGACAAATAAATTACTCACAATTGGCATGAATACTTATAAATTACCCATCCAAACACTCAAATTATATCATGAAACTTTACTTTGTGCGACGATGACTTATGCAGCAAGTGTATGGGCACATAGAATTATTAACAATAAAAGGATAAAAGAAAGTATAAACAGACCTCAGAGGAACTTACTTATAAGGTTATGCGGAGCTTTCAACACTACACCAAACAACGCTTTATGTATACTGCTAAACGTTAAACCTTTGAATCTCATAGTCGTACAAAGAGCATGCAATTATTGGCTAAAGAAAAATAATCAAGAAAAAATAAAAGAGTTAATTGGCAAGGAGGCCACAACCAAGAATGACATCGAGGTAGCCATTGAAAACATGTGGGATCAAGAATGGAGGACCTCGACTAAATCTAGGAGGTTATTCAATATAATACCAACAGTGGAGATGAGAAGAGAATTAAAATACCTTGATCCAGCATCAGGATTGATACACTTCCTCAGTGGACACGGACCCTACGAAACTTACCTACACAAGATCACAGTAAAAGACAACCCGTTCTGTGAATGCGGAGAACTAGGATCACCTGAACATCATGTTCTTTGGTGCCCAGTGTTGGAAGATGAGTTACAAGAAAGAGATAGTATAAGAACAAAAACGCTGGAACAGATAATCAGCAGCGAAAGGGATTGCAAAATATTAAGCAAAATCACACAAGCATACTCAGAAATGAGGAGAAAAAATTATTACAATGGAAACAAGTAGGAATCAAATATGGATAAAGTGAGATGGATGCGTGTTGGAGAAAGTGGACCCCTCCCCAGGACCGAAGGCACCTTCTGGAAGGCACCGGAATTCCGTGCTCCCCGGGGAAGAGTGGATGAGCCAGTGCATTCCCGGGCTAAACCTGGATCGGAACTCCGAATGCGCTGGATGCGTGTGTGTGAGTGTTTGTGTTCATACTAGGTGTTTCTTGTGTGTGCGCGTGTGTGCTACAGGAACTGTTACCCCGCTAGGGACTGGATGGCAGGAGTATCTCAGACTGGAAAGGTTAGCCGGTATGCGGATCTCAGTTCGGATATAGGTGGTAGGACACAACGGACCAGGGCCTACACTAAGTGCTCTGAGTGGGCCCTGGACCTCAAACCTGTATCACTGAGATTACTCGACAAGGATACTCGACTGAGAACACTCCTCCATTGGACAAGCATAAACCACTAGGATCAGCTAAAACTAATGTAGCCATAGGGAAATCGTCTATGATTATAACTATATTGGAATGTGTTGAAATAGTGAGAAGAGTGAATATGTGCAAAAATGTATGTGATTGTAGCCAGTGGTAGTGCTTAGTGTTGTTATTCTAGTGTTAATCAGTGTTTACGGTGAAACTAGAAAAGACACACAGGGAAAAACCAAGTGAAAATTGATTAGTAAATTAGTGCATTTTCTAGTGAAACACAGGAGAGAAGCCCAAAACCATACAGGGATTAACCAAAAATCATACAGGGAGAAACCGAAGAAAGAAGAGGAGACCAAAACAAATAAATAATAAATAAATAACAAAATGAATAAATAATATATAATAACATAATTAATGGAAGAAGTATAAATATGGAGAACTAGTACACAAAAGAAGGAAATGAAATGGAAACTAAATAAAAATAACTAATATTGTAAATAAATAAATAAATGCGAAACAACAAATAAATAAAGAAAAAACTAAATATGCATAAACAATCTAAAAAAAAATTTAAAAAATATTAATAAAACCATAGAATATTTAAACACTAGCAAAAATAACAGTCATGTTAGGCTAGGCTTAATTAGGTAAGATAGTTTAGTAAATAATAAACATTAATAAATTTTGATAAACTATTAAGATAGGAATAGGAAACAATTAGGAACTAAGGTAGGCAGTTAAGGGACATGCAAATGAGCACTTAGGGAAATTATTGTTTTTTGTTTGTTGTTTTCTTTTTTGTGTGTGTGTGTGTTGTGTGCTGTGGTTGTTTTCCTTTTTCCCTTTTCCTTTTCCCTTTTCCAGAAATATAATGGATAATGAATAAAGAAAAGAAAAAAATGGCAATGATGATAACCCGTTCCGGTTTAATTTTTCAGATACCGGATCTGAAAGACGGGCCTGAGCCAAAAAAAAAAAAAAAAAAAAACACGTCAGGTGTATGGGTTGGCAGTGGTGTCGTGGCGCCCGCAGCGCCGGACCGCTGGTAGTGGTATATTAGGTCGGTCTCCATACTACGTCAGGGGCAGTGGAACAGCAGTGTCCAGTGGCTGCAGCAGACGGAGGTAGTGTAAAATGGGAGACCTCTCAGATTTTCAAAGGGGACAAATTGTTGGTGCGCGGTTATGTGGAGTGGGTGTGACGGCAGTGGCTACTTTGTTAGGTGTGTCGCGTGGGACAGTGTCGAAGGTGATGACGGCCTACACAACACACGGGAAAACCACATCGGGGAAGCGGAACAGTGGGCGGAAGAAAATCATGAGTGACAGGTCACGCCGGGTATCAAAGCGCATTGTCACGCAGAACCGTCGTGCCTTTGCGGAGCAAGTGACGGAGGAACTCAATCAGCACCTCCCCCATCCTGTTTCGACAATCACAGTCCGCCGCGAATTACATGACATGAACTTACGGGGTCGTGTTGCACTGGCTAAACCGCTCATCAGGAACCATAACGCTTTCGCACGCCGCAAATGGTGCCGCGACCATGCAACTTGGACCGTTGAGAACTGGAAACGTGTGATATGGTCGGATGAGTCATCCTTCACCCTATTCTCAACCACGGGCCGTGTTTATGTGTGGAGAACGCCCAAAGAAACTTATGGTCTGCAGTGTCTCCGCCCAACTGTGAAACATGGCGGCGGCTCGGTGATGCTGTGGGCCGCCATATCATGGTTTTCATTGGATCCTGTGGTCACACTTAGCGGACGAATCACTGCCAACGATTATGTCACAATTTTAGGAGACCACTTGCATCCTATGGTCCGGATGTTGTTCCCGGATAATGGCGCCATCTTCCAGGATGATAATGCACCCATTCACAAACCTGGCGTTGTTGCAGCGTGGTTTGAGGAACATCGGGATGAAGTTCAACACCTCCCCTGGCCCGCCCAATCACCAGATCTCAACATAATTGAACATCTGTGGTCCGTCTTGGAAACACGACTCCGGCGACGATTTCCACCTCCATCCTCTCTCACAGAACTGCCAACACCCTGCACGAGGAATGGTGTAAAATTCCACTTGCTACCATTCACGACCTCTATGCCTCCATCCCACGTCGCATCAAGGCTGTTCTGAAGGCGAAAGGTGTCCCGACACCATATTAATCTGGTAAGTGTCAATTTCGTTCAGGTGTTTCCATTTTTCTGATCACCATCTGTAATTTAGGATTTTTTTTTTTTATTATTTGTCGGCTCCTCCTAAGTTAGTCCTTGGCAGGAGCGGTTTTGGGTAAAGGCCAAACAGACTCTGTCCCAGCGCAAAATCATGGCGTCGGTGTTTTGGAATAGGCATGGTGTTTTGTTAGTCGACTTCATGCAACGAGAAACCACTATCAATGCAGAAGCATACTGCCAAACCCTGTGAAAGCTGCGCAGAGTGATTCAAAACAAACGACGCGGCATGCTGACAAAGGGCATTGTTCTTCTCCATGACAATGCAAGACCTCACAATGCAGGTCAGACCCGCGAATTGTTGGACAGTTTTGGCTGGGAAGTTTTAGGCCATCCACCCTACAGTCCTGATCTTGCGCCGAGCGATTATCATCTGTTCCTCCACCTCAAACAACACCTCAGTGGCAACCGTTACAATGATGACGACGATGTGAAAATGGCAGTGAACTCTTGGTTATCGGAGTAGGCGGCAAGTTTTTATGAAGAGGGTATTTTGAAATTGGTTGAGATGTATGATAAGTGTTTGAACATTCTTGGCAACTATGTCGAAAATACTTTCTGAAAATACATTTACTTTTTTGAAATAACCTTTCGTTGTGTACTTATGTTCAAACGGCCTTACTTAAAAAGCACGCCTCGTATATTAGGCCTATATAAATCTGCATACTTTAACTGAGACTACAAAAATCACACCAGTTGTTTAAATTCTTCGGCTACATTTGTCAACAGCCTAATTATAACTGAAGATTTGAGTTAAGTTTGGGGCTTATGTTATTTTTCATACTTCTGTCCTTTTAAAGCTATTTTCATCATAACATTAACTTATTTTTCATCTATTTTTAAAACCGTTGATAAAAAGCATACATGAAACATTTACTACAAATTAACAAAAGTAAATTTAGAATTATATACCTACCTAGCGAAAAAAGAAATGGGTTAAATTCCAAAGTTGGGCGTCCGTTTCCAGCGAAATTTTTAAAATTTACGGGAAAGATATGGATAATTTGATCGTTTGTGTGCTGGATAATATATAAGAGTCTCGAAAAAACTGTTTATTTGTTATATATAAGCGGTTATAAACATGGGACTATACGGCGTGCGGAGGGAACTACTTGGCGCAAGGTAACCGAACAGTTGCATTGTGGGAAAGAAACGAGCATTTATGTTATCAACATGGCGAATGTACAAGGGCAATGAACTAGTAGTCTTAATATTTGTGAAGCAATACGTTGATAAAGAGCAAAATCTTTTAAAAGTTTGTGAAGAGCACGGATTAATGAACCTAATAACAAATTGCAGAAAGTGTGGAAAGGAGATTAACAGCGAAAAAACTTGACGAAAGCGGACGCCCAACTTCGGAATAAATGCCAAAGAAATTCAAAAACAAAACTGGAAAATGAAAGTAAAGTCACTGCTTCATGCTTGAAGGAGCCTTCGCATCTCCTTGCTTTTCTCACACATTTTGTCAATAATAATATTGTTGTTCTTTTTTGGTCAGAATGTCTCTTTCTGAGTTCATCAAGAACAATGATTCCAGATGTTCATCTGTAAGTCTTGAACGGAGTCTTGTTTTTATGTAACGCCACTAGCGCCTCTAACGGCGGGAGTGGGAGGGAGAGACATGTAAAAATGATCCAAAATGACCGAGATTAGAGTCAAATCAATATATTTCGAAGTCGCTGAGATCATTAATGGTACCACTAAAGCCTAAAACAGAAAGGGCAAGGCCGTAGGCCGAGTAAAGACGGGATCTGGGGGCGGAGCAGTGGGGGTGGGAGGGTTGATATATAAAATCATCCAAAATGACCGATATTAGAGTCAAATCTATAAATTTCAGGGTCCCTAAGATCATTATAATGACATTCCCAAAGCCAAAAACAGAAAGAGCGAGGCCACAGGCCGAGCAAATACTGGGATTTGGAGCGGAGCGTGGGGTTGGTAAGGACGATATGTAAAAATCGTCCAAAATGACTGATATTAGAGTCAAATCTATATATTTAGGGGTAAATCTAATATCATTAATAGCATTCCCACGCCGAAAACAGAAAGAGCGAGGCCGCAGGCCGAGCAAATACCGGGGTCTAGGGTGGAGCCCTAGCTGGCCAAAGGCTAGTGAATTTATAAAAATAATTATGTAGCTTTGTTTGTTTTTTTTTTTTTTTTTTAATGTGTTCAGATAGGAAACTGTGCGCCTTCCCGAGACTAAGACGGGTCTTAGCCCCTCCCGAGGAGGGCGCAAAGGCACTGATGTGAGGAGGGCGCAGCGGCCATCGGGCCGGTACTTGATTATGGCCAGTCCACCCCTGCCCTCAGGTATATCAAGAACTCGATTACAATTGTTTTACAGCCTGAATATTATACAGGGTGAATCAAAAGTCCTTGGACACCTGCATAAGTTTGAAAATCGACGGGAAAAGTAAAAAGTGATGATGGGAACAGAGCTTTGATGAGGGGCCGCAACTTTTGGAGTATACGTCATTCATGGCTGCCATCTTGAAATCCGCCATTTTGGATTTAAGTCATTTTTTTAAATGGGAAGGGAGTGTATGACACATCAAATAACACTAGCTTGAGCTCGGGAATTTAGTGGTGCAATTTGTTTTTTTCTATCTTGTACAGTTTAGAAGTTATTAATGTTCAAATGTGGGAAATTACCTTGATACTGACCCAGTTCTCTCTTTTGTTCCAGGTGATCTAAAATGGGTCTGACGCGTGAACAGAAGATCGAAATCATCCTTATATCAGGGGAACGCAGCTACCGAACAATAGCAGCTGACTACAACAGACGGCACCCAGACAGAGAACCGGTATCGCACAGCACAGTGGCTGACGTGATCACCAAATTCCGGGAGACGGGCTCTGTTCAAGATAGGGCACGTAGTGGGCGACCAAAGACTGCCGCCAATGAGGAAACTGCAATGACGGTTGTTGCGTCGTTTGTGAAAGTCCTAAACGAAGTACCCGTCGTGTGTCTCTAGCATGTGTAATAAGCCAATCCTCCGTTGTCCGGATATTGCATGCCATTCAGTGGCATCCTTACAAGCTGCACATGCAACATAAACTGAAAGAGGATGATAATGATCGCCGGTTGGAGTTCTGCATGTGGGCTACTGAACAACAAGAACTGGATCCTGCGTTTGCCGTTGGCGACGAGGCGTATTTTACTTTGAACGGGGAGGTTAATCGACATAATTGTCGATACTGGTGTGACGCAAATCCAAACTGGGTTGACCCGAGTCGAGAACATAGTCCAGCGAAGGTGATGGTGTGGTGTGGCATATGGGACAACCGCATCATTGGCCATTTTTCATTTACAACACCTTAACTGCACCACAGTATCAGATGCTGCTGCAGGACCTTGTGTTCCCTGCCAAACTGAACGCAGACGGCATTTTCCCATCTTATTTTCAGCACGATGGAGCCCCTCCACACTATGGTCTTGGTGTCCGTGAATGGTTGGATGAACAACTGCCAGGGAAGTGTGGATTGGTCGCCGTGGTCCCGTGAAGTGGCCGCCCAGATCCCCTGACTTAACGCCCCTTTATTTTTATCTATGGGGACATCTTAAGCAGATAGTGTATGCTGAGACAATCCGTGATTTGAGACACCTGGAGGAACGCATCCAACAAGCCTGTGACCAAATTTCAGAAGACATTCTCCTCCGTGTGCAGTCAGAGTGGTTGGGGCGACTACGGTTGTGCATTGCACGGGATGGACAACACGTAGAACATGCGTTGTAGCATTTAGTTTCAAGGTAATTTCCCACCTTTGAACATAATAACTTCTAAACTGTACAAGATAGAAAAAAAACACAAATTACACCACTAAATTCCTGAGCTCAAGCTAGTGTTATTTGATGTGCCATACATCCCCTTCCGATTTAAAAAAATTGACTTGAATTCAAAATGGCGGATTTCCAGATGGCGGCATTAATGACATACACTCCAAAAGTTGCGGCCCCTCATCAAAGCTCTGTTACCATCATTACTTTTTACTTTTCCCGTCGATTTTCAAACTTATGCAGGTGTCCAAGGACTTTTGACTCACCCTGTATTCCAAATAGATATAATTATTATTATTATTATTTATATGATATTCTGTTGTTAGTAAATAAATTAAACTAGAATAAAATATTGAAAATGTTGTACTTCAAAATATTAGGAGGGACGGGACCCCTCGTCCCCCCCCCCCCCGCCGCAAGGGACATCCGTGCTTTTAGCACAAAAATGCGACGTACGCATCAGTGATACAATTGGGCCGGTTTGCTAGGACCGTTTGTTAAAATATTTTGAGTTCGCAGAATCGTTTGTTTACTCCGATATAACAGTAAATTTTACCCAGTTATACCCAGGAACATTAAATTTTAGTTTAACTATCTTTGCTTTTAGATATTCTTACAGCTACAGGGTTGAACATAATAAGCGTTTATTTTTTAATCTCAAATGCTCAGATATCAAGAATAAGAACTGGGACCACATGAATGCAGTGGTGAGGGTTATTTATATCTGAAAAGCATACATACCATTGTGATTGTCAACAATTGTCGATCCATTGTTGGATTAAGATCTTCCCAATACTTCTTGACAACCACCTATCATGGATAATTTGTTTCCAAAATAGTCGCACTGCTACGTAAATTTACACCACCTTCTATTAGGATGCTGTGTAGGTTTCTACTTGCCACTTTTGGTATCCAGTAAAAAATTTTACTTTTGTCTACTTTGTACGGTTTGTTTCCTAAAAGAGTTATAACTTATCTATCTACCTACCTATCCATTTAACAGTAGTGGATTTAAAGGAGGGGCTTTGTGGCTGAAGCACCCCCAAAAAAAACCGGAGCAAAAGGGATTTGAGATCACTCACACTAAAAATGCTGATGATTTTGCTGAAGTGATAAATAAGTTTTCATCGGAATTATGGAAATGGATGATCTTCCTCTTGTGTTTGGCTTTAGATATTAACAGCTGGTCTTTTCAATTACGAGTGCCAATGGCCTTAACAACCACATCGCGGACTAAGTTGTAAACAGACCCCCACAGAGTAACGGTGGGGAACTTTTGTTTGGTGATGCTAACTGAAGAAGTTTTATACTATCTCGAAGTACACCGGGTGATTCTGCGGACTTTCGTTCTGTACTAGGAATGCTCATGTCCTAATATCGGAAATTCCCATGAAGTCCGTTGATGAAGAAGTTCCATCACCAAAATCTGCTGCTCTCCTTTTTGCTGTTTTAAGGTTTGACTTTATCATTACTCTCCATATCGTAAGTACAATTCTTGGACTGACTGTTACTTTGTCTCGCCAACTTCAAAATCCTACCGTGAAGCTTTATTAATGTTAAACCATGGTTAACAATGTAATCCAGTTACTCAATCAGCATCGTGTTAGCAATGATCATTACAGCAAGATCTTTAATAAGACCGAAGACGTTGCTATTTCCCATGATGTCGATATCACATTTCCTAGGACTGTAGAGCGCTCCGGGACTCCTAGGACAGTGAAGCGGACTGTCTTCTTTTTGTTTAGTTTGATTCCAGCATTTACGGGACAGTTGAATGAAGAATGAGTTGTAAAATCTCACAAATTTATCGTGAAACTCTATGTGGAAGTGAAATTGAACTCAAAAGTCAAAGTGATTTTGTGTCGGGAACATTGGAATGGGAAATCAAATGTGCCTAAGAATGCCGTGGGTGCTTATCAAGATCAATCATGTGATTTTTTTCCAAACGTAAAACAATTGCTACATCTTCTATCTGTATTACCAGTAACATGTTCTGCAGAAAGTTTTTCTATTTTAAAATTGGTAAAATTCTATCTGAGAACCACGATGGGTCAAGACAGACTTAGTCCTAATGAATATCCACAAACATATTCCAATTGATGTGTCTGAAGAAAGTGGATCTCTTCGCCCAGAAACGTTCCAGAAGACTGCAATTTCTGTATGATTGAAGCATAGATAAGGTCATTGCGTCGAATATGCGCCCCGGGGAAAAATGAGGACTTCGTAAGAAAACGGACAGCATGTAGCAGAAGCTGATATGTTAATTTTTTGTTCTTATCTGACAGGAGTACGTTCATACCGCTGCTATGTGTTGGTGCACAATAGGAACAATTTCGCTCACAACTACAGCTATGTTGTTGACAATTTATTGTATGAATGTGTATGTGTGGCATCAAAAAAGTGCTAGGTGCTTAAGGAGAAAAGAAAAGCAAAGAGGATTGCAACTCCGGTAGCTACCGTGATAGCAATTCATGGTTTACACAGGAAGTTGACAATTTTCGGATCAGCATGCTAGTCTTGCTGCAGGGCGACATATATTTATGTATACTGTGTTTGGGGAAATAGGTGCCCTGCTACTTTGGGGGAAAACGCGCACCCTGCAGAAAAATAAGATGAGTATAATTCCTATGGAACTGCAAGACGACTACAATTATAAGCAGTACGGGAAGTGGAATTAATCTTTAAAAATCCACTAATGTCTTTTGCTGGCAAATTTCGAAAGAAATGCTACCTATTACAGCCGTTACCATGTTACGACTTAAGGAAAATTTCTACGTAACTTTTCGTTTTGTGATACTTACAAGGAAGGGTCATGCAGTGGCTCCGCTGAGATCCGAACGAGACAATTGTGTTTGCATTTGATATGTTATAACTAGATGAATTCCAAAGTTATACGTGCCACCGAGCGGAATATCGTGAGTTACAACATATTTTGTAATGTAAGAACTACAAAAAATTACCTGGCAGAATAGTTTGAACCGAGTCATTTGTTCGGAAACGGTTGGGTAAGTGAAAAACTCGGCCAACACGTATCCCATCATTTTCAACGACAAACACTTTTGGGGTAAAAACTTTGTCCCAGGGTCCCCGCAGGGCCCCAGACGGGGTCCAACTCAAAATTTTCAAATGGCAAGGGGGGTTAAGTGGCACATCATTTGAAAGCTGTTGTAAAATGAAAGAAAATGCAGCAAGTCTCGACTCTCTACAACAACCCTGTGCAAAATGGCGACGTATCAAAGAACTTAATTGAAAAGTCCATGGTCACCCCTATAAATCGGAAACTGTAAGACAAATGTGAAAACAGGAAAGGATGAGTGGCATTATATCCAAGTACAACGATTTAAGTGAAAACGTCTTGTGCCAGGCTCCCCACATGGTCCCAGATGGAGTCCAACTAAAAAGTTTCAAATGGCAAGAGAGACAGGACATCGTTTGAAAGCTGTTGTTAAGTGAAAAGAAGATGGAGCACGTCTCGACTTTCTACGACAACCCTGTCCAAAATTTCGGTGGGTCAAAATGTAAACAAGAGCTTAATTGAAAATCTATGGCCACCTTGAATCCAAGAGGGCCACTTAAAACCTATATCGAAAGGATAAGCATACCAAACTGCTGAAGCTACAAAAACAAATTTGGCATTAATGTTGATTATTAAGTGACTAAAATATGCAAAATGTTCAAAAACGCAACAAAATTGTTGTACTTTGAAAATAATGCCACACTCCCTTTCCTATTTTCATATTTGTCTCACCGTTTCCGATTTATAGGGGTAACCATGGACTTTTCAATTAAGTTTTTGTTTACATTTTGACCCGCCGCCATTTTGCACAGGGTTGTCGTAGAGAGACGAAACTTGCTGCATTTTCTTTAATTTTACAGCAGCATTCAAATGGAGTGCCACTTAACCCCCCTTGCCATTTGAAAATTTAGAGTTGGACCCCGTCTGGGACCCTGCGGGGGACCCTGGGACAAAGTTTTTTATCCCAAAAATGTTTGTCGTTGAAAATAATGGGATACGTATTGTCCGAGTTTTCCATTTACCTAACTGTTTCCGAACAAATGACTCGGTTCAAACTATTCTGCCAGATTTGTAGCTTTTATATTACAAAATATGTTGTAACTCACGACATTCCGCCCGGTGGCACGTATAACTCTAGGATTCGTCTAATTATATCATATCAAATGCAAACACAATTGTCTCGTTCGGATCTCAGCGGAGCCACTGCGTGACCCTTCCTTGTTAGACCTCCCTAGGCCTTACAATGCGTTGTGTATTGAGTAAGACTCAAAACCGTGGGTCACCTTAAGAAAAATATTAGGCACGTATGTAAAGAAATAAAACCAGTAACACTGCAGCGTGTATATGGTAGTGATGACGTATCCATATTTGGTACCAGCAGGAGGAAAACTAATTTTAACACATATTACACTAGTGGTTAGGAATGTTATGTCTGAAAACGTGTACCTTGCGTGCGTGAGGTACGAAAATTTATTCTCATAATATGTGTAACGGGCCGTTATTTAACGTTCCATTACACATTTTATAACGATCTGTTAGTAATCAAACAGTTTATATTCGTTGCTGTTATTTAATTTATTTTATGTTGGAGTATTCTTAGTAACATTAAAATTGTAGTTTACACGTTACGAATGCACTGTATAACTAGGAAGTCTTGTCATCTCCTTGAATACCATTTCCCTATTTCAATTAGATTAGGCTTTGCTAGAAGAAAAAAAGATATATAAAAAAATGATTTTAATGTAATCGGAAAACTTTATAAAATACCTTTTGTGATTTTACTGATTTTACGGTAGTTTGAACAAACAAAATAGAGACAATATTATACGAAGCTCATAGCAACACATTGTGTATATCATATTAGAAACTGATATTTTGTTGATTTGTTGGTAGATAATAGAGTAATAGCAAATGTCGCTCTAAAAAGTCATTGTAGTTAAAACTGTCTTATTTCGCGTGTCCCATGTCAAAATTATGTAATTCATGAATAACAGCTAAATAATTATAAAATATATGCCATTGTCGTATAATTTTGTTAATGTCAAGTTAGAATGGAATATGAAACAACTGGATAAATGTACAGACGTAGACCTATTCATAGAGTATGTATAAAAGCAGCCTCTTAAAAGAAGAATCGAACGTAGTCAAAAGATCTGGAATACTATTTATGGCAACAGCGTAGTTAGACGTAGGACATTATGTATAAACGGGGAAGAGTCAGTTCATATAATTTATGATAAAATAATTGAGAACATATATATACATACGACGAAGATAATTAGTTTATGAATACAGTGAAACGAATTATAGTAGTGATAGAAGTATTACTGACTATTGACCCAGTTTATTTAAAGATTATGCTCTGCTGCTAATTGATGTTAGTGATGTTCTAGATCTTCTGTTGGCTTTGCGTTACATTATTGTACGATACTTAACTGTGTATGGCTTTGTATGTGCTGCCTATTACTATGGATTATGAAGTTTGCCCATAAAACGAATATGCGAAAAGTGTCTTCAATTGTATTGTTTTTGTTTGCTAATTAATATAAATGTCGACTTTGATCATATCACCTTAAGCTTATTGTCATTTCAACCAATATTTTAAGTCTATTATAATTATATGAAACAACATCCGTTAACTCCGTCCTGCGCTATCTGTACAAGGGTTTGGATTCTCTGAAAAGCGTTCCAATGCGTACTGGCTTAGTGTATTGCAATGAATTCCACACATCAGAAATTCTGAAAGCAGAAACTGTTGCTAGAGCAACATGGCGACCCTAATAAAATAAAGTTTTGATACTGAACACTGTTTAAGGGCTCTACGAAGGAGAGGCATTACACATGTACTGTCTGTCCAACAAATTTTGTAACCAACAGTATCAAATGTAGTTTAATTACATTTTATATTTGACATCTTGAACGATTTTCACAACTTTCAATTCATTACGACTTTGATCCACTTATTCCCGACCTTTCCTGCACAACATGATGCTAACGATTGTAATACAACTGAGGTTTGTAGTGGTCTTGTTTCTTTCCTATGGCATAATTTTAGCTTACTTTCCCTTCAATAATTATGTAAACTAATGGTTCTATTGTAACACTATGACTAGTTGCTTTGTCAATTACGTTGGTTTTTCAATTGCCATTGGAGCGATTCTCAGTAGAGCCAGAATTGTGGATCTGATTTGAAAAAATTCAACACTTTAAATTGATAACCTATCATTACCAGCAACTTTGCTCTCCTTACATTTTTTCTCGTATCTGCTTTCATAGCAAAGCTGGTCTATGGTAAGGATTTTAGTTACCGCCGTGGACCCCGTGTATAGTCCTGCTGATGACCTGTCTTCTAATCCTTGCTGTTGAACCACTTGTATCCACAGATGTGATCCACGTTTACTTGGATAATGGGTGCCCTTTGTACGTACTTCCCAACACACAGAGTGAGTCAACATTTCTAGGGCATCCTTCTTTCTCCGAAATGGAAGAGACGTTGTGAACGGGGGGAAGGATTATTGCATGTGATGAATACTTTAGAAAATTAATTACAATAATAGAATGCAAATGTGGGAGGAACCTGCACATGCAACTTGAAGATTACTCTAATTATACGTACCCTCCAAACACAAAGTTAATTTAGTTCAGTCGGTAGAGTCTGATTTATTAAAATTTAAATTTTGAAAAGGTTAAATTATGATATATGACACATGAAACTCTTATTTACAATTTACACGCGGTTTTAACAGCCATCCTGAGTGTAAAATTACCCACTTTTAGCATGAAACACGCTCATCGTATTCACGACTCATCTACAATCCCAGCATCTGGCCTGAAAAGTAAACAAATAGACATGAAATGGTAACACATACCTGGCAGCAATCTGAAGGAAGAAAAGGAGAATCCCAAACTTTCTGATGGAATCTTTTAATGTGCCGATCCAACATTTCAAGTATCCAATTTTAATATATTACAGAAGCTCAAGCTTAGATCGTTCGTGCACATTATTATTTTATTTCGCTGATTTCTTCACTCTTGAAGTGTCCAGGATGCTTAACACTCCTTACACTGCACTGTGGTGTTCCTTCCGAAGTTGGTGGCCAAGGTAGTCTTCATTTACCTTCCTCTTTCCACGTCTGGGTCGCTGCTTTCTTCACTTTCTGCAGGTGTTTGACAATCCTACACCTGAATTACGCTCTATCAGTGGCGGTACTGCGGGTTATCCTCTGGCTCATGATACGACATACTATTTGCACGTGTAGTGGAATTTAGCACTTGTTTGTTCTTACGTGAAAGCACACACGTTCTAAAATTTTAAATCCGCCTGATACGTACAAGGCTGTAGACATAGTCTCTTGTACTTGTACTTAAATTACTTAAACAAACGGCAAGGTATTGCACTACTGGTCATAGCCTAAAAGACAGGCATTGAGTTTGTTTTGGCCAATACTTTAGCAACAGATTTCGCAAGCACTGCGGATAATAAGTAACATGTTTGACGGCACTTGACGTATTATTTCAAATGTTTGATACGGACAAAGCACTTCACAAGATATATTGAAGAATTGTCACTTCAAACCCTCAATTGCCGTACATGTTCTCTACGTTGCAAAAACTATTAACAAAACTGACTTTTTTAAAGTAAAACTTTCACAAAAGTTAAAAAGGTTTCCTACTCTCTCTTTCCACTACCACTTCAGCACTGAGATTAAAGTATGCGGTGCTTATACTCAACAACTCAAGTTTTACGGCCATTTCGCACTGCTTCAAGTTCAACACACAAGATTTAAAAAATTTCAAGATTTTTCGCGAGCGAAGTTTATGTCTTCCAAACTAAAAGTCAACTGCCCCTAGTGTATTGCACACTACGGTTTTATTTCACCCGAAGTTCATTGTCTGTTTGAACTCCGCGTTGGGTTAAACCATTATCGGACGCTACTTCCAAAATAGGTGGGGTAGGTTTTTCCCTCACCGAAACTTTTCAGTGACCTACTTAACTCTTACATTCAGCAGGTTTGCTTACTTTTATGCGATTTCTAGCTCACATTAATTAAACTATTAAAGGTCACTATGTAAGCTTATTAGATTATTTAATGAGCTTTACTACGGTGTATGATACTCACAATAACTATGCCGTGTTACTTGGCAATATTTAATTAAACACACAAAAATTTTGAAAACTTGTCACTCAACCTATTCGCAGACTTGTCTTGACGAGTGTCGCCATCTCGTGACGAAGAGCATAACTTTTTGTCCAAGTGGCATTGAGTATCGCATACCCTACAATTTTTTATATTGTACGATTTTGATTTTACCATAATTTCTCTGCGGTAATACAACAATTTACATACACACACATATGAAATTATACTATAAGAGTCTCAAACTGGGCTGTCATGGTCTGACACATTAAATGAGTATAATAATATTATGGTTTGAGGGTTCTCGTCTTCACCATTCAACTTTTGAATTTGGTCGATGTTAAAAAAAACTAAGGTTTGTGTTGGTCTGTTGATCACCTCTCAAAACCATCAACCGGGCTTATAATTACTGATTAGTACAAGCCATTTACATACTGCAAACTACATATCGATTTAACTATATCTAAACTATACGGATACATCCAGAAAGTTTATTTACATTTTACAAAACATACTATGGTAGCAAATCATTCATGGGAAAGCAGACGAAAATGATACCGTCACAGAGACATCTGACGGATGTTTCTACACTATTTCAACTAGGATTTTCAACGATAACATCCAGAACTGAAATGGACTCGTCTAAAGTTTCAAATTTGTCAAACTTCTCCTCTCTGATAGAAGTTCGTTGACCAAGCGATGCATCCAGTAACTAGGACACTAAAAAGGGGCGTGTTTTGAAAATATCACACTCCATTGTACTGACAATTTGTTATAGCTACGCTATAATTTTGCTTGCTTCGAAAACTATTGTGCAGCCCGTCTCGCTGTCTCCATAGTGTCAGTGTATGTCCCTAACTATCACTACACTAGAAAGTGAGACTAGCTCGGCAGATAGACGAAGTGTGGCTCTTATAGACATTTTATCCTAATAAAGGTAGCTACAGTGGCTAACGGTTTCTTCCCACGCTGCTGTAGAACAAGGCTTCTTCAGTAAAGCAAGCTTTCTTAACTTTTTTTGTGAGGACTTCTCTGCCTCAACTGCAAGCAAAATAGCATATGTTAACTTCAAAATGTCCTATCTTCTCCAATGTCGTATATTCAAATATATTAAACTATCTCAGTATCTATATGACGTCCAGTTCTGATATTAATCCATATTCATTTACATACTCAAAACAAACAATAAATATACATGAAGTGCAAATACGACATCTGCTCCCGCTGCTACGTATGCAAATCCGACAAAATAAATATGTAAATTCCCTAATTAACTGATTTAATATTCATAAAATCACGCAAAAATTTGATATGCAAATTATTATATAAACACAGTTCATGTGCTGTTCACATTATTCCCCTCCTAAGGAAATGCAACCGTTAAGTGCTTAATCGTTGCATTTTCTCAGAAGTGGTATCATTACACTTTATGTAAATATCATACATATTCCGTATATACTGTAATTTAAACAAACTAACCCTAACATACATGAAAAATATTCTCACAATAATAAAAGCAAACTAATCATTAATACGTCGTAATCAATACACAAATTATCTATTTACAATATTACACTCAGCGCAACAACTCTCTTTCGTGCCAGTGGTAGCGAGGTGCGTCTGTGAGTGTTTCTATCATCAGCCTTCCTTCCTGCATGATGCGTTGTGTTTACTTTCCTCTCCTACGACGTCATCAGGGCGGCTGGGTCCTGCGGAGGTGTGGCTTCACGCTGTATGTACCTCTTCAAATGAAACACGTTTCGCTTCATAATTACTTCTCTCGTCTCAGAGTGCTGTTACTCATCTTATTGAGAACGTTGTTTTGAATACTGCCTACTGAACATTATATGGACCCGATACCAGTGCGTCATTGTTTATTCACATACATGGGAGACTACTTGTGAATAGATTTCACTATATATCTTATTAAAACTTTCTTTAATCATCAACACTGATAGCTGCGTTGCACCCACACCTGCAAAGCACACTTTTGCTTCATACTAACAAGCGATTTCTTCACTTATCTAATTCTACCTTGTAGGAAACTTAATTATTTCTGGCTATTTTCTTCTTTTACGCTGCGCAGTAATTCATTCTACTTTAGCGCTCTAACCAGCGGACTCTTATACGAAGTGGTATTCTTCTCTATGATTCCCCACATCAACCAACGATTTATAGTATTCGTGACAGCAGTTCTGTGCCGTAGCGGGTATGGATACATCCGGGTCTTCATTGGGCGGTCATCGGTCACTTCAATGGTGTGGTGGTAGTCCCTTACTGTACCGGGCTTCTCATCAAATATCGATCTGTTTATAGAGCACAGCGTACAACTTTTGTTTCTCATCCCCACTCAAATCTGTATACTTTTCGACATGGTCTCTAATTTCGTCGGGTGTAGCCTGGGTTCGAACCTTCGCCCATTGCTGTGGCGAGTACACAACATTCGCGAGTTCGGCTGCAGTTGGGAATTTCCCATCATCCAACTGGCTGCGCAGAGTAGCCAACTCTCGCTGGTGGCATCCATCTGCTGACGCTCGCGCGAACTGCGGCGTAATCAGCTGTCCTATCCTTGACGCGCACATACTACTAACCGTGGGATTATCTAAATCAACCACCTCATCTTCGAGATCCCAGGATAATTTTCTTATAAATAGGTCTTCTTCCTCTACATCAATGTCTCGAAAAGAAACTTCTATGTGGTGGGGGTGATTTAAAAAAAGGACGTTTCTCTCGTAGTCCAAAATCGCTCTACTCTCTACGAAAAACTGTGAACCCAAAATGAGTTCACGGTTGAGCCCTTTCACAATTATTGCCGAAGTATAGAACTCCTTACCCGCAATAATTAGTTCTGGTAATACTTGACCGATGATCGATGCAACGGAACGACCGAACGCTGAACTGACACGTATGTTAGATGACTTGATAAACGCTGGTGGGGGGTTACGCTGACGTATAACTTCCCAACATTGGAGCGAGATTGCCGAAATACTAGCTCCGCTATCTAGTAATGCCAGAATTTTATTCTTAAATAAATCTACTTCTACCTCTGGAAGTGTAACTAAATTATTAGTAGGTAGTTTTTCTGTTGATGTTTCCAAAAGGTCTCTGAATATCGCATTAGTCTCTTCGAACAAATTCCTATCTATTTTAATTTTGTCCCCATTTCTCTTCAAAAACATAATTTCGAAATGACGAATGTCGTTATTTCCTTCACGATTGAAATGTGTGGTGCTTATGATTCGTTTACAGGTATCGCAGTCCCCATTCTCTAGTGTGTCAATACTTTTTACTTGTGTCTCACAACTATCTTCTTCTTTTTCTTCTAACTCAATACTATATTCTATTACACTATTACGCACATTCTCAGAAAGAATAACCGCCGGTTGTCCATGAATATTCAGCACGCAAGTATCCAAGGTACCGTTCTGAGAACATGCGGACAGTTCTCAGTGGCGTTGACTGTTCCCTGGGCTATTCTCACGAGAATTGCCTCGAGACGAGACTTGTCTCGTGGACTGCGTAGCCCTTTGATCGTGAACACGGAGCTGGTTCACTTCTGCAGCATAGTCGTTATTGCGATTGTTCTCTCTCTGCTGCATGTTGCCACGCCCCCTGTTTCTACCACGTCTTTGCCCCCTTGTACTCTGGTTCCCCGTTCGAGACCCTCCATCGTCACGAGACTGACCATTGGAGTTTCTCGAACGCCAATTGCCATTATAATTGGTATCTCTGTTACCATTGCCTCTACGATTACCCCTATTCTGATAAGGCCCATTGTCCCTACGGAACCTCCTACTTCTAGTGGGGTTACTCGGCCTACTGTTTCGTGGAGGGGAGGAAGATCGCCCTGTTTTTTCTTCTTCTTCTTCTACTGTCAAAACATTGATTCCCCTCCTATTACTTGTATTCGGTGGCTGGTAAGTGCTCTGTAACTCACCTACTATGTTTAATAGCTCGTCTATAGTGCGCGGTTTCGATGAAACTATGCATCTATAAATCGAGAATGGCAATTGTCGTGGCAATACTCTCAATAACACCTGGGGAGGCAAAGGGGGGTCGAGAATACTGTTGGTGTGTAACAACTCCAACAAGTATTCTGTTGGTTTCTTGTTGCCCCGTGTCTCGAATCGTGACGTAAGAATAGAGGCGCGGAGGTTAGCGAGCTTCTCTTCGCTAAGATAGGCTTCTTTAAAGTGTTTAACGAGGTCCTGATAACTGTGACACTTCTTTAAAGTCACCTGTACCCATTGCCGTGAGATACCACGAAAACAGTGGGATGAAAATGCCAGCCGTCTCTCCTCTTGCACACCGGTCAAATCGAAATAGTTTTCCAACTCAACTAGAAAGTTGTAGGCTTGGACCTCTGATTCACAACCTGTAAACGTTGGAAGTGATAGATCCCTGTGTAACAGCCCTAGCGCTGATGCTACTTGGCAGGTAGAAACACTGCCACTATTACTGCTAGTGTTGTTGTTGTTGGTGGTGGGAGGGGCAGCCTGCTCATCTGAACCCTCACGTCTGGACAGCTCAGGGGACTGTCTCGCATGGCTCGGTCCAGCGACCGGCGTGTCAACCCCATCATGCGAAACAGAGGCTGTGTTTTGACAGCTGGAACTGTTTTCTCTCACCGACTCCCTTAACAGTTCCAACTGTTTCTCCCATCTCATTTCTGCACGGCGTAATTTTGATTGTAGGTGTCCTACAGAACTGTCTACGGTGGCCTTTACTCTGTCTACATCACTGGACACAGCTGCTACATTTTCTCCCACTCTCTCCATGTCACCACGTAAATGGTTGACATCACGGGAGACCTGGGCCAGATCCGAACCAAGGACCTCTGAAATCTCGCCTATTCTACTCTCTGTGTTGACTTCTAACTGACTAATTCTGTCTTCAGTCGCCTCTACCGAAGTTTTCAACTCCTGGCAGGATGCTGTGATCGTAGACTCAAGAGCTTCCGCTGAGGAATCTATCCTTGCCTCTAGCTCTGATACATTTTGAAGCATTTCCTGCCTGAAACTAGCAGTAATCTGCTTCTCAACAGCTTCTAACTTCTCTAGCATGGCTCTACTAGAGTTTTGCCTACTCGCAAACTCCTCTAATGTTCTTTCTTGTACTCTTTCTTGCTTCTCGAGATTTTTCTCCTGCTTATCTAACCTATCTGCAATCTCTAACAATGATCTCTCGTGTGTTTGTTCTTGTTTTTCTAATTTCTCTGCTATTTCCAAAAGTGACTTTTCTTGCTTTTGTGAAATCTCTAAAAGTGACTTTTCTTGTTTCTCCGTAATTTCTAGTAACGTTCTTTCCTGTTTCTTCTCTTGGGTTTCTAGCTTGCCTGAAATCTCCCTTAACATACTAAACAGCGACGCGAGACACGGGTCAGTAACGGAAGTGACTTGCGCTGAGGTGGAAGGAATCGGTTCCCTAACCTGCTCCGGTTCGTTTGCCCTTTCGTTGCTTAAGGTACCTTCTCCAGGCGGAACTACTTCCTGGAGAGAAGTGTTTACATCGCCTATAGCATCTCTAACGGTGTCCTGAGACTCCGAAGGGAACTCAAATACCTGCGCGTATTGTTCTCGAACTAATTGGTTGTCTGCTGATCCCTCCATTGCTTTCGCTTGACTACGGGTTAATACCATAAATGAATTTTATGTGTAACTAATAAACAAATTTTGCTCTAAAGTGCCTAACTGATTCACTAATAAAGTATTCCCCTCCAAAAGACTTTAAAATTTCACACACTTCAAAAGATATACACATATAACACCAAAATAAAACACAAACAAATTATAAACTTTCTGGATGGCAAGACAACCTGAAAGAAAAACATATACTGACACACGCGTCTGGCTTGTGCTAATTGTTGTGAATCCGTTGGGTAATTTTATTTTCTTGTTGTGGCATCATCATTCAAATGAAACAAATACAAACATTAAACTTTACTCTCTTGCCACAACGTTAAATATTTAAAACAAAATTTTGCAAAGGACATTGATACAAACAATAGCACTCAGGATGGTGTGTGCCGTGCCCCACGCTGGGCGCCAAGTTCTTTGTGAACGGGGGGAAGGATTATTGCATGTGATGAATACTTTAGAAAATTAATTACAATAATAGAATGCAAATGTGGGAGGAACCTGCACATGCAACTTGAAGATTACTCTAATTATACGTACCCTCCAAACACAAAGTTAATTTAGTTCAGTCGGTAGAGTCTGATTTATTAAAATTTAAATTTTGAAAAGGTTAAATTATGATATATGACACATGAAACTCTTATTTACAAGTTACACGCGGTTTTAACAGCCATCCTGAGTGTAAAATTACCCACTTTTAGCATGAAACACGCTCATCGTATTCACGACTCATCTACAATCCCAGCATATGGCCTGAAAAGTAAACAAATAGACATGAAATGGTAACACATACCTAGCAGCAATCTGAAGGAAGAAAAGGAGAATCCCAAACTTTCTGATGGAATCTTTTAATGTGCCGATCCAACATTTCAAGTATCCAATTTTAATATATTACAGAAGCACACGCGCGTGCAAGTCTCACAATGAGACACACAAAAAAATTACTTTTTAATTCCGAAACACACCTTTTAAAGCTGAGCTCAAGCTTAGATCGTTCGTGCACATTATTATTTTATTTCGCTGATTTCTTCACTCTTGAAGTGTCCAGGATGCTTAACACTCCTTACACTGCACTGTGGTGTTCACAACGTCCACCATTCTGAGTTCACCCTTCTACCTTAGAATAGAATGGAGAAGTCGTCGGCCATTCTGAATTCATCCTTCTACAGCGGAATAAGATGGAGGAGGTGTTGGCCATTCTGAGTTCATTCTTCTACATCAGAGTAAGATGGTGGAGGTGTCGGCCATTCTAAGTTCGTCCTTCTATATCGGAATAAGACGAGAAGCTATCTAATATTCTGAGTTCATTCTTCTGTTCATTGTAATAGATCTCTATGATTGAGAGTTCTTCCAGTTGATCGTCTACGTATTGAAAATCTCCACACTGGACCAGGGTCAATTTACTATAAATGAAAAAGTCATGTAAGTTATCAGATAAAGTAGAAAGGGTCCCCTGAATCCATTATGGAAATCAGATTTTTAAATAAATCACTTGAGTGCATAGTCACACGGTTCATATATATTCTCTAGGTTGTGTCAGCAGAAACACTGAGAACGAGACTGGTTGTATGACGTCACTGGGTAAGCAGAAAAAGCAGTATTTGGTATGCCTATGTGTAAGATGACAGCTCTACATATTAAATTCAGTTATGATTAGCCTAATAGTGTTACAGATTTTTCCTTCAAGAGTACAGTACAACCTCTAACCCGTCACCTTTGGGACTCGGGGTATGGCCGGAACGCAAAAAAGGTCGAATTATCAGAAAATACAGAAGATTTATTGTAGTGACGCCTACATTGAGTTCCTTGGCAAATTTTGGAGTGATTTTTCCTTTGTCCAGTCTTTGTAGCACTGCTATTTTTTATTTACTTAAAAAGTAACGTGTTTGTTTCACTCCTGACATGTTGAAAAAATGCTGTACTGTAACGAACACAGAAGAACACTGTCGTAAAAACCAACTAACAGTAAGCGCTAAAATTGCACAAAACATGCAGAACGAAAGAAATTATAGAAGATATGACGAAGCACTAAAGCTGACAAACGGTAATAACAAGTAAACAACGATGCCGCGACGGCAGTAAACAACAATGGGCCTCGTGAGTCACCGACGAGTCGGGGCAAGTTTGGCTCGAGCACGGTCGGATCATCCGGAGTAGCGGACCAGCCGAGGACTGACGAGAGGGGTTCTACTGTATAAAGATTTTTAGTTACTTGTGCTAGAAAAGACAATTTGTGATGGCGTTATCCACAATGTCAGCATATGCTGAACAGTACCTAATATAGCATTTATATTGCGGGGTATTATTTAAAAAAAATACCCAGAAAACTGGTCATTTTTGATGTTTTCTCATTAAAAAATTACAACATATTCTACTGCTCAGTAGGTTTGTTTATTACATAAAATTAAAGGTCATTGCCTGCTCTACATCCACAAACAAACATGCAACTATATATGTATCCTTAGATGAGCTATAATGGTTATTGTTTGACCTTATTTTCAACATAGGAGAAAAGTCCGTGCTTTGAGTCCTTAAGCGTATACCCTATTTACTCTTGGTATGAAATATTCTGGCATGCAAAGCTCATACTGCATTCAGGACACATCAGCGTTCTGTTATTTTGCCTTCACTTGTCTTTCACATCTGCGGAAAAAAAAAACACTGTAACATGCTACGCGCTCAAATAAAGCTACTTATTGTTTAATGTTCTCGATTTCTGCCTACAACGGACTTCATTTCTTGCCCACAAAAGTATAGCAGCAGTGCAGCAGTATCCACATCGACGCTGTAAAATAATTTTTTAGCTTGTCTGGAAAGCAATAAGCAATGCTATGTAATAAAATTAGCCTGCTCGTGCTATGCACGTGAAATGACCGCCTTGGACAAAATACCACGCTCGTGCTATGCACGAGTATGGTTTTCAATGTGTTAAATCATTCATTATATAAATTGTATTTCACGTTCATACTTTTATTTGTGTTTCTATGTGCTGCAAAAAATTAGTGTTTGGAAATTTAAATTTTCTAGAAAAGTTGAAGTTCTGAACTTCTTTCTACAGGTAGAATATATTCCGAAGTGCAACTAAAAAGTTTGGTGGATGTATGTTGAAAACAAAAATATATACCAGTTTTTGAAGTCGAAAATTTTAAAAATGTTGCAACTAGCCTCTTTTCCTATATATACTGAGAAAAAAATTGTAGGTGGCGTTAGGTTACAGGTCCTGTAGTTTTTGGACTTAACGTACTGCACACGTATAACTGAAAACGTATGTTTTATAATGCTTTCTGTATAAGTGTTCCATCTATACGTACTTTCTGTAGGAAACAATGTACGCAATCATGATCTCACATACAAATGGACGTACTGCAACGGCATGATGTAACATCTAAGGGCAGTGACTATGTAGCATACGGATAACGTATGCTCAGTACTGATTTCTGAAGTAAGCGAGAGGATACCGTATATTTGTATATACAATATATCGCTGTCCGGAGAACGAATTTCTCTCTCTCTCTCTCTCTCTCTCTCTCTCTCTCTCTCTCTCTCTATATATATATATATATATATATATATATATATATATATATATATATATATATATATATATATATATATATATATATGTGTGTGTGTGTGTGTGTGTGTGTCTGACCTGGAATCGAACCAAAGTGTCCTCCAGCAGAGCTGACCTCCTACCACTAAGAAGGGAATATGTAACATAAATATGGAATATCTCTTGTGGAATATTATAAAATGTGATAATTATAAACATAACCAAATCATGAAAAGGGATGTACGCAGGGTAGTCATGCATCAATGACGGAAAATTTGGGAGATGAATCTACAGGTAAAAACAAGCAAAAAATGTGATATGAACATTATGTGAATGCGGCTTCGTTTGAACGCTAGAAGCATCTTAAATGTCACCATCTGACGCGGCAGTTTGCAATATCGCGAGAACGAAGAGAAATAGGAATGTCGGGTTGAAAAATATTTATTTATTTATTTATTTATGGTTACATATAGATCACAACAGATACATTACCTAATGATAGTGAACTACTCAGCTTGTATATAATTAGAGCATGCATGAATTCACTTACATAATTACAAATACATATTTATAGATATGGTCATTTTAATTAATGACTCTTCAATAAGATTGCACAATAGTTCTTAGAGAACGATCGTTTATACTAAATATGTCAAGTTCAGGATTACTTTCAGCATAGGAGTTAAAAATATAACACATTCTCCTAATAGGTGACATGTATAGCGTATTTGTTCTAGCTGTAGGTAAATGAAAAGTAATGTTTCTAGGACGCGTGCGTTTACCTGGAACATGTAATTCTATCTGGGATAGTAAATACTCAAGAGTCTATACTATTTTGCAATAATTTCATTAAGAAAATCAAGAGTTGGGTGGTACGTCTATTTTCGAGAGATGAGATATCGTACTTACGAAGGAGGTCGATATATTTTTCAAATTTTGGATATAGTCTGGTTTCCTTATAAGTTAAGTACTTCACAAAACGAGATTGAATCGCTTCAAGACGTGCTTTGTTTTCCTGACTGTTGGAATGCCATATGATTGAAGAGTACTCAAGTTTGGCTCTAACGTAACTATTGAACAGGGTTTTAAGAACATTAGTATTTGAAAAGTCAAAGCCAAGTCTGATTACGAAGCCGAGATTTCTGTAGGCTTCACTAACAATGCGATTGATATGCTTATTGACGGAAAAGTTGGAGCTAATAGTGACCTCTAAATCAGTTACAGTGTCAACTCTTTGTACGGGAGTGTTGTTTATAATGTAATTAAATTTTATATTATCAATTTTCTTTGTAAATGTGATAAGATTACAATTTTTAAATGTTAAGATTACGTTTGTTCGATATACACCAAGTATTTAATGCGCTTAGATCTTTTTGTAGTGCGAGAGCATCGGAGGCCTGGGAAATTCTTCGATAGAGTTTTACATCGTCAGCAAATAATAATTTAATACAATTTGGTAGCACATTTGGAAGATCATTTATAAAAATTAAGAATAATAATGGACCAAGGTTTGAGTCCTGAGGGACTCCTGACGTTACAATGAAACTTGGAATTGTTATATTTTTATATATTACCGTATATGTTGTCTGCGATGAAAGAGATAAGACATTAACAATTGTCTAGCTTTGTGAGTGAAGTTGAATGAAATAAGCTTGTTCAATAAGATGTCGTGATCCAGTGTATCAAAAGCTTTACTGAAATCCGTATATATTGCATCAACTTGATTTCTACTGTCAATTTTTTCCGCAATGAAGGGTATGAATTCAACAACATTAGTTGTTGTAGATCTCTTCGGCAGAAAACCATCCTGATATGAAGATATTAAAGGATGAATATGGTTAAAAATTATTTGATAAACGATAGATTCAAATATCTTAGCTGGGGCTGATATTAAGGCAATGGGCCGATAATTTTGAACGTCATGGTTGTCACAGTTGCTTTTTGGTATTGGTAAGATATTCGAAATTTTCCACTTAGATGGGAACAGGGATGACGATACTGATTTATTAAATATACCTAGTAGTGGATATTTTAGGATTTTAGCGCATCCTTTTATTACGTATGGAGGTACATCGTCCGGGCCAGGGGAGCTTCTAGGCTTGAGATTTTTAATTGCGTTTTCTACTGCGGTCAGTCGTATGTGGTGAAAGATAACCCCATCCGAAGATTCCAATTATGCATAGGTGATGGTGAAACAGTGGTGGCGCCAAGGGGTGTACAAAGAAAGTGAATTAAACGCGGAGAAAGTGAACAATTTGCATTGACAAACTGTAGTAGCGGATGTTATATGGAACTTGCAGCAACAAATGTTAATGAAGAAAGGCAACAATGGCTACGCTGTATTGACACTATGATAGGCGAAATGTAGGAATACAGTACCTTTTTAACAGAAAGAAATAGGAATGTCGGGTCAAAAGATATCAAAGGAAACCACATCCGAAATATCCAATTATGCATAAGTGATGGCGAAACAGTGGCGGCAAAAAGGGGACACAAAGAAAGTGAATGAAACGCGGAGAAAACTTGAAGTTGCTGAAAACACAACTACTTGAAAGCAATCGGGAGACAAGGAATACAACTCTAGGTGTACTGTATAGTACCTGTCCGATGACAGTAGACGCATAGCTACAGTAGGTGGAACAAGTGTGTGTGTGGATCATCGTGTTGTAGAGCTAGCCATAGGCAGTAGTGAAAGCGTGGGTAACGAGAGCGTTCGCTGAAGGTGCAGAGAACAAAGCACAGTTCATCTGTAATGAATGGAGCAATCACAGTAACAGCACAAGCGTGTTAGTGCTAAGCTCTACAGGCATGGTATTGATCGTGTGTATGTGAACGTAGTTTACTTTGTGCCGTGTAAAACAGTGTTGATGTTGACAAGCGCGGAACGGACAAATGCTGTGTGCAATGCACCACGATGAATAGAGTAGTATACACCAACGCACAAATGGCGGACATGCATTTGATGTTCGGCTTAGCGGAAGGTAATGCGGAAGAAGCACGCTAATTATACGCGGAACGCTATCCAGATCGACAAATTCTAGGACCGGGAATATTTATTCGCATTCATCAGCGATTACGGAACACTGTTTCATTCCTCCCCAACAGAGACATTCCGAGGCGACGACGCGTTTGAACATCCGCACTGGAAGATAAGGTATCCCGACATGTGACCCGGAACCCGAGTACTAGTACCCGGAACATGGGTCTGTCGTTGGTTATACCGCCACTGCCGGGCATCACCAGTTTCTAACACAGCTGTTGTTCTCGGATGAGGCATTATTCACACGGGATGGCATCCCAAATGTCTACAATGACCATCGATGAGCACCGAACAACCCGCGTGCAATTGTATAGACGAAGCATCAACAGCGTTTCCAATTACATGTGTGGGCTGGTATTATTGGCAATAACGTTGTGGGACCACACTTCTTACCATAGCAATTGATCGCAATATCGTATCTCCATTTTCTGACCTAGGGCCTACTTATTCTCCTTGAAGACATGCCACTGAGGACACGATAGTGTATATGGTTTATGCATGATGGTGCCCCTCCCCATTCATGTCACATCATTCGTGCAAATCTGAACGAAACATTTCACGCAGTTGGATAGATCATGGTGGCAGACGAACATGGCCCCCACGTTCACCCGACCTGAATCCCTAGATTTTCCCTGTGGGGTTACATGAAGAATCTCGTGTATATAAGGCCCGTGCAAGACGTTGAGGGTCTTCGCCAGCGTATATGTGCTGCATTTGCCATACTACGGCAAACGCCAGCGATATTGCCACCAGTCAGAGAATCATTACGCAATCGTGTAACTGTCTGTCTCGAAGGAAAAGGAGGACACATTGAGCTGCAGTAGGACGGCATTATGTTGACCACGGTAAATACAATACCTCTTGTTTTTACAGTATACTGGATCTCATCTTCCATACGTATTTAGTACAATCTGCACGTTTTATTACTAAGAGTGTTTAACGGATTCTTTGTAGCTCTCATGCGCTGCCACTGTTCTGCAGTACATGTGCATAATTGGATTTTTCGGATGGGGTTTCCTTTGATATCTTTTGATAGATATGTACGAGCGTTGATAGATATGTACGAGCGTTAGGTGAACTGAAAGTTAGCTCCCACAAAAATTATCTCAATCCTCTCCTATCTGAGTGTTTCTGTTACGGGCCTGGGCTGCGGTATTGATGAACTGTTCATTTATTCATTTACTTGCGTTGGCGTTCGCCTGCAATTTGCTCCAACATTTAAATATGTCGAACGTATAAATGATACCTTCACTACGCTCCCTTCAATTATTATTATTATTATTATTATTATTATTATTATTATTATTATTATTATTATTATTATTATTATTATTAATAATAATAATAATAATAATAACAATAATAATAATAATAATAATAATAATAATAAATTGGAAAGATAAATATTTTCATAAGAGGAGAACTATATCCTCAAAACCAAATGCTCAGATAGAATAGGGATAGTTTCTTCGATATACAATATATTTTTGAAAATTTATTTTCCAATGAGGTTATGGGAATGATGCTTTGGATTACAACCAAGCTTCTTTTCCAGTTATTGTGACAAAATTATAGAAAAACTAGACTTGTAACCAAGGGCGCCGAATTACCTGTAAATTTTTTTTTTGGGGGGGGGGCATTCAGATGCAGAAGGTATATATATGAGGATTTTAAGACAAATTGCATTCAAATTATGCCAAATATTGTATATTCATAAATACAATAGGGGGGCCACATGAGCTGTGGGTGGACCCGGGCCCCCCCGTTCCCCTCCCCCAGGATCGGCACCGTTGCTTGTAACGACAATTGATGTGAAATATTAGAAATTCAATAAATGCATGGCTAAAAATGTTTTATATGATTTAAAATGCTTATCTCATCTTCAGTTCTTGAAGTTGATTAGGGGACTTGACCTCAACATCGCTTCCTAACAGGGTCTTGGTATATAGAGTAATATTTTAAATCGTGCATAACATAATTTGCAGACACACGTTATTTATTTCTCCCCTTTTCATTTTTTTTAAAGGGAAAACTAGGGAAAGATTTATATAACATCACAAAAGGCTTTGTCTGCTTCGATTGTTCATAATGTTTCGCTGTTCTTATGGTAACAATTGTAAATCAGAGCATAGGCTCTTAAAATATAGACAAGTTGGTTTGTGACTTAGCTCCGGCGAAAAAAGTTATAAAGCTTTGATTAAACTATTGAAAAAGTGATTAAATCGCATGTAAGTGTGTATACAATCTATATTATATATTATACAATATAAAATAACAAATTATTATATATTTATAATTATAAATGTTGTTATTTGTAGTCGCAATGTTGGTTAGTTGATTTGTAGCACCGAGGTTACATCATATGTGGATCTGTAACTTAGCCTGGTGAGTTCCCAGAAGGAATTAAACTCACGTTTCCTTCGTTGAAGGCGTATATGCTTACTAAATAGCCACAAGACAGGAAGTACATAATGAAAAACATATTTAGATTTTACAATTCTATATTCCAAAAGAGTCTTAATTAATGGAGTCGGGATTTAAACCCATCACCTTTTATTATAAAATAATATTTTTTTACAAAGTTCTTGTAAGTTTCTTTCTGTTATCAGAGTTTAATAATGATTCTAGGCCAGGCACAAAATTTCTAAGTCAGACGCATTCGCCAATCCAAACACTATGATCGCTAGTATCTCTCACGCAAAATTATCCGCAACCTTTGGTTTGACAGAGATTACATCAGAGCGTAACATTTCAAAAATAGACAATTAGATTCAGGATAATCAATTTTGAACTGGACAATTCATATCTACGTTAAAAATATATTATCTTAAGACTTCACGTTTGTGTAACGCTCTCTCTCTCTCTCTCTCTCTCTGCACTGAAGTACCAGTTGTGGACTGCAGTTTTCGGATCAAAGTCCTTAAGTGAAGGGCCATTGATAGAACTTGTCAGTAAATCATCCAATGCAGTAGCGTAGCCAGGATGTGTGTTTGGGGGGGGGGGCAAGTGCTGTTGTAGGTACATATAGAAAAATTACAAACAAAAAAATATATAAACATAAAAATATATAAAAAATTACAAACATCAAAGCACCAAAGTACATTGTCGGACCTCTTTGAGGGGGGGCGGCCCCTCCGCCCCCCCTTCCCTACGCCACTGATCCAATGTGTCAGTCTTCAGTGAATTTCTGTAGGCAGTCTTATCTCTGTTGAGACTGCTGAAGCCTCTCTCACATGAAACAGAACTCACAGGTAAAACTGCACAAAATGTGACAATTGGAAGCAAATTTGAGTATCTCGCAATAAAGTTTTCGATTGAAGTTGAAAATGGAGGGCGAATTACAAGGTTGTGCAGACTTCAGACTCCGTGTTTTTTTCTCACTCAGTAACAATTATTTTCGTGCGAAACAGAAACTACGCAGTCCTGTGAGTTTAGGCAGAAACAATTCTACTCAACAGTGGTCGCCAGCTCTAAATTTCTAGTCGCCAATGGCGACCTGTCAACCGGAAATTTTGCGTCCTGTCCTAGGCACACGAAAGTGGCCTCGAGACAGAGGTTCAATTGTTTTTAGCTTGTAGACAAGTATCGAGGATAACTCCTTCGCTCATAGAGCCTTAGAAGTGGTTGGTTAAAGGGTATCTCCTTTGCTCATAGCAGCCTTAGGAGATGGTTATTAAAAGAATTCTTCATAGCCCATGGTAGCCCCAGGAGAAGGTTGAGTTGAGTTGATTTTAGTTTAGCGTCCCGTTCAGCAGCGAGGCTATATGAGACCTGTACCTACTGATTAACGTGGAATCCGAACCACATGAGCTCCCGCCGGGAATCGAACCCGGGTCTCCCACGCCAAAGGGCCCCAGGAGAAGGTGTTAGTACGTGCGTGAATGAAAGTTTTCTCTTCTTGAGTTATTCTTTTATAGGCATCTTATTGGAGGGAGGACCCATTAGGGGAGGTCGGCTTTTTTGGTGTTTTTTTTTCGAATTCTCTTCGTGTCTTCCTGGGGGGGAGTCTCCTTCCGTCGTCTGCTGCTGTTTGTGTTATGAATGTAAAAATGCATGTTCATAGTAAAGAATGAGCTTGCTATGTCTTTATTATTATTATTATTAATAATAATAATAATAATAATAATAATAATAATAATAATAATAATAATAATAATAATAATAATAATAATAATAATAATAATAATATTAAAGTCATTATGGTTATCTGCCAAGTTAAAAACTAATTCTCGCTTTTTTACTTCCAAACTATTATTAGTCATATCCAACAACGTTACCCGTCAGTATATTTTTCGGCAGCTATCGTAACAAAATTGCACGGTGGTTCAATTAGTCTTTGGTGCTTTGAATCCTTCTGGTTCGAGCTCTGGCCAAGTAAGTTTGTGGTCGACAACATCGTGCTCGTGGGTTTTTCTCGGGATAATCTCGTTTCCTCCCGCCTTTTCATTCCCCCAATTATTTCATCATTATTCACTTGTTTTAATCATCGTCTCTGCTAGCCTATCAGGCATATTCGTGGGACGTTAAACTCAAAGATTTTATTTCACTTTCATAGCAAAACCGGTAAGAATTAGTGTGAAATTGTACTTTAAAATGGATTCAGTGAACTATGTAAATTTCAATGTTGGATCTCCATAGATCAGTCAAATACTAGCTAGACTTCAAAATGTAATATATAGTAATTTTCATACAATAAGTGTATGACCAGCAGAGTAAAATGCCATACGTTCTACCAGTGCTGTAATTTGTGGAGAGAGGGATGACTTCCTCATATACGTATAGAGGGACTTTAGTTGAAGAGAAAACTTTCTTACTGCATATGATACGATACGAACATGAATATGTAAATGAAGCATAACATATGTTTACCACATCGAAACAAACAAAACTCTTAAATGAAACAAAATTATGACCTGGGCCTATTTGAGTAGAATGTCTACAATTGGTGTCCCCAGAAATAGTATATATATCTGAAGATTTTAGTTCTCTCAAATATTACCCCGTCAATTTAACTAGATGCATGGAATGGATTTACTATACCATTTTCAAGAGAAATTAAATTAATTTAAGCCACTGCTGTTGCCCAGTCTTCTCAGCAAAAATATTTCTCTAAGATGAAGGATGAATATAATCTCCGCTCTACCTCAGTAAAAGTTCAACTGGCAATGATGGATCTAGCCTAGGCCCACCAGTTTTTTGACTGACAAAAACAATTTAAGCTATTATTTATATATTTTAGAAAATTTATAATAAACTCATGATATACCTATCATAATCTGGATTCTGGTCCATTCAGTGTTTACCTTCTAGATCTTCCATTGCCAACTGGGAAGTACATAATAAAAATATTTGTAAATGTTTTAAATTCTAAGCAGTGTTTCTTCTAGACATGTTGTTTGAGGGACACTGTCCCCCCGGAGCTCTGAGAGTGCTCTCCTGGAGAAGTCCAAAATAATGCGTCTATAATATAATAATAAATAGAATAGTACCAGCAGTGCCCCCTGGAATACTAAGTGTATCCCCGAGAACATTTTTCTGAGAGAACAACTGATTCTAAGAGGCCCCATTTGTATGGGGTAAAATTCATATTTCTGTAAGGGGACCGAAATATTAATGCTTGTCCTCCCAGGGAAAGTTCCAAGTTTCGGGCTATGTTGGGCTCCATTGACATGATAGTTTATTTATTTATTCACACACACAGGAACAAACAAACAAACAAACAAACAAACAAACAAACAAACAAACAAACAATAAATAAATAAATAAATAAATAAATAAACGGAAGTTACTCAAACAGTAAATCACAAAATTTCTCTCTTTACTGAGAGCATACTGCAGAATACGAACAAAATTTTATACTTTCATAATTTCAAATAGAATTTATAGAAAGTCTTAATATTTCTGAAAAAGCATTATTGAGATCTTTCGTTCATTAGTTTGGGATTTAACGTCCCTTTTAGCACCGAGACGTCAATAGACAACTTAACGTGGTAACCGAACCATATTTAGTTTGCAACTAACAGACTGAAGAAAGGAAGTGGACAGTGATGTTTAGTTTAACGTCCCACGTAACCATGTGCCACAAGCAGTGCCGGATTTACGTATAAGCTAAACAAGCTATAGCTTAGGGTCCCACTTTCTTGGGGGCCCCAAAAATACAAGGAAAAAAGAACTGGTTGTATGCTTCCAATATATAAGGTTTAAAAAAGAAAATAAAACCTACATATAGCAACAGTAATTTGCGTTATATATAGCCTTAATTTCTTATAATGTAAGCAGTGGCGCCCTTTGTGTTAGCCTGCTCTGTAAAATACCACTCGTTTGCTCATTTCTATATATAGGGTCCCTAGTTTCTGAACGAACTAGTTGCACATCTGGATATATATATAAAGGGTGAGCATAAAGTCTTGCCCTGAATACAAAAATTTCTAAAGAAGAACAGTGTGACTTAATAATGTAAATACTAGTCAGTTACATAGGTTGGTATTACAAGTTTTTTTTTAAAGACCATAACGTTGGACCACTTCAAGGTGTGCCCCCTTGGTAGCTCGGAAAATGTCTAAGCGGTCGCTTTCTCCTGCTTCGATGCCCTTTCGCAAACTAACCCGCGCGCTCCAAGTAACGTACTACATCACTCTTGGATAGCACTAGTGCCATCTATTGGTCTTAAAAAAAACTTGTAATACTAACCTATGTAACGGACCAGAATTTACATTATTCTGTCCAACGGTTATTCCGTAATAAATTTTTAGAATCAGAGCAGGACTTTATGCTCACAGTGTATAAAGGGCTCCATTACCTTCAATAGCTTGGGGCCCCATCAATCTTAAATCCATCTCTGGCTACAAGAGGTAAATAAGTCGGGTGATATTGCAAGTAAACAGGAAGATAAAAAAATGATGAAATGAAGAAAGTTGAAGGAAGCGGCAGAATTTTCAAAATTTTATATATATAATGTGTCTGTGTGTGACCTGGAATCGAACCAAAGTGTCCTCCATCAGATAATGAGAATTCTCCAGAGATGAGAATTCTGCCACTGAGAAGGGAATATGTAACGTAAATATGGAATATCTCTTGACGTTATATTATAAAATGTGATAATTATAAACATATTTAAATCATTAAAAGTACATGCTAAATTTCACTAATAGGCAAGAATATGGAAAATAAAATTTGTATCTTCAGACTTAAATATGTACCCTGAATGCAGTCCAATAGCAAGTAAGTAGAGAACTGGATACACTATTTACCCCATTTATCTAACAAACCGATCTCCGGTATCCAATCTTTATCCCGCTCTGACTGACAGCTTCAGCTTCCAACCTGCTCGCCATGCCAACGATTCTGGCAAATCACGTTGTTGCGCAATTTCACTACGTAGATTTGTGACGCACTAAACACAATGAGAACAAAGGTATCCTGGAGCTGGAATGTGTTGACAGCGCCACAATACAAAATGATATCTGGTAGCGCCACGTCATTGATCACGTGCACAGATGTTCCAAACGGTTCGTTTGCACGTTGGGCCTTCATGATTTTAATCGGAACTGGACAAGATACAGTGTTCTCACATTATTCGTAAGAAGCTTTACATGTGTTTTCATCTGATTCCCTAACTTTTTGATCAGTATATATATATATATATATATATATATATATATATATATATATATATATATATTAGCTAAATATACCCATTCTTTGCATGGAAGTCAAGGCCTGTGGAAGTATTACCCTCATTTCCGCGACCGTGAAAACTATGGATTTGAGACTAAACCGATCATTTTGGATTTCTTTTACATGACTCGGTATCCCCCCCCCCCGCTGACTCCCGGCCCGCATACAATGGTAGCTGAATTTGCAAGTGATCGTTAATGAAAGTGTCACCAAAGCCCCCCCGAAAGTTAGCAAAGCCCTCCCCGAAACAAAATCGTAAATACGCCACTGCTTTTACAAGTTTTTTTTTTCAGAAAGCGAGTTAAGCCACAAGTAAACTTATTGAAAAGTAAGGGCGTCTATATGAAAACGCTCTACGTAACATTGTGTAATGATGGTAAGGCATTTTATAAAACTAACTAAATAAATAAATCCATCAGAATAAGTAGTCTAAATAAGATATAGTCCGTTACAAAGAATAATCTAAAGTTAAGTCTCTCTATTTTCAATAGGCCATAGTCAACTATGATAACATACTTACGTAATAAGCATCTGTCCTTGAATAAGTATATTTTTTCTTGCTTTTAAATTACTATATTGTAGTCACGTATTACTACATAATAATCATTTCATTTTTATATTATAAAGGAAATAAACATATAATAAAGAGACTTTTACAACTTAATATACATATTACTAAATGTTGAGCTCCCCGTTGCTATGTTGTTAGCGTATGCGCCTTTCTCGAACGAGGTTTGATTCATGGTAGGAGCTTATGTGTTTCAAATCCGACATTAAACTGTAGGTTCACGTCTTGTAGAGCTTTGCTCCTGAAAGCGACGCTAAACTATAATCTAATTTAATATTACTAAATATTAAAATATAATGACTTACCAAGGTGATGTCAATTTGTCAGTCATCAAATCCATTTTATACTTTCACTTAATCCAGTGGATATTAATATAACAATTACAAGGCACACGCGCACATAAATACTCAGAAACAAGCACATACACACGTACACATATACAAATATGAAAACTTCAAATCTATTTACATGTGGTGGACTGCGCTGCATCAAGCACTGTTATCTTCGTCATCAGCTTCTCATGTATCTGCATTATTTGATTCATCCAAGTACGCATCATTCATTTTTGCATTTTCGGGAAAGTTCAGGGTTCTTTCTTCATTTAAAGAGTTGGTTCTCTGTATTGGAAAGAGAATCAGGGGAGGAAGGGGGAATTTATACTTTATGAATGGATAACATTTTAAGAAATATATACAAAACCTGCCGCTTCCGACGCAGCACTGAAGCATTTCTTTTAGCGGTGTACTCCTAGTGGTCCCTTGATGATCATACCCCCTCCCCTCTCAAGTTGTAAAGTGAGAAGGGACAGAAACATCCCAGATAATCTCACACTCAGGGTTCAGTTGACAATAATAAAACTATGGGTAAGTAAACATCTTGTGCAGAGTCACGTTTTGATTATTTTTGAACATTTCTGTGAATTCAACAATACAACAGCGGAAATACTAACTGGTTTTATTACTCCAACCATCGCTTCAACTAAGGGATAATTCCCAACTGTCAGTGAGCAATCTAAATTTTCGTTCTTTTTCTGTTCTCCAGAGGAAAGAATGAGATTTTGCCAAGATGCTAAAGTCAAGATACTAGATGCTAAATGGGAGTGAATTATGCTATATCTAGCACCAAGATGCTATAAATATACCACATTGACTTGACACCTAGTCTTCCGTTTCAGGCGCTGCTATCGGCTGAAGGAATTCCACTCTCTTTCACTAAGGCTCTCTCGCTTAGCAGCTGCTGAACCCTTATTGGTTCAACGCGTGGGTGTGTCGGAGTGTGCGCTTTAGTTCGCATTTTTGCCACGGCTCAAGACATTTTGGCAGCACAATAGATATGGCTTCACTGGCGGGCTTCGATATCTACAAAAGTTTGTGCCAAAGCATACAAAGAAACAATGGCACAATAGTTTCGATAACATCTGTGTGGTCCTTCGGTAGGCTACACATCCGGTAACAACCTCAATCTTAATTGTAAAATTGGTAGGAGGAGTAGTTTGGACTGCACCTGTGTCCAAAACAAAAGACTCGTAGCCGTCTTGTATAGATAATTGAATTCAAATTTTCAAGTATCCATTTACTGAATGCCTATATCGTGTATGCCTGCATTTGCATGCATTATTTAATAAGTAATAAGTAAATTACACACATAATTAATTATGTCAGTGATAAACGGTATTTATTGGAAAAAAACTCTCCAAACAATGAAGATTAATCTTAGACTGGAGAAATGGTTATCCTTTGTTTTCATTATATTTTGGCCATGAAACAAACGCCTGACAGATATACAACCCCTATATACAACTATGTGATGTTGGAATATATAACTCGTAGGGTATGATGCTTTACTTTTTCAAAAATTTCAGTACTTCTAGTGAAACGAAATCTTTAGTTTTACATCCCACGATTATGCCGGTTGGGCTAAAGGAGACGGTGATGATGAGAAATGAATTAAATGGTGGAATGAAGAAAGTGGGAGGAAACTGGTGAACCCCAAGAAAACCCACGAAACGGTGTTTGTCCACCACAAAGTCCACACGGCGCGATCTGGGATCGAACCAGGGACTCCAAGCTCCAGAGGGGAATGCTCTACCACTGAGCCTCCACGCCCCCACAGTGCTTCTAGTGTACCCCTAAAAATGTAATAAAGAACTAATGGCCATGTATTTTTAAAAAAATATTCAATTAGAACTGGACAATTAACACAAAATTTGGAATCGACAAATGAAAACGGCACGTTTCTAGCACTTGTGGGTTCGAGATCTCATTGTTGAAAGGATTGGCGACAAACATATAAACTTTTCTGTAAGGAGAAACATATACGTGTAAATCTAGTATTTTAATATATAGATAATAATTGGAATAGTTTTATTTTCGAGTGCTATTTTTTAATATTCGCAATATTGAAATTTTTGAACTTACATTTTTCGCGTGTTTGAAAAAAAAGAGATATCATTACTAGTAAAATTAAACTAATACAAACATATTTATTTTTTCAATTTTTCCGGAAAATCGAAAAAAACGTTTTTTTTTAAAAAAAAACATGTTCAAAATTTCCGGAAATTTGACAACATTAGTTCAGACATACTTGTACTTTGCCCAGCATTAAACTCTGATCTTAGTTCCGACACAGTTCGCTGTCTGTTCTGTTTTACCAGTCTGCCCAGCCTACGACGTCCGACATATGTAATGACGTTGGGGGCGCCCAACCCCTCGACATTTGGACATCTTTTACCCTTGATTTCGCCACTTTTTGAAGACAATCACCACAGCACTCCTCGAACACCTGATAAGTCCTGCAGTTTCCGAAATTCTCGTACCGAGTATTTCTGAGCGAGTACTTTCTCTAAAATAATATTAAAAATTATAGAAAGATTTTCGAGACATAAGAGTCGAGTCGAGATTTTTACCAGCTGTCTCGACTCGACTCGAGTCTCGACTCGAAAATTCGAGTCGAGAAATACGTTTGTCTCGACTCGTCTCGAATTTTACAAAGTGTGTCTCGACTCGAATTCAAGTCGAGTCGAGTCGAGATTCGAGACATGTCTCGACTCGTGCTCATCCCTAATTATTATTATTATTATTATTATTATTATTATTATTATTATTATTATTATTATTATTATTATTATTATTATTATTATTATTATACCTATTATTATGAATCCATGTTTTACCATCCTCCGTTATCGGCGAAACGAACACGCCATTAGTATTTAAAGGAGTATCCATATACCTCAACTTCCTAGCCTACATTCACGAAATCCTGAAATTCGATCCTAACCATCCATTAAAATGTTTCCACACAGTTTGATACTGAACAGTGTATATAAAACATTAATATTACATTCTTATGAAATGTATGAATTACTTATTTGTTTGAGAATGACTTGAAATTCATCAAAGAAAAGCTCGTTGCAAAGAAGATTATGTTTCATTTGATTTATATCCACTGAAATTTGTTACTTCCTAACCTAAGTATGGTAGTAATAAGCCATCATTTCTGTTAAGAAGATTCGTTTATTGGTATCGATAAAAGTGATTAAGAAAAACATCTTTTAGTTTTGAATGCTTCTATGTCAAATTATTTTGATATAACACAGAAATAGAATATAAGCACGGACGTCGTTAGCTGGGGGTTCGGAGGGGACGCGTCCCTCTGACATTTTAATCAAATATATTTAAAGAAACTATATTGCTTTGTATATATAACTTTTGTTGGAAAGAAGATTTTCATTTTGATTCATCCGCCCTCTCCGCCCCCCGATTTAAAAAGCTAACGACGCCAGTGATTTAAGGCAACGATTTTGGCGAGAACAAAGAGAACAAAGTATCTCAATCTCCAAGAGAGTATAATACTTTTTTTTTTTTTTAAAAAAAAAAGTACACCTGATCACATTATGTTAAGATTTAATTTCAAGTAGTCAAACGTAGTTACACGATGCTATTTGTGTTTCTTTGATCATATTCATTATTCTGAATCTATTTGTTTAGATATAGCAAAATGGATAGAAGAGAAGAGTGGGAAGGAATGTGGCGATCCTACCGCCGACACTGGTATGGACCACCCACATTAACAGGATGCCTCAATGCGGTTCGGCAGATGATAGTTGTGGCCAGTGGAAATGTGGTTCATTTCTATCTAGGAGAACATGTGATCGTAAGTTCTCATGGCTTAGTTACTCTACTAAATTATCGTATTGTGTGAAGTTTAGTTTTTAGTTTTCACAGTAATAATAGTATATTGTGCATTTGGTCTAACGTGTAACATCTACCCCCAAATGGAAGTAGCATTGCAATTCATACATTCAACGGTGTTCGCTGTGCACAAAAGAAGAAATAACCACTAAGGGCGTTTCAAATCACATGCTAACATAATCATTCTCATGGTATCCTCCACATGTCTTTCATTTACTCGCATTTCTAACCAGGGAATAATGAAACTTGGAGTTACATGAATTCAAAACAAAATTTCAATTTCAGTTTGTGATAAAATTGGCATAATCTATATATTACGGTATTTCTTACCTTACGTTTCCCTTGTGTTGCTATCACAATTCCATCTAAATTTATTTCACAATTTGCTAAGAATCCAGATCACTACCATTACATTGTTATTAGTAAATTAAATATACGATTTCATTCGGAATTAATCGAAACTTAAATTATTTTAGCGCCAAGTGATGAACTTCAGTGTAGAGACTATTATATCCCAAATATGCCACCCAAATATCTAGGGAAAAGTGGCAATTCTGATTTTTCTAGCAAAACAATCTGTTGGAAGAAAAATTATATATATATGCAGTGGCGGCGGTTGGACGTTAAAAGTGGGGGGGGGGGCAAGACATGATCTGAATATTTATATATCAATGTTAATTTTCCTGGTTGCTTGTAACAATTTGTTTGACGAAAGGTTGTATAACTATTAGGATACTGTCTTTTTTCAGTTAAAATACCGTATATCGTGTTACATATTTTATTAAGTAAATTGACAAAAGCAACGCAAGTAGATCTAGCCCTTTGTACTCTTAAACAACGAAAGTGTAAGAAGAGATTTGATTCTTTGCTTATTAACATGTTAAAATTCTGTCAGGAAAATTGTGTTAATTGTAAAATTGAAGTAAAACGAATAAATTTGATTAAATCTAGAACATACTTTCGGACCGAATAAATTTTTTGCTTAATTTTTAAATTCTTGAAATATTCGCGTGCACTGTACTGTATGGAATTGTATTGTAAGGAACAGTCTCTAAACCCAAGAGGATCTGGAGTTGAGAAATGGTAACTATCTCTGCTATACTGTCACTATTATTTCCTGCTGTATTACGGTAAGTGTGAAGTAGTAATGCTAGTTAAAAGTATTGTAGTTAGTTAAATAGTTTCATAGTAGTACAAGCACTGCGTACATTCCTTAACTAAGAATTACTGAGAGAATTAAAGAGATAAATAGTTCAAAGGTTAATTGTTAATAATTATACGAGGCTACTTCTAAAGTCACGATATCTTTTTGTTACAGCTAGATTAAATTGATTGACGTGGTTGTTACCTTGCTGTTTATGAATTATAGAATTCAATTTAGCGTTTAATATTTAATGAATTGAGAGTTTTGATTGTGTTATCTTCATTTAAAATCTAATTACTGTAAATGATCTCTGCCTTGCAAAAATTAACTGTAGTTGTTAGAGTAAAGGTTTTTCAATTAAAATTTTGAACACCTCCTTTGAAATTAAGAACCTATTAAGAATTTGTTTAATTGTTATAACTGCTCTGAAGGAATCTGAATTGCATTAAATATTTTAAAATTAATACTTCTGGAATTTCATTAAATAAAATCTGTAATTCTATTCATCCACCTTCACTCACTTTAGGTATTAAGATTGTGTGCTGGTGTGAATGATACCCAGTTATAAATTATTCGCCTTAATAATATCTTTTTTACAGGATTTGTCCAATCAGGTGTGGTTAAGTCACTCGGGGTCACATTTAGTTTCCTTTTTAACTATTTCAGCTAATAGATGCAGGAAACATTCTGACCGCGATACCGAGAATTGTGACAAAAAACCGCAGATTAGGGGCCTATTTAATAACAAATTTGCAAAACAAATAAATAGAAAGGATACTATTAATCAAATAATCACAGTAATGAATAATGAGGCTTGTTTTGCAAAAGTTATATTGAAACTGGGAATTAATGAACAACTTATATTTTTAATTCCACGCATGCTATTATATGTGTTATTACTCTTACATTAGAAAGACAGTGAATACTACAAGCATATGCTGCGACATTTAAAGAAATACTTTTGCAGCTTCCCGAAACATTTTCGTTGCCATTAGCTACAGTTTCCACTTTCTTGAATACATTAAAACTCAACAATACTTAGATTCACTCCACACTCCAGTTATAAAATAATCCTAAAAGTTAGAATTATGTTGAATTCACTAAATTTAATTGTATATACGAAACTGTATTTTATGTACACCCCTAAACTCGTATATTACATTGCAAAACAATGGAAAAGGTAGAAGTTGTTTCTCATTGCTCTCTTTTTAATTAATATTCCTTATTGAGCTTCTTCGTGGCTAAGTGTTTAATGTACGCACCTTTGACGTGGGAGACTCGGGTTCGATTCCCGGCGGGAGCTCATGTAGTTCGGATTCCATGTTAATCATTAGGTTCACATCTCACATAGCCTCGCTGCTGAAGGGGATGTTAAACTAAAAGAATCAAATAAAAATATTCCTTATGCAATTAAAGAATAACTTATGGACTTTTTTTTTTTTTTTTTTTTTTGCGAAATGTTATTTTAGTTAGTTCCAAAGCGACTGATTAACATATCAAACCCTTGTAAGAAGAAATGAAAGTAAGCTCGGATTGTGGCGCTCCAATAGGTTAATTTTTGGCCCATTTTTTCGTGGCAATTAAAACGCAATTCCTATAGCTTTCTTAACTCCAAGGGAAGACAACTAACAAACGGCAAATATTTTATGGCACCATTTTTACTCTATAAACCAATAATACATACAAAACTTCATACTTCCAAATGAAACTATATACATTAATGGGTCATTTAAAAAAAGTGGGGGGCAATTACTATTGCCTTTGCCCCCCTAATCGCCGCCCATGTATATATGCATTGCCAAATCTAGGAGAAAACGAGGACAAAGTGATTTTTGTTTTTAAATTCGTGTGTGAATGACAGAAATCGTTTTTCTACCTGTAACAGTGTTCGCAGTTGCTACGTCTGTTATTTTGTAAAATGATATTGCAACAAAAGGAGAACTGAAAATTACATGCCTCATTTTGTTAAACAGTTCCTCTGCTACAGAGCTGCTTAAGTCATTTTGAATTATATTGGAAGTGCTAGCAAACGTAGGTTGCGTTCGAGAAATGTTTTGCAACTTTCTAACCGTATCTTCAATCAAATTCAGCAGTTGAATATAGTCGCTCTTGTTCAGACTTACCATCCTCTGTTATGTCTTCTATTTTCCATTCCTTGTTGTGCTAAAGAAAACATCTGGCATTAATCAGACATTCTCTTTTTCCGTTTGTTTTTGTATTTTCATTGTTTTTATTTATCTCATAGCAATTTTGATAATATACTTGACCGTCAATTCTTGTGTAATCGAATATCGTTACGCGGTACTTGGATGGTTCTCTAACTACTCATGACACCTATTATTTAGATCAAATTTATTACTGAGTTCAGAGACACCCCAAACGCCTTTTCAGTAACAAAATAAACATGACTAATATGGTAATTTATCACTTGATGAACATCCAGTAATAAATATTCCGTAGAATTATGGTGACTACATAGAAAATGCCTAGTGTAAGATTTTATTTTCGTTTTAAATACTGTAAGGTGAAAGGTAAATCTGACATTTAAAATAACCGTAATTATCATAAATTCCAACAAACCAAAATGACTTAATTTCACCAGATGCATCGTATACTTGCTGGTTTATTTGTGTGCATAACAAAGTTTCCGAATTCGTGAACTTAGAACAGGTACTAGTCATCTGTTCCGCTGTCATTTTATCTGCACAAGTTTAACTGGAAAACTAAGCCTTCTCGATTTTTATTTTTTTAATGATATAATATTACACACAACGCTATACAAAAGAATTAATAAATTCCTTTATTCGTTAGCAAATTAAAATTACATACACATTCCACTATGCCCAACACACTGGTAGGAACAGGTCTAACGCACAGCCTCCTCTGCTTCATCGCTTTGTTTGTGTTTGCTCGGTTTTATTCGGAAGAAAGCATCGCTCTCACCACTGACAGGAGCAGAGCAGACGACATAGAGCTTGCTTGCAGTAAAGCAGCAAATGGACTTTTTCCTCTAGAAAATATAGGTTTTAGAGAAGAAAAAGAAGAGGAACAGGCTGTTTCTTCTGTTTCACGGAGATCCTCCGCTGCTTCATTCCCACTTTTATCATATATAGCGCGCAAAACTAACATAAAGCAGATAAGTTCCACCCTCCCGATCATCTACTTTTCTCTCTCGCTGGCCTCAGCCATAAGAAGCTAAGTAAAAGAAAACACACTTTTTTAAAAATATTATCATATGTCACGTTAGAAATATTATTACATTGTTTGCAAGGGGAAGCATTTAAAGAACAGTTCTCTGAGGTAGACAAACCGAGAAAGATCCAAGCCAGAACATGTGAACAGAGAGTAACATGAAGCACCGTGACTAACCCTACGCTGTCAAATCTTTCAAGATCAAAATCAGGGCTGCAGACTCTATATTAAAGTTACTAAAAGTTCGTTCAATCGTTCCTCATTTCTTTACAGAAATAAATTCCCGAATTACTTTTATTCGAATTAATTGGGAAGACACGTGACTTTGTGACTAGATTACAGAGTCGCCTCTACCTCCGTCATTAAATTCCTGTTTTATTTTGTTTGTATTTTTTTCTTAAATAAAAACGTTAAATATCCTATTACAGTTAAGAGGAATCCTTCCTTCTGTGACTTCTTTTTTCTCATAATTTCTCATATTTGTGACATTGTGTAGGATCGGCTAATACGTCTATAAGACTACTAACTTGGTTCGCTACTTTCATGTGCTTACCCGGAATTACTTCCGCACTATTACGAACAGCCTCTGCAACGCCTACTTTAAACACCCTACATTCTTGGCTTCTCACTTTTCCATTACGTTTCGCCACTTCAGAAATTGCTACCAAATCTAGATTATTTTGTTTTATCTATTTTTGAAGATTTCGTAGTTTTCGGTTTTGCAACATCCATGATCCATGTTCTATCATCATTCTTTTCTTCTTGCTTCTCATTTTCTCCCGCGTCATTACGTTTTGGTCCAATGATCTTCCCCAAAGGATTCCTCTCTCGGAAATCAAAATGGAGAAATATTTTCAACTGGAAATTCTTTAGCATGCAAAAGACAGATTTTCTCATCGTTTGTCGTAAAATCAAATAAAATATGTAGTAGTTTATTTATTGCTTGCCACGCTGCAGTATCCTAGCCATTAAATCCACCGTAACCATGCATGAGACTAATCCCAATGTTCCAGTACCAATCATTATGGTTCTGCCAGGTTTGACTTCTGTTACTTTCTCCCAAGACATTCTTGGTCTTGGTACTTTCTTAAAATCAATTCGACAGGGTGATCCCTCTCGTTGTGACCCATATACGAGGAGTGATCAGGAAGTAAGCAGCTTACAAAGCCTGCAGTGAAAGTATATATTATTTCATACAACCAATACCGCCAACAGATTGTATATACATGGCCATAGATTAGGTTATTTTTCGAGGTAGTCTCCATGTTGGTTGAGACACTTGTCGCATCGTGGAATGAGTTTGGAGATTTCCTCCTGGTAAGAATCCTGTCCTTGCGTGGATACAAACTTTCCGGTACTGCAGAATATCGTGCATAATGTGACGAACGCTTCGAATGGCATCAGATGCTGTAACGTGATCCCCCTCTTATCGTGAATCAACTCCTCCACGCTAGTTGTGTTCAAATCTGTTGATCGGCCACTGTGATCCTCGTCGGTGACGTTTTCTCTATTAGCTGCAAACTGTCGACGTCATTCTGCGACATGCCTACGAGATATTACAGTCTCTCCGTAAACCTCTACCAGCTGCCGATGAATTTCAGCCATAGTTACATATTTTGCCCACACAAATACAATAACTGAGCTGACTTCTTCCCGAGACCAATTTTCTAAACGAGTTGCGATTTGTATTTACCTACAATTAATGACGTAGATGGCGGGTGGCTGAAAATCTGAACAGTTTTGAACTCCATGTATTAAAATTACCGCATACTCCTCATTCCTCTATAACAGACGAAACTCCAGAAGTAGCGACCTTCTAACCTTAGTCTCTGATCCTCCATTGTAGCATTCAACTAAATGTTATTGTAGCGTGCGATCCTTCTTATCTAATACATAAATAGTGCACATAAAGACGGTGGCTATCGGTAAAGGATCAAATGAGTTCATATTAGTAGTAGTAGTAGTAGTATTGGTCATAGTAGTCGCTGAAATCGCTTGTGCATTTGTACATCTGTGTTAATATCAGATCATAGAGGTTGAAAGACCTTTCGTGATTTTACAGAAGTAATTGACAAATATTGCTTCGTCTTTTGCTGAGATAAACGCTAGCAAGCCTAAGCCCTGTCCTTTTTAACAGGATATTAGTAAACATATATTAATACATATAAATATTTGTTTTCAGACAAACTTAAGGGTTCAAGTCATGCGAGCTGTACTAAGGATGACGGTTACCAATGCCACCCCTTTAGTCGACATACTCGACTATACTGTCGTAACTGAAGAGAGGTATGAATTTGGATATTACATTAGTTTGATAATTTAAAGAGTTCATAATTAAGCGGGTTAATTCTGCTCGGCGAATCGAAGTCTCTGCATCGCTTAGTGGATGTACACTGTAAAAAGGAAAATGGTGGTTATAATTTAACAATTTTAACAAAGCCCAGTGGTTCCAGTGAGAGTGCAAAATCGTAATAGTTCAAGTGACGAGGGGGAAGAAAAGAAAAATATCTTCCCATTGGAACATTTCGACTTGGAGAGTTCTCATATTTGAGAAGCATATTTATTGAACTATGTAAGATTACAGATATCGTTAACTACCAGTTCACCTATAAATTAGGCCTACAGGTGAAATATGTTAATTAAGCCTATATATGAATTATTGTAATTAAGCTGGAAATTTCTCATAATAGCCTAGGCATCGGGGCTTAAAAAATGAGTTCTAAGGGCAAATCATGTAACAATTTGACATCCGATATTTCTTGAATATATACCAATCACTGATCACAAAAATGCCGGATGCCAGAAAAACAACCTCACGGGAGGGGAGGAGAAGGGGGAGAAATCCGAAATTTTAGCCGTTTCTATTATTTACTATAACTCCGTAAACATTGGAGCTAGAGCATCCAAACTTTTTTAAATTTTATTTGCCTAATTGTCTTCTACAATTTAATTCTAGTGCATTTTAGAGCTAAATATAATGGTTTTCTTGTTATTTTCATTTTTACTCAGTTTTGGTTGCGCGTGACGTCAGTTTTTCAGCGAATGATTCTTTACAAGATGGAATTCTGAGAAATGTTTTCTCTAAAAGTTTTTCGTCATTTTATAATATAGTATATAATCCTAATGATTAAATCTCTCTATAATCTAATTTAAAATATTCATTTATAATATAAGTTGAGGGACTTTCCGGAAAAAGCCCTTGTCAAAACACAAAATTTCTCTGAAGAAAGAAAAGACAGCTTTCTCTAGTACACAGTATGAGGAACTCTCCTTTTAAAATAACATTTTTTGAATATCTTATTTTAGTCTTCCACGAGATATTTTGCACCAATTGGGTAAAAATAAATTCAAATTTAAGTTAATCTGATTTTAAAAGTATGGTACGTGTAAATATAATTTCGACCAGTGGTAGAGGCGGGCCCAGTAGCATCTGGAAATGTTGTTTTCCAGGTTTCAAATCTGGAAACATAAATTTTTACTACATTTGTATATAGTATATACATAGTATATACAAAAGTCGCACGGTCATGAAACGATATGAGGTTGGAAACTTATATCCCTCTTGATGAATATGAAACTCTATGTATGCCATTGGACAGACCATTCTAAATACGTTAGCAGATTAGTTTCTTCTTTAATAGTGGTGGCTAATTATGGCTTAGAAAGTTTATGAAATGAAAATAAAACATAATTGAAAAATACACGAAGATTGTGCAAATCAAACATCTATTAAAATACTACTGTGCCCTTAAAACAATAGCTTATCTAGAACTTAAGTTTTGTGCTATAACAAAATACGTTCTTTTACTTCTACTCAAATTTAGTTTTATACACGGACTGTACAATATTATATCTGTAAATGCGTATATCTCAGTCGATCCCAATGATCTCCTCCCTGTTTACGGAAGTGCCCCCCAACAAAGACTTATTGGCTATACCACTGTCTCCTTCCATCACACTTAATGGCTTATCAGCCACCGATTTCTCCTAATCCCATTTCACTTAAAATGGTGACAAGACGGGAAAAGGGAATTTCTGTACTGAATTTCTACAATATATTATTAGCCATCATCTCATATGATTCATTGCCCTTGTAGAAATTGTTCTACATTTGGCTGGAATTCATAAAAGATGATATTATAATCTTGTATACAGAATATAAGTAAATACACCAAATAAAGAGCCTACCTTTATTGATGCTAGCCTATGTGGTAACATTATAAATGAAAAATAAATATTTGTATTACACTTACAACCAGGGACCCCATATAGTACACTTGAAAACTTCTTTATTGAAAAATATTTAATTTTTAGTAAACTTTTCATATACCGTACCCAAGGTTCATGGAACTGTACCTTTATAACAGGGGCGGATCCAGGGGAGCGATCGGGCGATCGCCCCCCCCCCAGAAGAGGAAACTATCTTATTTTATATATAAATAAAACCCATCTCAGAGTTTGGAGCTCTTAAAAGTAGCTCTAAGTAGCAGTATTACAACCCGCACCCCCCAGAAGTCCGTCCTGGATCCGCCCCTGCTTTATAAGCTGTATGCTTAAGTTGATATTTGGTAAAAGTGTGATGGCAGTAAATTCATTGGTTACAGAGTAATGCATGATGCTTTCCCTCCAATACTGTACGTACAAGCAAGCTCTAGTAAACAATATTTACGAGTAATTTTCTCTAACTTTGAAAATTTGTATCTCCAAAACTATAAAAGCTAGAGAAGAAAAAATTTTACATTGGTTACTACCTTGTTGGTTCCAACAACTATACCAAGTTTTATGAAATCTGAATTGATAGGTGTCATAGCGTAAACTTCCATTGAACGATTCATAATTAATTTTATGTTGCAGGTCGGCACTGGTCCCGTATCATCCATGGCCTCGTCCTTCGGCAGGCCGAACAAGAAGGGGTAAGTAAACAATTGTTTAAAGTCTTCTTGGTTTGAAGTGTCCGTTGTTGCTATTCATGATGGATTTTGTAATGCTATCGCCCTATACAGGGTGTTTCAAAACAACATCGACAACGTTTGGAAGGTGATTCCTCACACCAAGATAAGACAAAAAGTATAGACTAACCTGGGTGCACAAATGCTTCCTTTCGAAGTTATTGGCTGCTGAAAACATGAAAAAGTGAACTTTAAAGGCCAATAGCTCCAAAACTACGGGACCTACCTTAGTCGGGTCAAGACTTCAGTTAGGAACTAGTATGTGTCCAATCCAAATATCCAAGTTTCAGAATCCTGCGGTACTTCTGCAACAATTTTTATTGAGGTAGTTGGTGAGTACTGCAAATTATGTCCGGTAGCTCAACTCCTCTATAAAAATTGTTGCGTGTGTACCTTAGAATTTTGGAACATGGAATTTTGGATAGGGCACATACTAATTCTTACGTGAAGTCTTGATTCGACTACAGTAGGTCCCATAGTTTTGGAGCTACGGACCTTTAAAGTTATTTTTTTCATATTTTCGGCATCCTATAACTCCGAAAAGAAGCATTTGTGCACCCAAGTTGTGTATACTTTCTGTCATATTTTTTTTTTTTTGTCAGGAATCACCTCTCAAACTTTTTCGGTGTTGTTTTGAAACATCCTGTAGTTTATCAACATTATTACATTTCGTAATAATCGGAGAGCTTTTACGAGAGTATTGAGAAACATATTTTTGGATCAAAAGCTTCAAGGCCTCATATCTGGAGAACTACATATAGTGTAGCCAAACCCAAACAATCACTTAACTCAGTATGATGTGCTTATTCCGTAAAAAATACGAAAACTCGATTTAGGTTACGTTTAAAATTTTTGTAACCCCTGATCCGAAAAATTCAATATATTTCATTCAATCAAACATTTTCTTGTTTGATTTTTTTACTCGAAATTTGTATAACAAAAACGTTTCATGGAAAAGGAGCAAACTTTTGTACACAGGTTGTACAGTCTACATTTGACCAATTTTGACTTACCTAAAAATTTAGAAGAAACCATAGCGCCAGGTCCGTAAGAGCTCGATGTGTTTTCATTGGTTCCTAACAATAGCCCGACAGCGTAATTTCCACTGTAATAGGCTTCCCTGAAGAACTGGAAGGGGAATCTTGTCCCATTCCCTTTGCACAGCTTCCCAAAGTCCTTTCACAGTTGTCATACGTCGTTTTCCGAAAGCCCGCTTCAGCAATCCAAATTCACAATAGTCCACAGGACTTGCATCCGGAGATTTAACAGGTACCTTATTGAAAGGTATCACCTCTATACCACTTGCCTCCTCCGTCTCCCTGTAGAATGCGAGGGACTATACTGAAGTATGTGATGAGGCCTTGTCCATGTGAATGTGCACCAGATTGGCGTCATTTCCGTACATTGTTGGAATTTCATGCTCGTAGATCGACCGCATGATCTGCTCCTGAAAATACTGCGAATTTATTTTGCAGTTCTTCGCCACCCTACGAATCTTCAGTTTACCTCGGTAACAGTAGCCAGTAACGACCCTGAACCCTTTTGGGAAGGATTCTTTACAGACACGGACCCACCTTCTGAAGTTCTTGGCGCATTTCTCTCGGTACATGATGGCTCTCGGTTTGCCGCAGTCGGAAAGGTAAATCCATGCTTCATCGAGCGTTACAACGTACATCCACCTTTGTTTTGCCAGATGCCATTCGTACAGCTTCCGGGCGTTACACTTTTGTTCCTTTTGGTGGGCATCCGTGAGAAGATGGCCGCGAGCTTTCATGACTTTTTCCAACTTGAGTTGAGTGTAACGTCCGGCTCACAGTCCCCAAAGACACGTCAAGACGATTAGCCATACACCTTTGTGTTGGCGGATTTTCTTGCATTGCCATTTTGCGAAGTTTCCTCTGCATGGTGGAGGTGGCCTTAGTGTATTCCCGCTTCTTAGGCAACTTCGTTAGTGATCCAAATGGTGGAGCTTCGTTGCCCTTGTACTTTTTAATAACATTTTTATTCCACTTAAACTGATGTTGCAACCATTTTTCTTGCACCGTTTTCTAATGACAGAAACCCTCAAGTGGACATCATAAAGAGCCGCAACATAGCCTTCCCAAAACCGGCTTAGTTTGGGTGGCATTTAGGTCACAGAGCGGAAACCCACACTTGGAAACAAATTTAACACAACACTCACACCAATGGTCCTGTTTTGTGCGTTATTGTCGTCCGCGCGGAAAAATAACTCCGTTCCCAGGAAGCCACTGCGCAACACTGCAGGACGCCACGAGCCAGTTCGGGTGAGTCCATTCTGCCCGGGAGAGGGAAGGAACGAAATCGGCCAAACCTAGGCTGAACAACCTCTGTACATAGATGTTACAGCCTCATTAAATAGAAAAACTAGTAAGTTACATCAGTTTGAAAATATCTGGATTCATAAGTGTGGAAAGATTTTTGAAAGGCTTATTATGTATGTGTTTTAGATCTCTAGTCCAGGCCTAATTTACAATATCTATGGTTAAGAATAGAAAAGTTTTAACAGAGTAGTTGATAACGGTGACGTTTTCCTTTCTTTTATTTTAAAATGCTACATATGCAAGGGATAACGAAATTTTTCTTTACAAATAAGTTAAGGTTCAGTCAACTACACATCAGTGGCGGATCCAGAAGATAAAAATTGGCGGACCAACCAGAACCCAGACTATGATAGGTACATCATGAGTTTACTATAAAATGTAAATATATACACTATGTGATCAAAAGTATCCGGACACCTGGCTGAAAATGACTTACAAGTTCGTGGTGCCCTCCATCGGTACTGCTGGAATTCAATATGGTGTTGGCCCACCCTTAGCCTTGATGACAGGTTCCACTCTCGCAGGCATACTTTCAATCAGGTGCTGGAAGTTTTCTTGGGGAATGGCAGTCCATTCTTCACGGAGTGCTGAACTGAGAAGTATCGATGTAGGTCGGTGAGGCCTGGCACAAAGTCGGCGTACCAAAAAATCCCAAAGGTGTTCTATAGGATTCAAATCACGACTCTGTGCAGGCCATTCCATTACAGGGATGTTATGGTCGTGTAACCACTCCGCCACAGGCCGTGCAGTATGAACAGGTGCTCAATTGTGTTCAAAGATGCAATCGCCATCCCCGAATTGCTCTTTAACAGTGGGAAGCAAGAAGGTGCTTAAACATCAATGTAGGCCTGCGCTGTGAGAGTGCCACGCAAAACAACAAGGGCTGCAAGCCCCCTCCAAGAAAAACACGATCATACCAAATACCACCACCTCCGAATTTTACTGTTGGCATTACACACGGTGGCAGATGACGTTCACCGGGCATCTGCCATACCCACACCCTGTCATCGGATCGCCACATTGTGTACCGTGATTCGTCACTCCACACAACGTTTTTCCACTGTTCAATCGTGCAATGTTTACGCTCCTTACACCAAGCGAGGCATCGTTTGGTATTTACCTGCATGATGTGTGGCTTATGAGCTGCCACTCGACCATGAAATCCGAATTTTTTCACCTCACGCTTGTCATAGTACTTGGAGTGGATCCTGATGCAGTTTGGAATTCGTGCGTGATGGTCTGGATAGATGTCTGCCTATTACACTTTAACCCTCTTCAACTGTCGGCGGTCTGTCAGTCAACAGACGAAAAAATAGTATTTAATTAAAAAGGTGTATACAAAACCCTGAAATGATCTGAACTAGAGAGCCTGAACCCGTCACCTTTTGATTAAATTGAATCGCTTTCTCTTAAAAGGGCGTAAGTAACATTTTTCATAATTTTATTTTTTTAAAGAAATGAATATTTTAGAAATAGATTTTAAAAAATTGTTAAAAGAACGTGTGTTTCTTGAAACGTGTTATAAATATAGGGTATTTTTTCTTTTTCTCATAAACGAAACCGTCTCGTAAAAATATAGTTTTTGTCATTTCCCGACATTTTTTTTACTGCACATACGGCCTTTTAACAGAAAGCGATTCAATTATAAGTACAGCCCTGGATAAGAGTATTGCATTATCCGAACTTAATGAATTGTAGGAAACATTACATTACATTTGCAAAACATAGTATTATGAATGTTTTGCAAAGGACATAAATTGCATATGAGTAATACTATACTAATTTTTTAAGTAAATGCAATATAATAAAGTAAATACATTAACGTGTTCTGTAAAGGATCTGGCTTCAATGGTGATAACGAAGGAACAATTACATTAAATTCTAGCTATGAGGTTTTCGCCAGAGGTTATTTATGTCTACAATATGGAAACTTAGTTACATTTTTTTGGCAATAAGATAAATAATTCATTTTTACAGATTTTTGAGCGTGCTACTCGTAGAACTCTTGGACGTTCTATTATTAAATAACGACGGCGAGAGACAAGATCCCCGAAGTACTCACTTTGCAAGTGAAATCTTCTCTCTCATTTCTTCACGTATGCTCACACTTACTTGCTGATTACTAACTTTGTTCTGATTCTTTAATCTTTCAACGCCAACTCAACCTTCTTTAGAACTCCCATAAACAATTCCCAGTTGGCAAGGTCAAAACCTCTTTTGGATCAACAAATACTACATACACTTCTTTCCTTTTCTCCATATACTTTCACAGATTACCCTTAATCAACCAATTGCATCTCTTGTGCCCTTCCTTCTCCTAAACTCTAAATGTTTCTTCCCGACTTACTTATTTGTTCTTCCATACCATCTTCTGTTCAATATTCGAAGCATAATTCTTGCTGCATGCGATATGAAACTATAGTCCTCACAGTTCTATACTCCTCCTCTCCGGATTCCATTTCTTAGTCAACAGTATCATCATCGTCTTCAGACAAACTTTTGGCAACTCTCCTATTTCATACATTTATTGCAGAGTCAGAACAAGTCTTTCTTACCCTTGTCTCCCATATTCTCAATGAATTCAATTGGAATATTACTTATCCTGGTTACATTTCCGCTTCTTCAAACTCATCCTGAACAATAATAAATCCTTTATCATTCTTGCATAATTCATTTTCTGCTTCAATATCTAGACCAAGGTTTTATCCCTACTCTCATACTAGTTCTCAACATATATTTTCATCTTCTTAAAACTTCACTTCTCTCGCTTACTACCTTATCGTTCTTATTTTCTACTTCTTTCGTAATATTACTTTGTTTCTTCCAAAATCCTACTTTTACATTACACCTACTTTCATCTACTTTTACATTACTTCATCTACTTTTATATGCTCCCACTGTCTGTTACTATCTACACATACACTTTCCTCATTTGAGCACTTTCCTTCGAAGTTTTGTACAAAAAGATTTCTCACTTCCTGATTTTTCAACTTTTCAGATTTTTCTTTTCTTTTCTTTTTTTTTTTTTTGCTTTCTTTTCTTTTCGTTACAGTTTTCCGTTGAATATCTACTTCGGCCAGCACAAGGTCATGATCAGGAAAATATCGACACCTGGAAGGATCTTCGCATTCTTCGGCTATTCCGAGCTCCCTTCGTGCCTAAGCGGTTAGCGTACGCCCATTTGCCGTGGGAGACGCGGCTTAGATTCCCGACGGAAGCTCATGTGGTTCGGATTCCACGTTAATCAGTATGTCCACGTTTCATATAGCCTAGCTGCTGAAAGAGACGTTAAACTGAATATCAACTTAACTCTTCGGGCTATTCCGACACATGTCCTGAATCATAACATACTACTTGATATATTTGGTCATCTATTAAGAAATTCCATGTATATCTTCTTCTCTTGTGCTGACGGATCAAATGTTTCCAAGTACTAGTGAATTCTGTCTTCAGAAATTGTAAAGTGCGTTAAGAAAGTATTTTACTTTTTCCTTGACAATAATTTAAATATGAGTGCCACAAAGCAAGCATAATGGTACAAAAATCTACTGTGGGGTTCTCCTGCACTTGAAACGATGTAAGTCTGTCTTCTCTGCGAAAGCAAAACAAATTCCTCTCCCTTTCTGTGTGCGGCAACCATAATCAACACAAAACTTAGAGAGTTCACTGCATTCCCTTCTCTCCTGTCTGCTGCAAGTAGATACAGAACAGATATTTTCAGTCATCGTAAGGGTGTGATTAATAGACCAAGAACTTAAATTACTGTTCTGTGATTTAGGCACGCCGAGAAAGTGTTAAGTAAGAACACATGAACAGAGGGTAATATCAAGCGATGTGTCTCATGCCATGTTATCAAGTCTCTCATACACATCAATTAGGTTGGAGACTTCATATTGAAATATCTAAAATTTTGTGTTCGGCCATTTCTTCTTCATATACGGGAATAAATGTCCATAATTATTTGTTCCATTTTTATAAACATTTTTCTTCGTATTAATTAGGAAAATACGTTACTTTGTGACATTATAGAATCGCAGCTGTATTAGTAGTTTATTGTTATAGAATCATAATATACTAATTTACTTTCTTTTCACTAAGTATTACAAACCAAATAGTAGCCTACTATTCGATATTCTTCTTAATCTTGAGTTTAGTTCCTTGTAGGCTAGAAACCCACAATAAGTCAGTAAATAAGACGAAAAAACTTTTCATTGTGTAAATGTGTTGCTTTATATGCACATGTTACCAATAGTATGACCTTCGTTCAGTTTATTTTATCGTAGTATATTTTTTTTCTCAAATTTCATTAACGATAAACCAAGGTATCTAACAAGAAGCCAGTGTGAAATGACTGGAACCACTCAACGTGATACTGAGCTTTCTTACCAATTGTGTCTACCAGTCTGGAATCCAAATATCTCTTCAAATGCACGCACAGATGAAACTCACCGACCAGGACGTTGAGGATAGAAAAGTCCTGTTGTTATTGGATTGCATTGATTGAGTTCAACATTCCTTTCAGCAGCGAGGCTGTATAAGACTGGACTTACAGCTTAACGTGGAATATGAAGCACATAACGTACTGCCGAGAAACGAACTTGGGCCTCCAGCGCGAAAGATGAGCACACTAACCATAAAAGTACAAGGGAGCTACGTTAAAGGGTGTATTCGGCTGTCAACGAACTCAATGCTTCAAATTCCATCTATCTTAGTGGCACTCAATGCTCCAAATCCACGACTATTTCAGTGGCACGCTATTAATATCGTGTACCTCAACAAGATAGGAAAGAATTTCAGCTGGTGATGTAGTCTTCAGACGCAAGAATCTGAACACATTATACTATTTTTATATAGACACGGTATCTTACAACTATGTCTGGGAAAATATAATGGACGTGATGCAAAGCAGAAACCAACCTGCTGCTCGTATATAAAAGGAAATTATATTGATGTACGGATGGTATACTCGTATTTGGTCTTGTTACCTTACCTATTGAATTGCCTACATAATTAGGTTTCTTATAGTTTCACTTTTCTCCTTTGTTTTAGGTGTTATTGTCGATGACGGGCAGCAGCCTTGTTGTAGCAAGGACCTTCCAGAATACCGGAATCAACCGTCATCAGCAGGTAATTCACATTTTGGGGGTGGGTGCATGGATAAGTTATGTATTATTACTTTTATAGTGTCAACAACATTCCTTTGTAACTAATTTTACTCGTATAAACCCGAAGCAAAAAGATTTATCTACTTGTCTTTCTCTCTCAAATATTTTCTACATATATTGATATGTTGTTAAATGTCATCCTGTATAGATGTGAGCAAAGGTGGAGATCTCTCATCCCATCGATTTGAGACAATGGCTAATAATGATATGGAATGAGGCCCTTTGACGCCTGCTACTCTCTGCAGTAGTTACGCCGTTTGTTTCCACCAACCTTTAGAGAACGACGTTTTGTTTACGAATGGAAGACGGGAGAGTAATGCTCGCGCGCTACTCTAGCCAGCTGTTTTACGCGCTATCCTAGCCAGCTGTTTTAAGTTGGTCACAAAATGTATATCATGGGGGTCAAGGTGGAACAAAACGAGCCCTGCGGGGTTCAAATAGTAACATCAAATTGCTGTGTGGAAGCGAGTTTTTTTTTTTTTTTTTTTTTTTGCCTATGGGTCATTTGGTAGTAATCTTTGCAAATGTTTGCAGATTGCAGCGCGACGTAAAAGCTGGAAAAAGCAACTGTAAGTGTTTAACCTACTATCGAAAACTAAAACTAATATTTTTGCGATGCGTTGACACAAATACTTGCGAAATGAATTCCTATATGTATAGTATCTGAAAGTCATTTCTCTTTCTAATGAAAGTACAGTGTCAAAATAAATGTAAGATACAGAGTATATTTTCAGGAAACAAGGCTTCGTTGAATTTATATTTACTATCAGACAATTTAGGATTACCACTCGCTTCGATTTTGTTGGGACTTTAAAATGTCCGCCTTCCGTTTTTCTTGATTAAGTTCATGACTATTACCATTCTATTGGAATTTAATTTCTACATTATTATACAGAGCTATTTTCAAAATAAGAGAAGAGCTCAAAATAGCAGAGGGAATAATGTAGTATTTAGGGACGTAACATATTCTTGTAGACTTACACATAAACACAATAGTGGTCTCACCTTAATGCGATAGACTAAGAAAATTACTCATTAAATAGTTTTCTATTAAGATATTCCTTTCTTATCAAATACTCCTTACATAAAATGAATCATTCCCATGTTAAAATCTTAATCAGTGGCACCACTGATTCTCCTACACTGTGATTCACAATGCTGACTCCCATGTTTTATTCCCTAGTATCCTGCTTCCTTCCAGACGTTACGTGGAGTTAGTGAAAAGTGCGAGCGTCGTTACCACGGTTACGATGACATGTTGAAGCGGTGCTCAAGTATGTATCTCTTGCGATTCTCTAGTTCGGATAGCGTTGCAAAATCTTCTATAAGTCAGTTGAAAACACAGTGTTACCTGTTTAATTCTAGCTACTACTGCAAGACAATCGTTGACTAGATTATCATTGAATCATTAACCATAGATTTTGGCATTCTACACTATTATTGCTTTCGAGAGAAGTTTGGTGATTATGCAAAAAATGAATTTGAGATTTCAAGATATTTACAAATTTTATGGCCCATAGATGCCGAAAAAATGATTTATCGACGTCTGTTCTTTTGGTCGTCCTTTCGTTCTGATGTACACTTACTTAGAGGTCACACCGTTTAATGTATCTCAACCAAATTTTAAACTTAAGGTTTTTATGGGATCCACCGGGTTTTTTGCTTTAATTTTATGTCTAATTCTGAAAATAAAGATAGTTTACTTAATGTTAAAAATTAAAAATTACAATTTTCTCAAAACAGGGTCTAACGTTTTGTTTATATTTCGTAACCCATTTTTTTAAAAAAAATATTCCATATTGTGGTTAAGTAATTTCTCTGGGCAAAATCGAGAAAGAGTAATATATTCTTAAGGGTAAGTTTTCTTTCGGTGGTCTACTCATCATCATCATCATCATCATAGGTATTCTGCCCTTATTGGCAGGTCACTTTCCGCAGCCGAGAAGCTTCCATGCTCCACGGTCCTTCGCTAGCCTCTTCGTCTTCACGTATGATCTTTCTGTTTTTATATAATCCATTAATTGTAGTCTCCTTCGCCCCCTCCCTCTCCTTTCTGCCATCATACCCTCTAGGACATCCCTCATGATACAATTTATTCTTAGGTAGTGTCCAAACCAGTTTCTCTTCCTCTTCTTAATAATATCTAAAGTGTTCTTTTCTCCCCTACAATTTCTAACACTCTCTCATCCGTTTTCCGCTCGACCCAACCAATTCTTTCCATTCTTCTCCACATCCACATTTTAAAGTTTTCCAGTCGATTTTCATCACTTTTAGTAATGTCGACGTTTCCGCCGAACACTCCACACGAAGCATTTTATGAGTCTTTTTCTCAACTCAACTCAACTTTATTCAAGGTCCCATAAAACAAACTTTTCTTCCTCGTAAAGGCTTCTTTCGCCATTCCTAACCTTGCTTTTATTTGACGTTCACACTTCATTCTTCTATTCATATTTCATAAATAAGACTAAGGGGAGCGGTGGCTCAGTGGTATAGCGTTCACCTCTGGTGCTTGGGGTCCCTGGTTCGATCCCAGCTCGCGCCGTGTGGACTTTGTGGTGGATCAGTTGCTCGTCAGACGCCGTGCCATTCACCTCGTTGTTCCGGTAGGTGTTCGAGTGGAAGTAATGAGTGTGTTACCTTGCTTCAACTCAACCTGCATTGTCAAGTGGAGTATTTTCTACTACCAAGTAGTTCGGGTTCTATTTACTCTTTTCATCATATTGTCTAGTGTGAAGTACAGGTTTACCTACTAAGTGCATTATGTCTGTTATCTGAGTGAATACTTTACGTTTGTCATTTCAAGATGTTTTGAACAAGCCTAACACATTAGTCTTGCATGAATGGATCCGCAATACTTTTCATCTGCTTCCTGATCAAGTTGTCAGTATTGAGTTTGATTATAGTCGCAAACAGTTATATGTTAAGTTAATCTCGCAAGTGCTTTGTGAACAAATTCTGTTTCGAGTGAATGGAAAGGTTAGTTATTCAGATGATCTTGGTACTTATAACATTTTAATCGATTCTGCCAGTTCCAATATTATGACTGTCCGTACCCATCGAGTTGGAAGATCATCATATTTCTCGTGTGCTTTCTCAGTACGGTGAAATTAAGTCAATTGCAGACGAAATGTATTCTACTGGACACATCTATGAAGTAAGAACTGGGAGAAAGATAATACGTATGAGCATTAAGCGCCCCATACCTTCTTATATGACTATCTGTGGTTTACGTTTGTGGTTAATGTACGGAGGTCAAGTTAAAACCTGGGCCATTTGTGACTCACCAAATCATTTTCTGATGGAATGTACAAAGCGCCGTATTCCTCCAACTGTACCAGCTTCAGTATCCAGTGCCTCACCATCCAGAGCCCCGCCCATGCCTGGCAATTTGAATAAAGTGGATACTCTACCGAACGTTCATTCGTTTACTAGTTTTCCTGTATTAAGTGACAAACGTCCTTCAACTTTACAGGAGAACCTTCCACTTTCAACTGCAACTTCAGCAAATACTTTTGCTAAGGCACTCAATGAAACTGAATCCACTTGTCCGCTTGATGTTCCTCCTAGTTCTACAGCTGCATCTCACACCAGTTCTCCTGCTATTGCCTCCCAGCAGACCCTTGCTTCCCATACAACGCAGAGTGACTCATCCAGTTCCACTACCATAGCGCCTAATAGTTCGGATTTTCCACAACAGAGTATTACTGTTTCAGCATCTTCAGCATCGCAGATGGATACGCTACCTGAAATCACGGTAAGTACTCCACCGTTAGTGGGCATTGATGACTCTCACCAGGAAGTGAGTGATTCTTTCGATAGAGAATCACCATCTACAGAAGCATCCCAGTTTCCCTCTCTACCCGAGAAGAGGCGTCGCAAAGGTCGATCTCAGTCTTCCCCTCGTGATACATCCAGTAGAGCCAATAAAGTTCAGAAAACTAAGAGTGTTCCCCCCGTAAACAACAATTGTGTGTCTGGTTTCACGAGGTCAGGAGTAGATCCCCATCATAGTCAAGCAAGTGCTAAGGCAAATGATAGTGCTACCTCTTCGGACAAGTGATCATATCACCTTCCAGTATAGAACGGGAATGTGTGCGAGTGTTGTCCCCCGTCTTTGTTTTTTCAAGTGTATATATACTGGAAGTGCAGCATATAAGTTTTCGAATGGTATATTAGGCAATATGTTTTATGACCACAAGAGTGTCTAAGTTAAAGTAACTGAAATCTTACATATTTTTTTAACAACGTAATACATAATAATATCCACTTAATTACGCAAACCATCAGAAAAGCACATAGTTAAAGCCTCCAAGAAAATGATCACTTTATTCTGAGCTGCGCGATCATGCTGAATTTAGTCACAAGAAGCCATAGGCTAAATGCTATTGAAATTAGTCCTTTTTTTAATCATATATTATATTATATTGATAATTATTTCACATTCTTTTTATCATTTAGATTAATGCTATTCTATGTTCGCTAAAAAATCTTATATTATTATGGACAAAGAACAGCTGTTACATATTCCGCATTAGCTGCATTATTTTAGATGGAATGGGAAAATTGTGGAACGAGATACATAAACGCATAAACGAATTACCACAAGAGAAGAAAGAACTAATCACTGTTCTAGTTCATAGGAAAGGCGACAAAACTGATTGTAATAATAGTTGAGACTTCTCTCTTTTCTCAATTCTCTCAAATATTGTTAGCAGGAGACCTTTTATACAAATGAAATTATTGGAGAGTATAAGTGAAGTTTAGACAAAATCAAGCAAATGTCGACCAATCCCCAAATACTTGAAAAGAAGTGGGAATACAACACCCTGGAACATCAATAATTTATTGATTTCAGAAATCCATAAAACACGGAAAGAAGGGAAAAATCTTACCGAATTTTGTATACCAAAAGCACTAGTTAGTTTAGTAAAGATGTATTTAAATGAAACCTAATGTAAAGTACGGGTAATGAAATACTTATCCACGAGCTTTCGTGTCGAAAATGGCCTGGTCGCCATTATTCTTAAATTTTGTTCGGAATACGTTATAAGTAAAATTAAAAATGGCAACCAGGTTCTAGACTAGATGGTACTCATCAGGTTGTGATTTATGCTAATGATGTCAATATGATAGATGATATAAGGATAATAGAAAGAAATGCAGAGATTTTATTAAACCTCTGCAGAGACATGTGTTTAGGAGTATATAAAAAAAACTAAATACATGAAAATTCACCATGTTCCTAATACTCCGAACTATGGATACGTTAAAATATCTAGTGATACTTTTAACAAAGTGAACACTTTCAAATATCTAGGGTCAACATTAACAGACCAAACCCATGTCCACGATTAAATTAAATGTCAACTGAAACCACGGAATTTATGTTATCATTCAGTCCAAACCTTTTAGTCTTCGCGAATTCTTTCTAAGAATTGGAAGCGTAAAATATATAAAACAATAATTATATACGTTGTGATATACGGTTACGATACATAGTCGCTTAGTTTGGAGAAAGAATGCAGACTAAAGTATGTGAAGTTAAAATCCTTAGGTGAATATTGAGACCCAAAAAGAACAGGAATGGGGAATGTTATGAGCTTCATAACGAGGAACTGCAAATTTATACCATTTACCTAACATTATTAGAGTCATAAGTCTATGATGAATAGATGGACAGATCATGTAGCCAGAATAGATGAAAGTGTAAATACTTTAAAAATTTTAACTGGAAATCCAATGGGGAAGACCATTAATAGTACCTAGGCGCAGATGAGAGGATAATATTAAGCTAAATCTCGCAGAAATAGGAATACAGAATAGAAATTGGATCCAGTTGGCTTAGAACAGGAGTTAATGGAGAGCTTTTATGAACGCAGCATCATTGAACCTTCTGATTCCATAGGCCATAGAGTTAGCTGCATGAAGTATCCCCACATTTTTCTTTGATGAGCCGACCCGGAGCGCCGCATATAGAGTTCTATAGCATACACATGAGTACTAAAATGTTATTTTTTTTAAAAAAACAAGATATAACTTTTGCTATGAAATTAGTATCTACTTTTAGTTTAAATATGTCAGGGTTGAAGCACTGAAAACGCAATTGGACATTTTTAATGTAATTGGCACAGTCAGCTAAAAACTGTTGCTCAGGCTACAATGAAGAGTCGTCCAGACTCGGGGATGTAATTCACAGCATTTGTTTTTTAAGTTGGACATAACTATGATGATATATATATATTGATTGATTTGTTAAGTTCCTAAAAGATCAACAACCTGATAAGGAATATATTATACACCTCAACATTCACCTGATAAGACAGGCAAATAATGAAAATCCCTAATCATAATGAACTCTAGTTAGATTCTAGCCCGGAACTTCTTCATTACAAAATAAGAACAGACTATAGATGTGCAAGATGTTTGCAGTACTTCGTTTTTATACTTCAATAAAGATATGGATGTGTGAACCTTGAAATACATTTGATCGTCTTGGAATAACTTAGTTGGTTTCAGACCTGTCTGTAAGCAATTAGACCATGACCTCTCCTCTTGCTACGTCCCTGGGGATCTGTTAATAATCTCTTCAGATGTTTTGAAAAGTTATTCTTTTGTTCATAATTACGGAAAGAATGAAATCTTTAAGTTTTACGTCCCACGTTTATGTCGGTTAGGCTAAAGGAGACGGTGATGATGAGTGAAATGAAGAAAGTGAGAGGAAACGGGAGAACCCCGAGAAAACCCACGAGTACGCTGTTTGTCCACCACCAAGTCCACACGGCGCGAGCTGGGATCGTACCAGGGACCCGAAGCACCGGAGGTGAACGCTCTACCACTGAGCCACCGCGCTCCCTTCATAATTACGGAATACTTACTTTAGTTCATGATGGTGAAATACATAATTACAATGAAACATTGAAGTTTTCTAAACTATGACTATAATTTAACGTATTGGCTAATTCAATTTTCACCTGCATTCGGCTCCCAAATTTTCTGACTAAACAGCCGAGAGACCATATCAATATTTACAATAGAAACCAAGACACTCTATGGATATTTTAAATATAATCATTAGTTATGCTTTCCTTTTGCTGTAATAATATAATTGATTAAATATTATGTCCATACTCACCTAAATTGAATGACAGAGAGTAGATTTATTCCTATTTGTTAAAAGTCGATTACGGCATATTTTTAGTTTTGGGGGAAAATGTTAAAATTACGCTAATTTCAGGTTGTCTTTGGGAATATATATAACACTTATTTCTTACATTAGGTTAGGTTAGGTTCACATTAGGTTAGGTTAAATTCAATAACTTTCCACTTTTTAGGTTAAGTTAGGTTCAACAACTCTCCACTTTTTAGGTTAAGTTAGGTTCAACAACTTTCCACTTTTTAGGTTAAGTTAGGTTCAACAACTTTCCACTTTTTAGGGTAGGTTAATTCCTCCACTGTTAAATTAAGCTTGGTGAGGTTAGGTTAATTCATTCACTGTTAGGATAAATTAGATTCAACCAGACTTTCCACTTCTTAGGTTAGGTTCAACCACTTCCTACTTTTTAGATTAGGTTAATTTCTCTACTGTTAGGCTAGGTTAAGTTTGGTTAGGTTAGGTTCGGTTCAACCTGACTTACTACTTACTTTCCAACTTCACGGTTTTTATAAACCGGACACAGCATTTCCAATTTCTCACTTCTATACCGTGTATTTTTATTCCATTTACCTTTCAAATTACACATGAATCAATTATTCTTATATCAATTCATTTCTCCTATAAATATTCTGTTCTTTACTCAGTTCTGCCCCTTCCCCCCAAATCTAAACATAACCTTCCATTACTAATAAAACCAGTACTTTTTAAATATCGCATGAATGATATTAACTCATATTTTGAAGGGAAACCGATATATTTGGAATTTTGTAGAATTTTTCTTGCGACAGTTGATGTAAATATTATGTACCGTTCCGCCTAAACCACAATGTCTGTCAGCCCTATATCTGCATCATTTTCCTTGAACACCAAATAACACGCAATATTGCACTGCACTGCAATAGCTTCGTTATAGTTCGACCCATGTTGTTATCACTAGTGACAATTTTGGGCCTTTAAAGGAACTTTACATATGTTTTTAAAATAGGTACTGTTTAAAAATTATTACGTGGGTGTATATTAAAATGTTACTGGTACCCTTATCCTTGTATACGTTTCAATATTTAAGAGTTGAAGGGAAATAAAGCTACACACTGTATCAGTTTCAAAGAAACCTTAGTAACTAAATACGTTTAGCATCATAGTTTATTTTAGCATAGTCAGTAAAGTTAGGTTAGTTTCATTTGCGTTAAGTTCCAACTTACGTCCGCTTAAATGATCTTAGCTAAGGTTAGATGAGTTAAACGTATTTTAACAAAACTTTAGATTCAAAGAATGCAAAAATAATGTTTGCCGGCTTGCATTTTCGTGGATTCCAAGAATTTCAGATATCATCTGATCTTATTGGCCGATGCAGATAGGACATCAACAGTCATGACCTACATATAGTGGAAAGTAAATCGGCCCTCCTAGCCGAGAGTGTTAGCGCAACATCCTAGTAATAAAAAGTATATTTTGGCCTAGGTTCAAACCCTGCCCAAGGATTTTTTATTTTACTTTTCACATTTTCATAACACTTTCTTCATTAAAATAGGATTGAAAATAATACTCAAAAACGTGATTTACTATTTATTTTTATCGATTATTATTTATTTACCGATTATTATTTTTTAATTTTCTTAACACTTTTTTCTTTAAAACAAGCTTGCAGTTTTACAATACGGATCCATAGTAAAAGTAGTACTAGTAGTAGGAATAATAATAATAATAATAATAATAATAATAATAATAATAATAATAATAATAGCATCAGTAGTAGTAGTAGTAGTAGTAGTAATAGTAGGAATGGGTTAGAAGCCCCACAGGTGTTGGTTAGGTTCTGTTCTCTTACCCAATTTTTTCTGTAATTTTACATGACCAACTTCAAACAGCTGGCTAGGGTAGCGCACGAATACTGAAACTTGAGATCGGCTTAAATGCTGCCGGCTTTTCTTCTTTGGAAATTAAAAGTTATGATGAGGAAGAGTAGTAGTAATGTAAATCGGGGGCAGCTAAAAACAATGAAGTAGCCTCAACTTGAAGAACGTTTCGTAATATTTTCCTCATTGACAACCAAACTGAAATAAGAAAAGCTGTGGTAAAATAAAGAAAAGTAAAATTACCGAAAATATATAAAATGGTTAGATATTTGAAATAATATGCCGCACTTAAAAAGTGTAAAAATTTGTCTGTTACGAATTGCAGCAGCCTAGACTAGTATTCAGTTGTCCCTGTTATAAATAAACAAATAAATAAATAATCCATACATACATTAATACATAAATAAATAAAAGTAATAGAAGCATAGTGTGTGTATTGCAGTAATTTTCTAGTAAATAGCTTACAGTATCCACTGTCGTGTTTAAAAAGTATAAGTGAATTGATTTCTGTTCGATAATTTTCCAGTCTCTTTCTAAAAGCGAAAAATTAATATTTTATTTATGGACAACTTCTAAAAATAATTCTTTTACCATCCTCTCAACGCGGAAGTTTGAAATAGGGGTAGTTGGGATAAGTTGAGACACGTTTTGCAACGTTCAACTTTCAACTACTGTACCAGTAATCGGTTTCGGATTATGAAACTGAAAGTATGGTCATATTAACTTTATAGTTTGTACAGTTGATAAGCATAGGGTCCATTTTGAAGCAATGTAAATACTTGTTCCACAATGAAAATGTTTACTAAAAATCAGTTACTGTCCCCACTTACCCCACCTTTTGGAGTAAGTGGGGACAATCCTATTTTCTCCCATATGTTAACATAGGCAATAAAGAAGGGAAAGCGGGTACAGAGTACCTGTTGTCTACTACTGATATCTTCAAGTTTCATATTTCTGCTGCAATTCTAGCCAGAGATACAACATTTTGAAAATGGTACTGTGGCAAATGTAGATAAAACAAGTAAGGTCAATATTTCAAAAATATGTTTTATTTTGTTCACAAAACTCTGATATTAGAAATATTTCCTGGGCATCATTTACTTATTCCAGAAACATTGAAATAATGAAAAATATGTTATTACAGTTTGCCCTGGGGCTTGATATTCGTTACGGGGAAAGTGAGGACAAACAAAATAAGCTTTAACGTTTAGTGGTGTACATAAAAAAAAGCTTCTGATGAGGTACGTCTCCGGATTATGATAACTAAATACTGAACACTAACAAATGTACTGCTGAATAACACTTCTAAAAATGGACAAATAAGAATAAATGTAGGCTACACCCTGAATCCCATGTTGATTCATAGGGCGTTGCCTTAAAAAATGATGACTATTACTCAGAATTGTAAGGCATCTAATACAAATCTACTTATAGTTTATAGGATACAAATAGGGTCTACACAAAACATTGACTGCATGAACTAGATTTGTAATCTACAGTTTTGTCTTAAAGAAACAACATTGTTTATCAATATCAGCTACAATAGAAGACTTAATTACGATAGGTACCACACTTTCAAACTTAAGAGGGCCATAGAAAATAGCCCTTTCGTGTACAGTACCTACATATTTTCGAAATGGAAAATGAAATTGCATGCCAATTCGTTCAAGGAACTTCATTTCATACACATTTTTGCTAACTGACTTTATGACTCTGCCAATATACCATTTTTTTTTTTTTACGTAATCAGGTACTCATTTTCTTCCACGTGCTTCTAAGTCAATCATTGCACTGTTTTTATCATCTTCGATGTATTATCGGAAATACTGCATTTATGTCCGTGTCTACACTTACCCTACAGGTATAAAATTTGTGTCCCCACTTACCCCACTTTAAAAAAAATGTGGGGCAAGTGGGGATACCTCAATTATACATATAGTGACAAGCATAAAACAGGACATTCAATTTTTATAAGTACCTGAGCATCTCTTCTTAACCGTACAATGTTTTCGTCAGGTGCTTCTGTGACAATTATCTCAGGATAGCCAAAAAAATTGAAGATCTACGAAAGTTGGTCGCATGCTAAAACATGGACCCATTTTTGACATAGAGGTATTCTTTTATACTCTTCATATTAGTTGAAACCACTTTACCAGACGAATGGCACTATATCCAAACTCTTCAAATTTGGAGGAACTGTTTTCATATTTTTTACCAGATTTTAGAAAACGTGCCTGTCCCCACTTACCCCAACTACCCCTAGCTGATTTCGTTCATCGTAACATACAAAATATCAAGGGCGGATCTTTAAAGTAATTAATTTGATTCCCTGTATGACAGTAGGCGAAAATATTTATAAATTACCAGGTTTCATATTAAAATCATAAACAATCCTCTATAAACTGGTTGAGATAATATAATTTCTCATGAATCATATCACATTCGAACCCTTGGTTTCTATGGGGTAGTTTTGTTGATTTGTTAATTGTTTAGAGAATACATTGCTTCAAACCTAGGGTATTCCTCCTTTTCGGCGAGAAGTCACATGGTATTGCAGTTACATTCAATATTCAACCCAAGCTAATTTAAATTATAGGAGCCCACATATAAATAGGAGTAATGTTCTGTACTTTCTTTTCTACGTTTTCTAAGTAAAAGAGGTGCTAAAAGGCGCTACCATGCCAATGAAAGGTTGGGGAATGACCACATACTTTTGTCCATGAGTGAAAATGAGAATATTTTATGTAATGCTTACTTCTGATTAGTAAATACTACTTTCATGCTTATAGAATGTATATTTTACTGTTTGTTGTGCTTATTTATGACTTTTTTAAATGTAGCTCGCAGAAGATTCTCTGGCACAGATCGCAGAGGAGGATTTTCGGGAACTAACTTAAAACCCTGCGATAGATCATGGAGTGGAAGAGGTACGAGTACTACGCCTCCAGGTATGCTTTTCTAGTCTTAGTGCTGCGAACTTCTAAACAAATTTTAATTTACTTAGAAGTTTATAAATTGTCTTTTACTACTATTATTAATAATAATATCTGTTTATTTTTTTTTTTTATGTGAACACGAGATGAGAAAATGAACATTCTTGTAAGATAAGTAAGTGAACACATACGTATGTGTGGTGATCCGTTAATGTGCCTCTTGCCGAAGTGCTGTTAAACTGTCCTACTTAGTGGCAACGCACTTCACAACCAGTGGCTGCTTCCCTTCTGGAATGAAAATATAGTGGCAAGTATAACAGGAGTATTCTGAGATTTCCCATTCCTACTACTGTAACATAACTTTGATATGAGTCTCCGTGTGTGTAGTAGCATTATTGTGAACGACTGGACGTTTCTGAAGCAGTTGGTAATGCAGAAATGATCTACTGGACTTCAGCAATGTAGCCCTCAAGGTAACACTCAAGCATACCTTTACTATATACGTCAAAATGAACGTTACATTCGTGATAGATAGATTTGTCGAGCCTTGTATCCTCGTTATGAAGCTGAATTACGCCATTCATTAACCTCCTATACTTGTGCCTAGATTTCATCAATGGCGATAATTCTCTTAAAAATATCATCCTGAAATTCATCATCATATCATGATGATATATCGTATGTGGAATGGAGTTTACTTCTCTGCCTCTGTTTACTAATGGATATTCATCTTGCAGCAATTGTTCGTATCTGTAGAATCCGTCGTGAAATGCGAAACATTGTCTGTGCTCGAATACCCTTACGTTTGTATAATTCATGTACGTCTACTGTCAAACGCCAGCCTTCCGTTGAGCACTGCTCGATACAGGGCATTCACAGCTCAACAGATTATCAGCTTCTATGCTTCCTCGTTTGAATGTTTCAACCCATTGCGCAACAAGTTCAAAAGTAAACGTGTATATGTAAATAGTAAACAACTTCTTATTTTTAAGCAGTGGCATGTATAGAATTTCATCAGAGGGGGCTAAGTTCCCAAGCTCCCAGTTTCATGTCACGTAAGGAATTTTGAATCATATCTTAATATGGTAAATGTGTATTTTTCATAACATTTTGTTGAAATAGCGAAAAATAAAACCCGGAGTCTTCCTTCTCGGTGTAAAGCACTCTTCTTAAGGCTTGCAAAAATTTACATTTCCTTGTAGAAATTACTCTATGGAAAGTTTTCAGAGCATCCGTAATTTACATGTAGCTCCACTTACGATCAATTTAAATGTTCTTCTTTACCGTCGAGATTATATTAAACGCTGGCATCCACATTACTAAATAAAATCTTTATTTACCAATGATAAATTATGATACTACTTGCATGCTCATACCATATACCAGGAGCGGGAAAAATTATGTCAAAGGGAAAATTTCGGAGCGAAATTTTTTTCTCGCAATTTGGGCCCTTCTGGAGCGGCCCTGTGTGAACGTAGTCATATAAAAAAAATCTGGTAAATAGTACTTGGTATACTGAATGTGTGTGCCAAATTTCAAGTTTCTATCTTGAATACCAAGGGCGGGAGAAATTTTATCAGGAATTCCCACCATGCCCCAAATTACCGTAAAACACCATGGTCTCAGGTAAAAAATTTCCTGAGACATCCCTAATTACCCTAGGGTCATGTTTCGCCCATCATTCTCTTCACCTTAGAACTGCCTTTCAGGCGGTATGACTCACGTGTCTCCATCATGTATCTAAGGCGCGAAAATGAGGAAAAACGGGATTTTTGGGTCTAAATATCCTTTTTTCAACTTTTAGCCCCCGCTGGACCCCCCTGTTTTAACGCAGAGATCTGAAAAAATCTGGTAAATACTACTCCGTGGGCTGAATGTTTATGCACAATTCCAATTTTCCAGGTGCAAAAGTAAGCTCACCAAAAAAAAAAAAAAAATATATATATATATATATACCGACAATGTCCCATATTCCCGTATACAGTGGGAAATTTTTAAACATTCCCTGAGACATCCCTAATTACCCTAGGGTCATGTTTCGCCCATCATTCTCTTCAGAATAGAACTGCCTTTCAGGCAGTACCATTCACTTGTCCCCATCATGTATCTAAGGCGGGAAAATCCCGTGAAAGGGATTTTTGGTAAACATTTCCCTTTTTAATCGTTTAGCCCCTCTGTACTCCCCTGTTTTAACGCAGAAATCTGAGAAAAATATCTGGTAGATACTGCTCGGTAGACTGAATGTTTGTGCACAATTTCAATCTTCTGCGTGCAAAAATAAGTTCGCAAAAATATAATACCGAAAATGTCCAAAATTCCCCTATACAGAAGTATATTTTGGTAAAAAATCCCTGACACATCCCTAATTACTCTAGGGTCATGTGTCGCACTTCATTCTCTTCAGAATAGAACTGCCTTTCAGGCGGTACCATTCACTTGTCTCCATCATGTATCTAAGGCGGGAAAATGATGAAAAACGGGATTTTTGGGTAAAAATATCCCTTTTTTCAAATTTTTGACACTCTGGATTCCCCCTGTTTTAACGCAGAAATCTGAAAAAATCTGGTAAATACTACTCGGTGGACTTGCATGTTTGTGCAAAATTTCAATCTTCTACGTGCAAAAATAAGCCCGCCAAAAATACTTTACATAAATCCCCCCAAAAAGTATTACACGAAAATATAAATTTTAGACTTATGACGTCATCACCTCCTATGTATCGACGCAGGAAGGTGTGAAACGATACGTAATGTCTTCTACAATGCCTCTGGACTTGAAAAACAAAACAAAAAAAAAAAAAACGGACGAAAAAGCTCAAATAGGACAGTTATAACGCAATGTACCATGAAACACCCCGTATGGTACAAATTGTACCATGATATCCCCAAAGGGTGAAAGGTTCAGGTAAACAATGATTCAACAATTGTTGAAATAAACATAATCGAAAGAACGAACTGCACTTTCAAGTTGTTAATACGAGTGTTTGACTGGAGTTTAAACTTTTACCTTTCAAGGAACATGAAACAAGATCTTATGCAGCGTCACCTAGCACCACAAGTAATTACCTCAGTTTTTTGTAAACACTTTTCCTAAGTCAATTACGAGGAGAAGTCAAAAAGTAAATGGAGTTGAAACTTCTCGCACTAGCGTTTGGTAACATTCCTACATAGGTAGTATCCAAAGCTGTTGTCTGCAACACTTCTATGTAACCTGTCACTCTTATTCCCGCGTCAGTCGTTGAGGTGTAGCAGATAGTTAAACATGGCAGCTCTATTGTCGACATGCACCAAGGAGGAAATGAGGGCAGTGATTTGCTTTTTGTTTGTGAAGGATGTTAAACCTGTGGATATCATTCGTCGAACACAAGCGCAGTATGGTGCCAGCTGTTTATCGCGAAGCAACATCTATGAATGGATAAAGCGTTTCAAGCAGGAAAGAACTTTATGTGACGAGGAAAGATAGGGCAGGAAATCGACGTCAAGGACTGAGGACAATTTGAAAGGCTGCGAGGATGGTTTGGAAACACTCAGCATCAACAGAAGTTAAGAAATTTAAACGTCAACCATCAGCTACTCATTGATATGGTGCAAAATTGGTTACAGGTGCAACCGAAAAACTTTTTTTTTTTTCGACGGAACCATAAACTTATGAAAAATTGGGGAAAATGTGTTGAAGTGCAGGGAGATTATGTAGAAAACCCATATATGTTTAAGTTTACTTTCATTATAATAAATGCGCCTTTTCTCGAAAGTTCCTTTACTTTTTCACTTGTCGTATTTTCAAATTATGTAATGTCGAAGCTTTTCTAATAAGAAATACCTCTATGTTTCGTATAGTTAACAAGGTTTTTGTAACACAAGAGAAACACCTGATCTTGAAGGAACTGTGTACGCTGAATTCGAATATGCATTCAGTTTTTCTCCATTACGTACAGTCTTCCCGCGACTGAGGGATTTTTGAGAAATTTCCTCAAAAATTTTCCTTTATCTCGTATTTCATAACCCTAGCTCTTGTTCCTAGCTTTACTAATAATAACAAGAATTACAACAAAGAAACATTGATTAATACTCAATTAATCCTCCAGGTTTCAGAACAATCGCTTTATCATTTCTAGAGAAATAAAGATATTTATATGGCTATGTTTTCAGATCTCTTGATTTGGTGGAGAAACCGATTTGCTTGATTATCAGAAGTACAGACATAAAATAGAATACATTATAATTTACATGTATCACAATCTATATATATAAAAGAGAACACAAATATACAAAAAACGTCTCATATAGCCTCGGTGCTGAAAGGGACGTTAAACTCAAAATCAACTCAACAAATATACAAAAGTGTCATAAAAAAATCCATTTAAACTACCAGAATGTATTAAACTTCCAATGAGTTACACAAATGTGGACTACTTTCTTCTTTGGTAAGAAGTATTGCATTCTCTAACAAGACCCCAACAATAATTTCCCATCATTGAAGGATCCCATCACCCTACCTTTTCCCTATTGCCATTACGTCTTGGTGGAATCTTCCCCCTTGTTCGTCGCTGATGGCACCTAGATAAGGAGGAAAGAAGCTAAGGTGAGAATGTAAAAAGTGGATTTTGAAAAACATCCTACAACCCAATTTTTGTATTTCTGTATCATGTTCTGTACGATTTCACTGTAATTCTCCGCTTTATTATTGTCGAGAAAATTGCGCACAACACACTTAACACAAGTTCACAACTGTTTAACTTACTGTCAAAGTTATCATCAAACATGAGCTTCCTCATCTGGGGACCAACAAACACACCCGCTGAAATCTTAGCATCACTCAAATTAGGAAACTTATGTCGCAAATGCTTGAAACTTTCATCAGTTGTGTCTATGGCTTTGATAAATTTCTTCGTAAGTCCTAACTTTATATAAACTAGTAGCAGTAGTATCTTATTAGGATCTACCAAAGGAGCATATTTGACGTTGCATTCTCCAGGAACGTAATTCACTCGAGGTTTCTAGTCCTTCACTTCATAATGCTTGTCATCAGCTCGGTTATACCATAAGTATAAAAAAGCATTGATATTTCGTGTAACCAGACTGAAGTCCTAATAAAATACCAACTACCTTGAGATTGCCAAAGATGGTCCTTGTAATGTATGAGATTTAGCAAAGTTGACATGGTGGAATAGGCTTCACTGAATGCTTAAGTGGTATAGAAGATTTTTGATTTCCATTATGTAAAAGGACAACTTGTGGTAATGAAGCAAATCGTTTTCCCCCAAATCAAGAGATCTGAAGTATTGTGCAATGAACAATACACATAGTATACATATATTTATTTCTCTAGAAATAATAAAGCGATTGTTCCGAAACTTGGAAGGTTTATTGAGTGTCAATCAAGGTTTTCTTTGGTTTAATTATTGTGTTATTATTCGTAAGTGGACAACAGCTATGGTTATGAAATACGCAAAAAATGGACATTTTTTAGGAATTTTCCAAAATTCCCTTTGCAACAGGAAAACTGTACGTGATGGAGATAAACGGAACGAATATTCGAATTCAGCGCCAAAGGTTCCTTTAAGATCAGGTGTTTTATCTCATGTTAGAGCAAAAAGGTTAAAATTTGTTGATTAGTGAATAGATAGATTGATTCACTGTTGCCACACTTGGTACAATTGTACCAAATTCAGCCCTTTTTGTCATTCATCGGCCCGTTGGTACCACGCTGGCATTTTCAGCCCCTTTTGTAGAAAAGTTGGTACTATTCTACCCAATTCAGCACCATTTAACAAATACTAGTCACATTTTCAAAAGTGTCAGTAAGACTTTTCCTACATCTCTTTCTTTTGATGTCTTTCAGGGAAGGTTCTAGTACCCTGTACGACGGACCGCGGACATCCGTTAGTGACGGTGGATAACCAGCTTCGAATTCCTATTCGTCGTACTTTGGATCGGTTTTATTTATTTATTTATTTATTTTACAAATGTCAGTTTACTTACCTTATATTCTTCTTACATTCTATTATTCTCCTTCGGTCGTGAAATGAGCAAGAATAAGGAGCAATAATTTATATTTTAATATTTTATTATAACGTACTATTTACACACAAACTCGATGATTGATTTGTTTCTAGTTTTATATTTTTCATACACTGAGAAAAAAATTGTAGGTGGCATACTTAAGAAGCTAGGTTACATGCGTAATTCCTGTAGTTTTTGGACTTAACGTACAGGAGACGTAGCTATAACTGAAAACATATGTTTTATAATACTTTCCGTATAAATGTTCCATCTATACATGCTTTCCATACGAAACAATATAGGCGGTCAGAATCTCACATACAAGCGGACGTATATAACATATAGCTGAGGAATGTAACGTAAGTATATGCATGTGATATACGGAAAATTATTAGATATTAGACATCCTGCAACGGCATGATGTAACATCTAAGGGCAGTGCGTATGTAGCATATGGATAACGTATTGTCCATACTGATTTCTGTATTAAGCAAGAAGATTCCGTATATTTGTACAATATAACGCTGTCCGGAGAATGGATTTTTCTCAGTGTATATGACCATAATACTTTTTTGGTTTATTGATCACTTTGAAATGAAGGCGCGTTTGATTTCCTTACAATACATACCGAAAATGATAACTGTTTTCCCTTTTAATTTGCGTCCTCTGTTAAACTTCCTACGTTTCGATAAAAGTTTCATCTACTTCCACGGTTGTTCGGGTTACTCCTATTTGGATATTTTTAAAAAGAGTACTTTCTTGGTTTGCACTCTTGGAATAGGGGGTGGGAGTGTTCTAGAACTTCACCTTTTTTTGTTTCGTGTTATAGAGCCATGTATTACCATCTGCGCAAATTTGTCTTCAACATTGGGGTGGACGGGTAAGACCGTTCCCCGTTCCCATATTACATATATATATATATATATATATATATATATATATATATATATATATATATATATATATATATATATATATATATATATATATATACGATGTTCAAAATATTTATGAAGTTGAAAAACAATGCTGTGGAGGATCAGGGGAGCAGAATTGTCTTTAGTGGCGTATTTAAGGGGCTATCGGGCTTAAGCTTCCCCCGAAATAAATGAGTTTGTTTTTCGCTTTCCACGTACAACAACAATCCTTCTTACCATTTCTAAGAATTATATTGACTTTCCACTTTCTTATGCTCTTTGTTCAGAAACAATACTGTATTTGTCAAATTTGACTCCATGTAAGAACTGCGTCCTTAATTGTTCTTTCTGTCATCCTTTCTATTTTTCTGTCTCTTTTTCTTGATGTTACTTTCTTTCCTTTCGCCTATCATACTTTCGACCGTTGTCAGTTCTGATTCAAGTCGGCCATCATCAGTAACACCAAAACTGTGAAGTGTTGATAAGCGAAACTGGTGTTCCACACCAACTTGCGCGGATATCAACATAACGCTGACTTGAGTTATTATAGCAAAGGAAAAATTATATCGTTTAGTTATTTTAAAAAGAAGGAAATGTTTAAATTAAAGAAAATCAAAATGGAGGAAAAATTATCCCGGGAAATTAGGTAGGCCAAGAGGATGCTTCCTTTTTCTTGCATGAATAGAATAAAGGGTTAGACTCACTCCTAATTTTTTGTATCATATCGTATAGGATTTATCGGTCTGCAATTCTTGCCATTAAAACTTCAATTTATGCATAAATTAAAACATATTTAATTCTCAATTGTCGCTGAGGAAAAATCCTTGAATTTGGTGTGGAAGAAATAAGACTTTAAAAAAAAAAAAACTGCAACCAGATTTATATAGGGAAAAAGTGGACCTTGTCTTAGCAGAATATAAACTTTTGTTTTCTTCATTGACATTGAGTCAGACACTGAAAAAGATTTACAGTCGAAACTTAATTACGGGATTCCCAACTTTGCTTCCAATTGTCACATTTTGTGCAGTTCTACCTGTGAGTACTGCTTCATGTGAGAGAAGCTTCAGCAGTCCCGACAGAGTTAAGACTGCCTACAGGAATTCACTGAAAACTGACACACTAGATGATTTCCTAACAATTTCCACCAGTGGTCAGAAAACTGTAATCGACAACTGGCACATCAGTGCAGAAGCGTTACACAAACGTGAAGCTTTAAGGTAAGATTTTTTTTTAAACATGTATATCAATTGTCCAATTCAAAATTGATTATCCTGAATCTATTGATTGTTTGGTTTTGAAATTTTATGCCCTAATGTAATCTCTTTCTTTATCAAACCAAAAGCTGTGTATGGAGGGGGGGGGGAAGGGTCACAATTTGTACGTGAGAGATACCTGGCGACCATCATTTTTGGAATGGCCAGTGCGTCTGACTGAAAAATTTTGCGCCCTGCCAAAACTATGAAGAAAGAAAATGAAATGAAATTTTTGAGTTTTACGTCCCACGGTTATGCCGGTTAGGCTAAAGGAGACGGTGAAGATGAGAGATGAATGAAAATGGTGGAACGAAGAAAGTGGGAGGAAACGGGAGGACCCCGAGAAAACCCACGCACACGGTGTTTGTCCACCACAAAGTTCACTTGGTGGGAGCAGGGTTTGAACCCGAGACCCCTAGCACCAGAGGTGAACGCTCTACCACTGAGCCACCGCGTATGAAGAAAGAAAATCAAATATGTATGACGCAACAATACTCTTATTTGAGCAAAATGATGATACTCGTAATCTCAATAGCATTACAGAAATCTGACGCATGTCATATACTCTTTAGTTAACAGATGTAACTTTAAGATTATGGAGAAAAATATTCCAGCAATTGAATTATTTTCTTTGCTTACGAAGCATGAGCAGATGCCTAGGCTGATACAACAAATAAATGAAATGCTCATTTACTGAAAAGATGGGTTCTACTGACATAAGGTAGTCCATATAGACCCTACACTTCGTGTGCTAGGGCCTAGGGGAGTGGAGGAGATAAGATATCACATCAAGTTACGTCACGCACAGTCACACCTTCATTTTCATTAAAAATGGAAAAGCCAAGAGAAATCAATTTCATCTCACTTTCCTTTGTGGCAGTCGGACACAAATCATCACACTTATCTGCAAAAAGCACTTTTCAATTCAGATTATTGGGGGAGCCTCAGTTCCAATGTTGGAGGGACATGTCCCCTCCTTTCCCCGGGATTTGTGCCCGTACGTACAGCTGAGACAATTTTCCAGCATGAGGAGAGGAGCATATCCTCCTCTGGCATTTATTGCAATTTGTGCCCAAGAAGCAGAAGTAGAATTAATGCATATTGATGAGACTACTAAACGCACTACAGCACGAAGTTCAGTTTGAAATACTACAGAATACGATTCTTTTTTAAAAATGGAAAATCCAAGATAAATCAATTTCATCTTACATTCCTTTGTGGCAGTCGGACACAAATCATCACATTTATCCCAAAAAGCACTTTTCACGTCTGATTATTGGGGGGTGGGAGTCCTCCCAGGTCCAAGATTGGGGGGACATGTCCCCCTCATCCCCCCGGGATTTGGGCCAGTGTGTATTACGCTGGTATAAAATAATGAATTCAGCCCTTTTTGTTTCAATTTGGTACTATTTTTCAGCCCACTCCAGAGATAGAACTGTGGCAACACTGGATTGATTTGTACTGTAGATAGATTGACAATGGTGCTAGTTTCTTTATTGTTTCCATCATGTGGAAAACCGAGAAATATGCGAATAAGTGTTACTTTCCTTAAAGTTCGCTTCGATTGATTAATTGATTGAATTGTACACTGGTGTACAGAACTTAAGAACAGAAGCAACTTTCGCATACTGTGTCACTCCCAAGTGATATAGAACCGTAAAACTTAAATAATACATAAAAAGGTATGATACAGGAAAAAAACAGAAACACGTGATTAGAACGATAATAGTGGCACATTATACAGAGACAATAGCTTACACTGAAGACACTGCAACTCATAATCCCCCCTCCCCTCCCGGAATGGTCCTTAGAATGGCGTGTCCACAGACAACGTTGCATACTTTGCAACGTGCCCTAATACTGCTTACAAGGTTGGTAATGATTTGTATTATAGAGTTTCATTCCTTCACCAGCCCTATTGACACCTGCTGCATGACCTTTTGTATATTGAGACGTGATGCAAGACGTATCCCCATAACATGCTACAAGTGCTTAATTGAATTCAAGTCGGGGGAACTGACATGCCAGTCCATTCGCAGAATGTCCTTTCGTTCCAAGAGCTCTACATCTACAGTGTTCGATGCGGTAGCGTATAATCATCCATAAAAAAAAGAACTCGAAGTCGATTGCACCTCTGAAAATACGCACTTGCGAATATTGTACAGTGTCACAATAACTTTGACTGAAGAGAAGAGTGTACAGCATTGAAAAATTTGGAGGTCAGTATGTCCATGCAACCATTATGCATCCCCACACAAGAGCAATTGTACCATGGAAACGATCATCTCCCACAATGTTCTGTGTTTATTGCGTGTTTTCACCTCTTTCCAGATAAATGTGTCCAGAATAACTAGTCAGACTGAATTTGCTCTCATCTGAGAAGAGAATGTGACCTACTTTTTTCGGTCTATTTCTGATGTTCTTGGTACCATCACCAACCGTGTCGCCAATTTACGAGAGTCGACAAAACATGATGTAATGACCATGGGCAAAGAGACAACACCCCCATGCTGTCGTTGTGCCACTGTGGAGCGTAAGATTGGTCGACAGTGCTGTTCAATGTGTTTGCCATTACACCCACTGTTTGACGTCTCCCCTTTCTTGTCTGTTGGACAATGTAGCGGTCGTCCTCTGCTGTAGTTGACGTGGTCGACTACCAAATTTTCTTCGCGACAGCGTTGCATGTGGTTCGGAATCCTCCCCATGCACGTGAAACATCGTTGTGGATAATACCAAACTTCTGGGCCACACTCGTCACACTTGATCCTTCTCTGAGCTTCTCGATGATTATTCTCCTTGTGAAGTCATTAAATGTCTCGAACCATGTTGTTGTAAGTTACACCACCACAATGGACTTTAACAGCTGTCTCATTTCTTTGCGTTGGGGAAGCAGACCCATTCGGCGCTACGATCACGCCACGGAAGATCTTGCTCCTTGTGTACGTATGAGAGACTTCTCGCAATATACCACTGAGCTTTCATTTTTCCAACAACTACTCGTCTTTAACACTTTATTGGGCACTGTCACATTCTATTGCGTTATTCGCACGAATTATAACTTCAGTGATCATTTAATTGGCATTATTGCTTTCATACAATATTCATATACATTATTTGCGGGTAGCTTCGTTAGATACTTCTAATCTTCGTCAACAGGGGACAGTCAAATTTAGTACTGTAGAAGCTTTCTCCTACGTTCCGCGAAAGTTCTTTTTTTTTAATTTTTTTTTATTTGTTGTTTCTTGCTCTGTAGGAAAATATTTCAACGAAACTGTTGGTAATTAATGAGAGCATTCTTATAATATTTTACCATAATAGGGCAATGCTGCTCAGTAGCTACTCATAAGATCTATTTTATGGCAATGTTGCTTAGAAATAAACACCCTGTATTTTGTAACCAAATTACAAAAATACTTTAAAAATTACGGAAGACATGTTTCAACCTTAAAAGCAAAATTAATTTTTTAATGGTAATGCTATCAATGCTTACCCATTAAAGGGTTAAGTTATGCAGATCAATGTAGAATAAAACCTTTTCTATGGTCGAGGATCTTATAATATTTGAACCTACCGTTTAATGTGGAAGCACATGAAGTTCGATTCCCAGTAAGATGTAGCCTATATTTCTATTATTAGTAAGTAGTAGTGTTACATGTAATCAATTTTACTGCTTGTTTAGAGCTGATTCCTGATCATTATTTCTTTCTAACAAATAGCAAGCCAGAAAGTTCAGAAGCCATGCCAATCGCCTGATGCCACCCGGAATTTCAGAAGCAGCGCTAGATCTTGGGCTGGAAACTGTTCCTCAGCTACAGGTACTTTTTCTGTATTGGTATACATACTGGAGTATATTTATACATATATAAGGTAACTGCTTTATTAGTGCAGGCAAATAATGAAACACGAAATGATTGGTAGATCTGGAAGTAATCACATTTAAAAATCTGGATACACTACTGGACAAGGGCAATCATCTATGCATTATTGCAGAAAATGTCGTAGGACGCTATTACACTAATGCATACAATGATAAATTTGCAAGTACCATGGGGGCACGGTGGCTCAGTGGTAGAGCGTTCACCTCCTGTGCTTGGGGTCCCTAGTTCGGTCCCAGCTCGCGCCGTGTGGATTTTGTGGTAGACAAACACCGTACTCGTGGGTTTTCTCGGGGTTCTCCCGTTTTCTCCCACTTTCTTCATTCCACCATTTCACTCATTTCTCATTATCACTGTCTCCTTTAGCCTAACCGGCATAATCGTCGGACGTTAAAATTAAAGATTTCATTTCATTTCATTTTTTTTTTTTTTTGCAAGTACCATGGCACACGCCAATAAATGGATGCATATTCGCATTGAAACTGATGGAAAGAAATTGGCTCTATTCGCTAGACGGCACATTCGAATGTAGTTAGGGAATCAGCTACATAAATTTTGTAACATTTCAGATGAAGACTACAAGGGAAAAAGGAGGAAAATCAGTTTATATATATATATATATATATATATATATATATATATATATATATAATTTTACACACACAAGTGCCCTGTTTTCCACTGACTTGCCTACTTCTTTTCCTGTAGGTAAACTCTTAAGCATTAAATTTCTTGGTGACTAATCTTCTTCTTACTGTGGGATCTAGTCCATGCAAACTACATCTTTCAGGCTACATTATTCTGGTGTTAACTCATTTTCGACTATTTCTTGACTTACCTCCTTTTTTCCCTTGAGGTCTTCAGATGTTATTTCCGCAAAACTTTCCTGATGTGCCGTAGTTCTACAGCACAGCTCTGGACCCTTCTTTCAGATATACTGTATTTGAAGTGAACCGAGAAACAAGTAGTCCATTAATGGCTGATGTTGCGATCTGAATAATAATAGACATTTCCGCTATATTTTAGAGCTAGGTGATCACGGGAAACTCATCACTTCACTTAAGCATTCAATCTAAATAATTGAAATTCGCAATTGGATTTTGGCCTTTCAGTCTTGCACTAAAAACTATTACAGTTATGTATTATGAACCATCGGTATGTTTAGGAAAACCTGCCTACCTGTTAATATTTAGGAGGGTAACTTACAGGGAGTATTTTCTACAGCATTGTTACAAGGAATTTTAAAAAGTAATAGAATCTACTGCAACTAAATATATGCCTAAACTCTTGTTTTATAATTCATCTAAATACGAAGTTCGTTCGGAAAGTAAGTTCCGTTTGAAAATAAACAAAGAAATCGAGTACAGATAAAGAAAGTAGAAATATAGCTCCCGTAATTTTTCAGGCACTTCTCCTAGCGTGATATAAGTTTATGTATTCCTGCGTCATAGAATGTTGCCGCCTGTGTTGTCAACCATGTGTTAACGTGTTCTTTTAAGTCCTCATCATTGTTGAAGCCCTTACCACCAAGGAAATACTTCACATGCAGAAAGAGATGGAAGTCGCTAGGAGTGAGGTCGGGAGCGAACGGAAGATGCCCAAAAACGTCCCAGCCAAATCTTTCAAGGAGTTGTTTGGTCACATTCGCAGTGTATTGTCGGGCCTTGTCGTGAATGAAAACCACACCTTTGAAGAGCATTCCTCTGCGCTTGTTCTGTATTGCACGGAACAGTTTCTTAAGCGTCTCGCAATAAACATCTTTATTGATTATTGCACCTCGTGGTAAAAATTCAATCAGTAAAATGCCTTCAATCAGTCTGTCCCAAAACAATATGCACATGACCTTTCGAGGTGTGAAGAATTGCTTTGGTTTAACCTTCGTTGGTCACGAAGTGTGCCTCCATTCCATGGATTCCCGTTTCGTTTCAGGGGTGTCATAAGCAACCCTAATATTATCTCCCGTGACTATCTGCGATATAAAGCTCTCGCCATCATCATGATAACAAGTGCGCTGCCCATCCGTTGTTTTTCGTGTTCTTCAGTAAGAAGTTTAGGTACCCAACGTGTGCAAAGTTTACGAAACCCCAGTTTTTCAGTAACAATCTCGTAAAGTGCTGTTCGTGAGATTTGTGGAAATTCAAGACTAAGAACATTAATCGTAAAGCTGCGATTGTTCTTAATCCTTTCTTCGGCTGCACTCACCAGTTCATCAGAAACCACAGTTGAACGCCCGCATCATTCTTCGTCATGCACTTGATCACGCCCTTTCTTAAATTGTCGTAACCATCTTCTCACTATTGGATCACTCATTGCATTTTCTCCGTAAACTTCACAGATTTGTCGATGAATGTCACTTGTCACAAGCGGCGGGATTTTTGATCAACAGTGCCATTATAAACAATTACTACGAACTAGGCACGTAGCCAAAGGGGAAGGGGTCCGGATCCCCCCCCTCTCCTGCGAGACCGGAAATGAAAAAAAATTAAGGAAGGATGAAACAAAATGAAATTAGTTAAAAAGCGATCAGCATTAAAAATAAATACCTACAGGAAGGTTTTGGTTACTCTTTCTTATGGGGAAATTTGTATTATTTGCAATACATGGTGGCGAGGTGAGCGAGATATCCTGAAAGAGCCAGGGAATTTGAAATTTCTAGAAAAGTTACGGAATTCTCAGAATTTTTGCTACTAGTCAGGGAGATTTCAAGCTTCCGAAAGCATAGGGACGTTGTGTTCAGCATGGACATTATTTATCATAATTTTTCGTCATCGCATCCTTGCAGATCAAACATGTCATTTCAAAACAGGAGCGTCATCTCAGATTTTGCTTGGGGGTGGGGGGGCAAGACCCCTTGATATAAGTAAAATTTCGCGTTTTTCACTTATTTACTACTATTCTATTGATAAAATCTATATACATCTCAAACTCAGGGGGGGCAAATGCCCCTCCCTGTCCCCCTAAATAACGCCCCTGTTTCAAAAACATTTCTACTGCTCCTTTAACCTGTCATTTGGAACAGACAGTAGTCGACGGAATAATAAAAACAAAAATTAATATGGAAGGAAAGTTCTGTTAACATTTGATACAACAGAGGAAGGAACGCAGATTTTCTAAAATATTTTACAAGACATTATTCAGTATGTACTTTTTATAATAATGAATAGGGCCTATGTACTTTTTATAATAGTTGAGGTCATAATGAAAGGAACATTGTTATATTTGAATGAATAGAAGAAGAACGTAAATATTGTAAAATCTTTTTCGATACTTTTTATTATTATTATTTTACTCGAAATTCCTTCATAGTTTGTTATTAAAATACTTTCCAATATATCCTCATCTTATTGCCCTAACAAACTAATATAGGCCCTATGTTGATAGTAAAGTAGTTTAGATTGATCGATCTCCTGGGCCTTCAGAATTTCATGTCATGACCCCCCCCCTTCCCCTGTTATGAAATCCTGGCTAGACGAACCAATATACTGTTATGTTCCAGTAAACTAGTTTAGAATGATCGACCGCTGGTGTGATGAGGACAGTATTTCATGTCACGAATCTCCCCTCACCCCTTCACGAAATCCTGGTTACGTGCCTGCTACGAACGACACACACCACACAGCGATCTCAAAATGATGTCATTTCGTTCATCGTTGTGCTTGAATCAAACTAGTGCGCATGAACGGAACTGCGATCATAGCGCTGCCACAGAGAAAAATCAAATCGGAACTTATTTTACGAACTCCCTATCGTATATCTAAATACAGTACAATTAACAAATAAATGTAATTACTTTTTCCTTAGCAGTACACCACAACCAATGCTTACGAACATATTGTACACCTTGTCTCAAAAAGGTTGAGCGCATTCTTTATTGGTGTTTTGAGGCAATAATTTTCTAAGTCCAGCTTCGGGTATCTTCGGGAAAAAGTAAGCCAGGTTCGAACCTCCAAGCCAGCCTTTGCAATCGGGAAAAAGTTTGTAGATGTGTTTTTCTTTTTTTAAATATAATAAGACTTGTTACCAAGTGTTTAAAAAAGCAACATTGATTGAAATACTTAATGATACAATATTTCGAAACTTTTTTTTTTTTAATGTCAGCACATGCTTGTTTGTCATTTAGCTCTCCATACGTAAAGGAACATTTAAATACGTTAAAGAATCTTTCCATATGTAAAAGAATGCTCAAAGTTAAGAAATAGAATATAATTATCGCCTGAGTACTAAAATAAAAGTCAAAGTAGAACAGAAACAGCGTTTGTAATGGATATGAATGTCATAATTATCTTGAGATCCGTTATACATCGCTAGAAGCATAGTTCTAGAAGTCCATGTGTTAGCTCATTGGTAAGCTGTCGGATTTCAAATCATAAGGTTGAGAGTTCGAATCCCTTCAAGGTTAATCATTTTTTTTAAATTAGATTTTCCGCAATGCATGAAAAATTATATAAAATAATTACATTAGAATACATAAGTTGTGTATATATAACAATCATTGCAGAACATAGTAATTATTATGTTTAAAATATAACATCTGACATAATTTTCACAGTAGGTCGGTATTATATATGAGGATGTAAATACAAGTTAGGAAAATCATTTAATAGCAATAAATAAGTTATGTAGTGTATTTATTTGTATCTATTTGTCATACAGATGTAACTTCTCAATATTCTCATTACAGCATGTCATTTACATTCGTGAAATACAATATATTCCTACGGATATAGAAAGTGTATAAACAGAGTATCCAAAGTCGTATCCTGCTTCAAGACACATAACTTTTCCCGATCCCCTTAACGTCACGGGAAGAAACACAAATTCTCTTTAGAACGGAATGTCGTGACTTAGAGTCAAATTCGAATACGTTGAATATGCTTTTGTATATTCATCTCTCTCTCTCTCTCTCTTTCGCTTTGTTTATGTGTGTGTGTGTGTGTGTTGCGGAATATCCCAAGTTGAATACATCATTTGCAAAGTATATGAGCATCATTGTCCTCGAATACCAGAAATTGAAAATCGTGTTTGGGTGCGTGTTCATGTTAGCTCACTGGTAGAGTACGGGCTTGGTAATGAAGAGGTCTTGAGTACAAAACCTGCAGCGATTTATCGTTTTTTTTTTTTGTTAGTAGAATTGCACTGAAATCGGATACAAGGAGTGGTTTAGTTCTAGAAATATTTTCAGAAGCGTTTAGGTAGCCCTGGAAAGGGCTGTTTTCGGGAGTTAAGGCGGGGACATTAATATTGTGTCCAAGACCCTTCTGAATTTATTACACGCTCCATTCTTCTGGGCATGGAATCTATTACATGGGTAACAAATCTATCTCCTTACCCTACCTCCAGCCATGCTTCGGAAACAAGATGCCACAGGTCATCCTGAGTTCTTGGTGGATCTGCCTCAGGCCAACTTTCCCTTAGAGTACGCTTCACTTCTGCCCACATATTTTCCATGAGATTAAGGTCTGCTCCACGAGCGGCCAGTCGATTAAATCAATCTCAGGATGCCCTGCGAACCATTCCTGAATCACACGGGAAGTATGTATTGGCGACTGGTATTGCTGGAACTGAATTACACCATCAGGCTGAAATACTCGTACAGATAGCACCATGATATTACTGATAATGTCTAAGTACTGAGCATTGTCCAGATGCCCTTCAATTCTATGAAACTCTCCTGCTCCGCGACTGGAAATCCAACCCCAACATAAAATAGATACATGGCCACTGCGATTGCAAGCAGCCGCATATCCATGGTCATATCGGGAGCCTCTCGGACGATACACAAAACGGCGTCCCTCCTTTGATGTTGTGAATATGGATTCATCTGAGAAAACTACGTTTTCCCAATTGAGACCCACATTCGCCTGTGCAAACGCGAGACGGTAAATTTTGTGGTCGTCTGAGAGTTTTTCCTTCACGGCAGCAACACAGCCACGTAACCCAGCATGACGAAGCCTTCGCAGAGCTGTATGCTTACTACCAGGAAAGAGAGAAACTTCCCTTAGCTGTCTAGACGTCCTTAGTGGGTCTAACCGGGCTTCGTTTACTAATCTCGCATCTTGGGCTTCGGTTGACACATGCGGACGACCAGGAGATCGTAAATTATCAGTCTGACCTGTAGCACCATATTTCCGAATCCATCGCCTTCCTGTAGAGGCCGGGACACCTACTCGCCTGCTAGCTGCAGTTGCAGAATAACCTTCCAACTCCCGTAAAGTAATTACTGCTGTACGTCTATCCATAGTTACCAATGTTCTGAGCTGTGAGAAGGAAGCAATAGGTAAAAGCTAGTACCTGACGTGTGATTGGTTACTTGCACGACACGCCTATTGTGGGGAACAGCGTTGCCAGATCTAGCATAATGATGCTAGATCTAGCATAATTTGCATGTCTCTAGCATCTAGCATCTTGCTTTTAGCATCCTGCCCAAATCTAGCACAATTTCAGCAAGTTTATCAAAAAGCCGTAAAACCTGGAGATGAGAAAGAAGTTGGTCGTGGGAAGAAAAAGAACGGCAGAAATGTATCCTCTTCCATTGATTCATACAGTCGGTAAACCATACAGGCAGTCTTATTTTCCGAAGTAAGTTCGAAACGTCTTTGGGCTTTTTTGTGGCTCCACCCAGGGTTTTCTAATCCTTTAACTCCGAGGCATGGGCGGAGCTATGGGGGCCATTCTCCCCCCAACTTTTTGACAACTTCACCATCTTTATTTCTGACTTCATGATCATATTTATTCCTGAAATGACAGCTCCGAGACCGACCAAAAATCTCCCCCCCCCAGCAGACGATTCCCAACTCCGCTTATGCTGCGAAGTAATTTTCTTTCAAAATATGTAAACAAAAACTTTGCATTCATTTATACGATATATACGCCATTGAGTCTGGCAACGACTGCATTAATTTAGTTAAGTTAAAATTTTGGTGCGTGAAGTATTGAGTTCTATCCATGCATTCTTTCTCTGTGTGTATTTTAAGTTACGTTATCGTATCTCAACGTCGTTTTTTTAAACTCCTGAATTAGTAATTATGAGGATCTAGCATAATTTGACCGAATCTAGCATAAGTTCGATCAGGTTTTGGAATAATTCCGAGCTGTGAGTCTGGCAACGCTGGTGGGGAACGACTTGGTCAACGACTCGCGAAAGAAATCTGAAAATGGTGCGCCGTAATAATAATATCAAAAACAGTTTTTATAAAGGAATATTAATACATACGAAAAGCTGTTTAAAGAATGAATTGTTATACTGACTTTACACGTATAAAAACATATACCATATACTAAACAGATTGAGCGATATGATGATAGCTGTTTTGAGACAAACTCTTTCGAAGTCCAACTTCGGGTATCTTCGGAAAACAGTAAACTAAAGCTGCTGGTTCGAACCTCCAAAGCCAACCTTAGTAATCGGGAAACGATGTACAGATATGTTTTTCCTTCTGTTAAATATAATAAGACATGTTGAAATGGTATTAAGTGTAGAAAAAAGTAACATTGAAATACTTAATGATACAATATTTCGAGACTATGTATTCACACTCTCGTTTCGTCATTGTGATTTCCATACGGAAAAGAGCATTTACGTATGAGCTCAGTTATATTTCAGAAGCAGCTTCCGAAAAGCGGTCATGTTAGCTCAGTGGTACACCACCGAGCGTTTAAATCGTGAGTTCGATACCCGTTCAGGTGAAATTCTTTTATGATATTCTACTTTCCTCAATGCATGAAAATTATGTAAAATAGTTACATTACAATTCATCAGTTGTATATATCAGTTGAATATATATATTCATATCATCAGTTGTATATATCAGTTGAATATATATATTCATATCATCAGTTGTATATATCAGTTGAATATATATATATTCATATCATTTCAGGACATAAGTAATTCTTATCTTTAAAATATAACATCTGAGGTATTGACAGAACGTCGGTGTGTTATGTGTGAATATTGAATACAAATTTAAAAAATCGTGTAATAGCAATAAATAAGTTATGTAATGTATTTATTTGCAGCTACTTTCATCGCAGATAACTTCTCAATATTCGCATTACAGCATTTAAGTAGAGCATATCGAAAATCGGATCGTGGTCCAAGACAAAAAACTAGCTAGCCCCAAACTGTCACGTAAGAAATTCGCGAATCGCAAAAGTAAAGTGAAGAGATTGAGAGCGGTAATTCCTTAATCGCTCTCTCTCAACTCTCTCTTATCTGCATTTATACACATAAAAGTGTAAGTATGTATGTTCCAACATAACTCATGTATGCCTAGAGCAGGGTTTCTCAACCTGGAAGTCGCGGCCCCTAGGGGATCGCGAAGATAGGCGGAAGAGATAAATATAGTTAGAATCTAATACCAGAAATTATTTTTAAATATTATTTTTAATTTTGTTCTGATAGGCATACTTTTATTTTTTATACACACTGTAAAGAACAATAAAAAATAAGTCTACTGAACATTTTCAAAGGGTGTAGAATTCGTGTTACTATTCTGTTCAAAGTCTCTTGTCGTCGCGAATTCTGTCGAGAAATTTGAAGCTTAAAATATACAAAACGATAACAATACATGCCTGTTGTTCTGTATGGTTGCGAAACATGGTCGCTTACTCTGAGGGAAGAACATAGACTGAAAGTATTTGAGAACAAGATCCTTAGACGAATATTCGGACCCAAGAGGAACGGGAATGGGGAATGGCGGAAACTTCATAACGAGGAACTACATAATTTATACGGTTTACCCAACATTGTTAGGGTCGTCAAGTCTAGAAGGCTTAGGTGGGCAGGTCATGTAGCTAGAATGGAAGAAAGTAGAAACGCTTTCAAAATCTTGACTGGAAGACCAATCGGAAAACGACCATTAGGAAGACCTAGGCGCAGATGGGAGGACAATATTAAGATGGATCTCGCTGAGATAAGAATACAAAGTAGAAACTGGATCCAATTGGCTAAGGATAGAAGTCAGTGGAGAGCTTTTGTGAACGCGGCATTGAACCTCCGGGTTCCATAGGCCATAGAGTTAGTTAGTTAGTAGAGTTGTTTAAAAATGAATTTAAATCAAAGAGAGAATTTAAATCACATGCAACAAACCCTGCACATTGAAATACAATTAAAATTAAAACCTAATGAGACACTTAAGCATGGTGTGATTTCACTAGTGCAGCAATGTCCGGTTCAATCTTCATGCCATTTTGAACTGATAAGCGATTTCTTATCTTTGTTTTAGTGTTTACCATAAAAAAAAAACACTTTCGCACAAGTACGATATAGCAAATGGAATTATTACTTTTAAAGCAGCAATCCCCAGACCAGGATATTCTTCTCTCCTCATCAGGCAGAACTTGTCCAAGTCTTCGTTACAAAAAACCAGTTGCAAAGACTTGTCGCATGATCATTCTATTATTTGGTCAAGAAGTTGTGGGCTTAGATCGGATACGTTAATGGCCTCTTCAATGAAGGAGTTTAACATCCATCTTGAACCAGGACCTTCGTCGTTGGGAATATAGATATTACAGTTACTGTATCCACTGTCAGTGCCGGGCGCCGAAAAAAGGGGCCACACATTTCGGAGGAAGTGTGTTACTCATGTTAGGAAAGTGCATGTGCACATGTGTAAAATAGAAGGAGAAACGTAATAAAATGTGCTCAAAATTAAGGAAAGGTAGGGTTTATTTTGAAAATGTTATTGAGCTTCGTGCCAACCATGGTGGCGCTTCGTAGCTAGTCTGTCGACGTCACTCATATATACGGTGACATCGTACTATACTCTCGCCCCGGGCGCTGATTTTCCATGGCAGTGTTCACTATAAACAAAAAAATGGATTCTACTATTATAGAAATAGGTATGTTAAAAATCCCACACAAGCTTATTATAAAACAAATTATAAAAGGGTCGCTGGCAAGAGGATGTGGTAAAAGGGGATCGTGATAGGAATTAGATTGAGAACCACTGGCCTAGAGTAATTTTAACCACATTTCTTATAGTTTCAAAAAGAGTGCTGTCGGGTTACCTATGGTGAATGGGAGGGGGATACATATAAAATATTGCTAGAAAATGATCGATATTAGTGTCGAATTCATTGTTTTCGGGGTCGCTTAGATAAATAGTGTGACTTTCAATTTCGCTTAACTCCGATTAAGCTCTCATTAGTAGGGATGGGCACGAACGACTCTTCTTTGAAACTCGACTCGACTCGAAACAGACATCTTTGAGGTCTACTCTTGGACTCGGCGCGAAAAATATCTTCCAACTCGACTCGGATTAGAGTCAAGTCGAACCAAAACGACCCAAATCCTGTGTGTAGTCCTACCTAGACAATACATAGACAATAATTATTCTATCATCAATTATACTACTATTACTACAATTATTATTATTATTATTATTATTATTATTATTATTATTATTATTATTATTATTATTATTATTATTATTATTATTATTATTATGACAACACCGTGTACAAACATGAACAATAGATGGTTAGTAAAGGAATACTAAAAGCTAGTTGACTGCCGACGTCGGTAGTCATGAACTCTACAAGGCAAAGACATCGTTCATTACTCTAAGCTGTAAGCGTCGGTGGACTACAGATGGTCAACTATTGACCTCTCGCCAGAAATTGGTGGCCCCGCAGCGACGATCCGTGGTGGCCCAAGTTCCATTTTGAAAACTTTACTACCAGCAGCAGAGACGCGATGAAACGCCAACGAACCACAAAATTACTCTCCCAAAATTTGTCAAAATGCCTATATGTGTGATTTGTTTATATTTAGGTGAATCAAAAAAACACAAAACAAATACCCGGGGTGGACGCAAACTATCAATATTACGATTACTAGGCACGTGTTCTTCTGACTTCCCCACGGAAACGATCATAAAAAGCTTGGTTGTTGAAGGATAAATCATTGACGTCTTAATTTAGCCAATCAGACAAACCCCTACATCTCGAGTTCTAGAAGGTGATACCGTGAACCATTTCAGATTTATTGCTTCCTGGTGGAGTACTATCCATGAGCAAAATTTGAGCATAATAGCCGACATGCATCTTCGGTGCCTCTTATCTTTAGTACAATTTTAACCAGAGATGGTGTGGGTCAATGAAAATTTGATCCACGACCCACCATGACCCACTATCACCCACCACCCAAATGCCCCATTGGCCCACTCTGACCCATCAACCATCGTAATCCACTCTGACCCACCACCAACTATGAACCACTCTGAACCATTGTGACCAACTCCGACCCACCAAAACCCATCGACATCAACTCTGACCGATGGCCCACGTCCTCCTCTCCATTGACTAAAGAGGTTACACTTGTAATAAAACAAGACTGTGAAATTATCACTTATCGGAGTTTGAATTTCTACCGTTAATGGCTCCAGCACCTCTCTGTTACAATACTGGTGGGTCTGACCTTTACGATATTGTATAATGGCAAAGTGTTTCTCATCTTCCAAATTAAAATGAATTTAAATTTATCCTATATAATTATTTCTTTGTTGCCTTACAGACACATTTCAGTAGAAAATAGGGTGAAATTTGAAAGTTTCAAATCAAGGAAAAGTAGACCAACGTAAAAGAGAGAGAGAGAGAGAGAGAGAGAAACTAATTTTCTATATAATTAAGCATGCCGTACTAATTGAAAATGCCCATGTAATTAAGTTTAGACTACAAATTTTATGGCCATTTTTCTCTAACTTTATGGCTTGATTTCCTTATGCTCGGAACGCTCCATATATTAAACACCAGCTTCAGCAATTATAAATAGAAAGCAGTGAGTATAAAATTCAAAAATAATTTTAGTTTGCATTACTCAATTTGTTTCTCAACTAATATCAATCGTTTTCGATTATTTTTACAAATCAACCCACTGTCAATTTCCAATATATAGAAAATGCGCCCCCGCCCCCCGCTCATAAAAGATAATTTAAACAATGCCAGGACATATTCTCTTTATTTTTAATAAAGAGTTATATGCTGAATTTCAGCTCTCAGTTGAACGGCTTGTGAGATACTAAATTTTTCGCAAAAATTCGGACTTCTACTCCCCCTAAGGATATGTATTATAATGAAAGTAATTATAATGAAAACTTACGATTCGATTCTAATATCGAATGATTTCGATATCTTTATGTCGCTACGTAACCACCCTGGGTACTAATGGGAGCTTAATTGGACTTGAATTGAAAGTAGAACTATTCACCTAAGCGACCACGAAACTATGGATTCGATACTAATATCGACCCGTTTCTAGCATTTTTGATATGTATCCCGACAGTACTCTTTTTCCAGACTGTAAGAAATATAGTTAAAATTGCTCTAGATATATCAGAATTATGTTGAAATACACACATAAATCCACTTTTATATTCTGTATAAATAGAGAGTGAGCGAGCGAGCGAGCGAGAGAGGGCGACTCAAGGCATCACCACTTCTACATTGCAAAAGCATATATCAGGAATTGAATTGAAAATCTATGTAAAGACTTTCTGCTGTGGCATGCTTCATAAGGACAATTCCAGTCTGCTCACGTGACCTTTGGGGTTCATGAATTTTTTTTTGCGAGCGTTCCGACTTTGGATTCTCTGTTTCTACCTTCTGTTTATGCATCGAATACCTTTTCAAGAACATAAATGACATTCTGTATTATGAATGTTGAGAATTACCCTCTGTATGACAAATAGCTGCAAATAAATACACTACATGATTTATTTATTGCTATTGAACGAGTTTCTTAACTTGTATTTATATCCTCATATATAATACCGACCTACTGTGAAAATTATGTCAGATGTTATATTTTAAACATAATAATTACTATGTTCTTAAATGATTATGTTATATATACACAACTTATGTATTCTAATGTAATTATTTTATATAATTTTTCATGCATTGCGGAAAATATAATTTTAAAAAAAGGATTAACCTAGACGGGATTCGAACTCTCAACCTTATGATTAGAAATCCGACAGCTTACCAATGAGCTAGCACAAGAACTTCTAGAACTATGCTTCTAGCGATGTATAACGGATCTCAAGATAATTATGACATTCATATCCATTACAAACGCTGTTTCTGTTTTACTTTGACTTTTATTTTAGTACTCAGGCGATAATTATGTTCTATTTCTTAACTTTGAGCATTCTTTTACATATGGAAAGATTCTTTAACGTATTTAAATGTTCCATTACGTATGGAGAGCTAAATGACAAACAAGCATGTGCTGACATTAAAAAAAAAAAAGTTTCGAAATATTGTATCATTAAGTATTTCAATCAATGTTGCTATTTTAAACACTTGGTAATAAGTCTTATTATATTTAAAAGAAGAAAAACACATCTGCAAACTTTTTTCCGATTGCAAAGGCTGGCTTGGAGGTTCGAACCTGGCTTACTTTTTCCCGAAGATACCCGAAGCTGGACTTAGAAAATTATTGCCTCAAAACACCAATAAAGAATGCGCTCAACCTTTTTGAGACAAGGTGTACCAGTCCAACTTTAGCCATTTTCTCTAAAATGCATATTAGCTAACATTTAACTCGCAAAGATAGTTCACCCCAATAATTTTGAAACATATTATTTAAGCAAATCTTTGTCTGAATGAACACCATCAACGCGTCCATGCCCACGGACATCATTCCACCATTGACGAGCTTTCCGAAGTATGGGAGTGTTCCATTCTGTTAAAAGAAAAATCTCTGTAAGAACAGAAAGCATTCTATAAAAGTAACAAGTTACATTGTAATTCTGCAAAATACTGGTTAACCATGTCAACAGAACGTAGATGTGTTGAACAGATTTTGTTTGTCCATGTGCAATGTTATGATGGTAATTTTGTAACATTTTTCTTTAAAAAAAAAAAAAAAAAAAAAAAAACGAACGTAATATGTCTGTATTTCAAATCACGAGAACAAAACTTTTTCGAAAGTACAATTGAGTTATCTGAAGCCAGAGTGAACTAACTACATTTCCGCTGATTTCAGGATTTAAGTATGAAATAATTTTGAGTTTACAACCGTAATATGTATAGACTATTATTGACAATGATCCTTAGCGTGTATCACTTTCTTTTATGGCCAGATCTGCCTATTTATGTTATTTAGTCTGGGCCAGACATGAATATTTATCCTTTTTACAGTTAGTTTAGAACATAGAAGGTACGTCTTTGTGATGTGTTATGTTATTTTGAACAGTTAATTAGTGAACTACCTTTAAGTAATTCTTTAGTACATCAATATATATATATACAAAATATGAAGAGTTTCAGAGTCCTCTATCAGTAAAACCATGAACTGTAAAGAAAAAGTTTCAACTGCCACCGTAAGGTAGAACATCTAACTGTATTTTGGCTACAGTGTTGGCGGTTAACATTAGTTCTAATTAAACGGAGGGTTTGTTGTTGAAGAGGTATGAATACAGTCACTGTAAAGGACGCCAAAATTTGAAGATATAACGTACAAGAATTTCCGTCAAAGTTAAGTCAGTTTCGTAGAATACTACTGTGTATAAAGGGACTTTGACGCAATAGTTGAAATTGACATATGAAACGTTTTAAAGTCATAACAAAAAAAGTAAAACTGTCAGAAGGCGATTTCACCTGTCCAAAATACTCCTTCACTAGGAAATTATTACCACTGGAACCTCCTGCATTCCAAATTTAGGAAAATCTCCTATTTAGTTAGATGTCGGAATGAATTTCTTGTTGGGAAATAAATTATAAACAGTGGCGGATCCAGAAAAATAGTTTGAGAGGAGCTTCACTAACAAATATTTCGTTTTTTAGAAATCACTTGACTTTGGGGGGGGGGGGCTTGAAGCTTATACGCATAGGAATGACTAACACTAGATTTAAAAAAAAAAATAATGCAATTTTGGTGGGCTTCAGCCTGAAAGTCCCAAACCACGTAATTTTTCCACTGATTACTGTTGGGATCATATTCTTGGACATAAGGAATAACCAAAACAAATCAGTTCATAAGGACTTTTTTCTGTTCCTGAGTTGGCATGTTTGTAGGACATATGCTAAACTATTAGCATGTGGTTCTTATGCCGGTACCAGAAAATACATAATTTTCTTTACAAATATTGGAAACTCATATTAAGTATCTATAGTGATACCATCATTCTAAGATCAATATTTGTAGACTGTATGCAGTTAAATGTATAAATAGTGAAAAGAAAACATTGCGCAGAAACTTTATGTTCGTATGTTGATCATACTTTTTTGTATGTTGTGCAAAGTAACCCCGTTTTATGATATATATATATATATATATATATATATATATATATATATATATATATATATATATATATATATATATATATATATATATATATATATAAGTGGGAACTGAACATGAATGTTGTAAGTTGCTTGTATAAATCATATGCTACAACAAATTAAGTGTAGAAATAGACGTAAAGGTTACGGGAAGCCCGTTTCGCAACAGCGGCAGTTCATTTCAAATTATTCTCTTCAGCCACAATGGAGTGAACCATGGAACAAGTCAATAGGGCGTCTCGGAACAAGCATATAGACTGTATAAGCCCTTTGTAAAGAGTAGAAAGTGGTTAGACTCGTAACTGTGTCAAGTGATAAGGAATATTACCCAAGTAGAAAATCAAGTAAGCTTTAAAAAATGTTCTAACATTAATACGATAATATTCGTATTAATTCTGCATAGCAATTTCGGGCAAAAATGATTTGACGTCTTAAATCACAATGAACTAACTGAACATTGGTATATAAGAGCAAGACAGTGAATGTGTTGTGTGAGAAATATCACTTATGAAGACTGTCACCCCACTCCATCCGTAGGGCCATAAATCGAACATATACCTCTAAAATGAAAACATTTACATAATATTATCACTTAGAGTCTCATTCCGTAACTATTTGTGCCAACACAACGCAAAAACCGCATTTTAGTTTGCGATAATAGGTATAGCAGTTATAATTAATTTTTGAATATTTGCGTTGCGTTACATTACGTTCCACAATTTTATTGGCGGCTGGATATGCGAATACAACACACTTTAGTACACTTGTGCGTGTAATACATCATATTAAACAACAATTATTTACGCATAGGGTATATATCCTTATTACTATACTCTATATCCATTCTGTGACCTTGACCTACAACTTAACATGGAACTCGAAGCTCATGGTCTTTCTGGAAATCATGCCTGAGTGTCGCGTGTAGGTGCCGCATATGCAAATTATATAGCCACGGGGAGCTCCATTATCAACATCTCATACTGAAAACGAATTTAGTAGATTTTTAGTTACTTAAAGCGTTAGGCATACTATAGGATTCGAGTGCTGCGTCGCCTTTGACATAAGTAACTCTATTGCACTATTCCTTGTATTATCATTTACATATTTCCCAACCGAAAATACATATGCCTACCGAATGTATTCGTTGAGGATGAAAAAAAAATGAAATGAAGTCTTTAGTTTTACGTCCCACGCTTATACCGGTTAAGCTAAAGGAGACAGTGATGATGAGAGATGAATGAAATGGTGGAATGAAGAAAGTGGGAGGAAACCGGAGAACCCCGAGAAAACCCACGAGCACGGTGTTTGTCCACCACAAAGTCCACGGCGCGAGCTGGGATCGAACCAGGGACCCCAAGCACCGGAGGTGAACGCTTTACCACTGAGCCACCGCGCCCCCGATGAAAAATAAAATGTTCGATACTTGTATGATTTTACGTCCTTGCAACTCCAATCTAATTTAACAAATTTTATCCCTACTAAATTTTAGTTTTGTTCACAAAGAGGTAGTTGTGATTTTACGACCCGTTCGGGAGAGTAATTCCCCCGGAAGAACTTTTTCGTGCGCTACTCCAGCCAGCTGTTTCACGCGCTATCCTAGCCAGCTGTTTTAAGTTGGTTACAAAATTTATATCATGGGGTCAAAGTGGGACAAAACGAGCCTTGCGAGGCTTCTAACCCGTTCCTACTACTATTACTATTAAGCTTACTACTACTACTACTACTACACTGAGAAAAATCCATTCTCCAGACAGCGTTATATTGTACAAATATACGGAATCCTCTTGCTTACTACATAAATCAGTATGGAACATACGTTATCCACATTCTACATACGCACTGACCTTAGATGTTACATCATGCTGTTGTTGGATATCTGACATCTAACAATTTTCCGTATATCACATGCATATACTTACATTACATTCCTCAGCTATATGTTATATACGCCTACTTGTATGTGAGATTCTGATCGCCTATATTGTTTCATATGGAAAGTACGTATAGATGGAACATTTATACGGAAAGTATTGTAAAACATATGTTTTCAATTACACGTCTGCTGTACGTTAAGTCCAAAAATTACAGGAATTATGCATGTAACCTATCTTTTTATGTACGCCACCTACAATTTTTTTCTCAGTGTACTAATATTACTACTATTACTACTATTACTACTACTACTACTACTATTACTGCTGCTGCTGCTGCTACTACTACTACTACCAGTGGCGTAGGGAAGGAGGGGCCGGAGGGCCCCCCCAAAGAGGTCTGACAATGTACTTTGGTACTTTGATGTTTGTAATTTTTTATATATTTTTATGTTTATATATTTTTTTGTTTGTAATTTTTCTATATGTGCCTATAACAGCACTTGGCCCCCCCAAACACACATCCTGGCTACGCTACTGACTACTACTACTACTACTACTACTACTACTACTACTATTACTCCTCCTCCTCCTCCTACTACTACTACTACTATTACTACTACTACTACTATTATTATTACTACTACTACTATTACTATTACTACTACTGCTACTATTACTACTACTACTACTACTTACCTGGACTGGGTAAAAAAAAAACTCCTTGGGCTGGGTTTGAATCCACGCCAAAAGCGATGTTCGTTATCAGCACGTAGCGTTAGCACGCTCGGTCACAAGGGATGACTCCAGCAAGCTTTTGATTTCTGCTATTTGAATGCAACGTGGCAAGAAAGGATACCGCCAACCAATCAGAACTGTGTGTTTCGTTCTTACTTCCGGGAGCATTACTCTCCCGAGCTAGTCCTGTGATTTTGGGAGCCAGCCGCTCTCGGAGCAATACAAAGTAGTTAGATGTTCTTAGGTTGTACAGCGGAGGCTAGCAACTAAGGAATATGTAATTTTTTCACCTCTCTATTTTTTTCCCTTATATTTCCAAATGCAACTAATAGCTACATTGGATATAGTATATCAATAAACTTCACGTCTATAAGTAAAACCTGCTTGTTTCATTTCAGGCATCACAACTCATAAAGCAGATCTACCTCCTGATTCTTGGCCAACGGATGCAAGGAAAGGCTTCACCAACAGCAGAGGCGTGAGATTGTAAGTAACTAATTAGGAGCAATTCTATTATCGTCTCCTGTATTATTTAACCAATATCCACTTTTCTTTCTTCCTACTCGTCTTCTCCTTTGTTATTTATTATAAATAGTATTTGCGTCACTTGTAGGAGTATAAGCGTCAATCTTAGGACTATGTGTGTCATTATTATGAGACATTCTGCTACTTAACTGTGCGCCCATATTCTATTATATACAATAAATAAATAAATAAAAAGTATCAATTATTATTGACAACGAAGGACATGCTTTTCAGCGCCATAAAAACTCGTTTTTGTCAATTTTCTTGTAAACTACACATCCAAATTTACCCTAAAGCATGTCATTTTGTACAGGTCGACATGAGTTACCGATTTATATGTGTCTTATTTGAAAAATTGTAATTAACCTTTAAGCGCCCACCAGAGATTTTAATAAAATCGTAGACTCTCACGTTGGGGGTTCTGGTAAACCCCCCTAATTATCCTAGAGTCATGATTCATACACCGTTGAAAAGCTTATAGACCACAGATTCCAACAATGTAATATTCATGCAATTCTCCCCCTCCTATTTCGTAGCAAAAGAAGAAACAAAAAATATTAAAAATATGAAAAATTACTTTGCGTGGCCCTGGCAACCCTACGCTAACAAAATGGTGCTAATGTGTAGGCCAGACAATTGTAACAATAGTATAGAAAAATAGCAGTCATTGCTGCAATACAAAGCGAGATAAAAATTCGTAACAAAATTCCTATAAAAACGCCCTGTGTATCATTTTCGATGGGCTGTTGTAGACCTTCGCGTTTTCGACCCTGGTGTCCTCCCTAATTATCACAAAGTCATTATTCATAATCGTTGGAAAGGTTATAGGTCTTCTGGCGAAAAGATTCATCCCTCAGGAATTCATAGGTACAAAATTATCTTTCTGGCTTAATTAGGAGCTGAGCTATTGATGTTTTGTCGTAAACATAAATGTAATTTACGTCAAAAAACTGAAACTCCAAAAACTGTCCAACTTTCCACCTTCCCTATTCTTCTCATATAAGCAAGAAATGCAAATACAGGATTTTACCATGTAGTGGCCCCTACTTCGTTGCTTCTCATACCAATTTTTATGAGTGTACATCCAAGGGGGGAAATGTCATGTGCCCCCAAAAAACAGTTGAAAAATATTTAAAAATCGGCTTTTATCCTTCTACCGCGCCGTGGTACCCCGTACTTACATAAAATGCACACCAACGGAAAACTGCATCCTTCAGGAATACCAAACTCATCTTCTCACCTTAATTAGGGGCTGAGCTATTGAGGTTTAAAGCCCCTACATAGCAGTTGCGTCAATGGGCATTTAATCTTGGAAAGTACAACGTCCTTCTGGTAGTATGTAACGTCCTAAAAGTTCTATCATATTTATCTATAAACTAGAGTACTTCGTATACGTCCAACAGGACAAAAATTTCTCCTGGTGGAAAGAGCATGAACTCTAGTTTTAGCTCAAAAAACAATCATGTTGATATGACTGTTAGTTCAGTGATATTGGTATATTTTGTAAAGATGATCGTGTGTTAGTTTGTGCTTCCTATTTTGATCCACCAAACACCAATAACTTGTGGAGTAGAGCGAATTTCGGTGATACCTGGGAAGCACTAAATCCACTCTTATACTGTTTATTGTATATTTTAAAATGCGTACTGCTGGAAAGCTTCCGTGTTCTTTCCATTGAGGAGGTGCGTCCTGCTGGCAGGACGGCGGCTCGTATACAGAAGTCCTTCCGGAAGACCCTTTCAGCAGGACAGAGGATTGTACGTTCTATCATTAAAGGTTAAACAGAAGTTATCTCATTAAAAATGCTGTATTACTGCTATCATGAAAACCTTGATTAGTATATTTTTCAGTATCAAGCTTCGTCTTAATAGGTAGTGTGGTTATCGTACCGCATCAGCTTTTTTTTTTTTTTAAAAAAAAAAGGCCGTTTTTTAATGATTTTATCAAAATCAATGCAGGAAGATTTACCCTCACCCGCATCACTTTCTTCAACTCAGTAATATCTAGCGATTGTTCTATGTCTCATCTGTGGAGTTTCATTTTCCTTAAATGCTAATAGTAGGACCTATTGTATAATTACTTGTATATGTAAATAAGTGTTTGAACTGTAGCGTTGACTTAAAACATCATGAAATTCAGGTCTGAAAGTTCAAAAGCTACTGTGTTTCAAACCCACTGCCATCAAACAAATCGAATGACCTTCGCTGCAATGCAAAAATACAAGGACTGGATTTTAAAAAAAGTAATGACAACATTGCTATAAGTCGTATCTGGCTTTATTCATAGGAAAACACCTGTTATATTTCTTCAATGTAATAACCTTCAGCAACACGTGTCGAAGGCGTCGTACAGCATCCGCACGTCAATCTTTGGGGATGTTCCGCAGGGACTGGCATATGGTACGAATAACAGCTTCTCTTCTGTCGTAGTGTTTTCCACGAAGAGGTTTCTTCACTCTGGCGAAAAGGGTGTCACGAGGTCCCTAGAAACATTGTTTTGCATTACGTCTAACAAGGTAGATACATTCGTGAAGTGTTTTCTCGGAATTCGTGTAAAATTGATTCAAATGTAAAGTTCCCCGCGGCCCAATGTGTATTGTACTAATTTTAGCGGCCCATATCGATAATTTGCATATTTATGGTCGTCATATATCCGAAATTCAATCATACACTATCATAACGATCCGACACAAAATTGCTTTCAGCTTCTTTAAACATAACTGGACATGAATGCGGGCATATGCGAAACAATTTGGATCAAGTACTGCTTCTCTGATACATGTTACCCACCCCGGCCGCCATCTTGGATCCACTATATTGTATTCCATTTTTTGTTTTTCAAATGGGAATAGATTCAAGTGTTGAATTCCGGATATATGAAGGCCCATAAATACGCAAATTACCGGTATGGGCCGCTAAAATTAGTGTAATACACATTAGGCCGTAGAGAACTTTGCATTTAAATCAATTTTACATGAATCCCGAGGGGACACTTCGCGAGTGTACCATGTAAGGTTACTTAGATTTTGTTCCACGTACATTTTCGTCTTTCTGATTTATATTGTTATGACGCTTCTACTTTCCTCCTCTATTTTACGGCATTTCTGTTTTTGACTCAATCCACACTCCATCGTCTCACATTCCCTTATCTGCTACGGAAATCTTGTAATGTTGAGACACGCCGCTCTAACATGAAAACAGTGTTGCCATTACTTTTTATTAAACCTATGTTCCAACAACTGTGTTACTTCTTCAATCGCCGACAACAGCAACGCATAAAATAAGTCAACTGAATTGAACTTGACACATAAAATAAGTCAATTGCGATAAACGCACATGAGCCTGTTCTAAGCGGTCACTACAAGCAAGATTTCTATCGGTACACGTTTAGGGCAGGACAAGGCTGGTGGATCCGCGGAGATACTTCCATAGATAGCAGGTGAAAAGCAACTGTGGGTATATTGCATAACATGAGACAATTACAATAAGCACACGTCATCCTATGCTAACTGGTCACTAAGAAAAATTTCTATCGATTCTATACAGAGAAGGGCGAAACTTGTCATCTTGTGTGGTATACATCAATATAGAGCAAGGGTGAAGTCATGGTAGGTATTCAGACAAAAAGCAATTTTAGATTTATTTCTTTGTTTTAATCCAAAGTAAGACACTTGGGATTAAAACACACCAACCTGGGCTAAGGGGTCACCAGATGCTAGTTTATCACTACAATTGTATAGTAATTATCCATACTTTCTTTACGTTGATTCAATGTTATGCTTTATTTATTTTGTTCTTAAATATATCATCTACATGCTCCCCAATCACAATCCAGGGGAGCAATATGATAAGTCACATTTCGTAAATTTTACAGTACAACAAATTTAAAGTTTGAAGTTATATATTTTTCAAACTGTCGTTACAATGCAATGCATATTGTTGTTAACATTCATTTTACTTATATCTTATTGTGATTTGATATTATAAAGTACGAAAAACAATATAGTAATAATACTTTTTAACATTATAAAAGTACTGTGCTCCGTTTACCAGACGTATCAGAGTTTTCCCCAAACAATCAGTACTGTCTTGATACTGATGATTATTTTATTTACAAGATAGCTGTAAGAAACATAAAACACATCTTTGTAGCACTTGTACGTATTATGAAGTCTTTTCAATGGTGGTTTCTTGATTTACTGTGCCTTTGGAAGGTTTTTGTAGTACTCCACTGCCTTTAAAGAGCAACAGTTTTTCAGTGACTGCAAATCTGCATATTTTTCTTGAGATATCTCCAGGAACTCTAAAAATGATAGGCCTAGATGAGTTATGCTTTTAAAATTAGTTGAGGTGAAAACAAGATAGGTTAGAGACAGTATATAGAAGTAGTGCTGTCAATCGGGTCGATTCTGACCCGAATCGGGTCAGCTCTTTTCAAGTCACTGGTTGGTCAGCTCGGGTCATGCATAGTCAGCTAGAGTCGTGTTACGGGTCAGTAGAGTCAGCTCGGATTGGGTCACGTGTCAGGTTGGTTCGAACATTTTTGTTTCGGGTAAGGTTCCGGTCGGATTTTGGGTCAACTTGAACCGACCCAAACCAAAATGTTTGACCTGACCTGACCCGAGCTGACTCGACCAACCCGTAACACTATCCTAGCTGAATCTACTCATGATCCGAGCTGCCCCAACCAGTGGCCCGAAAATAGCTGGCCCGGCTCGAGTCGGAATCGACCCGATTGAGAGCACTGTTTATAAGCTAAGTTAAACATTTGTAGGCTAGTTTACGTTAGTTATTCTGTAACGTGTAGTGCTTTAAAACTTGCCATCATAGGCCGAGGATTACCAGTATTTTTCAAATGTTTCATAAGATCATCAACTTTCCCGCGGCCAATACCATGAGGTGAAGCGAATGCAGCTTTACAAACAGTGACCTCCTCTGTCTATCCTTCTTGTACCACCCGCAGTCGATATGAATATCATCACAATAAGACGCTTCACTCTCGTTTTTCCTAGGCCTACGTCTCTGCACAGGTACTATTACAATTAGGCCTGACAGGTATATGTTAATTTCATCATTTGACACCATTTCGTTCATTCGTCTAATGATTTCTTGTTTTCCTACATCATTAACCTTCTCAAAACGTCGATTAAAGGTGCACTCTGGGCCGGTCTCATAAGTCTGTCGTCTGAGTTTTGCATTACATCTCGAATTCTTCCATATGAAGGTTTTTTCTTAGATGTTGAAGGTGGAGCAGATTCTTCTTCACTCAGGGAATCATCCATGCTTTGTTGATCATTACCACTGACCACAACAACTAAAGAAACCCACGTTTTATTGTAAACTTCACGTTAACTAGAGCACGTTTCTGAACGAAACTGTCAACAAGTAATTTCTTAAATGGCCGATATCAATGCTGCCAGTTGTACAACACAACAATAACCTGGACTTAACAGCGTTTTCCCCAGAAGGTCGTGGACTTAACATATTCTTCCCCAGGATGGGGTTTCTTTACTCGTATTTTCGGACTTATCATAGTGTTCCCCTCGTCATTAAATCAACAGAAACGTCCGTTTTCATACAACAACACTGTATCAAAAACAAAAAAAAATCGATTTTTGGACTTATCAGTTTGGAATTATTTTGCTGAAATAAGTAGGTGTAGTTTCGGGAAACACTATGGTGATTAAAAACTTATGTGCAATCTAAAATTTCGCATGATGAAGGGACGTTGCCGTAACAACGAACGTAAACATATTTTTTAACCAATGAGAGACACCTCGAGGAACAAGTGCCAACTATTACCCAGTTGCCTGATCGGCTTCCCTGCCGTATGGCCTATGCTTTGGCCGCGTGATTGTTACTTACAAACATTGGCGTATTTAGGGGTGGCTATGGGGCTCAAGCCTCCCACCCGAAATAATTTCATTATTATTTTTTCGCAATACAAGTACAACACAAATGCTTCTTGCTGGTTCTCAAGCCCACCCCAGAAACAAGATCCTAAGTACGCCACTGCTTACAAACGTACTGTACCCGTGCATTCTGTATATATATGGTTTTTATTTGCTTTTGTAAGCACTAGACTCTTTGCTAGTAGGACTATTTTAGTTGTATTTTATGATAAATTCCCGTATATAGGATAGGGGAGGAACTGATAGAGGAAAGTACAATTGGAAGTGGAGTTCGACAAGGATGCTGTCTCTCGCCAGCATTATTTAATATCTATTTAGAAGAGATAGTGAAAAAGAGCCTACATGATGAAGAAGGCATTTCCGTAGGGAATACAATGATTAGCTGTATAAAATTTGCAAACGATATGGCGCTTGTTACAGAATCTGAAAAGAAAATCAATAGGATCTTAGAAAACTTGAGGAATTTCTTTGAAGAATATGGGATGAAAATAAATGTTAGAAAGACAAAAGCCATGGTGTTTGGAACGAAGTGGTCTATGATAATTATTTTTTAAAAAAGTGGAAAAAGAAACAGGCCCGTATCCACGTAGGGTCTAAGGGACCGGGCCCCCTAATATTTTGCTGGCTCCCCTAAAATTTCCACATTAGGCTTGCAAATGAACTATGATATTGCTACATACTACAATATGGTTGGACCGGGCCCCCTTACCTTTTTGAGCTGGCTAAAGGTCTGAGGAGAAAATATAACAAGTGAACAGTTTTCGATATCTGGGTACTAATCTTAGTAATGGCACGAAGGGCGAACGTGAAATAAAAGCAAGGATAGGAATGGCGAAAGAAGCCTTTAGGAGGAAGAAAAGTCTGTTTTGTGGGACCTTGAATAGAGAGTTGAGAAAAAGACTCATAAAATGCTTCGTGTGGAGTGTTGTACTGTATGGTGCATTACGTAAAAGTGATGAAAAACGACTGGAAGCCTTCGAAATGTGGGTGTGGAGAAGAATTGAAAGAATTAGCTGCATCAAGTGGAAAACGAATGAAAGGGTGTTAGAAATGATGAGGGAGAGAAGCTGCGGCAAGTGACCTGCCAATAAGGGTAGAATACCTTAATGATTATTATTATTATTGTACTTATTTTTGATAGTAGTTGCAATAGTTTAATATATTATATTAAAGTATTCATATTAATGTATTTTTATAACTTGTAATGTTATAACTAGTATCAATATAAGTTAAATAATAAGAAAAAAATGACTACACGACTGCTTGTATAATCTGTTGGGTCACTGCACATCCCTGGAGACCTTGAATGTCCACTTGGGTTGTGGCAAGCCATGCGGCTTCGAATATTTCACGGCTCAAGAACTTTAATCGGAGAAGATCTCTGATGTGCAAACGTGTGCGAAACATATGGATCAGACACGTTCAATCGGGAAGAAATCAAATGAATAACCCGCGAAAAGAAGTGGAAAATCGTACAAATCCAGTGAATGTAAGATATTACATATTACGTGCAATCATACGTTATCTTGTTGCAAAGTGCCTCCACGAATGATTTAATAAGGTATCACAACAAGTCTAACGCCTCGTCCATGTACCAGTGGCTGCTCAATGATCAAACAATACGTATTAGGGTTTTTGAACTTCATTTGTACTGATTTGTTTTAAAGCTGTCACTTTCAGCAACGAGTGATATAAGACCTTCAGCTTTAGGTTAGTTAAAATGTATGAACTTTGACTGGGAGTCGAACGCATGTTTTCCTCCCTCTAAGATTCAAGTGCTAATCCTTAACCACGAGGAAACTCGTGTACACAAACCTTGTATGTAATACACAGAGTGATTCTTTTAAAACTCACAGATTTCATTTGGGTCTAGAATTTCTAACTGAAGTCCGATGTGTGGGGTTTGTGAAAAATGATCAAGGAAGAATGAGAGATTTATGGGACTAGGTTTACTTGTTTAAATTCATCCGGGGTAATATCGATTACGCCTCAAAACAAACAGCAAATTTTCGCCAGTGTACCTTACAATTGGAATGAAGTGCGGTGTGGTGTGGATATTTCAGTCTTCTTCGTTAGATGGCAACCTTACCTAGGTCAATAAGAAACAGGAAACTGGGCCGGCTGTATTGGGAATGGTGCTGTACAATTCTGTGCTACTGTGTGAGTATGATCAGCGCACAGTGAGAATAGTGTATTCTTTGGAACAACATAAATTTATCTTAAAACTGCGGAGAACGAAATCTGTTGTTGCTATGCAAAGGGCATTCAGAAACAAATTTGCCACACATTCTTCCCCACACAAGAACATAATGGGGTCGCTAGTGAATAAATTAGAAGAAACAAGATCGGTTCTGAGTGAGACAGGGAAACATCGGACCCGCAGGCGGGTGTTGTGAAAGATGTCAGTTATCGACTCCTTAGGTCACCCAAGAAGTCTCTCCGTCGTTTGTGGCAAGAAACCGCCTATTCAACATGTGATTTATGGACGTTACCACTAACACTTAATTTGTATTCTCACTAACAGTTTCGCTGCAGTTTCGCTTCAAAAATCCAAAACCTCATTCTAATTGAAAGTACACTGGCGAAAATTTGCTGTTTTTCTTGAGGCATGATCGATATTATCCCGGATGAATTTAAACAAGTAAACATAGTACCATAAATCTCCAATCTTTCCTTGATTATTTGCTACAAACCGCATGAAAATCGGACTTCAGTTAGAAATTCTAGACCCAAATGAAATCCGTGAGTTTTAAAAGAATCACCCTGTATTTATTTATTAGTATATTTAATTATGAAGTGCAGTTATGTTTTATGCTAACTAGTTAATTGCATTTACCAATGTCATGTTTCAGCAAGAAATATATCATTAACTCCCTTTACAGTATTCCTGGAGACTCATCCGTTGAGCAAAAAAGTAATTTCCCACATCAAAGATTATCAAGCACAAGAAATCCTCGTAGAAGAACATGGTTCATGATATTTTGTGCTAGTTGTGTGAATAAAAAAAAGTAACCAACTTTGAGCTTCCTCCCAGACCAACCGGGAGAGATGAGGTGTTGATACTGAGGTAAGGACATTTCTTATACGTACATATATATAGTAAAACTTTGTCCCATATAGGTATAGGTAGAGCGTTAATAAAAAGAGTGTCCGGAAACGACTCCCACTACCAGCTTTTATTATAAATTTCCACTATAAAAAAGTATTTTTACAAAATACTGTACAAATGATCTCTCTTGCATACAAGGTTAGTTATAGGTGGTCTTTGACCGTAAGGTTGCAGACAGGATCTCTACAGAGCCCCGTAGAAGGCTAAGCAGAGGGGAGTTAGGGATCTAATGCTCCGTAGCAAGCAGAGGAAGGTTAAGTGGCCAACGAAGCCCCGTAGCAGGCTAAGCGGCTGTGGTTAGGATTTCCCAGACAGAACCCCGTAGCAGGCTAAGCCAGAAGATAGGATAAGTGTAGTCCCGTAGCAGACTAGAGGCCTGGGGTTAGGTTACTCCTGTTCCGTTCCAAACAGTAGGAGGGTCACCAGAAAACTGATACAGAATTGCCGTCGTCCAGCCAATTTATATGGTTCCTTGGGTGGCGGTGGCGCTGCTGCTCCGTGGGAGAAGCCCGTCGTCTGCAGGTGATTGTAGATCCATATGGTGTGGAATCTTCTTGCCAAACCACGTGGCAGTGTTTGTAAACACTGTCGTGTAGAATTGTTTATTCACTACATCACGTGGAACATTACAATATATATATATATATATATATATATATATATATATATATATATATATATATATATATATATATATATATATGGCTCCCACCCACACTTTTTTGTTGGGAAGGGTCTAAGCTTACGTCTATGTAGTATTAAACGGTATTATTGCACCCGAAAAGACGATAAGTAATTGTAAAATACTTCCGCCTGTATTTTCAGAGAAAAATGGTAAATCTAGGTTGTAAGAGAAAGAGTGCAGATGAGGTGTAAGATCAAATTTTCGTGCTAGATCAATCATTTTCCTGTTAAACAAGTATAGTTTTATGGAGAAAGTGTAGAAATATATGTTGAGTTAGGAAGTTTTGGGAGGGGTACGGACCCGGTGGACACCCCTGTGGGTGCAACCCTGATATATATTTCCACCAATGTATATATTTGTGTGTGTACATAAAGTCATTGTCAAAAGTCAAGGCACTCAACTAATTTTTTAGAACTTTTTAGGAAAAAATGCATATGTTCATACAAAACCCAATTTGTTGGACTTGTTCTGTAAAATAAACATCATTGCTCATATAAAAAAAATAAAACATATGGCCTTGTTTCCGTTGACAGAAAATTTCTATGTTTGCGTTCAATGAAATGCCGGTGTTTAGCCTTGATTACAAATTCCAGGCATTTTTTTATTATTATTATTAATTTATCGAACTTCTGCGAAGCTATGCGACTCCAGTATCTCTAATGAACCTTCCAAACACCTTCAGTATTTGTTTGCATTTATTTATGGACTGTATTGTCTAGTTTCATCTTACAAGAGCTCGATGTATAACAAATCCGGTGACTGTGGCGACTATTTCATTTGTTGGTGATGTAAGCACCTTCTTGGTATTGCAGATAATTACTGGATACCTTGGAAGAATGTTTGAGATAGTAATAATCCTGTATAGTATAAAGTTACTGTCCCAAATCTGCGTTCCTGATGGAATTCCATGCCTCACTTAAACGTTATGAAATACATTTTTGTATATTATTCCATTAATTTGAATTAAATTACCAACTTGGTAGTTTTTAAAGCATTCCCAAACAGTGACGCTACTTTCTCCGTGCCTTGTCGTAGGAAATAAACAGTTGGGATGAAAGCACTCTTAGAGACGACGACGCACAAATTTCTAGCATTGAAAGGAGAAAAGTTGGAATTTAGATTCGTCGGTCAAGAGTATCCTCTTCCATTGTTCATCGTTCCAGTCTTTATTTTATCTTCTTTTTTTTTCCTCAGGAGTATCTTCTGTAATGTGCTTCAAAGAATGGTCCCCTTACCGCAATTCTATCCCCCAAAACCATAGATCCTAAGGAGCTGGGCCACCGTCTTATTTGATACCGATTGGTAACGACTCTTCCGTAGTTCCAATGAACTTGTCCTTACGATAAGTTATTATTTTTGGACAATCAGTGTGTTTGCGTGTAACATTTACACCACTTTGTGACTATCTTTCAAGAGTACGAAGCACTGCTCCGCCCTATCACTGAGCGATTTTTCACAGAGAATGACTTTCTTTTAAGACAATAACTACTATCGACTCTTAATTAACATTTTCACTTCCGGATCTTATAGCATTTGCATGTTCTTCATACTATTCAACTGGTTCACCCGAATGAAAGCAGTAAGGTAGCATGCCACAGATTTGCATGTAATTCCACACGATTGCCCATATTCGACACGATTGAATAACGCATACACAACTGTTCGTTGAAGTAAAGAGATAACCAGGGGCGTGTAGTGCATATTACCGCTGTTACCGGCAGTAACGGTAAAAATATGAAAGTTTTCCGTTGTTTTCATATGTCTCTAAATTTCATCATCAACATGGGAAGATGTTTACCTATTTTCCTTTTTTTCCTTAAAAAAAAAACGAACGGCCTATACCACATTTACAATGTGAACGAACGTAACATGCCAGCGTCAAAAAGGAACATACTGTTGTTGATACCGCAGATTTCAGAGGTTACGGGAACCCCGATAGCGGTCATTCACTCCAGTAGCACCTTTCAGCGTGCGAGCCAGAAGCATCCTGGGCGCACGTCCGTGAACTTGGCCCCCCACTTTGAGCACTAACGATAAAATTAGTTTCAATCGTTAGTGCATCGTTAGTGCTTCTTAGTGCACCAACCCCTAACGTTAGTGCTTAATTAGTGTAAGAGCTACAAGCAAAAAACCTTTGGGGGGGCCAAGTTCACGCTGCCCCCCCACTTCAAGCACTAACAAAATAACTAGTGCCATTCGTTAGTGCATCGTTAGTGCTTCCTAGTGCACCAACCCGTGACGTTAGTGCTTCATTAGTGTAGGCTCTAGAGCCAAAACAATGGTACACGCTGGCCCCCCTACTTCAAGCAATAAGGAAAGGAATACTGCCGTTCGTTAGTGCATCGTTAGTGCTTCTAGAAAATACTAAAAGTTTCGTTAGTGCTTCACTATTAGTGTAGATATAGCCAATTATAAGTCACGAAACTAGCATAAGAAATGCATGGGGAATTTTTCATTGCGTCAAATTACCGCCAAATTCCAAAGCACTATTGACCTCTTCTAGTGCAATCGTTAGTGCATCGTTAGCGCTTCTTACTGCAAAAACCGCTAACGTTAGTGCTTCATTAGTGTAGGAGTTATAAAGAAAAAACATTTGGGGGGGCCAAGTTCACGCTGCCCCCCCACTTCAAACATTAGCGATAAAATTAGTACCTTTCGTTAGTGCATCGTTAGTGCTTCTAGAAAACACTTATAGTTTCGTTAGTGCTTAAATATTAGAGTGGTTATGACATTACATGTCACGAAACTCCCATAAGAAATGCATGGGGAATTTTTCATTGCGTTAAATTACCGCCAAATTCAAAAGCACTAATGATCTCTTTTAGTGCAATCGCTAGTGCATCGTTAGTGCTTCTTAGTGCACCAACACTAACATTAGTGCTTTATTAGTACAGGAACTACAAGTAAAAAACACTTTGGGTCTAGCGTGAACTTGGCCCCCCCACTTTGAGGACCAGCGAAAATATTAGTGCCATTCGTTAGTATATCGTTAGTGCTTCCAGAAAATACTAATAGTTTCGTTAGTGCTTCACTATTAGTGTAGATATAGCCAATTGTAAGTCACGAAACTCCCATAAAAAATGCATGGGGATTTTTTTCATTGCGTTAAATTACCGCCAAATTCAAAAGCACTAATGATCTCTTTTAGTGCAATCGTTAGTGCATCGTTAGTACTTCTTAGTGCACCAACCCTAACGTTAGTGCTTCATTAGTGTAGGAACTACAAGTGAAAACCCCTTTGGGCCTAGCGTGAACTTGGCCCCCCCACTCTGAGCACTAACGAAAAGATTAGTGCCATTCGTTAGTATATCGTTAGTGCTTCCAGAAAATACTAATAGTTTCGTTAGTGCTTCACTATTAGTGCAGATATAGCCAATTGTAAGTCACGAAACTACCATAAGAAATGCATGGTGATTTTTTCATTGCGTTAAATTACCGCCAAATTCAAAAGCACTAATGATCTCTTTTAGTGCAATCGTTAGTGCATCGCTAGTACTTCTTAGTGCACCAACCCTAACATTAGTGCTTCATTAGTGTAGGAACTACAAGTGAAAACCCCTTTGGGCCTAGCGTTTACTTGGCCCCCCACTTTGAGCACTAACGAAAAGATTAGTGCTATTCGTTAGTATATCGTTAGTGCTTTCAGAAAATACTAATAGTTTCGTTAGTGCTTCACTATTATTGTAGATATAGCCAATTATAAGTCACGAAACTCCCATAAGAAATGCATGAGGAACTTTTCATTGCGTTAAATTACCGCCAAATTCAAAAGCACTAATGATCTCTTTTAGTGCAATCGTTAGTACTTCTTAGTGCACCAACCCTAACGTTAGTGCTTCATTAGTGTAGGAATTACAAGGAAAAACCCCTTTGGGCCTAGCGTGAAATTGGCCCCCCCCACTTTGAGCACTAACGAAAAGATTAGTGCCATTCGTTAGTATATCGTTAGTGCTTCCAGAAAATACTAATAGTTTCGTTAGTGCTTCACTATTAGTGTAGATATAGCCAATTGTAAGTCACGAAACTCCCATAAGAAATGCATGGGGATTTTTTCATTGCGTTAAATTACCGCCAAATTCAAAAGCACTAATGATCTCTTTTAGTGCAATCGCTAGTGCATCGTTAGTACTTCTTAGTGCACCAACCCTAACAATTGTGCTTCATTAGTGAAGGAACTTCAAGTAAAAATCCCTGTGAACCTAGAGTGAACTTGGCCCCCCAGCTTGTGCACTAACGAAAATATTAGTGCTATTCGCTATTGCATTGTTAATGCTTGTAGAAAATACTAATAGTTTCGTTAGTGCTTAACTATTAGTGTAGATATAGGCAATTATAAGTCACGAAACTCCCATAAGAAAAACATGGGGATTTTTTCATTAGGTCAAATTCTCACGAAATTCAAATGCAGTAGTTGTCTCTTCTAGTGGCATCATTAGTGTTTCGTTATTGCTTGCTAGTGCACCAAGACCGAACATTAATGCTTCTCATCGTGAATTCTTTAATTGGCTAGCGTATAGTTAGCTCCCCTTAAGTTTTATTTTCTACCGTCCATACTGTTGATGCACTAATGTTAATGTTTGGAGTTCTGCAATAAGAGGTGCTAACACTACACTATATTATAACCATTAAACTATATGTGGTTATTAGTGCTTTTAAATATGTGGGAAATTTACAAAATGAAAAATGCTGTGTCTAAATTTAGCCCCGCACGATTCTCAAGTGCTAGTAAAACTATTTACATGGTTAGTGCTAAGTAATTTCTCATTACTGCACTTAAGAGTAACGATAGCACCATCATACTTTAGTAGTTATTAATGAATAACTCGTTCGGAGCTAACTTTAGATTTTTCAACTTTTACACATTTTTTTAGTAATTGTGCCACAAAAGTGGGACTAACACCAGTGGGTAGTGCATTAATAGAGCCCTATTAAACACTGGTTGCTGTCATAGTTTAGGAGTTATAAGTGAATAACACATTCCGGGCTAAATTTAAATTTATCGAAGTTTACAATAATTGTCTCATAAAGGTGGAATAAACGTCAAAGGTTAGTACAGCGTTAATACTCCAAAAAGCTCTAACGTTAGTGAAATTGTAGTTTGGTAATTATTAATGAATAACTCGGACGAGACTGAATTTAGAAGTATCGAAAAACACTAATTTTCTCACAAAGGTAGGTCAAACTTTAAAGGATAATGCATCCTTAACGCTTAAAAAAATAATAAGTACTAACGTTAGTGCTATCATATTTTTGGACTTATTAATGAAAACTCAACCCGGTCTAACTTTAGGTTTTTCAACTTAAACAGTTTTACACTAATTGTAACAAAACAGTAGGACAAACACAAGCGCTTACTGCATTGCTAGAGCTATAAAATATTAAGCATTCTCGTTAGTGCTTTCATGAATAATCCGGATAGGATTGAATTTAAATTTTCGAACTTCACACTAATTGTCCCACAAAGGTAAGATAACCGCCGAAGGTTAGTGACTGTTAGCGCTTCATAAAACACTAATCACTTAACGTCAGTGTCGTCACAGTTTAGGAGTTTTACCAAATAACTCTCGCGGGGCTAACTTCAGGTTTTTCAATTTTTACACAATTATTGTAAAGTTCGATAAATTTTAATTGAGCTCCGTCCGAGTGATTCACTAATAACTCCTAAACTGTGATAGCACTATCGTCAATGCTTAGTATTTTTGAAGCACTAAAAAAGCACGATCCTTTAGCAATTATCCTACCTTTGGATTGACAATTATTGTAAAATTCGACAAATTTGAATTTAGGCTCGTGCGTGTTATTCGTTAATAACACTTAAATTATGATAACACTAGCATTAGTGCTTATTCAGCGGAGGACTAAACGCTGGTTTGGTCCATTTCTGTCAGACAATTAGCGTAAAATTGTACAAAATTTAAAGATCTAAAGTAGCCCCCATCGACTTATTCATTTTTAACCCCTAAACTATGATAGCAGTAACATTAATGCTTAGTGTCTTTCGGAGCACTAACGATGTACTAATCTTTGACGTTTATTCAACCTTTGTGAGACAATTATTGTAAAATTTGCTAAAATTAAATTTAGCACAGAGTGAGTTATTCATTTTTAACCCCTAAACTATAATCGCGCTAACACTAATGCTTCGTGTTTCGGGAAGCAATAAGGATGCACTAACTTTTGACGTCTATCTCACCTTTGTAGGACAATAATTGTAGAATTAGAAAAAATTCAATTTAGTCTTGCAAATAATGTTCACTAATATAGAGTTGAATCAAAGCACTAACGTTAGAGTTTAGGTACTAATGGGTACTAACGATGCACTAACCATGTCAAACGTTTTTTTAGTATTTGAGATGGGTGCGGGGCTAGATTTAGACACGTAGCATTTTCCATTCTGTAAAATTCTTCCACCAAATATAAAAGCACTAATAACAATATATTAGTGTAATGGTTACTATTACGTTCGGGAATTTAACACAATGAAAAACACCAAATGTATTTCTTATGGGAGTTTCGTGACATATAATTGGCTATATCTACACTAATAGTGAAGCACTAACGAAACTATTAGTATTTTCTACAAGCACTAACGATGCACTATCGAATGGTAATAACCTTTTCGTTAGTGCTCAAAGTGGGGGGGCCAAGTTCACGTTAGGCTCAAAGTTTTTTTTTACTTGTAGTTCCTACACTAATGAAGCACTAATGTTATTGTTGGTGCACTAATAAGCACTAATGATTGCACTACAAGAAGCCAATAGTGCTTTTGAATTTGGCGGTAATTTAACGCAATGAAAAATTCCCCATGCATTTCCTCTCGGAGTTTCGTCACTTACAATTGGCTATATCTACACTAATAGTGAAGCACTAACAAAACTATTAGTATTTTCTGAGAGCACTAACGATATACTAACGAATGGCACTAATCTTTTCATTAGTGCTCAAAGTGGGAGCCAAGTTCACGCTAGGCCCAAAGGGTTTTTACTTTTAGTTCCTACACTAACGAAGCACTAATGTTATTGTTGGTGCACTAATAAGTACTAACGATTGCACTACAAGAATTCATTAGTGCTTTTGAATTTGGCGGTAATTTGACGCAATGAAAAATTCCCCATGCATTTCTTATGGGAGTTTCGTGACTTACAAGTGGCTATATCTACACTAATAATGAAGCACTAACGAAACTATTAGTATTTTCTGAAAGCACTAACGATATACTAACGAATGGCACTAATATTTTCGTTAGTGCTCAAAGCGGGGGGGCCAAGTTCACGCTAGGCCCAAAAGGGTTTTCACTTGTAGTTCCTACACTAATGAAGCACTAACGTTAGGGTTGGTGCACTAAGAAGTACTAACGATGCACTAACGATTGCACTAAAAGAGATCATTAGTGCTTTTGAATTTGGCGGTAATTTAACGCAATGAAAAATTCCCCATGCATTTCTTATGGGAGTTTCGTGACTTACAATTGGCTATATCTACACTAATAGTGAAGCACTAACGAAACTATTAGTATTTTCTGAAAGCACTAACGATATACTAACGAATGGCACTAATATTTTCGTTGGTACTCAAAGTGGAAGGGCCAAGTTCACGCTAGGCCCAAAGTGTTTTTTACTTGTAGTTCCTGTACTAATGAAGCACTAATGTTAGGGTTGGTGCACTAAGAAGCACTAATGATGCACTAAGAATTACACTACAATAATTCATTAGTGCTTTTGTATTCGGCGGTAATTCGACGCAATGAAAAATTCCCCATGCATTTCTTATGGGAGTTTCGTGACATGTAATAAGTCATAACCACACTAATATTTCAGCACTAACGAAACTATTAGTATTTTCTAGAAGCACTAACGATGCACTAACGAATTGTACTAATTTTATCGTTAATGCTTGAAGTGGGGGGGCAGCGTGAACTTGGCCCCCCAAATGTTTTTTCTTTATAACTCCTACACTAATGAAGCACTAACGTTAGCGGTTTTTGCAGTAAGAAGCGCTAACGATGCACTAACGATTGCACTAGAAGAGGTCAGTAGTGCTTTTGAATTTGGCGGTAATTTGACGCAATGAAAAATTCCCCATGCATTTCTTATGGGAGTTTCGTGACTTATAATTGGCTATATCTACACTAATAGTGAAGTACTAACGAAACTTTTAGTATTTTCTAGAAGCACTAACGATGCACTAACGAACTGCAGTATTCCTTTTCTCATTGCTTGAAGTGGGGGGGCCAGCGTGTACCATTGTTTTGGCTCTAGAGCCTACACTAATGAAGCACTAACGTCACGGGTTGGTGCACTAGGAAGCACTAACGATGCACTAACGAATGGCACTAGTTATTTCGTTAGTGCTTGAAGTGGGGGGGGCAGCGTGAACCTGGCCCCCCAAAGGTTTTTTGCTTGTAGCTCCTACACTAATTAAGCACTAACGTTAGGGGTTGGTGCACTAAGAAGCACTAACGATGCACTAACGATTGACACTAATTTTATCGTTAGTGCTCGAAGTGGGGGGGGCAAGTTCACGGACGTCCTGGGCGCTCGTATTTGGACTTTTGGAATGGCCCTTTATGTTACCGTTCGGCTGAGTGGATCAGAAGAAAACAGGAACGTTCCCTGTCAAAACAAGGAGAATCTACAATATCATCATGTTTATTCTACTTGCTCTCCACTTGCTATAGAGAATCGAGATGGCAGTGATTCTACTATACTGTTTTATTTGCTTTCCCATTCCAAGGATGGAAACTTGGCTGTAATTTTCGTATTCGTAAGGTCATTTCATTGTCTTAACAGTATACAATTTCAGGCAGATATAAGTAGCATGTTTTTCATAGTAATAGCATTGAACATCTGCTACTGTGGTGCATTATTTATATCTTAAAATATCCTTTTCGCATGACTGTATGGTTATCTGTTTTGAATAATATACCAACAGAGAACAAGAAGAATATATTCAATAGGATAGTCTAACAAACAAATTTAATATAAGTTTGCTTTGGTTCAAAGTAGTTTCTTATTGACAGTTAATTTGAGCTATGGGAATTTATTATTATTATTATTATTATTATTATTATTATTATTATTATTATTATTATTATTATTATTATTATTATTATTATTATTATTATTATTGAGATTTTATTTCTGTTCAAACGGTAGAACCAATTAGATGGTAGTTGTTTCGTGCCTGAAAGAGCCAAGAGTCAGTTCCTAAAGTGTGTCATTAAATATACAGGAATGTTCATCGATGACACACATTGTGCTATATGTGAACTGTTTCAAGATCAAGGGGGAATAGTAATGATAATTAGAGAGAAGTAAAGATGTTTCCTGGCGCTCCTTCTAATTCCAATTGTTTAGGATTTATGCTAATTAAGTTGAAAATATTTTGTTTTTAATTTAGTATAGAATACTTTCGATTCAGCAAATTTCCAGCTCTAACCTCTAGCCTACTAGTTGAATTTGCACCTTGATGCAGTTTGATGTGTTGAAAAAGAACTGTGCAATCGTCTTCATACAGTAGTTCGACTATCCCAAGTTGTGTTTGACCGTCTGACTAATTTTCAATACGGAAAGCTGGTTGCTCAAACATACGATGGAGCTTCGGTTATGGTTGGTGGGGTAGGAAGCTGCAGCCTCTTGTTAAACAAAGATTTACAGAAGTCTAATTTTTTTCATTGTTATGACCATGGGCTTAATTTAATTTTAGAAAAGTCCATTGACTGTACAAAAGGGTGTAATTTTTTTAAAACTATGTCGTGACTTGCTTCTTTTTTCTCGAAGTCTTCAAAAATAACAAATGCTTTGGACTATGTAGTCAACAAAAGTATCCCAATAGCCTCAAACACAAGGTGGAACTATAGAAGTAGGATAAATGATATGCTGTGTAGCTTTAAAGATGAACTGTTAGGACTCTTTAAATCCATGACGAAAACATCGACGAATGGGATTCTCAAACTTGAGTTTGTGCAGCAAAATTATATCAAACCCTTCAAAGTTTTCACTTGCCCAATTTTTTATTTGAACTACTACTGCCCAATACTGGCATTCATTTAGTTTACCCAGTTTCTTTGTGAGCCCCTTGCACAATTTCAACTATGTCTCAGTTGTTCCATCCCTTTGGAATACATCCGTGCACATCATATTGCATCGGTTTGAGGGAATATTATTGGTGAATTGGCAATGGCTTTCATGTTCTTGACGCTAATCCTTACATTTCCGACGCTTTGAATTCACGTTTACTGAGTACGAGTGCATTTCTGGGTATTTTCCGTTAAGTGTTCCCACACATATGAATCACCCTGCTTCATCTGTTGTCCTCTATCGACACTCCAGATGTCTTTCTATAGCATTCGAGTACAAATTCGCTATACTTAACACTCAGAACCTCACTGTTGGCCAGCCTCCGTACCTGGCGATTATGCAACCACACACAACGGGCATGAAGGTGTCCGCCATTTTGTATTTGTTCCAGATATCGACTAAATACAAACGAATTGTACTTACGTAGTAGAAACCCTATCAATTCATATCCATTTAGACGAATTTTCATTTGGCAGATTAAGAGAGACTCCCTACGTTCCTTTAGGGAATCACTTGCGCGTGCATGGTAGGATTGTGAAACATGCAAAATTCAATACCGCAGGTATGACTTCTTCAGTGAATTTTTTTACCCGCCCTCTTTACGTTGGATAGTTTCCGAACTATTGGCGTCTGAAAGTCATCTTCTCACGATTTCGGCACCTTCTAGACCCGAAACTATGTCCGATAGCCGAAAGTTCAAGAGAACTTTTTTTCTTGTCTCAGTGGCAGCAGTCACCTCCCTCCCAACACTTATTTTGCAACACTCGATATATATATAGACATCGTGAGAAAGCTGAATGGGGCGCTCCGCGGAACTCACGGACTCCGAATGTGGTCAGGTGATTGGGTGTCACCTATGTCAGAAGTCTGTACGCGAAATTTCTACACTCCTAAATATCCCTAGGTCCGCCATGTCTGATGTGATAGTCAAGTGGAAACGTGAAGGGACACGTACAGCATAAAAGCATACAGGCCGACCTCGTCTGTTCACTGACAGAGACAGTAGACAGTTGAAAAGGGTCGTAAAGTGTAATAGGCAGACATCTATCCAGACCATCACACAGGAATTAGAAAACGGCATCTGGATCCACTCCAAGTACTACGACAGTTAGGCATGAAATGAGAAAATTTGGATTTCATGGTCGAGCGGCAGCTCATAAGCCACACATCACGCAGGTAAATGCCAAACGACGCCTCGCTTGGTGTAAAGAGAGTAAACATTGGACGATTGAACAGTAGAAGAACGTTGTGTGAAGCGACGAATCACGGTACACAATGTGGCGATCCGATGGCAGGGTGTGGGTATGGCGAATGCCCGGTGAACGTCATCTGTCACCGTGTGTAGTGCCAACAGTAAAATTCGGAGGTGGTGGGTTATGGTGTGGTCGTGTTTTTCTTGGAAGGGGCTTACACCCCTTGTTGTTTTGCGTGGCACTCTCACAGTGCAGGCCTACATTGATGTTTTAAGCACCTTCTTGCTTCCCACTGTTGAAGAGCAATTCGGGGATGGCGATTGCATCTTTCAACACGATCGAGCACCTGTTCATACTGCACGGCCTGTGGCGAAGTGGTTACACGACCATAACATCCATGTAATGGACTGGCCTGTAGAGAGTTCTGACTCGAATTCTATAGAACACCTTTGGGATGTTTTGGAACGCCGACTTCGTGCCAGGCCTCACCGACTTACATTGATACCTCTCCTCAGTTCAACACTCCGTGAAGAATGGCCTGCCATTCCCCAATAAACCTTCCAGCACCTGATTGAAAGTATGCCTGCGAGAGTGAAAGCTGTCATCAAGGCTAAGGGTGGGCCAACACCATATTGAACCGATGGAGGGCGCCACGAACTTGTAAGTCATTTTCAACCAGGTGTCCGGATACTTTGATCACTATATATATATATATATATATATATATATATATATATATATATATATATATATATATATATATATATATAGAGAGAGAGAGAGAGAGAGAGAGAGAGAGAGAGAGAGAATTAAAAGAGAATTTCAACAGCGCCAACATTATATCAACATTATATAATCTACCGTATTTTTTTTAAAAAAAGCAGTGAAGAACAATTACACAAAGAAGCAAGGGCGCCGATTTCTCTGTTACTTGGGGGGGCATTCACATGTGTGTTTCGTTGTAGACAAGGGTCTAAGAAGGCATGCATGAGGATTTTAAGACAAATTGAATTTAAATTCTGCCAAATATTGTATATTCATAAGAACCGCATATAACAATAAAAATACATATAAAAATTATATATTTGTAAAAATACATGGGGGCCCCTAGGATCGGTGCCCTTGCAAGGAAGGCGTTTCTCTATAGGAGGTACAAAGACTAAATATATAAGATTTCAAGGCGATATGGCTATTGTTGCAGAATCTAAAGTGGAAATCGATATGACGTCAGAAAATTCATGGAAAGGCCGTTAAAAATATTAGGGGAAAAATAAACGTTTAAAACTCAAAAGCATTGAAATGATCTGCTCCAATTATAAGAGGGATAGGGTAGAAAGCAGAACAAGCCGTTAGTTAGTACGAACAAGGGACAAAAGCGAAATATAATAGGAATATGTGTAGGACAAAGAAATATATTTAATGGGTGTTTCGATAGGGTGCTAAGAAAAAAAGACTGCTATATTGTACTCTACGAAAGAGACACATGAACACTATACAGAAGAAATAAAAAAATACTCAAAGGGTTATGAAATGAGGAATTGGAAACGAATGATATAAATTAGCTAGATCAAACGGTATACAAATGACGAAATGCTAGGTATAGTGTAATGATAACAAAGAGCTTTGTTCAAGTTAAACATATAATATATCCATATTATTATTATTATTATTATTATTATTATTATTATTATTATTATTATTATTATTATTATTATTATTATTATTATTATTATTATTGTCAATCATTTTCTAATCAAATTTACACATTTTCATTAAGTGGGACTTCAAGCACTAAAGTTGGTATCGTTATAATATTTATTATGATATCAAATATAACAACAGCATTTAATGATATAATAATAATAATAATAATAATAATAATAATAATAATAATAATAATAATAATAATAATAATAATAATAATAACCTTTTAGTGTATATTATTATGCATATTCTTTGCATAATGTGTCTTACGTAACCATTTTTACATGATAATCATGGCCATTTCACATGCTTTTTGGTAATTTCGTGTAGTAAGATCATAATTTCTATTACGAAAATGATAAAATGTCGATAATTCTAAAATGTCGAATGTAAAAAGTAGCTTAGTGGACTTCCTACTGAATTTTTCTCTCCTATCTTAGGCAAAAGGTCATAACAGTAGAAAGGTTCAACTGGTTGATTGGTTGAATTGCAGTTCAGTGATGAGGTTATATGAGACGTAGAACTACGTGAGGTCCGAACCACATCAGCTCACATCGGGACACGAACCGGGACCTCCCTCGCCAAAGACCTGTACTCTAACCATATAGCCACGAGACAGCTTAGAAATTCACTCTTTAATCCCTTAACGGAGGAGGAATACTCGTTCATCTCTTCGAGCATGTTGTTTAACTTACTATTAGTACGAAATATATAACGTCGTTGGCTTCCTTGCGAAAAGTTGAAGTGACGTTTATGGGAAGTGGCCAGCTTGGTTACTCGTGGCTCGCTGAGTGCAGTAGACGGTTGGTGGTGATTGGCTATCCTTTTATAGATTGAAACATTTATAATATTACCATAATATTTATGCGTACGTAAAAGGGAGATTTCTTGGTTTTAGCTCCTTCATTTCAGCAAGATATTATGGAAAATTAACTATTTACTATATTAAGGTGTATATATATATATACTCATGTCCTAGAGATGAGATTGATTGCTTTAAAGGCACTGTTTTTTTTTTTTTTTATGAAATTCTGCGTATCCACGGTGTCTCTCCTTTTAAAAACATCTGTGCTTATGTGTTTTATTTCTAACACTCAAGGATTTAACAGTACTTGCGTGTGCGATTTTTGTATTCATATCTTAATACTTTATCATATGTTTTAGAAGATTGCTAAAAAGAAAAAGGTAAAGAAACCTCCCTCAGATACTACACTGCCTTATAGGTCTTGTTCAAGATCCTTTATCATTGTTGTTGTTATAGCATTACTAAATATTCCGGTGTAAAATTTATTCTTACACTGTAACTGCAAGCAAGTTCATTAAATACATAAACAAGCAAAAAAAAAAAAAAATGTCGTCTAAGTGGAGAGAGGAGAAATGAGAGAAAGAAATATGAGAGACTTGCATTTCTAAATGTTTCTCTTCCTTCCTACACTCTGTTAGCTGTCAGCCAGCCCATTTCTGTTTAGCGGGTATTTGAACTGCTTAGGTGCCGCACGGAAACAAGTGTATTACAGTGATTTGTGTAGGATACGGCGTTTCAGTCTGTTTCCTAGTGTATTGTAACCATTGAAATAATATGAGACTAGTGGTGCCCTGATGCGAGATCTTTGATGATATCGAACTATCATATATCGAATCGATCAGCCATATTGGAAGAGGATAAAGAGATGTTTTTCACGTAAGGTTCCATAGCAATTTATGTCTGTTTTCTTGTTGATTGTCTGTGATCCTAGGAAAAATTGTACGACGAAAAAAATCAACATTTTTTGGAATTTAACTATTTGTCAAAGGTAAGTCATTTTTCTTTCTTCTTGTACCCTGTAACAGTCAATAATATAATGTGGTTGTGTACTTTAAATAACATTGGGTGAATAGACATATACTATGCATTGTATTTACACTGTCAAAAGGCTTGTAATGACTACTATTTAGAGAATTGTCAAACTATTATTAAATTTGCTTATTTATTGAAGTACATGTCCATGAATTGTTGGAAATTTTGCCAAAATTATGTAACGTACAAGTGTTCTGTGACAACAATACGCCATCTTGGGAAAGGGTACCTCGATTCGACCGCTACAATCGAAAGCACGCTCGAATCAACACTGTGACATAGGTAAGGGCATCTCTAGTTCTTTATATTGTCTCAGTGTCTAAAACTGAACTATGCAGCTGCCATCAGTGTTTCTTCCAGACCTGTTTTTTTGGGGGGCACTACCCCCAGGAGCTCTGATAGTACCCCCCGGAAGAGACCAAAATAATACGTCTACAATATAATAATAAATAGAAAAGTACCAGCAGTGCCCCCCCGGAATACTAAGTGTGTCCCCTGGAACTTTTTTCCTGAAAGAACGACTGGCTGTCATTATTTACATATACATAATTCCTACAATAATTTCGCAAGTTTTTTTTTTCACGATGTCGTGCGTTTATAATACTCATGAGAGAATCCAAGTGTGCTAACGTCTGAAATCTATTCTGGACTTTGTTAAGAGATATCTCTTCAGAAGGAAGGAAGGACCTCTAACTTCCTCTTGGCGTTCAATAGTATACCCATAAAGTATGATGATGTTTGACCAATTAAGAAATGAAAATTAGCGGGCGTTATGTCATGCTTTCAGTGAGTTCCTCAGGTGCACCGTTCATATTTCACATCTTTAAAATGTCAGAATGGCTAAATGACTACAGTAGTTCACATATGGCTTTCTTGTAAACAATTGTATGAACAGACAATCCTGTCAGTCTTTATGAAAGCCCTGTATTATGACATGTAATAAAAAATATTGGATATCGATGTCTTATGTACTTTTATTCAGACTAACAACCCTTTGCTTAAAACATATTCACAATTTGTGGTGGACAAAGTCTTGTCAATAGGTTTTCTCGGGGTTCTCCTGTTTCCTCCCACATTTTCAGTCCACCATCATTGCCTTAATCATCCGTCTCCCTTAGACTTAAAGCATAATGCCTTAATCATCCGTCTCCCTTAGCCTTAAAGCATAATACCTTAATCATCCGTCTCCCTTAGCCTTAAAGCATAATGCCTTAATCATCCGTCTCCCTTAGCCTTAAAGCATAATGCCTTAATCATCCGTCTCCCTTAGACTTAAAGCATAATGGAGGAACTTTAATCATCCGTCTCCCTTAGCCTTAAAGCATAATGGAGGAACTTTAAACTGAAAGAAAGATTTTCAAACTATCCACAACAGTAAATTTGCATACACATACCGTATATATATTTTAAATTTCAATTGCCTCTCCTGCAAAATGTATTAAATATCAGTTACCATTATTTACATGCGAACGCCTCACATATTGAGGAATTCTATGATAGTTTTGCAAGCCACTTAATTGTAGAACACGCGTTCTGTGATATCGCCCTCAAGTTGTAGGTGTACAGTGTAATTTACACTTAACTACACCTGTCGTGTTCAATGACCAGTAGCATGGTTTTCGAGGCACTGCGATCAGCCTACCGTTTGTGGGACAAACCAAGATCAGCATGTCATGTACAGATATCCATTCCGTGATGTAAATGGAACGATGTATATGGAGTAAATTAAAATACTTTTCCATTAGTGCCTTAGTATTGCATCACATGCATTAAAACTTCTATGGATGGACAAGTAAAGGAGTTGAGTAGTTTTGATTTGGGAGGAGGCATTGCACAAACGAACAACTAGCTTCCATCGAGTAAAATACGAGGGGAAGTCAAAACGTAAAGGGACTTGAGATAAGCTACATTTAGTCTGATGATAGAGAACTGAAACATACATTATTTTTCTACATAAGCTCCCTGCACTTCAACGCACTCTTCCCAACGTTTCATAAGTGTTTTGATTCTGTTGGAGAAATAAATTTTCGGTTGCACCTGTAACTAATATTTCACCACATCAATGAGTAGCTGATGGTTGACGTTTAAATTTCTTAACTTCTGGCGATGCTGGGTGTTTCCAAACCATACTCGCAGCCTTACTTTCCGGTTCGTGATGGTGTACCCAAGTTTCATCTACAGTAAAGAACCATATTTCTCGCGACGATAACGTGCCAAATGTTTACGAAAGATGTCCAACCTTTGTGCCTTACGCTGCGCTTACAGTTCTTTCGGGCCCCACTCTGCACACACTTTTCGGTTGTGTTTAACACTTTCCACGAACAAAAAGTGAATCACTGCCCTCATTTCCTCCTTGGTGCAGATCGACAATAGAGCTGCCATGTTTAACGATTTGCTACACTCCAACGACTAACGTGAGAATAAGGGTGACACGTTGCATACAAGTGTTGCAGACGACACTAATTCAGCGCTGGATACTAGCAGTGTTACAAAAACCTAGTGAGAGAAATTGCAGAAGTCCCTTTACTTTTTTACTTTCCGTCGTAGATGAAAGAATTTCAAACAAAAAGAAATTCGTGTATGTAACGTTCGTTGATTTAGATAAGCCTTTTAACTGAATGAATATATTAAAGAAGGTTGGGATGTGATAGAAACATCAAAGACTCGTAAGATACTTAAAGTATGATCCAACCATTAAAAGTATGAAGTAAAGAAATGGTACTGGATGATCATACTATTTGAAAATTTACAAAAAAGACTCAGATGATGACAAATGCATTATACGAAGCAGATATTGGACATTACGGAAAGTTTTTTTTTAAAAAAGGAAAGTTCACGAAAAAATTATCTTGGAGGAAATTTGAAAAATTGGCTGATTAAAACGATTAATAATAACAGGAAATAATTGAAAACATGTTATAAAGGTAATCAAGAAACTTCTGTTGCATTTTATGGAGGCCTGCGTTCAATTGGCCTTCACATCGTAAGTTAAATGCGAATGGAGATAAGGCGAAGGTCTGTTGTTGGTGTGGGTATATCCATACTACCTGGTTGTGGCAGTTCAGTTACACCGTGAACTTGTGTAAGGACAGAGTGAAAATAGAACCTCACAAAGTGTCGTTAGGGTGTATATGCTGTACGAATTCAAACTTGGTTCAAACGTCACTGCAGCGGGACGGAAGATATGACAGGCCTTTGGTGAGGGTGTTGTGATTACGCGGACAAGGTAGCGGTGGTTTAACAAGTTTATGAACGGTAACGAAACACTCGAAGACGCAACACGTTCCGGAGGACCGACACATGTACAAAATGAAGATCTTCAGGTAGCAATTGAGAAGAACAGTGGACAGACATGTAAGGAACAGGGACTACAATTCAGTGTGAGTGGATAAATCACTCAGCAGTACCTCCATCAACTTGGGAAGCACTACAGTTGGATCGATGGATCCCACATGATTTGACTCCGGGACAGAAGACAACGCGAGCAGACACCTATGTTTCTTTGTTGTCTCGTCTGAGGAAGGAGCAATTTCTGGACAGGATGTTGACGTGTGATGAGAAATGGGTCCTGTACGAAGCTCCATGGTGCCGTCATCATTGGTTAGCATCCCATGAACCGGTTCCAAAACAGCAAAACCAGAACTGCATCAGAAGAAGGTGCTCCTGTTTATTTCGCGGACTGTTCGGGGCATCATGCATCGGGAACTGCTACCAGCTGGTCAGAGCATCACTGCTACTGTATATTGTCAGCAGTTGAACCGTGTTCGATAAAAACTCAAAACTCTGGAGCCAGCACTTCTGAATCGCAAAGGGGTGCTCCTCTTACAGAACAACGCTAACCCTTCGTGGCTAGAATGACCCGGGGCACCATTCTACACCTTGAATGGAAACACTATTGCATCCTCCATTCTTCCATGGACATTGCACCGTTCGATTATGACCTGTTCCATTCCTTGGACAATCACCTTATAGGGCGCCAGTTCAAATCCCAAGTAAAGGTGCAAAATGCTCTTGATACCTTCTTCGCTTCACGGCCCACCAAATTCTACCGCGATATAATCCATGGCCTTACAGAACGTTGGCAGAAGGCCATCGATGCTGATGGGGACTATGTTTGATCTTTAGGTGACATATCGATGTTTGAAGTTGGTGGGTGAAAAAGCGATAGAACTCTCCTGACTACCTTTATATAATACTGTTGGAAAGTAAATTGTACTCTGACTGATGTGGTAGTTGGTATGATGAAAGGAAAGAAAAAAGGTAGAAAAAGATTAGATTAATGGAAGTAAAAAAGACAAAGTTATAATTTATACGTAATTACGAAGTTGCCTAAGGATCATAATATACAGAAACATTTAAATTTGTACTCATTGACCTATCAGTGATGATTCACAAAGATAGTGTGCAGCGACGTCTTGTCAGCTCAAATAGCTCAAATAAAACGAGAGCAAATTTAAAACTTGGGGATTTCTGAACTAACAAGTCGTCCGAGGATGAATTGGACCTGGGTTACTCTTTAAATAAAACAGAGCACGTACACATTTTAAGCAGATTGTGATGTTAACGGGGGAAAAGGTAAACATGAGAGGAGGTAAACAAGTAAATGAATGGTACTTGCCTGTCGTCTTCATTGGTTCTCCTGCAATGGCTCCTTTGGTGAATTATCGTACCTCCATTGCTGCGTCTCCTCACTTCCAACAATAGGTAGTGAGAATGGTCTGAATTAAAATCCAGCGCGGTACATACAAAAATACGATTGGGTGCCGATAAAGGTTGAGCCTTACCAAAAAAAATCAGCTAGGAAGCTGAAACTCCCACACGATTCCACATATTTCCCTGCTAGTCAATGCACTTGCGACATCTGTCCAACTTTTTAAGTCCTTGTAAATGGAAGTCGTTTGTCTGCTGCTGTAACCACTCATCTGTAGAATTATTGGCCGCGTGAACACTCTGAAAATGGTTACATTTGAGATGTTTTTTGAGATTCGGGAACAGATGATAATCGGATGGAGCTAGGTCCGGCGAATAAGGGGGATGAGGAAACACTTGAAAACTTAGGATGGCCAATGTATCCTGTGTTTCAGATGCCGTGTGTGAGGAGGCATTGTTCCTTCGCCAGAAGTTTGGGGTTCCACTTTGCTACAGCCTTCCTCATATCCAGATCATTATGAATAATGGTACCAACTCTTTCACGTGATATGCCTAAACATGTAGCAATCATTTTGGCTGATATTAGACGATCTTCCATTATCATTTCCTGGATGGCTTGCACATTTTCGGGAGCAGACACAGAAACAGGCCTGCTACTGGGTCTGTCCGCACTTTCAACATCAATATGGCTAGTTCTGAAGTTTGCCACCAAGCGTTTGACAATAAGGCTCAATCTTTATCAGCATCCTCTCGTACAGATGTTTCAGCGGTGATGCACTTACCCGAAATACAAATGCTTTTCTAACTGATTAAACGTTCCCGTGTAACGTTTAGTAACGTGAAGAATTGATAATACTCTTTATAGAGTGGAGCAAGATTCGGACTTCTGGACTTGACTTTTACGATTCGTGCGATTACATCCTCGTTATTCCAATATCAATCTCCAATTCTTCTTCTACTAAACCATCCAGCTGGTTTTGTCCTGCGTCCCTCGGGTCATTCTTTTGCGGTTCCATGTATAACTATGTGTATGAAGAAAGTGCAAACTACGTAGATCTACACTCAACAGAAAAAGGTAGTGGTAGGATGCGGAAAGAAAAAGCAATCTGCTATGTTACTAATTAAGAAATATACTGTACATACGGAACCAAGTCAACACAAAATACAAATACTTCTTTGTCTGCGATGCAATTGAAGCGTTAGTAACCTGAAAGAAATTAAAATTAAAATGTAACCTCGACATTGAAGTGATTACGATAACAGAGTTCGTAATTTCAAATAATTAAAGATTGGCATATTCACTAAATAAGTTCAAAAGGTTGTATCCTAAACTTGTAATAATTATAATACACAATTCATCGTGAAGGTACGATACTAGCACGATAGAAGCTAGCGTCCTTAGCACTTAATTAAAGTGGCTCCCCAATTACTTCACGATTTTGATGTAAATTTCATTAGAGGCTATGTTCTAGTCGTTTTATTAAGCCAGGATTCCAAATTAATAACTATTATGAGATGCCTTAATCAGCTTCCTTGATCACTTGTTTTAAACAGGTTTGTTAAGAAATTTTCCCATATAGATTATTTATTATTATCTGTTAACTTTGCAGGAAACAACAACTACCTCTCATGCAGAAAAAGACACTTCAGGAAAGTCAGTTCAAATAAAGTTTTATTATAGTATTTATTAGGTGTTTAGAATCTTAGAGAAATACACGACAAGTATAACTGGATTATTCACCTCGTAACTACAAACAGGAAAAGTACATAAAGTATCCGAGTTTACAATGACTAGCTTTTTATTCTTCGCTTTTACTCTACATTCACGAATCCCGGAAAGAGGTTCTCGAACTCTTCTTAGCCCCACTTTCTTTAATTGTCCACTTCTAAAGTATTTACATTACTGCTAATTATTTTTTTCCGAAATAATTCATAGTTTGATGTACTGCAACACTTGTTTTACACTAAATACTGTTGGCTGCAGTGACATATTTAACGTGATAAACGGTGTGGATCTGGATATTGAGTACTGCATAAGTGCTTTGATCAAAAGGGCAACAAGTCGAGGAAAATACCCATGACATGCATCACCAACTTATACTGCCACTAATTTCATTCAGAGTAAGTCGATCTTATTAGTAACAACTAAATTTATAAACATCTTTGTAATAAGAAAATACTTATCTTTATAGTTCTATGTATTTACCATTTTCAGATTTTATTTAAAGAAGAACCCAAACCATTTGGAGAATATAAAAAAAATTCTGTGTATTTCAATCCTAACTTTGGTCACATGATTCTAGATACTCATCTTTATACTCTTATACAAAAGGAATTTAATGAAAGGACAAATGGACACGTAGTACCTATACCATTTATAATAACGTCCAAGAAGAACTAGGGCGAATGACTCAAGACAAGTGCTTTCTTCATACAAAAACAGAAAATCGCAGAAGGACTACAACGGAAGACATCTGGTGCTGATTCCTATTCTAATCTATATTTGTCACATAAGAAGCTATGGGTGAAAGAAGCCATCAATGGAAGCCACCTGGTTGTACTACTACTACTATATAACAAAAAAAATATTTTAAGAAGGGACTGGGTGAAGGAAGCCATCAATGGAAGCAACCTGGTTGTTCTACTACTACTACTATATTACAAAAATAATATTTTAAGGGACTGGGGTGAAAGAAGCCATCAATGGAAAACCACCTGGTTGTACTACTATTACTACTACTATATAACAAAAATAATATTTTAAGAAGGGACTGGGGTGAAAGAAGCCATCAATGGAAAACCACCTGGTTGTACTACTATTACTACTACTATATAACAAAAATAATATTTTAAGAAGGGACTGGGGTGAAAGAAGCCATCAATGGAAAACCACCTGGTTGTACTACTACTACTACTACTATATAACAAAAATAATATTTTAAGAAGGGACTGGGTGAAAGAAGCCATCAATGGAAAACCACCTGGTTGTACTACTACTACTACTACTATATAACAAAAATAATATTTTAAGAAGGGACTGGGTGAAAGAAGCCATCAATGGAAAACCACCTGGTTGTACTACTACTACTACTACTATATAACAAAAATAATATTTTAAGAAGGGACTGGGTGAAAGAAGCCATCAATGGAAAACCACCTGGTTGTTCTACTACTACTACTACTATATAACAAAAATAATATTTTAAGAAGGGACTCGGTGAAAGAAGCCATCAATGGAAAACCACCTGGTTGTTCTACTACTACTACTACTATATAACAAAAATAATATTTTAAGAAGGGACTGGGTGAAAGAAGCCATCAATGGAAAACCACCTGGTTGTACTACTACTACTACTACTATATAACAAAAATAATATTTTAAGAAGGGACTGGGTGAAAGAAGCCATCAATGGAAAACCACCTGGTTGTACTACTACTACTATATAACAAAAATAATATTTTAAGAAGGGACAGGGTGAAAGAAGCCATCAATGGAAAACCACCTGGTTGTACTACTACTACTACCACTATATAACAAAAATAATATTTTAAGAAGCGACTGGGTGAAAGAAGCCATCAATGGAAAACCACCTGGTTGTACTACTACTACTACTACTATATAATAAAAATAATAGTTTAATAAGCGACTGGGTGAAAGAACCCATCAATGGAAAACCACCTGGTTGTACTACTACTACTACCACTATATAATAAAAATAATAGTTTAAAAAGCGACTGGGTGAAAGAAGCCATTAATGGAAAACCACCTGGTTGTACTACCACTACTACTACTATATAATAAAAATAATATTTTAAGAAGGGACTGGGTGAAAGAAGCCAACAATGGAAAACCACCTGGTTGTACTACTACTACTACTACTATATAATAAAAATAATATTTTAAGAAGGGACTGGGTGAAAGAAGCCAACAATGGAAAACCACCTGGTTGTACTACTACTACTACTACTATATAATAAAAATAATATTTTAAGAAGGGACTGGGTGAAAGAAGCCATCAATGGAAAACCACCTGGTTGTACTACCACTACTACTACTATATAATAAAAATAATATTTTAAGAAGGGACTGGGTGAAAGAAGCCAACAATGGAAAACCACCTGGTTGTACTACTACTACTACTACTATATAATAAAAATAATATTTTAAGAAGGGACTGGGTAAAAGAAGCCATCAATGGAAAACCACCTGGTTGTACTACTACTACTACTACTACTACTATATAATAAAATAATATTTTAATAAGGGACTGGGTGAAAGAAGCCATTAATGGAAAACCACCTGGTTGTACTACCACTACTACTACTATATAATAAAAATAATATTTTAATAAGGGACTGGGTAAAAGAAGCCATCAATGGAAAACCACCTGGTTGTACTACTACTACTACTACTATATAATAAAAATAATATTTTAAGAAGGGACTGGGTAAAAGAAGCCATCAATGGAAAACCACCTGGTTGTACTACTACTACTACTACTATATAATAAAAATAATATTTTAAGAAGGGACCGGGTGAAAGAAGCCATCAATGGAAAACCACCTGGTTGTACTACTACTACTATTACTATATAACAAAAATAATATTTTAAGAAAGGACTGGGTGAAAGAAGTCATCAATGGAAAACCACCTGGTTCTACTACTACTACTACTACTATATAATAAAAATAATATTTTAAGAAGGGACTGGGTGAAAGAGGCCACCAATGGAAAACCACCTGGTTGTACTACTACTACTACTACTACTACTACTATATAACAAAAAAAAATATTTTAAGAAGGGACTGGGTGAAAGAGGCCATCAATGGAAAACCACCTGGTTGTACTACTACTACTACTACTATATAATAAAAATAATATTTTAAGAAGGGACCGGGTGAAAGAAGCCATCAATGGAAAACCACCTGGTTGTACTACTACTACTATTACTATATAACAAAAATAATATTTTAAGAAAGGACTGGGTGAAAGAAGTCATCAATGGAAAACCACCTGGTTCTACTACTACTACTACTACTATATAATAAAAATAATATTTTAAGAAGGGACTGGGTGAAAGAGGCCACCAATGGAAAACCACCTGGTTGTACTACTACTACTACTACTACTACTACTATATAACAAAAAAAAATATTTTAAGAAGGGACTGGGTGAAAGAGGCCATCAATGGAAAACCACCTGGTTGTACTACTACTACTACTACTATATAATAAAAATAATATTTTAAGAAGGGACCGGGTGAAAGAAGCCATCAATGGAAAACCACCTGGTTGTACTACTACTACTATTACTATATAACAAAAATAATATTTTAAGAAAGGACTGGGTGAAAGAAGTCATCAATGGAAAACCACCTGGTTCTACTACTACTACTACTACTATATAATAAAAATAATATTTTAAGAAGGGACTGGGTGAAAGAGGCCACCAATGGAAAACCACCTGGTTGTACTACTACTACTACTACTACTACTACTATATAACAAAAAAAAATATTTTAAGAAGGGACTGGGTGAAAGAGGCCATCAATGGAAAACCACCTGGTTGTACTACTACTACTACTACTATATAATAAAAATAATATTTTAAGAAGGGACCGGGTGAAAGAAGCCATCAATGGAAAACCACCTGGTTGTACTACTACTACTATTACTATATAACAAAAATAATATTTTAAGAAAGGACTGGGTGAAAGAAGTCATCAATGGAAAACCACCTGGTTCTACTACTACTACTACTACTATATAATAAAAATAATATTTTAAGAAGGGACTGGGTGAAAGAGGCCACCAATGGAAAACCACCTGGTTGTACTACTACTACTACTACTACTACTACTATATAACAAAAAAAAATATTTTAAGAAGGGACTGGGTGAAAGAGGCCATCAATGGAAAACCACCTGGTTGTACTACTACTACTACTACTATATAATAAAAATAATATTTTAAGAAGGGACCGGGTGAAAGAAGCCATCAATGGAAAACCACCTGGTTGTACTACTACTACTATTACTATATAACAAAAATAATATTTTAAGAAAGGACTGGGTGAAAGAAGTCATCAATGGAAAACCACCTGGTTCTACTACTACTACTACTACTATATAATAAAAATAATATTTTAAGAAGGGACTGGGTGAAAGAGGCCACCAATGGAAAACCACCTGGTTGTACTACTACTACTACTACTACTACTACTATATAACAAAAAAAAATATTTTAAGAAGGGACTGGGTGAAAGAGGCCATCAATGGAAAACCACCTGGTTGTACTACTACTACTACTACTACTACTATATAACAAAAATAATATTTTAAGAAGGAACTGGGTGAAAGAAGCCATCAATGGAAAACCACCTGGTTGTACTACAACTACTACTACTACTACTACTATATAATAAAAATAATATTTTAAGAAGGGACTGGGTGAAAGAAGCCATCAATTTAAAACCACCTGGTTGTACTACTACTATATAAGAAAAATAGTATTTGAAGAAGGAACTGGGTGAAAGAAGCCATCAATGGAAAACCACATGGTTGTACTACTACTACTACTACTACTGTATAACAAAAATAATATTTTAAGAAGGAACTGGGTGAAAGAAGCCATCAATGGAAAACCACATGGTTGTACTACTACTACTACTACTACTGTATAACAAAAATAATATTTTAAGGAGGAACTGGGTGAAAGAAGCCATCAATGGAAAACCACCTGGTTGTACTACTACTACTACTACTACTATATAACAAGAATAATATTTTAAGAAGGGACTGGGTGAAAGAAGCCATCAATGGAAAACCACCTGGTTGTACTACTACTACTACTACTACTATATAACAAGAATAATATTTTAAGAAGGGACTGGGTGAAAGAAGCCATCAATGGAAAACCACATGGTTGTACTACTACTACTACTACTACTATATAACAAAAATAATATTTTAAGAAGGAACTGGGTGAAAGAACCCATCAATGGAAAACCTCCTGGTTGTACTACTACTACTACTACTACTATATAACAAGAATAATATTTTAAGAAGGGACTGGGTGAAAGAAGCCATCAATGGAAAACCACCTGGTTGTACTACTACTACTACTACTACTATATAATAAAAATAATATTTCAAGAAGGAACTGGGTGAAAGAAGCCATCAACGGAAACCACCTGGTTGTACTACTACTACTACTACTACTACTATATAATAAAAATAATATTTTAAGAAGGAACTGGGTGAAAGAAGCCACCAATGGAAAACCACCTGGTTGTACTACTACTACTGCTATTACTACTACTATATAATAAAAATAATATTTTAAGAAGCGACTGGGTGAAAGAAGTCATCAATGGAAAACCACCTGGTTGTACTGCTACTACTACTACTACTATATAATAAAAATAATATTTTAAGAAGCGACTGGGTGAAAGAAGTCATCAATGGAAAACCACCAGGTTGTACTACTACAACTACTACTACTATATAATAAAAACAATATTTTAAGAAGCGACTGGGTGAAAGAAGTCATCAATGGAAAACCACCTGGTTGTACTACTACTACTACTACTATATAATAAAAATAATATTTTAAGAAGGGACTGGGTGAAAGAAGTCATCAATGGAAAACCACCTGGTTGTACTACTACTACTACTACTACTATATAATAAAAATAATATTTTAAGAAGGGACTGGGTGAAAGAAGTCATCAATGGAAAACCACCTGGTTGTACTACTACTACTACTACTATATAATAAAAATAATATTTTAAGAAGGGACTGGGTGAAAGAAATCATCAATGGAAAACCACCTGGTTGTACTACTACTACTACTACTATATAACAAAAATAATATTTTAAGAAGGGACTGGGTGAAAGAAGCCATCAATGGAAAACCACCTGGTTGTACTACTACTACTACTACTATATAATAAAAATAATATTTTAAGAAGGAACTGGGTGAAAGAAGCCATCAATGGAAAACCACCTGGTTGTACTACTACTACTACTACTATATAATAAAAATAATATTTTAAGAAGGGACTGGGTGAAAGAAGCCATCAATGGAAAACCACCTGGTTTTACTACTACTACTACTACTATATAACAAAAATAATATTTTAAGAAGGGACTGGGTGAAGGAAGCCATCAATGGAAAACCACCTGGTTGTACTACTACTACTACTACTACTATATAACAAAAATAATATTTTAAGAAGCGATTGGGTGAAGGAAGCCATCAATGGAAAACCACCTGGTTGTACTACTACTACTACTACTATATAATAAAAAAATATTTTAAGAAGGGACTGGTTGAAAGAAGTCATCAATGGAAAACCACCTGGTTGTACTACTACTACTACTACTATATAATAAAAAAATATTTTAAGAAGGGACTGGGTGAAAGAAGTCATCAATGGAAAACCACCTGGTTGTACTACTACTACTACTACTATATAATAAAAAAAATATTTTAAGAAGGGACTGGGTGAAAGAAGCCATCAATGGAAAACCACCTGGTTGTACTACTACTACTACTACTATATAATAAAAATAATATTTTAAGAAGGGACTGGTTGAAAGAAGTCATCAATGGAAAACCACCTGGTTGTACTACTACTACTACTACTATATAATAAAAAAAATATTTTAAGAAGGGACTGGTTGAAAGAAGTCATCAATGGAAAACCACCTGGTTGTACTACTACTACTACTACTATATAATAAAAAAAATATTTTAAGAAGGGACTGGGTGAAAGAAGCCATCAATGGAAAACCACCTGGTTGTACTACTACTACTACTACTATATAATAAAAAAAATATTTTAAGAAGGGACTGGGTGAAAGAAGCCATCAATGGAAAACCACCTGGTTGTACTACTACTACTACTACTATATAATAAAAAAAATATTTTAAGAAGGGACTGGGTGAAAGAAGCCATCAATGGAAAACCACCTGGTTGTACTACTACTACTACTACTATATAATAAAAAAAATATTTTAAGAAGGGACTGGGTGAAAGAAGCCATCAATGGAAAACCACCTGGTTGTACTACTACTACTACTACTATATAATAAAAATAATATTTTAAGAAGGGACTGGTTGAAAGAAGTCATCAATGGAAAACCACCTGGTTGTACTACTACTACTACTACTATATAATAAAAATAATATTTTAAGAAGGGACTGGGTGAAAGAAGTCATCAATGGAAAACCACCTGGTTGTACTACTACTACTACTATATAACAAAAATAATATTTTAAGAAGGGACTGGGTGAAACAAGTCATCAATGGAAAACCACCTGGTTGTACTACTACTACTACTATATAACAAAAATAATATTTTAAGAAGGGACTGGGTGAAAGAAGCCATCAATGGAAAACCACCTGGTTGTACTACTACTACTACTACTATATAACAAAAATAATATTTTAAGAAGGGACTGGGTGAAAGAAGCCATCAATGGAAAACCACCTGGTTGTACTACTACTACTACTACTATATAATAAAAATAATATTTTAAGAAGGGACTGGGTGAAAGAAACCATCATTGGAAAACCACCTGGTTGTACTACTACTACTACTATATAATAAAAATAATATTTTAAAAATGGACTGGGTGAAAGAAGTCATCAATGGAAAACCACCTGGTTGTACTACTACTACTACTATATAATAAAAATAATATTTTAAAAATGGACTGGGTGAAAGAAGTCATCAATGGAAAACCACCTGGTTGTACTACTACTACTACTACTATATAATAAAAATAATATTTTAAAAATGGACTGGGTGAAAGAAGTCATCAATGGAAAACCACCTGGTTGTACTACTACTACTACTACTACTATATAATAAAAATAATATTTTAAAAATGGACTGGGTGAAAGAAGTCATCAATGGAAAACCACCTGGTTGTACTACTACTACTACTACTACTATATAATAAAAATAATATTTTAAGAAGCGACTGGGTGAAAGAAGCCATCAATGGAAAACCACCTGGTTGTACTACTACTACTACTACTACTATATAACAAAAATAATATTTTAAGAAGCGACTGGGTGAAAGAAGCCATCAATGGAAAACCACCTGGTTGTACTACTACTACTACTACTACTATATAACAAAAATAATATTTTAAGAAGCGACTGGGTGAAAGAAGCCATCAATGGAAAACCACCTGGTTGTACTACTACTTCTACTATTATATTACAAAAATAATATTTTAAGAAGCGACTGGGTGAAAGAAGTCATCAATGGAAAACCACCTGGTTGTACTACTACTACTACTACTATATTACAAAAATAATATTTTAAGAAGGGACTGGGTGAAAGAAGTCATCAATGGAAAACCACCTGGTTGTACTACTACTACTACTACTATATTACAAAAATAATATTTTAAGAAGGGACTGGGTGAAAGAAGTCATCAATGGAAAACCACCTGGTTGTACTACTACTACTACTACTATATAACAAAAATAATATTTTAAGAAGGGACTGGGTGAAAGAATTCATCAATGGAAAACCACCTGGTTGTACTACTACTACTACTACTATATAACAAAAATAATATTTTAAGAAGGGACTGGGTGAAAGAAGCCATCAATGGAAAACCACCTGGTTGTACTACTACTACTACTACTATATAACAAAAATAATATTTTAAGAAGCGACTGGGTGAAAGAAGCCATCAATGGAAAACCACCTGGTTGTACTACTACTACTACTACTATATAACAAAAATAATATTTTAAGAAGCGACTGGGTGAAAGAAGCCATCAATGGAAAACCACCTGGTTGTACTACTACTACTACTACTATATAACAAAAATAATATTTTAAGAAGCGACTGGGTGAAAGAAGCCATCAATGGAAAACCACCTGGTTGTACTACTACTACTACTACTATATAACAAAAATAATATTTTAAGAAGCGACTGGGTGAAAAAAGCCATCAATGGAAAACCACCTGGTTGTACTACTACTACTACTACTATATAACAAAAATAATATTTTAAGAAGCGACTGGGTGAAAGAAGTCATCAATGGAAAACCACCTGGTTGTACTACTACTACTACTACTATATAACAAAAATAATATTTTAAGAAGCGACTGGGTGAAAGAAGTCATCAATGGAAAACCACCTGGTTGTACTACTACTACTACTACTATATAACAAAAATAATATTTTAAGAAGGGACTGGGTGAAAGAAGCCATCAATGGAATACCACCTGGTTGTACTACTACTACTACTACTATATAATAAAAATAGTATTTTAAGAAGCAACTGGGTGAAAGAAGCCATCAATGGAAAACCACCTGGTTGTACTACTACTACTACTACTATATAATAAAAATAATATTTTAAGAAGCGACTGGGTGAAAGAAGCCATCAATGGAAAACCACCTGGTTGTACTACTACTACTACTACTATATAACAAAAATAATATTTTAAGAAGCGACTGGGTGAAAGAAGCCATCAATGGAAAACCACCTGGTTGTACTACTATTACTATTACTATATAACAAAAATAATATTTTAAGAAGCGACTGGGTGAAAGAAACCATCAATGGAAAACCACCTGGTTGTACTACTATTACTATTACTATATAACAAAAATAATATTTTAAGAAGCGACTGGGTGAAAGAAAGCATCAATGGAAAACCACCTGGTTGTACTACTATTACTACTACTATATAACAAAAATAATATTTTAAGTAGCGACTGGGTGAAAGAAACCATCAATGGAAAACCACCTGGTTGTACTACTATTACTACTACTATATAACAAAAATAATATTTTAAGTAGCGACTGGGTGAAAGAAACCATCAATGGAAAACCACATGGCTGTACTACTATTACTACTACTATATAACAAAAATAATATTTTAAGTAGCGACTGGGTGAAAGAAGCCATCAATGGAAAACCACCTGGTTGTACTACTATTACTACTACTATATAACAAAAATAATATTTTAAGAAGGGACTGGGTGAAAGAAGCCATCAATGGAAAACCACCTGGTTCTACTATTACTACTAATATGTAACAAAAATAATATTTTAAGAAAGTACTGGGTGAAAGAGGCAATCAATGGAAGAATTTCTCAGTTCTACTATTGTCTATAAATGATGTTGAGTATATGGAGCAAATACATCTACTTTGTCGTTTCTACCATGCGGCGTAGCTGAATCTTAATGTGTTAACTGAAGATCAATGAAAGTTGGAATAATTTAAATATACATCGAGTTGTAAATTCAGCTCGTAGCCAGAGAAGATGGTCCGAGAACTACGTAGTCCCTGTACCTTCAGTACATTTCTTCTACCGACCTGAATCTAGTTAGTGGTATTTTATCAGTACCTCTCAGTGTCCACTTATTTGAATTTAGTTCGAGAGAATGCTGTGCAGACGTTTCGCAACAGTTAAATTAAACGTATGTAAAAAATTTAATATTCTTAAAGTACCGGTAGTATATATTTTGAAAGAATAATACTGTAGACTATTTTTCGTCTAAATTTATGAAGAAGAATAGGGAAATAAACACGTTTCAAATTTCTCTAGAAGTATATAAATTGAACACATGGTGTTTTATTCAGATTATAGATACATATCTTGTATGGTATGGTAGTGGAAATAGACTGACTGCGTAATCTAAATGATACGTATCCAAAACACGTAATTGAAAATTTCTGAGATGTGCAATATTGTGGAACGAAACAACTCTATTTTTTATTTTTATTTCAATAGTCCGGAAAAAGGAAAAAAGATAAGGTTATCGGAGCACGCTTTGAGATGCTGCAAGTACGATAAATTTCATAAATTTCACATTTTTTGTTCTATTTCGGCCTGTTTCACTCTTTTATTTGGATTATAAAATTCTTGGTTTTACTTGTTATGCTTTTTGATTGATGAAACACACCTTTTATGGGAAATGATGTGAGGTTAGAAGTAGCTAAGTTATAAGTCAAAAATGTGGAAAGATTCACCTTTATTAAAACGAAAAGTTACTGTATACTAGTAAATATTATTCTTTTCCCCTTCCCCAAAATAAAGTTTGTGTCTTCAGTAACAACAAGAAACAAATTCTACTTTCTTGCGACTCCTTACGAATTGAATGCCGTGATATTCATTTCTGTTGGGTGAATGGCCATGTTGGTATCCCGGGAAACGAGAGTGCTGATCATGCTGCCAAGGAAGTTGCTCATACAGGACCTGAGTACCAGTCACCGTTCCCCAGTTTAGATCTTCAACCTATCATTGACCGTGGTCACCTTCAGTGCTGGCAGACAGACTGGGACGAGCATGTACATAGTAAACTTCATGCTGTCAAGCCACGAGTTCTCGTTCTTCAACGGCTTGAAGAAAGATTAGCACGCTTTCGCATCGGGAATAGCCATCTGACGCAAGGGAATCTGTTGCGTCGATAGAATCCGCCATCTTCTTCTAGTGTGTGTTCCTCTTGTTCCTGACCGGGCCCCAGAGGCGGATCTAGAAGGTAAAACTAGGGGGAGCAATCAGAACCCCGGCTATGAATTGTATATCAGGATTGCTATAAACTTTCAAAGATATTTAAATAATAGCTTAAATTATTTTTGTCACTCAAAAAACTGGGGGGCTAGGCCTCCATTGACCCCGGCCTAGATCCGCCAATGCCGGGCCCGCCTTAGACTACCAGCTGATATACCTACTTTTCTTGGAGACGATGCCCAGATAATTCTCAAAGTTTTCTTCTTCCTGTAACACGGTCAACTCCTGACTGCTTTGTGAGAGAATTTTTCCTATTTTTCCTGTGAAAATATGATTTTATTCTTTTTTATTTCCTAATTTAAATGTCACAGAAGGGTACAAAAGACTTCACTGTAAACGCCCCCAGCTCAACTATTTCAATGAATAAATAAATAAATAAATAAATAAGACAGAACAAGTACAAACAAGTATTTTATAGTGTAAATATAAAGGCAACCAAGAAAGTTCTGTAGCTTTCTGTGAAGGTATGTGTTCAATTGGCCCTTACATCGTGAGTTAAATGCGAATGGAGATAAGGCGAAGGTCAATTGTTGCTATGGGTATATTCTACATACTACCTGGTTGTGGCAGTTCAGTTACACCGTGCACTTGTGTAAGGACAGAGTGAACATGGGATCTCACAGAGCGTTATTAGGGTGTATATGCTGTACGAGTTCAAACTGGGGTCAAATACCGTTGTAGCGGGACGGAAGGTATAACAGGCCTTTAGTGAGAGTGTTGTGACTTGTGTTATAAAGGCCTTTAAAAAAACCGGAAATTTTGGGTAAAAACCCAATTGTTTACCCTCTTTTTCCCGAGTTTGGAAACAATTGGAAAAAATTAAAATTTTCGAATATTTTACTACATTATGCTTTTAAAATGAAAACTCTTTTATATTTACTAGTTTACAGTTAATATCATTTAGTAGTTATGTTTCTTGTATTAGAATAGGGAAATTTTGTAGCAACAAATAAATTTGCACCGCTGCTCCTTTAAAGTTAGGACCGTGATAGAATGGAGTTATGCCTATAAAAGATACAAAAATATAATCCTAGTTAGCCTAATTAATATAGACGCATTTAAATTATCTTAAGTAATCTTGTGAAGTTACAGTTTTATAGCAAGGAAGTGTTTAAATAACAGGGCCAGAATCATTTTAGTTAATACCACTGTATTAAAATCAAATATATATTTTATTGAGATACGTATCCTCCTTGTGCTGTATAGAATTTCCGGAAATTTTGAACCCATTAGAAAAAAATCCTTTGTTCGAAAATATTGACAAAAGCCGGAAAATATAATTTAAAAACTATTTCTTCGCCTGATACAAATCTTATTTGCTGTAACGTGTCTACAGCATATATACAACTTATTTCGCTAGCAGGAAAAATACTTAAAGCAACGCCTTTTAATTTTACTTTTTAGTTTTCTGATTTCTAATTTAAAAAACTCTATTATTTACATACACCGCACAAGTGTGTAAATTTGAACAGTGACAAATATATTGAAGAATTTAACATGTGAAATTTCCGTTCGTTTTTATTAAAGACTAGCAGAATACTCGTTCTTCGCAGGGGGAGAATAAATTTCATTTTGGGCATAAAGGGTACCAAAACTGTCACAAATGAACTTAGGGACCCCATAAACTATGAATTCGACACTAGTATCAGTCACTTTTACATGTCACTCTCCCCTTTAAGAGTAACTAATGGGGGCTGAATTTGGATTTAAACGGCATCGGAAGTGTCACTGTTCATCTCAGCTACCCCGAAAACTATAGACTCGACAGTAATATCGGCCATTTTCGATCATTTTTATATATCCTCTCCTTCTCTCCCCACAAGTTGTGCGCTGAATTTGGATTTAAACAGTATCGAAAGTGTTAATGTTCATCTCAGGACCCTAAAAAATATGGATTCGACACTAATATCGGTCATTTTCGATCATTTTTATATATATTTTCCATCTTTCCCGCCCCCAAGTTACGAGCATGAACTTTGATTTAAATGGCATCGGAGTGTCACTATTCACTTCAGCGACCCCAAAAACTATGGATTCGACACTAATATCGGTCATTTTCTATCATATTTATATCTCCCTACCTTCAAGTTGCGTAGATGAATTTAGATTTAAACAGCATCGCAAATGTCACTGCTCATCGCAGCGACTCCGAAAACTATGGATTTGACACTAATATCGGCCACTTTCAGTCATTTTTAAATATCTCTTCCTACCCAAGTTGAGGTCCTGAATTTGGATTTAAACGGCATCGGAAGTGTTGCTGTTCATCACAGCAACCACAAAAACTTTAGATTCGACACTAATATCAGTTATTTCTGATGTTTTTTTTGTATATCATCCCCTTCCCCCTCCCTAAAGTTTCGACGTTGAATTTGGATTTAAACTGCAACGGAAATGTCACTGTTCATCTCAGCGACCCTGAAAACTACGGATTCACACTAATATCGATCATTTTGCATCATTTTTCTATATCTTCCTCTTCTTCCAGATAAATTTGGGTTTAAACGGCATCGAAAGTGTCACTGTTCACCTCAGCGATCCCAAAAACTAAGGATTCGACACTGATATAGGCTATTTTCAATCATTTTTATATATCTCCCCTTCCCCCTTCCCTCTCCTGATTTTTATTTAAACAGCATCGGAAGAGTTACTGTTCATCTCAGCAACCACGAAAACTATGGATTTGACACTAATATCGGTCATTTTTGATCATTTTATGTATCTCCCCTCCCCCAAGTTGCAGTGCTGAATTTGAATTTAAGCTTCATCGGAAATGTCACTGTTCATTTCAGCAACTCCGAGTTTGACACTATGAGTTCGGTAATTTTCAATATATATCTCTGAACTTTTTCCAAGTTGCACTTTCAAAGTGAAATGGTAAAATCTATCCCAGGCTCGAACCTCATCTACGTTGAAAATTTTTATCGAGATCATTCTGGTGGTTCAAGAGTTGTTAAGTTACAAATATAGTCACTTTCATCTTATAGATAATTTGTCGCACTAGAAAACAGGTATTCGTTTACACAAAATTTTGTACATAAAGTTTATATAACAGTGTATATTAGAATATTAAACAATAGTAATTATAGGTTTAGTGCATGAGTATTAGTGAAATTAACCTACTGCTCTCTCTTTTAAGTAATTTTGTTAAAATTAACAAAATTTCACCAGATCAAAGAGCACATTAAGAACTCAGTTTCATTCAAGAGGTCTATTTGATAAAACAGTAACGTTTCATTATGGTAGATGTGTATGCAATTGTAAAAAGTTCTGTAATTAATGGACAACCAGGAGTAAACGACTAAAAGGCACATAAAGGAAATGAGTTCCGACTATTAATTTTCAAGAATAATTACAACAGTTTTATTTTTGAATGCTTCTTTTTTAAATATTCACAATATTGAAATTTCTCAATTTACATTTTTTACGCGTTCGAAAAAAAAACGGTTCCGTTACTAGTAAGACTAACCTAATACAAAGAATTTTGTTATTTTCCCAATTTTTCCAATTTTTCCGAAAAGAAACCGGAAAAACACGTTTTTTTACTAGCCTGTTCAAAATTTCCGGAAATTTTACAACATTAGTCGTGACTACGCCAACAGTGCAGCGATGGTTTAACAAGTTTATGGGCGGTAATGAAGCACTCGAAGACGCACCACGGTGCCGAAAGACCAACACATATACAAAATTAAGATATTAGGAAAACAGTGGCCAAACATGTGAGGAACTGGAATACAATTCACTGTGAGTGGACAAACCCCGCACTTTAGCAGCACCTCCATCAACTTGGGAAGCACTATAAGTTGGGTCGATAGGTCCCACATGATTTGACCCCGGGTCAGAACGCAACACTAGCAGAGATCTGTGTTTCTTTGTTGTCTCGTCTGAGGAAGGAGCAATTTCTGGACAGGGTATTGACATGTGATGAGATGTGAGTCCTGTACGAAGGTCCACGGCGCCGTCATTATTAGTTAGCATCCCATGAACCGGTTCCAAAACAGCTGAAACTAGCACTGCACCAGAAGAAGGTCCTCCTGTGTAGTTCGTAGACTGTTCGGGACATCGTGCATCAGAAACTACTACCAGCCGGTCAGAGCATCAATGTAACTATATACCGTCAGCAGCTGAGCCGTGTTGAAAAATAACTCAAAACTCTGGAGCCAGTACTTCTGAATCGCAAACGGTTCCTCCTGTTACAGGACAACGCTAAGCCCCACGTGGCTAGGATAACCCGGGACAACATTATACGCCTTGGAGGTGAAACACTATTGCATCCTCCATACTCCCCAGACATTGCACCGTCCGATTATCACCTGTTCCATTCCTTGTATAGTCATCTTCGAGGACGCCAGTTCAAATCCCTAGTAGAAATGGAAAATGCGCTTGATACCTTCTTCGCTTCATGGCTCACTAAGTTCTACCGCGATGGAAACCATGGCCTTCCAGAACGTTGGCAGAATGTCATCGATGCTGACAAGGACTGTTTTTGACCTTCCAGGTACGTCTTAGGTGGCATATCAATGTTCGAAGGTGCTGGGTGAAAAAGCGACAGAGCTTTCTTGTTTACTTTTATAAAAGGAGAGTGAAAGAGGCTGAAATATGACAAGAAACGTCACAGTTAATGAAAGTTTATCGCACTTTCCCACCTCAAAGCATGCTCTGATTACTCTTTGTAAAATTGCGTTTTTTTGTTTTGTTTTGTTTTTTTTAACATCAAAAGGCAATTTTTCTGCATTATTAAGAATAAAATTTTAAAGCTTAAGTTTTTTTTTTTTTTAAAGTTTCATCATAGTATATAATATTAAGACATAAGTTCAAACCAGCACTCCAGGACATGAAGAATTCCAAAGCATGATGGGTAGAGAACATACTATCGAACAAACAATTTAGGAGGAGGAAGAACTGTTTTGTATATGCTCTGAAACATCGGTATGTGATGCCAGGAAGAGAGTCTTACAGACCGTAGTTGAAAAAGCAAAGGAAGGCAAAAAAAAAAGAAAAAATTAAATGAACAATTAGTGTAATATCACACGTGGTATACGCTAAAAAATGTACTTCGAATATTGGACAGGAAAAATAAGGAAATTTTCAGAAAGAAAAGTTTCTATTTACAAATACAAAGAAAGCAAGAGACGTCATTGATTTACTTAGGGCAGTGGTTCTCAACCTGATTCTTATCACTACCTCCATTTTATCACATTCTCTTGCGAGGGACTCCTTTATAATTTGTGGTTTGTAAAAAGCTTGTGTGGGATTTCTAATATACCTATTGCGGAGATTTCACGATATCCATCTATTTCTATAAAACTAAAATCCATTTCTTGTACATAGTGGATAGAGTAACTTTCTTTAAAGCGAATGGATTAAAACCAAAGTCGGTCAGTTCATTCATATTACAAATGCCGAATCCGATCCTTCATACTGTGTCAAAATGGATGCATTTTGAGAATTTTAAAACATCATAACTCCCTTAATTTTGGATTATATGACTAAAAATTTGATTTCTAATTTTGGTTAAAAAGCTTGGACAGTTGTTAAAAATTTATTGATTATTGTAAATTACTTGATAATGTGCGACACAAAGACTGAATCGGACATTGCCGCGCTAGTTAAATTACACCATTCTCAGGTATCTCATTAGCTTTCAATTTTAATTACATTTCCATATGCAGGTTTTGTTTCATTTGTATTTTTCTGATATTTCAAATGCAATTCTCATTACTTTCACATCGTACATCTTTCATTTAAATTGATTTCTAAACAACTCTGGATCTGTTGAAAATGCCCAGTAGATCTATTTTTCATGTTCTTAACAGTATGTATAAAAATAAAAATATTATATGCCCATCAGAACAAAATTCAAAATAATATTTTAAAAATATTTTTCGGTATTAGATTTTAATTGCATTTATCTGTACGGCTTATTTTCCAGAATCAAATGAAACCCTCTCGCGACCCTCCGGTTGAGAAATCCTAAATTAGGGTAATCAATGAAAGGGTTATCGCAAGTAGAAAGTATAAGAAAGCGTAAGATTATATAAAAGGTGCTTTCATCGAATGAAATAAGGTATCTTGATTTGAGTACTAACAAGATGAGTTAAAATAGAAGGACCAAAGCTCCATAATAAACCTATATACACGGTGTTTCTAAACGTGTTTACAATGCCAGGATGGTGATTCTACCTATTAAAAAAAATTAAACATGTCCTCGGAATCGCCTTTTTCAGTGATACTGACTGCCGAAGTGTAACAAAATGAACTTTGGAGTTCGATATTGCCAAAACGATTCCATAGAAAGAGGCGGCATGTTGTCATCTTAGAGTTGTGATATGCTCTTTCCATAAATGCATGATCCACAAGGTATATTCGCGAAGTGTCCCCTCGGGATTCGCGTAAAATAGATTCGAATGTAAAGTTCTCCGCGGCTCAATGTGTATTGTACTAATTATAGCAGCCTATATCGGTAATTTGCATATTTATGGACCTTCATATAGGTCTATCTGGAATTCAATCATATACTATGATAACGCTCAGACACAAAATTTCTATAGTTTCTTTAGATGTAACTGGAAATGAATGTAGGCATATACGAAACAAATTAGATCATGTATTGCTTCTCTGACACATGTTACTCATCCCGGCCGCAATCTTGGATCCGACATCTTGGATTCAACTTTCGGTTTTTCAAATGGGAATAGATGCAAGTAATACATCAAATTTATGTACAATTTTCTCGGAAATTCGTTGGTGTGGTGACTTTTAACGTAACTTGTACCGTTTGCAAGGTATTGCAGGTTAAATGTCAGGCACTTCATGAATATTGAACCAAATAGAAAGTTGTGCAAGGCCCCGTGGGTATATGTCATTTTTTACGTGATTTATTGTTGATGAAATATTATCTGAACGTACATGCATACAGACACAGACGTTAATACGGAAATGGTAGGTCTTCACGCAAATCTAGTAGTATCTGGATTTACATTGGAGATTTTGACCTAATACAATAGTTCCTTGTTATAGTATAGCAAGGAAGTAACAACAATCATTCGCAGAAATGTAATAAGATTGTGACACCAATGTTGTAAAGAGTTCGTTTATACCTACAGTATTTCTCCAGTTAGAAATTGTTTTGATATGTCAACATCAGAAACGTAAGCGTAACTGATATTACTCTGCAATGTCTATTCGAGAAGTGCCTGGAGGGATTTAACATGCAATACCTTCCAAATGATACAAGCTACGATAAAATTCACTACTCCAGTGAATTTCCAAGAAAATTGTACATGAATTTGATGCGTCACTTGCACCTATTCCTATTTGAAAAACCGAAAGTTGAATCCAATATGTCGGATCCAAGGTGGCGACCGAAAGTAGTATTTGATCCAATTTGTTTTGCATATGCTCACATTCATGTCCAGTTACATCTAAAAAATTAAAAGCAATTTTGTGTCCGAGCGTTATAGTACTATATGTTCCGGAAGTATGTAGGCCCATAAATATGCAAATCACCGGTATGGGCCGCTAAAATTAGTGCAATACAGATTGGACCGCGGAGAACTTTACATTTGAATCAATTTTACACATATCCCGAGAGGACACTTCGCGAATGTATCTTGTTAGAATAACTTAATTTTTGTCCAAGGGACTCTTCCAAGCAAGAGGGGGATTCATGGAGATTCCGTTAGGAAAGGTGGGTCTAATTGATGAAGTATAGAATGATGAACGCATAACATTGATATATTGAGCCAAATAAAGATGGTGACGAATTTTATGCGTGTGGTGTGTCAGTGCACAACTACAATGGTAAGTAATATAGACGACAAAATGAAGTCAAATTATATATTTAATTTAACGTCTTACGACTATGCCCTGTGAGCTAAAGAAGAAAGTAGCTAATAAAAGTGAATTATTATAATTATGCAAGAATTGGTAAAATGAGAATGCGGAAGTTAGAGAGCCTCAAAAAGATCACGGGTAGGATATTGTCCACAATCAACTGAGTTGGATTTCGATCAAACCTGAAAGCTCTTGCAAAGAAAATCCAAAAGGGAGACTTATTGGATCCGGCCCTTACGACTATCGCCTACAGTAGTACGGGAGTACACTTACTCTAGATCTCTGGTTTATGGTCTTTGAAAAATCAGTATTATACTCCTTTGTAGGCAGTCTGTTACCATACTTCTCTGATCTTGTCACTTTCCTATTATTAACCTCAAAACTTTCCGAGGTGTCTGCCTTGTTCACATAGTCATTTTCGGCCTATTTTTGCATAGTATTTTGTTTTTTGTCTTTCTTTTGTGTGATTCACTTGTTGTCAACTGCCCCAAATAGCACACGACGTCCACAGGACGTCCCATTTTGATCCTAATTATTCCATACAGTTCCCGGGATTATCGGGGTAATGAGTAGACATCCCACGGACGTCCTACATTGAATGCTCTAAACGATTCCCACATAGAATGTCCACGGGACATCCCGGATGAGACAGGAAATGGGATGGGAGGAAAATTCCACGCCGGACATATCTAGGACCACATTATTCCACGATTTACCAGTTTATATCCCTTTCAGGTCCCGTTGAATATCCCGTTTCCGGAATATCTGCGGAAATTGGATATCCCGCGGAGGTTCTATTTATGTCCCGAGAGCAGATTCGGATGATCCCAGGATGTCCCGTTGACCATTGCAAATCAGTCTCCGACGTCCCGTGGACGTCCGTGTGCTATGTGATCTTTATAGTCCGTTTCGAGGTGCCACGGTGGCTTAGTGGTAGAGCGCTCATCTCTGCTGCAAGTTCCAGATTTGATCCCAGACCAAATAAATTGTTAATGGTCAATATCATATCCGTAGGCTTTTTAGGGTTCTACCATTTCATTCTATCAATCCATCCGTAATTATCATCATTTACTTCCATTAAAAAGTTTCCTCCTTGGCTCAAAAATCATAAATATAATATGTTAAACTAAAGATATTTAATTTTAAATTGCTCTACACATATTCAGTGCTATAGTTAGGCAACCATGAACCACACGCAAGAATTTAGTCGCCATCTTCATTCCATTCAGAATATCGACGTCCTGCCAAAGATTTATTACTTGCTGGAGCGTCATTCCATGCGACATCAATCAGGCCCACTTTTTCTTACGAAATATCTGGAAATTCCGCACTTGTTTCGGGTACTGTCTTGCATTGCTATTCAATTTCTCTATCTTTTTTCTTTTGGAATAGAGAAGACACGTCGTCTCAGATTGATGTCTAACAGTTTTGATAAAGCTCATTTCCCCATGTTTTCAGCAGTCTATATCTCTAAAAGGAAAGCGATTTCTTGGAAATGTTTACTGGATTTTTTCTTGTTTCTTACACGGGAAGGTCCCACAAGTTATCACTAAAATCTGATTGCCACATAGCACATCTGATAGAGCATCATGAGAAAGGAAAATGAGCAAATTTAAGGTGCTATGGACCAGAAGGATAGGAGCTACGGGGATTCAAAATTTGAATATCCAAAAAATTGTCATGGAATTATGTGTTTAAAGTAAATATCTTGAAAACCGTGAAAGCAATCAAAACAAATGTTGCACAATGTAATGAGAACAAAATGCCCCATCGAAAACCACAAACAGTGTTGCCATAGGTGAAGCAGTGTTGCAGACTCAGCATAAAATATTTTGTTTTGAAATAGCACTAAACACTACAGTGAAGCGTAGTGGTACAGTGCTGCACACTGTTGGAGCTACGTGTGCTGAAAATGTACAATGGGGAAGTATAATATATGGCAACAAACGATAATTAAGGAATGTATTAGAAAAGAGTCAGGGTTTTGCATTATACTTCTGTACCCCGGTGAAATAAGCAAGCAAGTCGCGAAAACAAAATGATACACGCAATGAAAGAAACTTTTCTAAGTCTGTAAACAAGTTCTTCAGATTATCTTATCAATATTTGGAAGAGTACTTTCTTGGTCATGTCTTTCGTGTTAAGTGACATATCCTTTTACTTCCTCTCCTACATACCATTGATTATGTTTGTACACTGTAATATTACCATATTCACGTTGAAAACACAATTATTTTATTACTACCTCATTTCGATTTTCGTCGGCCCGGATAGCCGTGTGGTCTTGAAGGCTAGACAATCGACATATTAGGGATCGCGGGTTCCAATCCCGCCTCGGACATGTTTATGTTGTATTTTTCACCTTACATTTCATTGTTATCTTTCCCTTTCATAGTGGTTCGAATCCCACTTTACACTATAGGTTCCGTCCTATATAGCTTCGGAGCTGACACAGGACGCAAAAATGGCATCACTCAATTTTGGTTTTCAAATGCATTAATATTTTGTGACATTGCTGACATTTTGCTATGTTATACTATCGGTGTTATGCATTTGAACTAAATTCATAGTATGAGACCCAGATTCCTTTATTACCATCTGTTGCCACATATCAGACTTCTCCATTGTACATTTTCAGCACACGTAGATCTAACAGTGTGCAACACTGTAGATACCACTACACTTCACTGTTATGTTTAGTGATAGTGTATTTTAAATCTGTGCACACTTGTATATGGTGCTATTTCAAATAACATATTTCATGCAGACTTGGCAACATTGTTTCACCTACAGCAACACTGTGGTTTTCGGTACGGTATTTTGTTCTCATTATATTGTGCAACTTCTGTTTTGATTGCTTTAACGGTTTTCAAGATATTTACTTTAAACGTACATAATTCCATTATATAATTTTTTGGATATTTAGGTTTTGAAGCCCAATTGCTCCTATCCTTCTGGTCCATAGCACCTTAAATTTTGCTCATTTTAGTTTCTCACAATGCTCTATGAGATGTGCTAAAGGCTATGACAATCAGACAACTTCAACACAACTTGTGCGACCCTTCCGTGTTAGAATAGGATCACTTTCCAGTTATGGTAAGCGATTTCCAGAAACACTCCGTGTAAATCATCAAAAATGTGAAAAAAAAAGGAAATAAAATTAAGAGTAAAAAATGACGAAATGAGTTTCCGGAAAGAAGAAAAGCGTATTTTGTATGGCATTGAATGTGGAATTACGAAAAGAATCGAATGTTTTGTGTAAAGTCTGTCACTGTACTTGCCAGAAGAATGCAATAAAGCAATGTGGAACGACTCATTCGTAATGTGAGTACGTACAAGAATGAATAAAATTAGATGCGTGGAAACAAAAATCTAATAAATGCGTGTCTGGGAAGTAGAAGAAACATTGAAATATTTAAAAAGCGGTAAATTGATGACATTATTTGAAAAAGAATTGTCTGATTCAGGATGTTGTAGAAAAAAGAAAGAAGGAGGGAAAAAAGTATACAATACGAAGAGGACAATTCTTACCTTAAAACGAATAGGTTAGTGGAACTACATGGAAACTTTTGACTTGCAGACAGAATAGTGATGATGAATGAGATATTATTAAAGATATTGTACACTCTTCTTTCTATTATGTAATTTCTTCCACTATTATAGAATACTAACTGAAATGCTTGTTCTTCATGCGGGAGCAATAGGTCTATGGTAAATATTTTAAACATCATTACGATGTTTATTCGAGTGAAAGTGAAAGCAAAAAGTTCAGCTCGATCCAAGTGATGCGAGGGGTGATCAGAAAGTAAGGTTACAAAGCCTGCAGTGAAACATGTGTATATTATTTCATACAATTAATACAGCCAACACGTAGTATATAAGTAGGTTATTTTTCCACATAATCTCCATACCGGTTGTCGCATTGTGGTATAACTTTGAAGATTCCGTCCTGGTGAAAATCCTGTCCTTATGTGTTCAGCGACATTGATTTGGATTGATTTAGTTTAACGTTCCACGATTATGCCTGCTAGGCTAAAGGAGACGTGGACCTATTATACTTTGGTCGTTCAGCTGTATCCCCACCGAGAATCGAATGCGGGACAACGCGAACCGAAGTCAAGCGTGCTAACTTTCAGCCACGTTGTTACAAAGTATTTCACCTCTTTGTCTGAAGCCTTTCACAGCCTTCTAGACATTCCTTCAAGTGGAGGAACAGTTGAAAGTTGGTTGGAGCCAGGTCCTGGCTGTAGGGAGGGTGGCCTATGGTGTCCGGGCGACACTGCTTCAAACAAAGCAGTTTCGCTGGGTGGTCTTTCGGTGACGTTTGTCTACCAACCGCTTTCCGACACCACTCTGCGACATACTGACGAGAGATTACAGTCTCTCCGTAAACCTTTACTACCTGCCGGTGAATTTCAGACGCGGTTTCATGTTTCGCCCACATAAATCGAATAACTGAGCGGACTTCTTCGCGAGACCAATTTTCCAAACGAGTCGCCATTTGTGTTTCCATGAAACTATCGCCGTATGTGGCAGGTGGCTGAAACTCTGCACAGTTGCCAACTCCATCTCTTAAAATTACCACCCATTTCTCATTTTTCTCTAACAGACGAAACTCCAGAAATATCGGCCTTGTAACCTTAGTTTCTGATCCTCCGTCGTATGTAACTGTTCAAACCGTTTATTTCAGATGGTGTGGTCGTTATTTGTCAAAATTATAAAACATATTTTCGTCCTTTAGAATACTAATTCAATCACCCATTTTATGAATACAACATAGGAAATTAAAACATTTTAGAAATTAACTCTTCTTCCTCCATTAAGAATAATAATTTTCTAATACACTGGAACATATGACCAATTATGGTATGGAGTTTATATACCAAGTTTCATTTTCCTAATATGAGAGGTTGATTAGATACAGTACTGTTGTTGTATATATTTTTAAATTCCTCTGTTTCTATTGGACACGAACTTGATTGAAAGTAATATGGAATAAACCGGTCCGAAACAAATGCTAAATTCCAAAACTCATTGAAATGATTTTCTCATGATGATGAAACAGACAATGTCAACTAGATTTTTATAAGAAACAAGCTGAAATGTACATACATTCTTCGCACAAGAGGAATACGTATCTCTAATTATTCTTTGCGAAAATTTTATCCATCACCCTTAGGATATGTATTTCAATTAAAATGAAATGACAAAAACCCAGGTGCTATGTTCAAAACTTCATTTTAAACGTTTGAAACGTTTTCACATTTCTGCGATTTTATGAATACAAAATGAGAAATTAAGATCCTTTAGAAATTGTTCCCTTATGGTCACACGCTGTTGATGGGTAGTCTATATTTCGAGTTTCATCTCTTTAAGAAGAGATGTCCATGTTTCTGTACATCTTATGTCCTCTTCCAACTCTTAGGATACGCGTTTTAATGAAAGTAACATCTTCAGAAATTCATTTCGAAGGCTAGCTCTGATACAAACAACGTCGATGTTCTTTTTATATATTGAAGAAAAAAAATGAAATTACCTCTTTGTCCCTCAGCGAAGATGCTGGGACACGTGACCACTTATTTTCAACCTATATTATAAAGTTAACCAAGACAGTTCTGTCGCTTTTTCACCCACCACCTTCGAACATCGATATGTCACATAATAGTCTAGTAGCTTAGCAGCATAAAAGGGCCGAATTGTGCAAAATGTGATACCAACATGCCACTTTCAGGGATGATAGGCCTATTAATAAGAAGTAAATCCTGATATAGAACCACCTCGGCGGGTTCCTTGTTTTAGGTATATGACGTCATCAATATGGCCGCCAACGAACTTCGACTTAACTGAGTTCAAAAATGTATAACTCCATTACCATTCAAGATAGAAACTTCGTTTCTCCTTTATTTTGCAGACAATCTATTGTACCTCTATTGTTATTATAAATACTTGCCTTATATTGCCACCATTTTTAAATATGGCGTCTCAAACTAGAAAAATGTTTATTTTCAAAACGATTTTCAATGTTTTATAGCAAATAACTTTGAAACTGCTATGATTATGGAAAAATACTTCGAAACAATCGTCAAAGGTCATTTCAATAGCTTTCGAACACGACCAGAATCATTGATGTATCTCAACAAATAACTGAAATAATCAATATTTTTTAGGACTAAATGTCGAACTTTCGTGAATAATGTTTGAATGTATCCGTAGATGTAGTTATATGAAATTTGTAGTTCCATTGGCCCTTTGATAATAGGAACATAGTACCGCTACCAGTATGTTTCTTTAAACGTGAAGAATAGCAAATCACAAGTGTTTATCTTCTGTCGGTGCTGAAAACCCTTTATAACGTCATAAATCCAAGATGGCCGTCGCGGTTTATCTCCGGTACGAGAAGTGGGAATTTCTCGCCACTGAAAAATAATAGAAACATGCAATAACCGCCAATCTCTTTCTTTGGGTGTGAAGAATCCTGACATAACATGTGATTGACTCCCCTTTGTGTCTAGAAGGCAGTATATGACGTCATAAACACAGTATGGCGCCATGGCTTACATATGGATTATGAAAATTATTTATTTCTCGCATTAGAGACGTGGGATGTAACGATACAAACGTGCAACGACCACCAATAACTTTTTCACATGTAGAATCATAAAGTAACATAAGTTATTGTCTTTTCTTTGAGGCGAAAGGCGAGTATATGACGTCATAAACCCAAGATTGTCGTCGATTCCTAAATATGCATGAAGAAAACCATGCCTTTCTCACCTAAGAAAGGTGATAGAAACTTGCAAAACCACTATTTTTACTCCTTAAATAAGTTGGATCATGAAGTAACACAAAGGTGTATCGTGTCTCCGCCCAAAGGTTAGTATTTGTCTTGTTTAAGTGTATGACATCGTTATACAAAGTAGCCGCTGTAGGTATTTTGAATATTATATTATGCATTAAACTGAAAAACTAACAAAGCTGAAATTATCCATTATTCGAAAATTAATTTTAAATATATTCTCTTTAAGACTAATTGTCCGAAAGTGAATAGTTTTCATGTTATTATGCGCTATGTGAAAGTATAAGGCTTGCACTAGTATTTGCGCTATATGGAAATTCCAAGGAATATGGGAACTGTGCATTTCGAAAGACATATTTTACATTTAAAACATTTTTAATCAGTCCGTTGAGAATATAATTGTCTGAAAATTAGCATTTCATATTATTTTACAAAATAGCTCGAGGCACAAGGCGTCATATTTTCAAACCACCGCCCAGCTGAGTTTGATATTTTTGGAGTTTGTATTAAAATGTTTATGAAACAGACTCAATGCATAAATTTAACAGTATATCAGCGAGAGATAAATTTACAACACAATAAACAGTTATATAATTAAATATGTTAAGAAATTAAAAGATAAAATATTAGTGATATAGTATGACTATTAACTTAACATCTGAAACGTACTTCAGAGAACTAAGGGAAGTAATTTTTGTTAATCACATTTCTTATTTAGACAAGATCAACTCACAACGAAATTATCTTCTCGATCACACTGTCCATCGTAGGTACACAATAGAGTGCACACTAACCCTAAGTTTTGACACTTGCAAGAATTTTGACAAAGAGTCTTGCAACCATAGCGAATAAGTTCTCTACAGTGCGCAGAAACTTCTGGAAGTACGGACCACAGAGGATAATAACCGCGACCCACCTTCTTCCAACCCCTTTACAAATTTCGGGTATTATGGGCACTTTCTGGAGAGCTTGAGACCAGTAATACCCGGCCTGTAGGGCAGCTCGCATGTATTGAAACAAGGCTGCCTCTGTAGGTTTGATTCCTTCGTAAGAACAATTCTTTTTCGTCATTAATCTTTGTCGACAGTCGTTAACATTTAGTAAAGAGCTAGAGCGATCGTACAGGTGTACGGTGAAGCGTTGAAGAGCTGCAAAGTCCTGAGCTGAAATTTCAGCAGGAGTAACTGAAAGTTCATGAATGTGTCCGTTATTCAGAGAATGCTTGCCACACCTGCCAAGCTGTCTTCTTGCCATGACTACCAAAACTTTTGAGTGAGACTTTCCTAGGCTTGTTACAATTCCATGGACAGGAATATAGGGCCTATCTCTTATTTTTACCAATCCCATATTCATTCCAGAAGTGTGATACATTGAGCTCAAAGAATAAAGCAACGGCAATAACAACATCAGAATCGACAGTTTTAATTGAAATATCCTTATGTCCGTGGTTGCTGGCATGCAATGCATGCAAGAACATGCGTGTGTCTGCTTCTTCTTATTTGCAGGGCATAAGGCTTGTTACGTCCATATTAGAGTTTGCTGATGCGGTATCATCACATGAACACACAATCTCTCTCTTACCATGAGAATCACTTATGCTCTGTAAGCGTTTACACAGAAGTCGAAATAAATCGGTTTTCTTTTCAGAATTATTCAAAAACAATGCCCATTTTTTAGGAGTCAATGTGGAGTCTTTTACAAGTATTCTTAGTCATTTTCCTCTTTGGTCTCGTTCTTCTTTTTTCAGGCTGTCGGGATCAAAATTGTCAAAGGCTATGTCCATTCTGACAACATCACTCGCAAACTTTTCTAAAAATGGTTGAAATGTGTTAGTGTAATACATAGGAAACGTCTGTTCCGGACTAGGCTTCAGCATATGAGCTAATACTGATCCATCAAATATAACACACGATACATCGTATTGTGATGTTCCAAGTGGTTCTAAGCAAGAAATAACATCTGATTTTGTTCCCTTCCGCAATTGACCATTTGAAGAGAGTGATGGAGGAAACGAAAGGTTTTCGTGAGCAAAGAGATCTTTGATGTCTCCACCTCGTCTTTGACAAGCTATGTATAAGCGAGAAAACAGGCTACAGTCACTCTTTAAAATTGGTTCCTTGAGTCCTTTCTTCGTTCCTTCTTTTTGCGATGTGTAAAAAAGCGAAAGTTTATTTCTTTTAATCGGTTCTCTTAAAGGCATCTGGCATTCAATGAGTCGTTTCCGAATAAATGTTTTGTACTGTTGCTTTCCCAATTTTTCTGATTTGAAGACAGTCTCATCTGCTTTCTCATCTATAACAGCATATATGATAGCGCATATTAAGGCACCATTTTCTTGAGCAAATGGATTTCAGTCATCATTTTCACATGCATTTATTAAAGCTTTCACATGTTTTTTGAACCTAGAGGAAAAAGCGTCTGTATCTTCATGATGACTGTGATAATCTGAATCGTCACTTATTCCTGCCTCTTTCTCAAATTCGGTTAGTAATCCTGCAATCTCTGGTCCCGAAACCATCCAACTCAGAAGAGCACTTTCATTATCATATAGACCAATGGCAACTCCTTCACATTTTAAATCCATGTTACATTGTTCATGTAACTGGTTGTGGGACATGTACGATATTTATTATTTGTCTTTCTTCCCACAAAATTACCTTTCTGAAATTCATCATATACTTGTGGGTTTCGTACATTAAATTCTCCCAAAGACTACGAATACTGACATCCAACGGGAATTAATTGATATGATCCAGAGCAAACATCCAGGGACAAATCTGATCCAATGCACTACAATAGGAGAAAAATTTCGCCGATCGAATACTGTCCAGCAAATAAAAAAGAAGTGATTCAAGGTTCATAGCCGTGTACCAAAATTTGAATTGGGCCGACCAAAATAAATCATATAATATTATGCATAACACATATTTAAGAGTCGACGGCAATCTTGGGTTTATGACGTCATATACTCGCCTTTCACCTCAAAGAAAAGACAATAACTTATGTTACTTTATGATTCTACATATGGAAAAAGTTATTGATGGTTGTTGTACGTTTGTATCGTTATATCGCACGTCTCTAATGCGAGAAATAAATAATTTTCATAATCCATATGTAAGGCATGGCGCCATACTGTGTTTATGACGTCATATACTGCCTTCTAGACACAAAGGGGAGTCAATCACATGTTATGTCAGGATTCTTCACACCCAAAGAAAGAGATTGGCGGTTATTGCATGTTTCTATTATTTTTCAGTGGCGAGAAATTCCCACTTCTCGTACCGGAGATAAACCGTGGTGGCCATCTTGGATTTATGACGTTATAAATTGTTTTCAGCACCGACAGAAGATAAAAACTTGTGATTTGCTATTCTTCACGTTTAAAGGAACATACTGGTAGCGGTACTGTGTTCCTATTATCAAAGGGCCAATGGAACTACAAATTTCATATAACTACATCTACGGATACATTCGAACATTATTCACGAAAGTTCGACATTTAGTCCTAAAAAATATTGATTATCTCAGTTATTTGTTGAGATACATCAATGATTCTGGTCGCGTTCGAAAGCTATTGAAATGACCTTTGACGATTGTTTCGAAGTATTTTTCCATAATCATAGCAGTTTCAAAGTTATTTGCTATAAAACATTGAAAGTCGTTTTGAAAATAAACATTTTTCTAGTTTGAGACGCCATATTTAAAAATGGTGGCAATATAAGGCAAGTATTTATAATAACAATAGAGGTACAATAGATTGTCTGCAAAATAAAGGAGAAACGAAGTTTCTATCTTGAATGGTAATGGAGTTATACATTTTTGAACTGTTAAGTCGAAGTTCGTTGGCGGCCATATTGATGACGTCATATACCTAAAACAAGAAACCCGCCGAGGTGGTTCTATATCAGGATTTGCTTCTTATTAATAGGCCTATCATCCCTGAAAGTGGCATGTTGGTATCACATTTTGCATGATCCAGTCACTAAGCTACTACACTATAAGAGGTACCTGGAAGATCAAAAATAGTCCTCATCAACATCGACGGCCTTCTGTCAACGTTCCGGAAGACCATGGATTCCATCGCGGTAGAACTTGGTGGGCCGTGAAGCGAAGAAAGTATCAAGTGTATTTTGCACCTCTACTAAGGATTTGAACTAGCGTCCTCTAATATTATTGTCCCAAGGAATATAACAGGTGATAATCGGAGGGTGCAATATCCGGGGAGTATGGCTTATGCAACTCTGTTTCCCATCCAAAGCGTAATGGTGTCCCAGGTCATCCTAGCCACGTTGCCCTGTAACAGGAGAACCCCTTGTGATTCAGAAGTGCTGGCTCCAGAGTTTTGAGTTTTTATCGAACACGGCTCAACTGCTGACAGTATACAGTTACATTGATGCTGTGAGTAGCTAATGCCAGTTCCCGATGCACCATGCCGCGAGCAATCCAGTAAACACAAAGGAGGATCTTCTGGTGCAGTGGTGGTTTCGGCTGTCTTGGAACCAGTTCATGGGATGCTAACCAATTATGACAGCGCAGTGGAGCTTCGTACAGGACCCACTTCTCATCACATTCCAACACCCCGTCCAGAAATGCCTCCTTCCTCAGACGAAACAGCAAAGAAACACAGGTGTCTGCTCGTGTTGCCTTCTGTCCTGGAGTCAAATCATGTGGGACCTATCGACCCAACTTGTAGTGCTTCCCAAGTTGATGGAGGTGTTGCTGAGGTGCGGGGTTTCTCCACTCACACTGAATTGTATTCCAGTTTCTCACGTGTCTGGCGACTGTTCGCCTCAATTGCTGCCTGAAGATCTTCATTTTGTACATGTGTTTTTCTTCCGGCACATGGTGCGTCTTCGAGTGTTTCGTCACCGTCCTTAAACTTGTTAAACCACCACTGTACTGACCGCATAGTCACGACACCTTTACCAAAGGTCTGGCATATGTTCTCGGCCTACTGCAGCGGCGTTTGACCCCAGTTTGAACTTGTACAGCATACACGCCTTTATTTATACCACTGTGAGGCCCCATGTTCACTCTGTACTTTCGCAAGTTCACCGTAACTACCTGCTACAATCAGGTAGTATGTTGGATATACCCATATCAAAAACTGACCTTCGCGTTATCTCCATTCGCATTCAACTCAGGGTGTGAGGGCCAATTGAACACAAACCTCCACAAAAAGCGACAGAACTTTCTTCGTTACCTTTATATAAAACTGAAAGTGGCCATGTTTGTGGCTCTTAATCTCTTGAACCAGCTAACCGATCTCGATCAAGTTTTCAACATAAATGAAGTTCGGACATGGGATGGCTTTTATTATATCACTTCGACGGTGCAACTTAGGGAAGATATTTAAAAATGATTGAAAGTTAACAATATTAGCAATGAATTCATAGATTTGGAATCACTGAATCACTGAATTGCACAGTGACACTTTGATTCCGTTTACGTCCAAATTCAGCCACTAAATTCGGGGAAAGGGTATAGGGGAAGTGCGCACAGTACCGGACGTTACCCAGTACCGGACAGTAGTTGTAGAGACCTTATCCGATAGATGACAGACGTGTATTGGTTATCATCACCATTGTGTAAGTTCAAGGTGTAGGTGAGCAAGTTTTGACTTGTATCAGGCCAGTGTGGAGAAAGATATTGGCGTTTGTAGCTAAATTGCTGTGTACGTTGGAGCTGTATGTTAAGTTTTGTCTACTGTGTCGACTGTACGGGTAAGCACGTGGGCATTTCAATACATATATGATTTCTCTTATTGTATGATGTACCCAAGAATGCTAATAAATATTGAATTACGGAACGTATTATTACGTGATTCAACATTATATGTTAACATGTTAATTTCCCAGTACCGGACAGCATGTATGTTCCCAGTATCGGACAAGGACACAATGTCGTTGTTACGGAAATTTTATAATAGTAGCGTTTCTCGTTGTTGTTTTTTCCAGGCAAGATGGCAAGAAAGGGGAGAAATGGGTGGAAGAGGATATGAGGAAGGCAACGCAAGCAGTCATGGAAGAGCAAATGAGTCTGAGGGTAGCAGCACATAACTTTCTGGTATCTAAGAGCACTTTAGAAGATAGAGTGAAAGACTTCAAAACTGGAAACAATAGAAATGACTCCTCAGATGGGCCGTTTTGATACAACATTTTCAGAAGAAATGGAGACGCAGCTTGTTAATCATCTAAAGGACTTGGACAACCAATTGCTGTCAATTAACAAAAAGACGTTTTTCACTTCACAGGGTATGAAACACAGTTCTGTTAGCACGATTTCTCGCTCAGCTCAAGAAAGGACTTTATTCGACCCTAGTATGCCGTCAACTTCAAGACAATTTCAGACAGTAGCTCAAGAGATCTACTTAGTCACAAGCGAAACAAACAGCAGGTTACCAATGAGAAGAAACAGAAGTGAAACCAGCCAAATTCTAACATCTACGCCATACAGGAAAACATTAGAAGAAAAAACGTAACAGGAAACAAACGAAAGTGAAGAGCATGCAGTTTCAAGTAGACGAAGATAACGAAAAGGTAGCTAATGAAAGCGAACAGACAGGTGTAAAGAAAAGTAAGAAGTCAATAAGAAAAAACCTGAATTTTGACACCGGTGGCACAGATAAGTGCAGCAGCGGATTAAAAGCCATCATCACTGAATGCATAATTTGTTCTGAAACAGTGGACGAAGAGTGAGTGCAGTGTATTTTGTGTCACAAATGGGCTCATGTTGCATGCACAAATCAAGATAATCTTGACTATTATTTATGTGATCGGTGCAAATTCGGTTATTTCTTGTTTATGTTCAGGTGAGATAGGACTAATTCACATTTTCACACTCCTTGTTCAGTACTGGGATATTGGCTTGACATTTCTTTGCTTGTATTATTATTGTTTCTGAAACGAGATGTGTTTTATTTACTTAAATATTTAGAGAAGTGCCTTCAGACGTTATTTACGTTCATATATCATTCTATTCATTGCATATAAAAGGAAACAATGTATTTTATGTTGTGTCCGGTACTGGGTAACGTTTTTGTGTATGTGTGAATTTGAACCTGATTTTCATTTTCATTTTAAAAATATATGCTCTCCATTGTTGTAGTTTCTTTTACGTCAGCTTATATAATACATGTCCAACTTTAATATGGTTGCATTACTTTCATGATGTACCTCTTACTTATCTCGTGAATTCGAAAAAACCTTAGGTGTCCGGTACTGTGCGCACTTCCCCTATATATATATATATATATATATATATATATATATATATATATATATATATATATATGATCGAGATCGACCGATATTAGTGTAGAGCGCATAGTTTTCGGGGTCGCTGAGATGAACTTTGATATTTCCAATGCCATTTAAATCCATGCCACTAAAAATAAAAACAGCATATTTCACGGGACCAAACACATGAGATAAGTTGTGTGTTTTATTTTTATTTTTATTTTTTTAAATTTATTTTTACCAAAGAAACCAGGTAATCGATGCTTGTGAGTTTATATAGCAAATTTGCCTTCCTAACTTGACTGGTTTCTAAGATACCGGTATTCTATTTTTGGCATACATTTTGAATCCCATCTCCCCTTCTTAGGATACGCATTCTAAATAACAGTGACATGAGGAAAACCTAGTCCAAGGTTGGTACTAACTATGATTAAAATTCCATTTCAAATTGTTCAACTTATTCCTGTTATGACACAAAAGACGATGTTGAATTCAGTTTTAATATTCAACATGCGGAGAAACGAACTCGCCAAATTCCAGTAGGTGATGCCTTTATCAAATGAAATAAAATCTAATGACCTTGGATCGAAAAACGCCTTCTTTCACAGTTATAAGTCGAAGCAATTACGAAACACCACGTTTTAAAACATCGTGATTTGAAAACTTCACACCTATTGCAAGTGTTTCTCAGACCATATTTATTACAACTTTTTCTTTTTCTTTCTTTCATTTGATACATAAGTATAATAAATTACCTCCCGGAGTTTGGTGATAAGGAATTATCTGCAATGTAGCTATAACTTTGTCCTCGTTTGTTTTATTGTTACGCTGTTGTGATCATGCTATGAAAGTTTGATCCTAATTCTTCCATTTTTTCCTTTGTTGCAGATAGATCATAGCCCCTCTATTAGAAGTTTGCAAAAAAGAGGAACAACAAGCAATGATCGTTTGTTGTAGTCGGAAGGTGTATCAGGGGCCGTAATCCATCAAGGACTTTCGGCACAATAGGAGAACAGTGTCTTGCCGCAACAGAGTGTCTACAAATGGATTAAAAAATCCAAAAATGGTCGCAGAGGTGTTACGCACGAGGAAGGAGCCGGGTGAGTGCCTTTATGAAACCCAATTCTAATGTGGTTGATTTGCTACGCAGAATCATGACTAAATTCTAGACAATGTACCACTTCATCAACAGTCTAACAGAACCATGTCACATGCACTGTTAGTTGTTCCTCTTTCATGCAAACTTTTCATGGAGCGGTCATGATCTATCTACAACAAAAGGGAGACAAATGGAGCAATTACGAGTATGAACAATGTAACAAAACTTATAGCTACATTGTGGACAGTTTTTCACTTACCCTCCTAGATTACACCACTAGTAGATTCTGAACCAAGAACAGGAAAGAGGAGCTACGGTAATGAAGTGGAAAAGGGACTTAGAAGAGAAAGAATAAAAATTAGTAGGACTAAAACGTTTTGTAGTACACATATGGAAGAGAAAGTGAAACCAAAGTACAGATAAATAGTTAAGGGCCTAGAGGAAGACTGTACACTTAAAAACCTCTTTTAGTCTGTTATTAAAGAAGGGAGTGAGGACACTGAAATAGGTGACAGAATTAAGGTGGAATGAATGAACTGCGGATGTCCTCCCTTATCGCCTGATGATTTATCAGCCCTGATATCTCCAAGATAAGAACGTCCGCCATTTTAGGCGAGGTGGTAATTCCCATCTTGCCTAATCCCATCGATCTCATAAGAAGTATTGCCAAAATTGAATGAAACATCTGCTTAAAATATTAGCACAGGTATTCCCTCTTTAGTGCATAAATTCCCTCCTTACAGCTTACCGCCATTTTAGACGAGATAGAATTAAACAAGAAGAGAAATTCCCATCTCGCCTAAAATGGTGGGCATTCTTATCTTGGAGACATCAGTGGCCGATAATTAAATCGTTAGGCGTATGAACAATGTCGCAAAGAGCACCCGATGGAATCGAACTGGGAGATTGTATCGGGTGCTCTTTGCGATAATAATAGGATAGGCGCCAGTGTAAAAGCACGATAGTATAAGATGGTAGTGAGACCCACAATATTGTATGAAGCACACACGTAGAAAATCAAGTAGGCAAAATAAAAGAAACTAGATATGACTGAAATGAAAATGGTAAGACAGATGGGCGTTGTCACCAGGGTTGATAAGAGACAGGACATAAAAGAAGATAACAGTAGCAGGGAGATATCATGAGCATATATTAAAATTATGTTTGCTAGTGAGTTGAAAAAATAGTGGAAGGAACAATAGAAAGATAGAGACAAGAAAGAAAATGGTAGATGGTGTGAATACCGATTTCAGACAAATTAGATTAACAGATGACTGAGCAAGATGGAAACGAAGAAACGAATTGTCATGATTGTCGACTCCAATAAAGAAGAAAAAGGCCCATTCAAATCCATCTCTTACGAAGAAGATACTATTGCCAGAGGATTCTTCCTGTCTGAAAATGTAAGGTATGTTCACTCTGTCGCTCATAAGCATGTTTCTTTAACTTACATAGAATTTGATTAACATATTGCTATTCCGGCCGAAAATTCATATGATCAGCACAATTTCTTGATTTAACACTAAATTTTATATATATACAGGGTGTTAATGAACTATACAGACAAACTGTAAGAGGTGATTCCTCACATCAAAATAAGAGAAAAAGCTCATATGAACCTATGGGGAAAACTGCATATTTTCAGAGTAGTTGATGGTGAAACCATATTTGCCGAAGAACACCAAGACGGGCATCTGAAAGACTATGCTGCAATAACACATATACTGGTGCAATTAACCTTTTACTTTACTTGGCACTGTTGCTCAAGCAACATTGCATTCTATTGCGTTATCGCCACGAATTATAACTTCAGTGATCATTTAATTGGTATTATTGCTTTCATACAATATTTATATATTCCTGATTTGCGAATCGCTTGTTTAGATATTTCTAATCTTCTTCAACAGGGGATGTTAAATTTAGTATTGTAGTAGCTTTACCTCCTACGTTCCGCGAAAGTTTTTTTTTTTTTTTATTGCTCTGTAGGAAGATATTTCAACGAAACTGCTGCTAATTACTAAAAATATTCTTATGATATTTGACCATAATAGGGCAATGCTGCTCTCACGAGCAACATATAAAACCTATTTTATCTCAATGTTGCTTTAAAATATACATTCTGTATTTGGTAACCAAAGTACAAAAATACTTTAAAAATGACGAAATTATGTTCAGGAAGACATGGTTCAACCATAAAAGTAAACTAAATATTTTAGGGGTAATGCTATCAATGCTTGACAATTAAAGGGTTAAGCGGGAAGGAAAATTATTGGTGCCTATTAAATGGTCACCAACGATGTCTGCCAACATGTTTACTGAAAATGTCTATTGATGGCAGAGCTTTACTAAAGGCTTCCTTCCCCCGCAGAGAGCGTTCCCTTCTCTACGTTTCCTTGAAAAGACAAGACAAATCACTGGCTGATTATTGCTACTTTCAGAGGAGACATGCTGATGCTACAAGAGGTCACAAATACCTATACATCTAAATAGATGTACGTACCTACAAGCAAATGTTCATTTGAACTTGTATATCCTCCCCTGTTCTTTCTAATTACAGCGTATACAGAGATTATTTCCGATCTACAGACATGATCACAAATGAAATGAAGTTATTGTACCTATAGGAGTTGTGGTATAATTCATTTCGTTCTAATGCGCTATAATTGCTTGTGAAATATGTAACTATAGATAAAAAAAAAATAAAAGAAAACGACTGCACAGTGCCAAAGAAAAGGGTCATATATGTATATCAGTTAAGGTAGGAAAAGTTTATTTTGGTCGTACAAAATAAGAACAATATAAATAGTCAATTATTTTATAAAATACCGATACCCTTATGCATTTGGCCATTCCTTACATGGAAGAATTAGCCCTATCATACTATTTTTCGCATGAGTGCTCATTTGTGCCTGGTTTCTTTCCTTCAGCAAACGTAAACTACAGGTACTTCTGATACAAGAAATGGGATATAGGCCTTTAGACTTCAAAAAATGACAGAACTACTAATGACAGTTAATATCACAAAACCTTAAAAGAGCTTTCATTTTCTGAACTATTAGATGTAACTGTATTTTCTGATTACTGAAACAAACAGATCAAACTTTAAGTAGCCTGCACGAATCAGCGAGGCAAAAAAGTAAGACTGTTTTTTCTTCCATATAAGGAATAGCCAAGTGCATGCTGCGATACGAAGGATGTGACAAGTTCAGGTTCAAGCATGCATACTCACTTAATTTATGATTATATAGTGCTTCTGAATGCAGAACTAAACCCTATATAGTACATACTCTTTAATGGTAAGAAACCAAAGGTCATAATAATATAAATATCATTTTGTAGACCAAAATATCAGATACCCTGGAAGCATTACAACTATTTAAACAATTTCTCGAGATCAATGAATGTTTTTAATTATTATTTTTCACTTGAGTAACTCGCTCTTTCATATGCATTTGAAAAGATATGCCAAACTAGTAGGGCTTTCACATGTTCAACGTTTTCCAAATCGCCTTTATTTCAGTTACAAATTTGTTTACCATAACGTCCAGGTTCAGTTTGCGACACGCTTCATTTTCGCTACTTAGCAATGCTAGCTTATTTAACCTATACTGAATCTTGGTATTCCTTAAACATGTTTTTAGCAATTTCAGCTTTGAAAAACACCTCTCTGCAGTTGCAGATGTTACAGGTATAGTAAAATTTAACTGAAGAGAAATACATATGGCAGGCGAACTAAACGGCGTGACAAACATCTTGGCCTTTGAAGGCGGCGCTCCAAGTTCCCTTTAAATGCTGCTAGCAAATGAGAGGCCAGCGGTATTGCCACGTTTATTTTGCACACATCCACGTCTATCCCCTGTCACCTGATCGCGCTGTAGTTTGTCTGCTTACCCATAGCCACACCCCTTTACCACTTGGCAACGTCACGCCAGAGCTTGCGTTTTATACGTTTAGCTGAAATGCCAAGATGTTTGTCACAGACCTCACTTACTACGTAAGTATTTTCAACCAACAGAAATCGTGCGAGATCTCTCAGTGATTCAAGTTATTTTCTCTTAAGTTCAGTACTCAAAAGTGTCCTAAAGCAGAGCAGTTGGTGAAAGAGTTCATGCGATAAATTGCAATTGTATATCTCTATGGGTTTTCTACCCTTCTCTTTTAGATTTTCCTCAGAAAGCTGCACCTACACTTTTAAATAAGTTGTAGTAAGTTGCAAGTTGTAAGTTAATATAATAAACTTAATAAAACATATAGGATGTAATGAGTATAATCCGTAATGCCAACATTAATAAGATTTATTATATTAGTTCAGGTGGTGCTGGCATCGTCAACTAACTACTTTATTAAAAACTTAGCTTAAATCACTTCACGATTTGCGGGCCTCCGCAATGCGGGGTCTTCGGGGCCCTTATTTATGTTCCTGGTTGATGGCTCTTGATAATTGTCGCATAGAGGTTTCCATTTGCCAACACGTTAATACTACGACTATCAAATACATCATATCTAGCAAAACGGGCTTCATCGGTGAGCAGTATTGAGACATGGAACTAAGAATAGGCCACACAGCGTTGCATTAGCAATTTATAAAATACGACATGAGAGTCTAAGTCAGCTTCACTCAGATTCTGTACTCTTTGTGGATGGTAGGAATGCAACTGCTGTTTATGAAGAATATCAGTTTAGTCGTATCACTTTGGTCCAACTTTGACTGACCACTATTTGCCTATGGTACACTCCGCATCAAAAAATTGCGACAGCTAACGCCATGTAGTTAGGCCACCCAATATACACCTTCTTATCCCATAATCATGCCAGGTAAAGACACCTCCTCTCTCTCCACATTTCCTTTTTCCCATACTAAAATTAGGTAACAACATAGCCACAATCCTAATTTCAAACTACACATGTATTAGCTTCGATAAAATAAAATAACAAAACCGAGACTCAACAAGATTCATAGGTTGATGTATGGAGAAACTGAAACACATAACGAAAAATTGAAACCAATGAATCTCTTTTACATTGAGATTCATAAGTGAGGTAGAGAGATAGAGAGAGAGAGAGAAAGAAAGAGAAGAGGAGAGAAAAAAGAAAAAGGAATTTAAACGTACTAAGAAAAGCACCTAACGTTATAAAGTTCCGTTACCAGAAATCCAACAGTAATATAGAAATAACGTTTATTTTTAGATTTTTTCAGAACTATTCGAATATATAGAGGATGCTTTAAATATTTATTATGTCACTTACATAATGGATAGCATACTCAATTTCCAGTAGAACTGTATATCTCATCCTAAATCTAGGGTAATGTCAAAAGTTTAACACACATGCTTTGTTTCCGCGTGGTTCGATTGCAGATTCGGTAGTGTTCATTGGACGTACTGATTCAAAACATATTGTAATATATCCAGTAGATTGCGTTGGTCATATCCTCCATTTCAGACTACTAATGCACACTGAACAAAAAAAAATGAAAAGAAAAGAAAAAGAAAGAAAGAAAGAAAGAGGAAATTGAAGAGTCCAATTTTACTACTAAATTCCAATCAGAAATACCCTATGTTAAAATTCCAAACTGTATCGTAATGATAAGTTACAAGTGTTCGAAAGGAAAAGTTTATGTTCCTCATAGATGTAACATGTTTCAAATTTCAACGTGAATATAACACATTGAATTATAGTATGGGAACAAATTTTGTGTCGAACTAGTATAAATAAAATTTTCTTTTCAAATAACCAAAGAGGTTATCATTTTCTAATCTCTTCCGAAGATGTATCTGTTCCGAACACTCAGCATTGATTTCATCTCTTCCGGATATAACTTAATTTGCACAGATAGAATGAACACCTTAAGACCTCAAACGGATCATCGTATCAGTCGGATGATGTAGAACACCACTGGGTCGAGGATTCAAATCCGTAGTGACCCCTAATTTGACTGAGAATCGGCAACCAAGAGCATAAAAAAGAGATTTTACTTGTTCCCTTGCGTTTAAACAGTATTTCTGTCAGAGGTGACAAGGACTGGGGATGTTATTCCCAGAGCACGAAAAACATGACGTCAAAGTTTCCACTTAATTAGATCATCCAGACCAGGTATCTCGCGCTCTTGGTCCGTTTTAACTTTGGAACATGAAGTGAATGTGTGCGTGAGAGGTAGAGAGAGGGAGGGAGAAGTGAAAGATGCAAAGACAGGATAAGGAAACGTCAAGAAAGAGAGAGGAGGGACGAATATAAATATGAAGCATACTTATCATTGTAGTGTATGATGTAGAACGCACACACTGTTTACTCGAATTATCGCCAGTGATGCTTTGTAAGTTCTCCTACACAAGATAAATATCTGTTTGCAGCTATTATTTTATGCGAAAATAGTCATACTACCTGATGGGGAATCGAACCAAGTGTAATAATAATAATAATTTAGATTATTATTATTATTATTTGCGTACTTTTGAACTTGCACGGTGAAATTACTGCAAAATATGTTTTATTTCTATATTTTTCCTGGATTGTATGTTTTTTCTTTATTAGTGGGCATTAATTTCTCTCTAGGCGGTCGAATAAATGAATTTCGTTGTGGAATTTGGTTCGTTCCAAAAATCAGGGCTAAAGTAATATGTTCTAATATTTGGCTTGTAATTTCAGGTGGCATGATAGAGTAGGGGTAACGTTTTAGCTTTATGAATAATACAGCTATGTAACATAGGTTCAAATCTTGTTCAAGCCAAGCTAATTTTCTTTTGCGAAGTGATTGTGAAGAATCGACATATCGTACTGGGCAAGATAGAAACTATTTACGAATGTTGGTTGGAAAAGGGCAAGGGAATTACCAGGACATTGCAAAGACTTCATTGATCTGCAGCATACACTTTTCGTGTTATCGTTCTCAGAAAGAAACACTACACCATTTGCAAAAACAAAGTTTGGCTACAGCAATCGGTGGTGTAGTGGAAGCGTGCTAGATTCCCCATCAGGCAGTACGATTTTTTCGCATAAAATAGTAGCTGCAGAGATTCATCTTGTGAAGGAGAACTTACAAAGCATCACTGGCGATAATTCGAGTAAACAGTGTGTGCGATCTACATCATACACTACAATGATAAGTATGTTTCATATTTATATTCGTCCCTCCTCTCTCTTTCTTGACGTTTCCTTATCCTGTCTTTGCATCTTTCACTTCTCCCTCCCCTCTCTACCTTTCACGCACACATTCACTTCATGTTCCAAAGTTAAAACGGAGCAAGAGCGCGAGATACCTGGTCTGGAGGATCTAATTAAGTAGAAACTTTGGCGTCATGTTTTTCGTGCTCTGGGGATAACATCCCCAGTCCTTGTCACCTCTGACAGAAATACTGTTTAAACACAAGGGAATAAGTAAAATCTCTTTTTTATGCTCTTGGTTGCCGACTCTGTCGAATTACGGGTCACTACGGATTTGAATCCTCGACCCAGTGGTGGTCTATATCATCCGACTGATACGATGATCCGTTTGAGGTCTTAACGTGTTCATTTTATCTGTGCAAATTAAGTTATATCCGGAAGAGATGAAATCAATGCTGAGTGTTCGGAACAGGTACATCTTCGGAAAAGATTAGGAAATGGTAACCTCTTGGTTATTTGAAAAGAAAAGTGTATTTATACTAGTTCGACACAAAATTTGTTCCCATACTATAATTCAATGTGTTATATTCACGTTGAAATTTGAAACATGTTACATCTATGAGGAACATAAACTTTTCCTTTCGAACACTTGTAACTTATCATTACGATACAGTTTGGAATTTTAACATAGGGTATTTCTGATTGGAATTTAGTAGTAAAATTGGACTCTTCAATTTCCTCTTTCTTTCTTTCTTTCTTTTTCTTTTCTTTTCATTTTTTTTTTTGTTCAGTGTGCATTAGTAGTCTGAAATGGAGGATATGACCAACGCAATCTACTGGATATATTACAATATGTTTTGAATCAGTACGTCCAATGAACACTACCGGATCTGCAATCGAACCACGCGGAAACAAAGCATGTGTGTTAAACTTTTGACATTACCCTAGATTTAGGATGAGATATACAGTTCTACTGGAAATTGAGTATGCTATCCATTATGAAAGTGACATAATGAATATTTAAAGCATCCTCTATATATTCGAATAGTTCTGAAAAAATCTAAAAATAAACGTTATTTCTATATTACTGTTGGATTTCTGGTAACGGAACTTTATAACGTTAGGTGCTTTTCTTAGTACGTTTAAATTCCACAGTTTTATGTGTTTTCCGGTTCCTTTTTTCTTCTTTCTCTCCTCTTCTCTTTCTCTTTTTCTCTCTCTCTCTCTGTACCTCATTTATGAATCTCAATGCAATAGATATTCTTTGGTTTCAATTTTTCGTTATATGTTTCAGTTTCTCCATACATCAACCTATGAATTCTGTTTCGTCTCGGTTTTGTTATTTCATTTTATCGAAGCTAATACATGTGTAGTTTGAAATTAGGATTGCGGATATGTTACCTAATTTTAGTATGGGAGAAAAGAAAGGAGGAGAGAGAGAGTGTGTGTCTTTACCTGGCATGATTATGGGATAAGAAGTTGTATATTGGGTGGCCTAACTCCACAGCGTTAACTGTCGCAATTTATTTTATGCCGAGTGTACATTTCCTCAAAGAGAGTATAGGCTCATTTTATAGGTCTTACTAACAAGTAAGAACTATTGAAATGCAGGCCCGTAACCAAAGGGTGGTTAGGAGGCCTGGGCTTTCCTAAACTTTTCGTGTTCCCTCCAAACCTTAAGAGCCTGCCTTACTAAAAATAATACAAAATTTACCATTTTTCTTTTGCTTGTTTATTCATCAGTGAAAGGAGATAATGAAATGGAAGTCATCACAATCATAGACAATGTTATTCTACAACAGAAAATATGAACCTGAAGAATGTTCAGTGTTGCCATCCATAGAAATTACAGTGTTGCCACAAAAACAATTTTCCTAAAATCTAAGTTAAAGCAGCGAGTAGAGGAACAAACTTAACTGCATTTGGTTACGTATCATATTGTTTTGGTTTCCTGTGAACTACTTTTTAAATAATAGTTGTATTTAGTTTGTAATAAACAAAATAGTTTTAACATACAATTATTAAAACTAAATAATAATGTTAATTAAAAAGTAGTTCACAAGAAACCAAAACAACACGATACGTAATCAAATGCGATTGAGTTCATTCCTCTATTCACTGTCTTAACTTAGATTTTAAGGAAATTGTTTTTCTGGCAACACTGTAATTTCTATGGATGGCAACACTGAACATTCTTCACGTTCATATTTTCTGTTGTAGAATAGCATTATCTATGATTGTGATGACTTTCATTTCACTATCTTCTTTCACTGATGAATAATCAAGCAAAAGAAAAATGGTAAATTTTGTATTATTTTTAGTAAGGCAGGCTCTTAACACAAAATGCTATTATTAATACAAAAAACACAATTTAGCTATTTGTAAGAGGTTTTTGAATGACTTGACCTCTAACATAATTATAGTCCCCCAAAACTTCTGTGGCTGGTTGCGGGCCTGTTAACATGTATATTATAAAATTTAAATATTATAGTTATTTTTTAAAAAGAACGTTATGCCTATATTATACTTTTCCTATAGCCGATAATGTTAATTCCAAATTCAATTTCCGCGCCTTTCTTTGCCCTTTGCCGAAACTAATATAGTTTGACTTTAACTCACGTAGAACTTTTAGCATATATAAGTTTCATTGGATTATCTGGTTGAGACATGGTCTATAGGAAATAAATCTCATTATTGCAATGTTATTAAAATTGACCCTTTTTATCCCTTAGGATCGGTATATTCAGAAACGCTGAAATACATGTTTCTTTATTTTTAATTAAAAATCTACAAACCGAATTTCATACCTGCAACATATTCAAGTCCTCACATTGGACACTTTCTGGTTAAACGAATGGAAATTTGAGTATTTTGGAAATGTCCTGTGACCTATTTCGCAATGCATGTACGCAGTGGTGCCCACCCCCCCTCATGTCCATGACGCACCCCCCCTCAATTGCCTATCCGTAGGTGTTCTTCCATGAAAAAAAATCTTTTCGATTAATTTTTACACCCTCTCAAACATATTTATATAATTTTACCCCCCCCAAATATTTCAATGACGCAGTTTGCGTCATAGCCCCCCCTTGTGGGCACCCCTGATGTACGACTGAAGAATTAAAAAATCCAGTAGTAATGGATGTTAAATGAGCGTTGTAAAACTATGTACATGTATGGTGCATAATATATAATGTCTGTTGCTTATGGAATATCATTCGCAGTGCCATGATACGATGTGAGAATGTATGGACTACAATTGATTTGTTAAAAAATTAGGGGGTTAAAGTGAATCTTTATATCCAATAGTCATCTATTAAGAGTCCACCTGATCTGAAAGGCTAACAGAAACTGTTGTTATAGTGGGTTACCTGTAGTCGTACGATCAAGAAAATAGACCTAAGTGAATATGAGCGTTCCTAGAATTGCAAGTATACGAGTATAATAGGTGAACTGCTATTTCACTATTAAACTATTAAGCCTAATTTATTACACAATTTAGCAATATTTGGATTAATTGTAAACGTCAGGCAAAGTGGCAACAAGCACAGTGAAATGGTCACTTTGCCCGCCTCTGCTTCTGACCCCTTTACACGATTGCATGCTATATTGTGTATTTCTTTTTTTGCTCTGAACAACAAAACTTGTGCACTACTATATAATAGAAAAATTACTAGAATTACACTTGATAATAAAATTATTATATAGTCATCAAGTTCTATATAGTTGGAAAAAAATCATTGTTAAACTAATACTTACTCTTAGAAGGTACATTCGCGAAGTGTCCCCTCGGGATTCATGTAAAATTGATTCAAATGCAAAGTTCGCAGCACCCCAACTTGTATTGTACTAATTTTACCGGCCCATACGGGTAATTTGCATATTTATGGGCCTTCATATATGCGGAATTCAATCATACCATGCTATAACGTTCGGACACAAAATTGCTTTTAGTTTCTTTAGATGTAACTGAACATGAATGTGAGCATATGTAAAGCAAATTGGATCAAGTACTACTTCTCCGACACAACATGCCACCTACCCCGGTCGCCATCTTGGATTCAACTTCCAGTTTTTCATATGAGAATAGGTGAAAGTGATCACATCAAATTCATGTACAATTGTCTCGAAAATTCATTGGTGTAGAGAGTTTTACCTAGCTTGTACAGTTTGCAAGGCCCCTTGTGTCATCTTTTACGTGGTTTATCGTTGAGGGAATATTCTCTGAACGTACAGACATACAGAAGTTGTAATTCCCCGCGTTCTGCGAGGACAAAAGTTAAATATTGTTTCATAATTGTTTAATTTGTTGGTGAAGAGAATCTAATTCTGCACCTTAAAAAAATGGTGTTGATGTAAAAAGAAAATGTAGCTTTGATACATTATCGTCTTTTGTTAAAAAATAACTGCATGAGAATTTATAAACATTGTACTTCAGTAGATTATAGAAAAATGTTAATTCCTTTAGTACTAATAAGTGTAATTGAATATTCTGGACGCTAAGCCAAATATAGAATTGGAAATTAAATATAACTAATAACTTTGTTTACTTGTTTATCGTAACTGTAATATAAAATGTTATGTGAAATTATGCAGTTCCAACAAATGAGCCCGTCCCGGGTTCTCATTAACTAAATGCGATGATTTATAACGATATTTAGATCTTCATTGGTTTTGTCTAAATTTTAAGTAAATGATGATCCATTATATGCCTCAAAATCAGCTGATGGCTCTGTAAGTCCTACAAACTTTTCTACTTAAGATGTTGCTGATAAGATTATTGATTATTGTGAAGACGTGAAGTCGCCTAAAGTTTATTCAAGGAACGTTCAATACCTCATGTAAACAAATACACGTGGTGATTGTTTCATTTTATTGGTTAAAGAGCCTTGGAACATCCATGCGGCAGAAGAAAATAGTCCATTGTTAAGTAAGCTGTTTTTCAATGTCTTTGTTGCTTTTAAGGCTCATTATTAGAAATGCAGTTTCCTTACAGTTAAATAACAGAAACAACATTGGTATCTAAGAACTAAATTGAATTAATGCAATAAAAGAGAATACGCATGCGTAGAAGGTGGCTTTGACCCATCTTACGCGCGAATCACAGTTTACAATATGGCCGCGTGCGGGAAGGATACAAGCATGTGCTTCTCGAAAGAAGGGCTGCGATAGCCAATCATCTGATGACTGGCGGACTAATACCATTCTGCAATGTTTACATCAGGATCAGAAGGTTCGTTGAATGAACTTTAGAAGATATACACAGGTTTCATATGTAGTGCCATCTTGGGAATCTTGTGTTGAAGCTGTCTTCATATCATTGATTGAGGTGAAGCTTGAGGTATGTTTGTTTATGCGTAGAATAAAAAAATCGAGAAACATGAAATATATTTACGTTACTGAAGATTGTTATAAAAATAATGAAGGATTGAGTATAGCCCGCTCCCCCCAGTGATTTTTAACGAATCATAGTGATTCTAACGATTCATACTAGTTCATAATGATTCGGAATCGTATGTTATAAAGATTTAAGATTTAAATTTTGCGGTAAGGAAGCTTTAGTATAAGTAGTAGTAGTAGTAGTAGTAGTAGCGGTACTAGTAATAGTAGCAGCAGTAGTAGTAGTTAGTAGCAATAGTAGTAGTAGTAGTAGTTAGTAGCAATAGTAGTAGTAGTAGTAGTAGGAACGGGTTAGAAGCCCCGCAGGGGTTGGTTGGGTTCTGTTCACGATATAAGTAGTAGTAGTAGTAGTAGTAGTAGCAGTAGTAGGATTAGTAGTAGTACTAATAATAGTAGCAGTAGTAGTAGCAGTAGCAGCAGTAGTAGTAGTAGTAGTGACTCTTCCAGTTCCGGTGACAAAGAACTGGGGGGAGCGGACTATACACAAGCCATAATGAATGTTGTATGATAATAATAAATAATAATTATATAGGGTAACTCTTTACCTTGGGCAAGGCAGTGATATACTGTCGGTACATATTGCCGAGTGAGCGTCAGCGAGTGAAGACGGGTTAGAGCCCCGCAGGGCACGTGGTTTTCTGTCTTTCCTTCTTGGGAACTGTAACTATAATTGCAGGAACCGGTTCAGATTCATTGCTTATTGTCATTCCCTTGCCTAAAGTAAAGACTTGCCGTATTGGGTACAGATTTTGTGATATGTTGTTTATGTGAATATGTTTTGTATATATATATATGGTCAATTCCGCGGTAAGTGACCCTACGAAGGAAAAATTTGAAGAAGTTTCACCTTGGCCTACATAAGTATTAAAATTCATTTTTAAGAATGCTGAATTTTTCATACATGAACAAGATGATACCAACGTTGATTCGTAGATGGCTCTGGAGGAGGTAAAATATGGCCACTTTCATGTCGCAGAATATCGTACCTACATTTGGATTTTAACACAAAGTTTTTTCCTACTAATTCCTGTAGGTAAGTGAAGATCGCGTATGATGTTTATTAAGATAATGTTTGTGTTTACATCAGTGACATTGTTTTGCACATAAATTAATAATAGCAAGAAAATTATAATAATTTATTTATTCAAATAGGCTGTCGTGTAAGTCACAAGAAAACATAAATAAGTTTATGTATTTATATACATAATTAAACAAAAAAGCTGTTATTCTAAATTTTCTTCATTTGGACAGACAGTAATCAAAGGCCGTGCAGAAAGTCCTGAAATAATACGTGTAACTCTTTTAAATACAAAATATAATATGTCGTGTAAGTCACATTTCTTTCCCTGTCGTGTAAGTCACATTTCTTTCCCTGTCGTGTAAGTCACATTATGCGTGTCGTGTAAGTCACATTTTGTTGCAATGTTACTACATTGCCAATAGTAGCTAACCGCAGTAAAACGTATAAATAGTGAATTGATAACTCAATTAATGTATTAAGTGCCATGTTTAGTGTAAGAGAATGAAAGATAAGGAGGATAAAAGCAATATTATGAAGTATGGGTGTAAAATGTACTTGACTGGACTATAAATGTAACAAATGAATGAAAAGTTAAACAATATGAATCAATGTGATCTAGAAAGAAGTTTTAAAAAACGTGACAGGAAGTATCTACTGTCTCTGGAACAATGTCGGCTTTTTTGTTTCCGAAGTTTCTAGCTTCAGCTACTGTTAATACTATTATTGGTTTTCTCGTACTCTTTCGTTGTTTTGGAAACATGCTTGTAAATTGGCATTTATTGCCTTTATGCATCTAAAGCTCAGGCCGGTATAGGACGGTGATGGGCATGTGGAAAAGGATTCTTTCAGATCTATTGAAAGGGTATCATCTCAGCATTTGCCCGGTGTGAATAAGGAACACCTCAGTCAGGATTGCCAGCTATATGTTTTAAACCCGCAACCTACCGAGACAAATCTAACACGCTACTACTCTGTCACGCTTCCTTGGTAGAAAACGTACTTACTCAAACGAAAATATGTAAGTCACAACAAAGTTTACTTTAAGATTATGAAATTAGGACATGTCAGATACGTGACACTTGTCTTTTCTATTGCATTTTCAGATATGCGTATTTTAGAAGCTGAATGAAAGCGGAAATAGATAGAGAAGTTGAAAAGAATGATATTACATCAAATGGATTTTTAGTGGAAATTACTGTTTTATGTACCAAGAAAAGATACAAACCGGTCACTGGATATCACACAGTTGTACTATGTAAACTGCAATAATATATTTTCCAGAAGAAAAGGAAACCACGTAACATGATTCGTGCATAATTATATCTGATTGCATGCATCAATATATGTTTCCATTTGCTTGTTTCAAGTCTACACTTATGGAAGATTTTAAAGGGTGTCGTCCGGGTTTTCCGATCAACAATGTGAATTATCAGTCGGATGATGGTGCACAACATTATTCACTTTGTTCAATGACATTGCAGAAAGTTGAAATGTCTTGGCATTTTTCGGCTACGAACTATGGCAAAGGCTCTCAAAGACAAATTGATCCTCAATCTGCTTTACGATTTATTGAGAGATCACGCAAGTTATGTCCGAACATTAATGTAATATACTGTAGTAAAGAGTATTACTTCAAAAATTTGAGTTGATGCGCCAATGGAAACATCATAAGAAAGAAATATGTAATATTCCAAAAAACACGAAACTAGCACTACTTTCATTGAGTTTCAGCGTATACTATTGAATGTTCTCTCATCTAAGATATTTCTTCACCACGAAGGAAGTTCGATTTCATTCCAGAACTGTTCATTGGCGCATGTGAAGGGAATAAACGCAGCGAAGAAGTGATGGAAATACTCTACTGGAGACACGGTATTATTACCCTTCGCCGAAAAAAGAACTATTAAATATTTGTTAGATGTAGAGAAAAGAATCAGAACAACTGTATGTAACATTTCTTCGCCATTACCATCAAGACAAAGAATTTTATTGGCCGCAACAGAAAGATTAGGCCTATGTTGCATTTAACAGACGTCGATCACAGACATAAATTAGAATTTGACAAATTTTGCTCCAATAAAAGAACTGTTAACTTCTTGTTTTGTCTGTTAACTTCCTTTTATCTCTCTAAATCATTAGTGCCACTCTATCCGCCAGTGGCGGCGGTTGGACGTGAAAAGTGGGGGGGCAAGACATGATCTGACTATTTGATATCAATGTTAGTTTTCCTGGTTGCTTGTTTGACGAAAGGTTGTATAACTATTAGGATACTGTCTTTTTCAGTTATACCGTATATCTTGTTTCATATTTTATTAAGTAAATTGACAAGAGCAACGCAAGTAGATACTAGCCTTTTGTACTCTTAAACAACGAAAGTGTAAGAAGAGATTTGATTCTTTGCTCATGAATATATGTCTGGAAAATTGTGTGATCAGATTAGGGGCCTATTTAATAACAAATATGCAAAACAAATAAACAGAAAGGATAATATTAATCAAATAATCATAGTAATGAATAATGAGGCTTGTTTTGCAAAAGTTATATTGAAACTGGAAATTAATGAGCAACTTATATTTTTAATTCCACGAATGCTATTATATGTCTTATTACTCTTAGAATGACAGTGAATACCATAAGCATATGCTACGACATTTAAAGAAATACTTTTGCAGCTTCCCGAAACATGTTCGCTGCCATTAAGTACAGTTTTCACTTTCTTGAAATATATCAAAACTCAGCAATACTTAGAGTCACTCCACATTTCAGTTATACAAAATAATCCTAAAACCTAGAATTATGCTGAATTCACTAAATTTAATTGTATATACAAAACTGCATATGTACACCCCTAAACTCGTATATTACACTGCAAAATTAATATTCCTTACTTAGCTCCTTCGTGGCTAAGCGATTAGCGTACGCGCCTTAGACGTGGGAGACCCGGGCTCAATTCCCGGGTGGAGCTCACGTGGTTCGGACTCCACGTTGATCATTAAGTCCACGTCTCATATAACTTCGCTGCTGAACAGGATGTTAAACTGAAAAAATCAAATCAAAATATTATTATTAGAAAGAAGAAAATACATTTTAGGAACTGTCGATTTTTGTACAATTAAAGAATAACTTGTGAAGAACTTCTTTTCTTGCGAAATGTTATCTCAATTAGTTTCAGAGCGGCTGACTAACATATCGATCAATTGCAAGAAGAAAAGAAAGTACGCTCGAATTGTGGCGCTCCAATAGGTTAATTTTTGGGCCATTTTTATTGGCAGTTCAAACGCAATTCCTGTAGCTTTCTTAATTCCACGGGAAGACAACCAATACGTATTCATGGAACGACAAATATTTTATGGCATCATTTTTATTCTATGAAGCAATAATACATACCAAACTTTATATTTCCAAATGAAACTATATACATTAATCGGTAATTTCAAAAAAGTGGGGGGGCAACTGCCCCCCTTTGCCCCCCGAATCGCCGCCCATGCTATCCGCCAATAGATATTGAAAGTGTAATTGAACGAAGACATGATGTTAGACTTGTCGTGTAAGTCACAAATTTATGTCGTGTACGTCACGTTATATTTGTGGCATATATTTTAAAATAAATACAGAAAATATAATAATTTTCTTTTGGTCTTGTAGCTTGGTATCTACTTAATATATGTAAAAAGTTTTAGTTTTCTTGCAGCAATAGAAGAACAGAATTTTCATATAGTTAACCGTTATTCAAAACACCATGTCTCCTACTGTCGTGTAAGTCACGTATATATTTAGAGACTTGTTTCAGCCATTTTGTTTACATATTTAAATGCTGCAAATAAAAATGAATGAAGCACTTATTGACCCTTATTTATAACCTAAAACTTGCCCATGAAAATATCTGATAACTTTTCTAATACATAATATTTACTGCCGCCTGACGTCTGTTGTCGTGTAAGTCACAAATGGAATTAGCCATATATATATATATATATATATATATATATATATATATATATATATATATATATATATATATATATATATATATATATATATATATATATATATATGTGTGTGTGTGTGTGTGTGTGTGTGTGTGTGTGTGTTTGTGTGTTTTATTTACCAATTTTGTTTTAGGTCCAATTATAATATGTTGTATTCCCGTAATTGTTTTCGCGCGTTAACATCATCAGAAGCTTGTCACCTTTGTCCATAACGTCTAGGTTGTAGATGAAAGAAGAGCAGGACAAAGTTAATACCAAAATGATAGATCTTTACCCAAATCTTGTCGTATGTGGAAATACATTAGGCATTTTGATCGTTGTACAATACTTCTTTGTTGTAGTATAATATGGAGGAAATAACAATCACTCACAGAAATGTAATAACATTATGACGCCAATGTTGTAAAGAGTTTGTTTATACCTACAGTATTTTTCCAGTTAAAAATTATTTTGATTTGTCAACATCAAAAATGTAAGCGTCACTGATGTTACTCTGCAATGTCTATTCGCGAAGTGCCTGCAGGGAGTTAACATGGAATACCTTCCAAACGTTACAAGCTGCGGTAAAATTCAGTACACCAGTGAATTTCCCAGAAAATTGTACATGAGTTTGATGCAGGGATAAAAGTGAGCGGAAACGCTGGGGACGCTGTCCTCCCACCTCGAAAAAATGTGTATGAAGTCCTCCCAGTTTCTAAAAAATTACAATGGGCGAAGATAGGCAGGGGGAACGGCATGACGTCAAGCCTCTACCTATCGCCCCCACACCTTTTCTGATCCACTTTTACCCCTGGTTTGATGTATCACTTGCACCCATTCTTATTTGAAAACAGAAATTTGAATCCAATATGGCGCTTCCACGATTGCGGCCGGGGTGAGTAACATGTGTCAGAGAAGCAGTACTTGATTCAATTTGCTTTGCATATGTCCACATTCATGTCCAATTACATCTAAAGAAACTAAAAGCAATTTTGTGTCCGAGCGTTATAGTAGTGTATGATTGCCCGTATGGGCCGCTAAAATTAGCACAATACACATTGGGGTGTGGAGAACTTTGCATTTGAATTACTTTTACACGAATCCCGAGGGAACACTTCGCGAATGTACCTTGTTAGATCAACAATAGATGAAAACACCTTTTCCTTCATACAAGCAGAACAACAATTGGGTCTGGCCTCTTTGTCTTCTAGAACTACAATGGCAACTAGAGCAACTGATTGGGCCTACTTACGATAGGTGTCAGGTATATACAAGAAAAGTGCCGATGTCCACTTTATCCGTCCTGTCCACTTCGTACTCCCTTCCCCTATATATATATATATATATATATATATATATATATATATATATATATATATATATATATATATATATATTGCCCCCCGTAAATGACGCCCCTGGTTACAACGAAATTAAAATCTTATCAATGCTATTACTAGTCTATTATAGAGAGCTTCAGTGAAAGTAGAATGTAGATTTTGAATTAAATTAAGCTTTCCTGTGAACAAGAGAAAATACAACAGTAACACTGAATAATTATTGTCAATGTTTCCACATTTGGCAGTGATTGCAGTGTATACTTGGTGTGACCAGGGAGTAATCTACACCCACCCAACACCCCCCTAACACCCCTCCAAATTTCTTTACACACACCCCTGGATGGAAAAGGAATACTCCCCCAAATCCAATTGTATCAATCAGCATCATATAGGTTATTTATTACATCAAGTTAAAAAAGGTTTAGCGTTTAGGAAAGAAGGCAATATTCTTATTTATTTATTTCACTTCAAAATACGAAGCGACCTCGTTCTCATGTACGGCTTCGAGAACCACATGACCTCATTGTTTCGGGCGGTGTTTCAAATTTCAATCGACAAAACAGACTGCTGATGCCTACCCTCCTGGGCTCCGCGGTCGTTTCCGAGAAAAGAGGTTGATGGACAGATGCAGATTACTGAAATTGGCAACGTCTTGAGCGGTCATTCACCTACCTCCTCTTCAATAAGGAAAAATGTGACAATATAGTAATAAGGCTACACCAGATTCAGTTGGTAAGTGCTACTCTGGAACAGGCTCGCTACCAGAAGGGGGCTAAGGAGGGCCTGGCCCTCCCTAAATTTTTCATGTCCAGTCCAGAGCTCAATACAAAAGCACAATTTACATATTTATAAGAGAATTTTTGATGACTTGACCCCTCCTCCGCAAAGCTCTGTGGCTGGTTTCGAGCCTGCTCTGCAAGTGGTGTATCGGACGGACGTGGTGTATCAAGGTTGTAGTCAAGACGTTTTTAGAAATGAAGAGATAGATCGAAGTAAGAATTATATATTTTTTAGACTGAGACTAGTGTTATGCAGGAACGCATTTGGCGCTAGCTTAATTTTCGTAAAGTATATTTTTATTCACGTAAATTCATTGAGCGGAACAGGGCTCATAGCGAGTCACTTTTTTAAACTAAAATTTACTTTTTTTTCAAGTTGGTCACTAAAAGTTACTTTTTTTTCAAATTTGTCACTAAAAATTACTTTTTTGAGAGGTAAAATGACTTTTTCGTGGGATTTATGTTTTGTGTTGGCAGTTTTCTAAGAAAAATATAAAAACAAATGGGAAAAGGCAGAAACTTGTTACTCATTACTCTTCTGAAAACTTCAGTACTTGCTGCCACATGTGAAACAGTCAGCTTTATTCTCACTTCAGCTTTTATTCTTTCTAAAGCACAGTGGACGGTTGGTGGATGCTTAAGCTCTCAAGGTGGGGTTGAGAACCCTTCTGTGTCTATTATTTCTTCTATCATAATAATCTTTTAGTTTTCTCTCGTAATAGTTAACGCTCCGTTCAACGTTGTGTGAGTGTATTTGTGTGGTTCATCATGTTCGTCTTGTTATGCTTCTTGTATGTTCTTCTTAAGAGTAGGTGATGAATTTGAATATTTCACGTTTTTGAGCACTCTTAATGCAAAGTTAAATATAATGTCTGGGATGAAGAAATTCGGAAATAGGCCAGAACTGGTTCCACTTACTTAGAAGCTTTTTACATCTGCTAAGTCTGCTTACCGTAACTACAAAGCTTACTTTGAAAACCTAAGAAAGGAGGAAGCTCAAAAAGAAGTAAAGAAGAAACAAAAGAACAAACAAAGAGAGAGGTGATGGAGAAATTGATAAAGGGAAAAAGGGACATGATGAGATTTTGGTCACTTTTTTGTGTGCTTTTGGCCATTTTTGGTCACTTTTCCATTATTTACAAGAGAGCAGACCATTATGTGCCCTGGAATTATTAAAATTAGGGTATATTAAAGAAGGCAAAACAGAAAGATACAACACATTTGTAAATTGAAAAACTGAATTTCTGGAAAATAACTAAATCAATGAATATTTTTTTAATGAAAGATATACATAGCCAAAACGTAGCCAGGAAGAGGCAGGAACGGAGATTAAGGGATCAAATAATATTACAACAATTAACGTTAACAACAGGGTTAGAATATTAAATGAAATGAAATTGGAACTATGTACAGTATTAATTACTAAACGAATATGATTTCAGCGTGGGACAAGGGAATTTTTTCCCAATTAATATATATATTTTTTTAATCACCCACGAAAACTTGCTGGGGTGAATTAATTGAAATAATAGCAGAATTTTGGGAAATAATTAGACTACAATAATTCGTATGTAATCAATTCACATGTAATTACTAGGTAAAATAGTGGAGGTTAATTCCTAATACAGTGGAACCACTCTTAACGGACATCTCACAATAGTGGACATCTTCGTAAGAGAACAAACTTTCTTATTTTTCCATGCCATAAATATGTGTGATGTGGTATTATGAGAGAGAACCCTTCCTTTTAGTGACACCTCTCATTTACGGACAAATAATCGGTTCCACCGGTCCGTTTTGAGAGTTTTCACTGTATTACTTAGTTTAATAACACTCAATGCTCAAATGTGTAAACTTACTCTATTGAACCTACCACTGCAAAGAGTTGATATTATTATTATTATTATTATTAATAATAATAATAATATTGCAATAGTTGCGTAACAAAATATATTGTTTTCTTGTTTGTTTGAGTTTGTTTAAAAATTATATCACTATTCTGAGAGCACACCCCCTCTTTTATTTTGAACACCCCCCTAAGTAAAACTTTCTGGCGTACTTACTGGGTGTGACAATTCTTGCAGAGGAAACACGTAGCATTGTAGATTTTGGTAAGTAGGTGTGTATGTTTTACATATTTTTATTTCACGTATCACCTATTCCCAAGTAGCCAGAAGGAATGGAAGTTTGATGAAGACACAGTCAGTGTGTTGAAACTGTTACGTGATTGTGACTTTTTTTTGTATATTTTTATTACATAGCCTTGTTCATTGTAAGCAGGTAGAACCTGAGTGGACGTAATTCAATTTGAAAGAAGGTCAAATAAAAATATTCATTGATACTTGAGTCTTAATAAAAGAAATACAAGGACAAGTAACTATTTCCATTCTCATATTGATACCGAAGATAATAGAATGTTTATCTATGTTTCATCTCTTATTTTCAAATGTTCTTTTCACTGCAATAGCAAAATGAAATAATATAATTTGGTCCCTCAAAAAGCCTTATTAATATTTTAGTTGTATTACCATCAATAATATTCGTGTCAAACTATTCACTTGAATTTGTTTGGAAAAAAAGAAAGTTCGAATATTGATTACGAACATTTTTCCGATTTCGATTTCAATGTCAGTTTGGCGCTCTGTAAGATCAAATATATTCACGAAAATATGTGTCGGAAATTACCAAAAGAAAAAAGCATGATTATTTTCCCTTGCACAAGCTTTGCTTTAGTAAATTAAAATCCAAATTAAACTACTTCTGAACAAAACAATATGTTTATTGTAAAAAAAAATATTAACGTGTAACAGTTTCGCCAACTATCTACTTGGCTTCATCAGACACGATAGTTCCTGAATAGTTTAAATCGAATTTCAAAAAATGCATGAAAGATACTGCACACATTTCCATGGAACCTAGTAAGTAATTTGGGTGCCGGTCAGGGGCGGATCCAGGACGGACTTCTGGGGGGGCAGTGGGTTGTAAAACTGCTACTTAGAGCTACTTTTAAGAGCATCAAAAAATAAACTATATATTTTATTTATATATAAAATTAAAAAGTTTCCTCTTCTGGAGGGCGATCGGCCCCTGGTGCAGGTCTAGTTTTGGCGCACCACATTTTGGAACATTTACAGGTAAAATTCAATACTATGCATGAAAAAACGCTTATATAGAGAATGAATTTCTGCAGACAACTGAATTAAATACAAGAAATACATATGTATTTTAGGTTTACAAGTGTAGGGTTACTAGTGTAATATCAATACAAGTGCTTTACGACGGGTAAAATAAGAGAGTGCATACAAGAGCTGGCTCTATTAAATGCTATTTTCGATCCGCAGCATGTTTCTGCACACCGTACAGAACCTGTATTTTATATTTACAACTGGAGGTTTACTAGTATGAGAATGACATGATAATTCTTTTTTGCGAAGTGATTGTGAAGAATCGACACATCATACTGGACAAATAGAAATATTTTCGAATGCTGGTTGGGAAAGGGCAAGGGAATTACCAGGACATTCCAAAGACATCATTGATCTGCAGTATACACTTTTCGTGTTATCGTTCTCAGAAAGAAACACTACACCATTTGTTAAACAAAGTTTGACTACATCAATCGGTGGTGTAGTGGTAGCCTGCTAGATTTCCAAATGGAAAATATTGGTTCGATTCCTCATCAGGTAGTATGTTTTTTTCGCATAAAATAATGGCTGCAAACAGAGATTCATCTTGTGATGGAGAACTTACAAAGCATCACTGGCGATAATTCGAGTAAATAGTGTGTGCGTTCTACATCATACACTGCAATGATAAGTATGTTTCATATTTATATTTGTCCCTCCTCTCTCTTTCTTGACGTTTCCTTATCCTTTCTTTGCATTTTTCACTTCTCCCTCTCTCTCTCTATCTCACGCGCACATGCACTTCATGTTCCAAAGTTAAAATGGAGCAAGAGCGCGATATACCTGGTCTGGAGAATCTGATTAACTGGGAACTTCGGCGTCGTGTTTTTCGTGCTCTGGGGATAACATCCCGTCCTGGTCACCTCTGATAGAAATACTGTTTAAACGCAAGGGAATAAGTAAAATCTCTTTTTTATGCTCTTGGTTGCCGATTCTCAGTCAAATTACGGGTCACTACGGATTTGAATCCTCGACCCAGTGGTGGTCTACATCATCCGACTGATACGATGATCCGTTTGAGGTCTTAACGTGTTCATTCTATCTGTACAAATTACGTTATATCTGGAAGAAATGAAATCAATGCTGAGTGTTCGGAACAGGCACATCTTCGGAAAAGATTAGAAAATTGTAACTTCTTTGGTTATTTAAATACAAAATTATATTTATACTAGTTCGACACAAAATTTGTTCCCGTCCTATAATTCGATGTGTTTTATTCACGTTGAAGTTTGAAACATGTTACATCTATGAGGAACATAAGCTTTTCCTTTCGTACATTTGTAAGTTTTCATTACGATGCAGTTTGAACTTTTAATATAGGGTATTGGAATTTAGCAATAAAATAGCACTCTTTAATTTTCTCTTTCTTTCTTTCTTTCTTTTTCTTTTCTTTTCGTTTTTTTTAGTTTGCATTAGTAGTCTGAAATGGAGGATATGACCAAAGCAATCTACTGGATATATTATAATATGTTTTGGATCAGTACGTCTAATGAACACTACCGAATCTGCAATCGAACCACGCGGAAACAAAGCATGTGTGTTAAACGTTTGACATTATCCTAGATGTGTCTAGGAGATACACAGTTCTACTGGAAATTGAGTATGCTATCCATTATGAGAGTGACATAGTGAATGTTTAAAGCATGCTCTTTATATTCGTATAGTTCTAAAAAAATTAAAAGCAAACGTTATTTCTATATTACTGTTGAATTTTTGGAAACGGAACATTATGATGTTAGGTTCTTTTCTTACTACGTTTGAATTCCAGTTTTATCTGTTCTCCCTTTTCTTTTTCTTCTTTCTCTCATCTTCTCTCTCTCTCTATCTCTTTCTACCTCGTTTATGAATCTCAATGTAATAGACATTCATTGGTTTCAATTTTTCATTGTGTGTGTTTTAGTTTCTCGCTACGTCAACCTATGAATCTTGTTTCGCCTCGTTTTTTTTTTTTTTTTGTTTCATTTTATAGAAGCTAATACATGTGTAGTTTGAAATTAGGATTGCGGTTATGTTGTTAGTTAATTTAGTATGGGAGAGAAGAAAGGAGGAGAGAGAGGGTGTGTCCTTACCTGGCACGATTATGGGATAAGAAGGTGTATGTTAGGTGGCTTAACTGCACGGCGTTAGCTGTCGCAATTTTTTTGATGCGGAGTGTACATTTCCTCAAAGAAAGTATAGGCTCATTTTAAATGTTTTACTAATAAGTAAGAACTATTGAAATGCAGGCCCGCAACTAGAGCGGGGTTCGGGGGCCCTGGGCCCCCCTAAGCTTTTCGTGGCCCCTCCAAATCTTAACACAAAATGCTATTATTAATACAAAAAGCACAATTTAGCTATTTGTAAGGGAATTTTGAATGACTTGCCCCCCTAATATATTTATGGCCCCCCGAAACCTCTGTGGCTGGTTGCGGGCCTGTTCACATGTAATAAAATTTAAATATTATAGTTATTTTTTAAAAAGAACGTTATGCCTATATTATACTTTTCTATAGCCGATAATGTTAATTCCAAATTCAATTTCCGCGCCTCTCTTTGCCTTTGCCGAAGCTAATATCGTTTTACGTTAACTCACGTAGAACTTTTAGCATATATAAGTTTCATTGGATTATGTGGTTGAGACATGGTCTATAGGAAATAAGTCTTATTGCAATGTTATTAAAATTGACGCTTTCTATTCCTTAGGATCGGTATATTCAGATATGCTGAAATACATATTTATTTATTTTAATTAAAAATCTATATACGAAATTTCATACCTGCAACATATTCAAGTTCTCACATTGGGCACTTTCTGGTTAAACGAATGGAAATTTGAGTATTTTGGAAATGTCCTGTGACCTATTTCGCAATGCATGTACGACTGAATATTAAAAAATCCAGTAGTAATAGATTTTAAATGAGCGTTTTAAAACAATGTACATGTATGGTGCATATTATATAATGTCTGTTGCTTATGGGATATCATTCGCAGTGCCATGATACGGTGTGAGAATGTATGGACTACAATTGATTTGTTAAAAAAAAATAGGGGGTTAAAGTGCATCTTTATATCCAATAGTCATCTATTAAGAGTCCACCTGATCTGAAAGGCTAACAGAAACTGTTGTTATAGGGCCAATCCTACCATCTTCTGATATCTGTCTGATATAAATATCCTCCTGACATTTTTCCGATAAGTGTTCTACAATGTCCTGATAACAATCAGGTGGCTGATAAACCCTATCAGCTGGTTGGTACTTTGACAGGAAGTTCAATTGCCTGTTAACAGCTATCAGCTACTTGTTAGTTGTCGTGTAGTGAATCATGGACGAAATCGAAGAATTGTTGATGGTGTCCGAGGACGATGAGGAGATTGTTCAATATATAGCGAGGCCTAGAAGACTATTTTAGCTCGAATATATGCCAATTTATAACGATAAGTAGTACTCGTTGGCTACAAGTGCCCGCACATAAGCGCCATGTAATTTGTGTAGTTAGAAGATGAAGAAATATATTCTATATAAAATATAGAGTTTAATTATTGAAATTGAATGATACATAAAACACATCTAAATTATTAATCTAATTTACATATTTTAGAGGTGGAATATCAAATAAATGAATTAATTAAAAGCTCAGATTGTGTTATTACGTGTAGTATTATAAAATGGAGTGTAATATATAACGAAATTAACGTTATAAATTTTAGTTATAAATTTGACGTTTCAATTGTTTTCAGTATGATCAACAGATAACCAACCAACCAAATGGTCCGTTAAAACCTTGCTTCGGGTTAACTATCTGACAGAGTATATATCAGGCACAGTATATTGTAGAACGAACCACGTTTTAAAGTAACTGACAACTTCCTGATATCTAATTCTGACTGATAGTAATCAGAAAGAATATCAGGATATTGTAGGACTGGCCCATAGTGGGTTACCTGTAGTCGTACAATCAAGAAAATAGACCTAAGTGAATATGAGCGTTCCTAGAATTGCAAGTATACGAGTATAATAGGTGAACTGCTATTTCACTATTAAACTATTAAGCCTAATTTATTACCAATTTAGCAATATTTGGATTAATCGTAAACGTCAGGCAAAGTGGCAACAAGCACAGTGAAATGGTCACTTTACCCGCCTCTGCTTCTGACCATTTTGCACGATTGTATGCTATATTGTGTATTTCTTTTTTCGCTCTGAACAACAAAACTTAAACACTACTATATAATAGAAAAAATATTAAGAAGCATTACACTTGATAATAAAATTATTATATAGTCATCAAGTTCTACATAGTTGGGAGAAAATCATTGTTAAACTAATACTTACTCTTAGAAGGTACATTCGCGAAGTGTCCCCTCGGGATACATGTAAAATTGATTCAAATGCAAAGTTCTCGGCACCCCAACTACTATTGTACTAATTTTACCGGCCCATACTGGTAATTTGCATATTTATGGGCCTTCATATATCCGGAATTCAATCATACAATGCTATAACGCTCGGACACAAAATTGTTTTAGTTTCTTTAGATGTAACTGGACATGAATGTGAGCATATGCAAAGCAAATTGGATCAAGTACTACTTCTCCGACACAACATGCCACCTACCCCGGTCGCCATCTTGGATTCAACTTCCCGTTTTTCATATGAGAATAGGTGCAAGTGATACATCAAATTCATGTGCAATTGTCTGGAAAATTCATTGGTGTAAAGAGTTTTACATAGCTTGTACCGTTTACAAGGTATTGCATGTTAATTGCCAGGCATTTCACGAATATTCAACCAAATAGAAAGTTGTGCAAGGCTCCTTGTGTATATGTAATCTTTTACGTGATTTATCGTTGAAGGAATATCCTCTGAGCGTACAGACATACAGAAGTTGTAATTGCCCGCGTTCTGCGAGGACATTACAAAAGTTAAATATTGTTTCATAATTGTTTAATTTGTTGGTGAACAGAATCTAATTCTGCACCTTGAAAAAATGGTGTTGATGTATGATACATTATCGTCTTTTGTTAAAAAATAACTGCATGAGAATTTATATAAACATTGTACTTCAGGAGTTTATAGAAAAATGTTAATTGCTTTAGTATTAATAAGTGTAATTGAATTTTCTGGACGCTAAGTCAAATATAGAATTGGAAATGAAATATAACTAATAACTTTGTTTACTTGTTTAGAAGTTATTTACTTGTTTATCGTAACTGTAATATAAGATGTTATGTGAAATTATGCAGTTCTAACAAATGAGCCCGTCCCGGGTTCTCATTAACTAAATCCAATGATTAATAACGAAATTTAGATCTTCATTGAAGTTTTGTCTAAATTTTAAGTAAAATATGATCCGTTATCTGTCTCAAAATCAGCTGATGGCTCTGTAAGTCGTACAAACTTTTCTACTTAAGATGTTGCTGATAAGATTAATGATTATGGTGAAGATGTGAAGTCGCCTAGAAGATATACACAGGTTTCATAGGTAGTGCCATCTTGGGAATCTTGTGTTGAAGCTGTCTTCCTATCATTGATTGAGGTGAAGCTTGAGGTATGTTTGTTTATGCGTAGAATTAAAAAAAAAAAAAAAGAATAGAGAAACATGAAATATATTTGTTACTGAAGATTGTTAAAAAAAATAAGGCCAATGTTTAGCAGAAAGGATCCAGCTCTTTTCTCTAAAAAATGTTACAATGTTGGTTATTTCTGTCCACATTCGGTTATTTTAGGCTAGATTAGGTTAGTTTAGGTTGGGTTAGATTAATTTAGTGCATGTTATATTAGTGTAGAGGTCCCGCATAATTTTCCAAAAAATGATAGAATTTCGCTTATTTCTATTAATAGCAGGTTAGTTCAGGTTTAGCTTAGGTTAGTTTATGTTAGGTTAAGTTAGATTTGGTTACGTTATGATACGTCTAAGTACTTGCATCATTCATTTCTCTTGTAAATTTTGTGTTTTTTTACATGCTTCTGGACCCCTTGTACTAAACATACTCCAAAAATAATGAATGTTGTATGATAATAATAAATAATAATTATATAGATATAAAATAATGAAAGAATGGTAATAATGATAAAAGTATATGAAAGCGAATATAATGCATAAGCAATAATGTTAGCTAAACTTCATACTAATCAGCACTGTTCCCTAATAATTACAGGACGAGCATTACAAACTATGTCAACAACCAATATATATATACCATTACAATCAAAATACTAAATAAACTAAACAGCTCAGTTAGAATTGTTTCAGACTAGCGACTTACATATCTATTTAGCAATAAATTTAATACCTCCATTAGTAAAATAAGAATTACTGAGAAACATTTTACTTGTATTAATTTTGTTTATTGTCTTGAACTGTACATTACACGGGTGTGAACTTAGCAGGACCACTTTTGAAAATTATAAATATTTGCACACCATACGTTTCTATTGCGTTTGTACCGGTTTGTACCGTAAAAATTTCGTTTGTACCGGTCTCAAATTCGAAAAAATCGAAAAATAAAGTGCCAGAATACAAATTTCTGCAAATCATAAGATTTTTCTGTTTGAATCGTTTGTTATACGTTTGTGGGATTATACCGTACAAAGTTTCGTTTGTACCGGTCTAAAATTTTAAAAAATCGAAAAATAAAGTGGTCCTGCTAAGTTCACGTGAAGTTAGCAGAACCACTGATAAGTTTCTACAAATCTTAAGATTTTTCTGTTCGAATCGCTTGTTCTACGTTCGTACCGGATTGTACGGTAAAAATTTTCGTTTGTACCGGTCTCAAATTCGAGAAAATTGAAAAATAAAGTGGTTTTGCTAAGTTCACGTGAACATAGCAGGACCACTGATAAATTTCTACAAATCTTAAGATTTTTCTGTTTGAATCGTTTGTTCTACACTTGTACCGGACTTTTCGGTAAAAAAAAATCGTTTGTACCGGTCTCAAACTCGAAAAAATCGAAAAATAAAGTGGTCCTGCTAAATTCACGTGAACATGGCAGGACCACTGATAAATTTATACAAATTTGAAGATTTCCCTTAACAAATCGTTTGTACTGCGTTTTTACCGGATTGTACCGTAAAAATTTTCATTTGTACCGGTCTCAAATTCGAAAAAATCGAAAAACAAAGTTGTCCTGCTACGTTCACGTGAACGTATCAGGACCAGAATACAAATTTCTAGAAATCTGAAGATTTTTTTTCTTAACAAATCGTTTGTAGTGCTTTGTACCGGATTGTATCGTAAAAAGTTTCGTTTGTATCGGCGTCAAATTCAAAAATTCGGAAAGTAAAGTCTTCTGCTGAGACAAAATAAGACATTCGTGTAATAGTTTTTGGAACAATTTTCATTATATTCTATTGCATTATCTGTTGCTAAAACGCTAGAAGTCAAATCATGGTACTAATTTAAAGATTAATTAATAATGTGTCGCTCGCGATTGAGCCGAATCTTTTGACTACTTTTTTTGGATGAGCGAGTGAATCGTATCTGACTAGGAATGATCGACGATTCTTTATGAGTCGTGTTTCTTTGTGATTCGTGTATTTTCAGGAGTCGTAGTTTTTAAGGAGACGTGGTTCTTTTTGGGTCATGGTCTTTGGGAGTCAGGTTTCTTTAGGAGTACGGTTTTGACGAGACAGGGTAGTTTGGGATTGACATTTGTAGCATATGAATCTCGTACAGCCAGTAACAATATTAAGTATACGTTGGAGCTTTATTCTTTATACTGATACCTCCAACCTATATCTTATATTGTTTCTGACTGTATGTTGCTAGTTCGCGAATCGCCTCTTGCTTCTTGATCTTCGTTGGTCCAATCAGTTGCTGTTTTGGAAAGGTGGTTTTAATGATTCGTGCGCCTTCTCAGCAGTGTAGGCAGATTGGGCTACAAGAAGCGGATTGGGCAATTTTTGATCCCAAAAGTTCCTACCAAAATTTCAAATTGGGCGACCAGTTACGTTTTCGGCTACTTGCAATTATCTGCCAGTTTAACTCGAAAGAACACTCTACTTTCTTATTTTTATATTTGAATTCACAAATTTATATTATACAATAAAAATTTTGTTTGTATCCTATTCACAATGAACAATAGCTTTACTGAAACTAACACGTTTGATACTAGCTCAGTTCTTGTTTTAGTAGATTTTAACCTCAAGATCTTACAAGACCAGTCTTTTGTTGACTTTGTGCTGTAGCAGTATCACTGACCATGTTTCTGTCTCAGTTAATACCCAACCTAATGCCCAACCTCATGTGAACTTACCAGGACCAGTTTATTTTTCGATTTTTTGATTTTAGACTGGTACAATCAAAAACTTTTCTGTACAATCGTAGAACAAACGTAGAACAAACGATTCGAACAGAAAAATCTTAAGACTTGTAGAAATTTATCAGTGGTCCTGCTATGTTCACGTGAACTTTGTAGGACCACTTTTTTTCGATTTTTTCGAATGTGAGACCGGTACAAACGAAACGTTTTACGGTACAATCCGGTACAAACGTAGAACAAACGATTCAAAGAGAAAAATCTTAAGATTTGCAGAAATTTATCAGTGGTCCTGCTATGTTCACTTGAACTGAGCAGGGCCACTTTATTTTTCGAATTTGAGACCGATACAAACGAAACCTTTTACGGTACAATCCGGTACAAACGCATTACAAACGATTCGTACAGAAAAATCATCAAATTTGTAGAAATTTATCAGTGGTCCTGCTAAGTTCCGTAAACTTAGCATGACCACTTTATTTTTCGATTTTTTTGAATTTGAGACCGGTACAAACGAACATTTTTACGGTACAATCCGGTACAATCGTAGAACAAACGATTCAAACAGAAGAATCTTAAGATTTGCAGAAATTTGTATTCAGGTCCTGCTTTGCTCACGTGAACTTAACAGGACCACTTTATTTTTCGAATTTGAGACCGATACAAACGAAACTTTTTACGGTACAATCCTACAAACGTAGAACAAACGATTCAAACAGAAAAATAGCTGGGGTTACTTTGCACAACATACAAAAAGTATGTTCGACATACGAACATAACGTTTTTGTGCAATGTTTTCCCTTCAGTATTTATACATTTTACTTTATACACAAACCTGCATGCAGTCTACAAATATTTATATTAGAATGATGGCACTGGTATCAGTACTTAGTTTGAATTAACAATATTTGTAAAGAAATTATATATTTTCTGCTACCGGCACAGGAACCACATTCTAATAGTTTAGCGTCCCACAAAAATGCCAACTCAGGAACAGAAAAAAAACCGTAAACTGATTTGCCTGGATTATTCCTTGTCCAAGAATATCATCCCAACCGTAATTAGTGGGAGATTTACGGGATTTGGGACTTTCAGGCTGAAACCCACCCAAATTGCACGATTTCTTATTTAAAAATCTAACGTTAGTCATTCCTATGCGTAAAAGCTGAACCCCCCCGCCAAAGTTTAGTCATTTCTAAAAAAAAAAAAAAAAAAGTCTTTGTGAGTGAAGCCTCTCTCAAACTACTTTTCTGGATCCGCCATTGTTCATAATTTATTTTCCAACAAGAAATTCATTCCAGCATCTTCCTAAATAGGAAAGTTTCCTATCTAAGCGGTATTTTGGACCGGTGCAAAGTAATCCCGAGTACAGACTGAAACTGCCTTCTCCCAGTATTATTTTTATATATGACTTTAAAACGTTTCACATTTCAACTATTGCATTAAAGTTCCATTATACACAGTAGTATTTTATGAAACTGACTTAACTTTGACGGAAAATCTTGTACGTGATATCTTTTAAATTTTGGCTGCCTTTACAGTGACTTCTTTCCATACCTCTACAACAATGAACCCTCTCGGTAATTAAAACTGATGTTAACCGCCAACATTATAGCCAAAATACAGTTAGATGTTCTATCTTACGGTACCAGTTGAAACTCCCTGTTTTCTGTTCATGGTTTTGCCGACAGAGAACTGTGAAACTCTTCATATTTTGTCTTACGGTATTCTACAATATCAACAGTTTCAAAATTTCTGTACAACAGTACGAATTTTTCATCTGCCCGAATATATTTTCTTCTTTCCATGGGAGGGTTTCTTCTCGAAACATTGCCTCGTACATGCTTTTTTCTGTCCTTCGAAGTGCATCAATAAACTGCCAACTCGATCAATATCGTTCCTTTGTTAGATATATTATAAAGGACAGAAGTTTAGTTTGGGGTGCCACAGGCTGCCTACAGTAAATTTTATTTGGGCCACTCCTCCTATTTCAATGAATAGCTAGTGCCTATTTTTATGAAATCTGAAATAACTTTCTGTTAATACAATAGTCTCAACTATCCGGCCTAATGGGCAGATCGAATAACAAAAAAGCATTCAATAAATATTCACTTCCTATAGCCTTAACACCCACCCATAGCAGTTAAAATCAATTTTTATTCCAAAAACAGCTCTTATGCATTTTTCTGACCTCTTGGTACAGACCAGTACTTAATAAACATTTCCTGTTTTGTAACATTAGTTTTAATAATTTATTATAGAAAAAGAAAATGCAAAAATGAAAATATGTACAGTATTGTACACATTTTAAGTCACATTTTTAAAATAACTAAACGTTAAGAAAAAAAATCTTCTTCACAAATTACATGTCCTTATTACATATGGTATCGGGTTATTTCCTCAAGTACGTTTTCCTCAAGTCCAGAAAATGTGGGACATTTCCTCAAGTGTCTTATCTTGATATTGATCATGAACTAGAAATCCAAGACAGAGATAAATCTTGGCCAACAGCCAGAATGCGGGGATATGATTTCTATACGTGATAAAATAAATACAATATTGCCACTGGTTAGATAAAATTTTACTATTAAATTTTAAGTATGAAGGTCTTTTATATCAAAGGACATCTGAATATTCCTCAACTATATAGACTACACAAGCTTTCAATTTAGAATTCAATCATATCAGTTTCCACGTTTTCAGCATCCCATTTGAATTACGAAGGCGAAACCCTGCATCTGAACCATTCAAAACAAAAGGTTTCTTTAAATACTCAATAAATAATTACAGGCGATATTGTTTAAAATAAATGGTCCTATACGCACGATTGCCTCAGTAAATCATATTAGTTTCTTGGATTGTGTACAATATATTTCGAATCAGCTGATTGAAGAAAACTATAGTAAATTCTCCAGTTTCAACAAAACAATATGGTAATACACAGTGGTCGAGGTGAGACGGTATGCGGTGGTATGCCATACCGCCTCTGGTTTTTCAGTAATGATGACATACCGTCTCTGGTTTTTCAGTGATAAAGACAATATTTAAATATCCGGTATGTTGAGTCAAAATCATAATAAAACATACCGCCTTTTTTCCCACTTCGAACACTGGTAATACAGATCTCGATAAAACTGAATCACACTATTATTTTTAAAAACATTTATCATTGTTTTGACCAAATAATGTACATGCATCACAAGATCTTTTGGTCTAGTTGACAGAATGAGATACAGGATAGATTTCCTGTAAATAAAACCCTAAGATTGCTACCCATAAATTATTTAGTACTAGCAGCGTTCACCCCGCTTCGCTGCGGTCACCCCGGAACGCAATAAACTTTGTTACTTAGATAATTTTTACTTTTTCGCTTTCAAATTGCAGTAAATGTTAACATTATAGCGCCTGTCATTTATGTTAACCCGCCGAGTGACCCGCTTCGCTGCGGTCACCCCGGAACGCAATAAACTTTGTTACTTAGATAATTTTCACTTTTTCGCTTTCAAATTGCAGTAAATGTTAACATTATAGCGCCTGTCATTTATGTTAACCCGCCGAGTGACACGGTCATGCGGGTTGCATATGAATACGTTTATTTTTATACCTATGATGAACTAATAACAAAGGATTTGTACGTATGGACACTTGAATGGTCAATTATCTCAAGACACTGGTAATTAAAAATTAAAGTGATATGATAAAAACCATCTAGGGTCCAAATCCTAATAACCCCCCAAAAATGAAAGAAATTGGTTCAGCCGTATTAGCGTGATGAGCTAACAAAGGATTTGTGCGTTCTCTTTTATATAATAGATAATAATAATGTTTAATAATAATAATACTATTACCTCATAAATTTATCGTGTTATGCTTAGCACCTAAATATACCATATCTTACTATTCTATTTCTTAGTGCTTCCCATGTTCTAGATTAGTACTATTTAACCGGGGGTACGCGTACCCCTGGGAATACGTAATGCTGCTTCTGGGGGTCTGCTGGAAATGTCCGTTGACAGTTCACTGCAAATGAAATTGGATAACTTGTCAATTTGTGACTTTTGTATTTATGCTCGAAAAGAGTAAAATGAAATTAGTGAGAGTGCTATTTCACAAGTTCTTCCATTCCATCAACATATGTATGTGAACAGTGTTTCTCTGCATTAACATCAATAAAAACGAAACACAGAAATTGCTTGAATCCAGAATCAGCTCTGATTCTCGCACTCTCGAAGATTCGACCAAGAATAAATTAGTTGGCGTTCCGGAAACAAGCTCAGTTATCTCATTAACAGGTTAGGTATAAACTTACTTTTAGGTTTATAATTTTTAACATTGTCTTCAGTGTACGAATTATCAGGGAGGATGAGGCGAAAATACTCCTCAGGAGAATTGGATATCCACCATATATTTTTAAATTTCTCATGTTAATTTTTTCGGATGTGCACTTATCCCCCTATAAATAGTGTTTTGATTGGCCCACAGATTGTCAATTTGTTGGGTCTCTCTTTGTCCCCCTTTTTAATCAACAAAACGTGTATTAAGTTTAATAAATTCATTTTGATTTAATTTCTCTTAAACAGCTTCAGGAGTACACAATTGAATGCCGAATCGTGTCTAGGGGTACCCGAGAAAAAAAGGTTGAATAGCACTGTTTTGGATCACTATGTTCTAGACAGCATAATAATGCCTTTTGCTTATTTTAGATTTCTTTAAAAATTGAGAATATCATCAATTCTATGTCGAATGGCTTTTAAAAGAAAACTGTTAATCTCATTAGAATTTGTCGTGTTTTCAAATGATGAAAATCAATTTAAATAAATAAATAGGTATTATGAAAGTTTCGGGGTACGACACAACTGTAAGTTCCGGACAGTTACAGCTTCAAATCACTGAAGACATAAACGATTTTAATAATGAAAATAATGTTTCTTCTAAGTGCAAGGTTTTAAACGCTCAAGGAAACTTATTTACTTTCAGTTCAAGATACAACCGGAAAGTGTTTTCACTTTGAAAGATTAACAAGTAAAAGAAAATTTGGGAAAAAGCCAGCCAGGAAGGTATCATCGTGTTAAGACTGAGAAAATTAGCCTGCCTAATCAGTATACAGACTTTAAATTTGAATCCAAGATCTCACGATTGAAAAGAACAGCGCAAACTGTTTACCTCACACTCTTTTAACTTGATCTTATACAGAACTACTAGTAAGTGTCAACAGAAAGTTTGACCAATGAATTAAAATAGATCATTTCCTTCAAAAGTGATAATAATATATAATTTATTCAGGGGTGCCCACAAGGGGGGGCTATGACGCAAAGTGCGTCATTGAAATATTTGGGGGGGTAAAAATCTGTATAAATATGTTTGAGGGAGTGTAAAAGTTAATCGAAAAGAAGACTTTTTCATGGAAGAACACCTACGGGTAGACAATTGGGGGGGTGCGTCATGGACATAAGGGGGGGTGGGCACCACTGATTTATTCAACAAATATTGGAGGAACATGGTTCCAACAGTGTCAATAGAAACTCGGCAATTGATTAATGTAACTTCTCATTGTCCGTGTGACTTGTTTCATATCACAATACTTTACCAAGCACTTAGATTTAAGGGATTTAAAGAATAAATCCGTGTAGTGATTCTGCCTTGAGATTTGTTTCTAAAGAACAGTTGAATGAATTCATTGTAAAACAGACATTTCATACTCTGCAGATATACCTTACGTTCATTTTCAGTTGGATTAATATATAACATGTAACATTATATGCAATTTTGTTCGACAAAGTATGATTTTATTTGACACCCTGCAACCCTAGTTATCAGCAACAGCTCAAATGGATAGCAGCGAAGTATCACCCCTCTTCTTTCTTGTGTTAGTTAAGAATTTCAGAAGTTGTTCTTCTTCTTTTGGTGAATGATCATCAGATTAAGAAGAAAGATAAGCACTTGAGGAAATGACACCTTTCTGGAAAGTTGGGGAAATAGGCAGTTGAGGAAATAACCCTATTTCATTACATATATATCTTAATTTATTAAAAAGAAATATTCTTCCAAAACTAAGTCGCATAGTACGGAGCAGGCCGGTAGCCAGCCCAAATAATGTAGGGGGGCCCGGCTGAAGTTAGGAGGGACCCGATCCAAGCATATTATAGTTCATTTGCAAGCCTAGGTGGGTAGGAAAAATTTAGGGGGAACCAGCCTCCTAGACCCCTGAATACGGGCCTGGTACGGAGATCTGATACTAGAGATGCGGATAGTCGAGAATCTGCTGCATTTTATTTATTTATTTATTTATTTATTATTATTATTATTATTATTATTATTATTATTATTATTATTATTATTATTATTATTATTATTATTATTATTACACCGTGTAGACCCTATAAATATGAAAGATAGGCGGTTTGCATCTCAATACTAGAAACTAGTTGTCTTCCGACCTCGGTAGTCGTGAAGCTTAGGAGGCAAGGACATCGTTCAGAAGGTTCTGGGTTTGAGATCCAGAGGAGGAAGTATTCCGGCTCGAGCCAAAAGCTTAAAAATTATAAGGCGTCGGCTAAACAAGTTCAAAACTGCTCGGCCCGGGCTTAGGCCTATCAACCGCTCAAACAGCTCGTCTCACACCTCATTCACTAACGAGTCGAACCGAACAATAAGCCGAGCTAACAGTTCACCCAACCGACCCTGCTCGAGCTCTAGACTCAATTAAACAAAACAGAGGAAATGGCTCATCCCAACCGAGCCGATGGCTCACCTCAAGCGAGCTGGCTCGAGACATCAGTTGAGCCGAGGTGAACTAAGGTCGTTATAAAAATCCCTTGTGGTCTTGTTATCGAGACGAGACTAGAGGCGACCAGTGTCCCCTCTCGTGAGCAGCACAAAAAGTATTCCACATTACTGCTTACATTTTACATGAAACGAGCTGAGTGAGTGAGCTATTTATCAAACTCGAGTTCATAAACAATGTCTCGGCTCTGAACTCATAATTCAACTCGGCCCATCCCTAACAGTTTTTACCCATTTTGATCTTTTGTAGATCACTGCGCTATCTATCACGCAACGAAAAGATTTTTTTAATACTAAAGTTATGTTTTTACATGGAGAATGTGAATCAGGAATAAAACAACGAAGTTACTATTTAACATTTCAAGGTTGACTCCCTCCCGCCCCCGCGGGGTGGGGGTAGGAGGTCGAGTGTTATATCATTGGATGTCCCCCTTCGAGACGAACAACTTTTGTTACAAATTTTTAAAAATCCGATCTGTAGTTTTCCAGATATTCCCAAAAACAGTTTTAAATGCCTCATTTTTCGTGTTCGTAAGCCATTTTGATTTTTGTCGATTACAGCGCCATCTATCACGCAACGAAAAAATGTTCAACACAAAAGTTACGTATTTTTTCACGGAGAATCAGAATATGCAATAAAAAATGGTGGTTCCTATTTAAGATTTCAAAGTTGACCCCCCTCCCGCCCCCGGGAGGTGGGGATAGGAGGTCGAGTGTGGTATGATTGAATGTCCCCCTTCGAGACGAACAACTTTTATTACAAATTTTTCAAAATTCGATTGGTACTTTTCCAGATATTCCCAAAAACAGTTTTAAATCCCTCATTTTTCAAGTGTGCGTAAGCCATTTTGATTTTTGTCGATTATAGCGCCATCAATTACGCAATGAAAAAAATGTTCAATACAAAAGTTAACGTATTTTTTCCGGGAGAATCAGAATATGCAATAAAAAATGGTGATTCCTAATTAAGATTTCAAAGTTGACCCTCCTCCCGCCTCCGGGGATGGGGGTAGGGGGTTGAGTGTGGTATCATTAGATGTCCCCCTTCGAGACGAACAGCTTTTATTACAACTTTTTCAAAATCCGATTTGTAGTTTTCCAGATATTTCCAAAAACAGTTCTAAATGCCTCACCCGGTATATATATATATATATATATATATATATATATATATATATATATATATATATATATATATATGTGTGTGTGTGTGTGTGTGTGTGTGTGTGTTTTATTTACCAATTTTGTTTTAGGTCCAATTATAATATGTTGTATTCCGGTAATTGCTTTGATAATGTCATTAATACATGTTCTTACTGAATGCAACTACGGCAAATGTTCGATTCCTTGGAGTACGGACTTTCTACATTCCGAAATTGGATGCGATACTGTTGCTTGGAGCTATGCTCTAAACTGACGACTCGGGTCATTCAAAGTCGCCTAGCGTGGTTTTCTTTGGATTGTGCGTTGGACGACTTTAATCCTAAAAATCTACTTCCATTGCGCGTAAACATCAGCAGAAGTTTCTCACTTTTGTCCATAACGTCTACATTGTAGATGAAGAATGAAGAGCAGGACAAAGTCAATACCAAAATTATAGATTTTTACCCAAATCTTGTCGTATGTGGAATTACATTAGGCATTTTGATCGTTATACAATACTTCTTTGTTGTAGTATGATATGGAGGTAATAACAATCACTCACAGAAATGTAATAACATTATGACACCAATGTTGTAAAGAGTTTGTTTATACCTACAGTATTTTTCCAGCTAGAAATTATTTTGATTTGTCAACATCAAAAATGTAAGCGTCACTGATGTTACTCTGCAATGTCTACTCGCGAAGTGCCTGGAGGGATTTAACATGGAATACCTTCCAAACGTTACAAGCTGCGGTAAAATTCACTACACCAGTGAATTTCCGAGAAAATTGTACATGAGTTTGATGCCGGGATAAAAGTCAGCGGAAACGCGGGGGACGCTGTCCTCCCACCTCGAAAAAATGTGTATGAGTACTCCCCAGTTTCTAAAAAAATTCAATGGGCAAAGATAGGCAGGGGAAACGGCATGACGAAAACCCTCTACCTACCGTCCCCACACCTTTTCTGATCTACTTTTACCCCTGGTTTGATGTATCACTTACACCCATTCTTATTTGAAACAGAAATTTGAATCCAATATGGCGCTTCCAAGATTGCGGCCGGGATGAGTAACATGTGTCAGAGCAGCAGTACTTGATTCAATTTGCTTTGCATATGTCCACATGCATGTCCAATTACATCTAAAGAAACTAAAAGCAATTTTGTGTCCGAGCGTTATAATAGTATATGATTGAATTCCGGATATATGAAGGCCCATAAATATTCAAATTACCCGTATGGGCCGTTAAAACTAGCACAATACACATTGGGTTGTGGAGAACTTTGAATTACACTTCGCGAATGTACTACTATGGGCAAAAAAAAAAAAAAAATGACGCGTCTCTTTATTTTGAAGTTTTTTTTTTTTTTTTTTTTTTTTGAAAATATCTCCGTTTTCTTTATCTGTTCAAAATTTCGGAAAGTTTTCCCAGCAGGAAACGTTAATAACAAACCTGTCTTTAATATTTGTGTTAGATATTACCTTAAAATAAATAAATTAGAAGCAAAAAACATTAAATCGACCGAAATTACGAGATTTACCAACTCTGCTAAAGTGGGAAATTTCCAAGAACGCGAGGGAATTCTGGAGTTCAACATGTAGCTGCGACATCTATGTCATTGAGAGAAATGCGGATTAAATCTACAAACGAAAATTTTAACGAAACATTTCTAATATATCTTATTACGTGCATTATCTGCGAACTCCAAATATATGAATGTATACTAAGTATTAACGTATAAATAGAGCAAAAAGTGGGAATTACCTATGGAAAAGGACGAATTGGTAATGAAAAGTCGTCTTTACCGAGGAACAGGTTCTGCTCACGAAAGAAAACAAATAGCTCAGTTAGTTTCAGTTGCTCGGCAGACGCCGTGCCGTTCACCTCGTTGTTCCGGTAGGTGTTCGAGTGGAAATAGTGAGTGTGTTAACTTGCTTCAACTCAACCTGCATTGTCAAGTGGAGTATTTTCTACTACCAAGTAGTTCGAGTTATATTTACTCTTTTCATCATATTGTCTAGTGTGAAGTACAGGTTTACCTACTAAGTGCATTATGTCTGTTATCCGAGTGAATACTTTACGTTTGTCATTTCAAGATGTTGTGAACAAGCCTAACACATTGGTCTTGCAAGAATGGATCCGCAATACTTTTCATCTGCTTCCTGATCAAGTTGTCAGTATTGAGTTTGATTATAGTCGCAAACAGTTATATGTTAAGTTAATCTCACAAGTGCTTTGTGAACAAATTCTGTTTCGAGTGAATGGAAAGGTTAGTTATTCAGATGATCTTGGTACTTATAACATTTTAATCGATTCTGCCAGTTCCAATATTATGACTGTCCGTTTACATTTGGTACCCACCGAGTTGGAAGATCATCATATTTCTCGTGTGCTTTCTCAGTACGGCGAAATTAAGTCAATTGCAGACGAAATGTATTCTACTGGACACATCTATGAAGTAAGGACTGGGAGAAAGATAATACGTATGAGCATTAAGCGCCCCATACCTTCTTATGTGACTATCTGTGGTTTACGTTCGTGGTTAACGTATGGAGGTCAAGTTAAAACCTGCGCCATTTGTGACTCACCAAATCATTTTCTGATGGAATGTACAAAGCGTCGTCTTCCTCCAACCGTATCAGCTTCAGTATCCAGTGTCTCACCATCCAGAGCCCCGCCCATGCCCGGCAATTTGAATAAAGTGGATACTCAACCGAACGTTCATTCGTTTACTAGTTTTCCTGTGTTAAGTGAGAAACGTCCTCCAACTTTACAGGAGAACCTTTCACCTTCAACTGCAACTGCTGCAAGTCCTTTTGCTAAGGCACTCAATGAAACTGAGTCCACTTGTCCGCTTGGTGTCCCCCCTAGTTCTACAGCTGCATCCCACACCAGTTCTCCTGCTATTGCCTCCCAGCAGACCCTTGCTTCTAATGCAACGCAGAGTGACTCTTCCAGTTCCACTACCATAGCGCCTAATAGTTTGGATATTCCACAACAGAGCATTACTGTTTCAGCATCTTCCGCATCGGAGATGGATACGCTACCTGAAATCACGGTAAGTACCCCACCGTTAGTGGGCATTGATGACTCTCACCAGGAAGTGACGGATTCTTTCGATAGAGATTCACCATCTACAGAAGCATCCCAGCTTCCCTCTCTACCCGAGAAGAGACGTCGCAAAGGTCGATCTCAGTCTTCCCCTCGTGATACATCCAGTAGAGCCAATAAACTTCAGAAAACTAAGAGCGTTCCCCCCGTAAACAACAATTGTGTGTCTGGTTTCACGAGGTCACGAGTAGATCCCCATCATAGTGAAGCAAGTGCTAAGACAAATGACAGTGCTACCTCTTCGGACAAGTGATCATATCACCTTCCAGTATAGAATGGGAATGTGTGCGAGTGTTGCCCCCCGTCTTGGTTTTTTCAAGTGTATTGTGTCATTTCTTTGTGTCGTGCTTTTTTGGTGTCTTTTTATTTTTCTGTGGCCATTAAATATGTATGCCACGCGTATAGCCACTCTTAATGTCAATGGCATTTCTAGTCTCACCAAGCAAAAAGCGCTAGCCGATTACATCAACCAATCGTCTCTGGATATAATTTTCCTGCAAGAATGCAATATTGACAATTTCTCCTTTCTTTTTAATCATTTGTGGGAAGTCAATCCTTCCGAAACTGGTTCTGGAACAGCTATTATATATCGCAAAGATATCTCATTAACCGCTTTCTCAAAATTTCCGTCAGGACGTATTATCGCAGCCAATTATGAAAGCATACACTTTTGTAATTTATATTCGCCGTCCGGGAATACCAAACGTGCTGAGCGAAACTCCTTCTATCTCACCGACGTTCCAATGGAGTTACATTCTGGTACCAGAGATTTGATTTGTGTAGGAGACTACAATGCAGTGTTAGATCCTATAGATTCAAGTTTTGGTTACAATACTTCTCCTACATTACGTAAATTGATTCAAGACTTTAAGTTAGTTGACGTATGGCGTCATTTTAAAGGTAACACCCCAGGGCACACTTTTTTTCGACGAAATGGATCCTCACGTTTGGATAGGATCTATGTCAGTACCACCTTAATTAATTTTGTGCGCTCCATAAACGTTCAACCGGTCTGCTTTTCTGATCACTGTGCTGTGGTTTGTACCATTGATCTACCCATCCGTAAGTACTTAAAATCATCCTTTGTTTGGTCACTCAATAACAGCATTTTACCTGACGAGGATCTACAGTTGCTAATTACCAATAGGTGGAACTATTTAATGCACTTTAAATCTCAAAAGAAAAGTTTGTTTCATGGTGGTTACATCACATTAAACCGTCCTTTCGGTCTATCTGTAAACAGCACTGCAAAGACAAATCCTCTCTTCTTAAAGAGCAATATAATTATTACCATCACTTATTATGTGACTACTATAAAGAACTTGCTCAAGGAGTAGACGTACTCCCTCGTATTAAGGAAATTAAGGCACTCCTACTCACTTTACATCGAAAAAAAATCAAGGTTTTTTCACGAGAGGCAAAACAACGATGCTTCAGCATGAAGTTCCCTCTTTACATACAGTTATCTGTGAAAGGCGCAGAGGTAAACAAAACCTTATTTCCAAGGTCTCCTTTCCTAACGGTGTAGTTCACGAGCATCATCAGGTAATCCCAGCTTTGTACGATGCATACCAAAACCTATATTCCCCCGCTCCAACCCAATCTTCTGACCCTTGCTTCGAGCGTCCGACCGGTACTTTCACCCCGGAGGCTCGTAACATATTCAATGCCCCCTTTACAGAAAGAGAAGTCAAGCAAGCTATTTTTGCGGGGAAGTTAAATAAATCTCCGGGACCCGATGGTCTTACATTAGAATTTTACCGCCAATTTCACAGCATTCTTACGCCTTTTCTCACAGAAATGTATAACGAACTCCGACTCACGACCACGTGCATCTCTTCCTTTACCGCTGGCATAATGGTACTTGTACCTAAACATGCAGGTGCGCATGACTTTGATAATTTTAGACCGATTACCCTCCTTAATGTTGACCAGAAAATTTTATCTCGTTGCCTTGCCTCTCGTTTAGAACCGTTTCTGAATCAAGTCTTACACAATGATCAGTATGGTTTAAAACATACAAAACCTATGTTTTTAGCACTAAGTAATATACGAGAAGGTATTCATTGGTGTCAGAAAACAAGTTCTCCGCAGGTCGCTTTATTGGCGCTTGATTTTCATAAGGCATTTGACAGATTGTCACATGATTACATGTTTAAGGTACTTGAAAACTATGGTTTCGGAGACAGTTTTCTTAATTTGATTAAATTTCTTTATACTCAACGATATGTAAGATTAAAGGTTAATGGTGCACTTACATATCCTATCAATGTACGTCGAGGTATTGCACAAGGTTGCCCCCTGTCTTCCATTCTATATAGCTTGGTTCTTGTTCCCTTTCTTTTAACACTGGAACAACAACTTCAAGGTATACAGATTGGTGCAACATCCTTAAAATTACAAGCATTTATAGACGATATACATTGTTTCATTACCAGTCCACAGGAACTGTCACGTGTTGAACTTCTCATATCGAACTATGAGTGCGTTTCAGGTGCTATTCTCAATAAACAAAAGTCACGCCTGATGTGTATAAATCCGGCTGACCAACACGTGTATTTGTCTACGTTCCCCTTTACTGATCGCATCAAAATCTTAGGCGTAACTTGGCAACGTCGCATAGCAGATACTATAGACTACAATTTTCATACCACAACCTGTACTTTGGTTGCACTCATACACCAAAGTAAAGTCCGGCAGGTCAGTCTTGCAGGCAGAGTATACCTTTTAAATGTTTTTATTTTTAGTCGTCTTTGGTTTCTGACTCAATTTTTTTCCTTGCCGAAGAAATACCTAAGTATCATACGAAAACACACAGGGCAACTGTTGTGGCATAATCACTGCCTAAGGGTAAGTCACGAGACTGCGTGTTTATCAAAACGTGATGGTGGCCTTGGCCTTAAAGACATTAAATTTCAGAGCTACTCGCTGCTGATTCATCGCGTCTGCCAAACATTATGCTTCTACTCCGAATCCTTTTCCAGCAAGGCGTTATGTGTACCACTACGTCATATTGAGTTACAAGCTCCCCTGCATATACAACCTTGGATTTCCCTTGTGCCATACCTCAAGGACGTATTTCTTGATATTAGTTACTCGCTTATCGCACGGAGTCACCTTGAAGATCTTTCTGTTAGACAATTATATAATCATTATCATGGCACCACAACTTCGGTTCCCCGTATTGTAGAACATTACCCAATGACACACTGGAAGAAAATCTGGGAAAACATTCATACTCCGGTATTGTCTCCTGCCATGCAATCTCTTTGGTACAGTGTTGTTCACAATATATATCCTACTAACGGGAGACTTTATGAATTGGGTATCTGTAATATTTCTTTCTGCGGTACTTGTTATGTTCTCGATACTCTCCAACACCGGCTCGAAAGTTGCCCACGAAACACAGCTATATGGTTTCATTATCAAAAAATTATTGCCCGTATCTGCAGAACAACTCCTTCTAATATTCACTGTACGTCATTCATGCTGCTTCCGGATTATCAATTTTATCCCAGCACTAAACATAACGCAATTTTATGGATCACGTCCCAAACTATCGATATTCTTTTATGTAATGATTTTAATAATAATGTGGCTTTGTATGTCAATCAATTATTGTTCCGTATGCAAACTCTAGCACTTTCAATTCGTAAACAAAAGTTTGCTAATTTTCTAGCAGCAATTTATTGATGTGTCTATTGTACTTTTTTTTTGTTGGTATAATTGGATGCTCACAGTACAATTTTCTTTGTTAATCCTTTCTGATGTAATTGGCTAAATAAGAGTACAATAAAGTATTTAAAAAAAAGTTAGTTAAAGCAACTAGTCTGTATGTCGCAGGTAGCTTATTCGAACCCCATAGAAGTGCAATAGTAATTTTTTATTACTATGGTTATTTTTTTTATTTTTTATGTGGGAAAGAATCAAATTGTAACATTGTAATACCAAAAAAAAGAAAAAAACGTCGTTGTCGCACTTGCATAAGTGTCCCTAATTTTTGTTTGCAAACAGTTTCGTAATTATTTTCCCTGTACTCACTGCTCACAATATACTCGCTGGTGCATAACGAATGTTTTCCAGTAAACGTTAGTTCTAATTTGGAGAATTTTATAAAGTTTCACAATGTTTATCATTAAATAGTCTTCTATCTACTTGTTTGGACATTTTGATAACAGATTTCCCTATTAAATGTTTAATTTTCCCTAGATGTTTAATTACGGAAAAGTGTTACAATGTATTTGTTTTGAATTGAAATTGTTTTGTATTTATCACATGAGGTAAGTAGCCCGAGGAGGAGGACTGAAGTAGCTGATATTCTACGTAAAAGCAAGCTATTGTAGAATGATGATGCTTCTTACCTTCAGCACATAATCTTTACGTTAGAGAGTCAGATAGAGCAAAATCCTGATTTTTCCTCCCCTATGACCACCCATCTTAAACCTCTACATACCATGGTTCGTCATACACAATTTCGGTGCTCCAAAGACATTCATATACTACTACTACTAATAATAATAATAATAATAATAATAATAATAATAATAATAATAATAATAATAATCCTGAATATGCCATCCTTACCTAATGTAACCTTAAACATCTTAATTTAAAATTCTTCCTTTAGTAGTAATTTGAGAAACCATGTGGGAAGCGGCACGACTTTTATTTTGCCCCTCTCATTTCAGTATCTTCCCAACAGAAAGTAATTTCTGATAAGCAGGGCAGACTTATTATAGCATCCTTTCCCTCTTCATGATTGGAATATCACGTAGCATATTTTTATTCTACCGAAAATGGCCCTGTGCGGTTCGGGGTAGGGAACTAAAGAAATACCTAATATATAGCGCCCCTTGTTGTAATATTACCGCTTCTTAATTTGTTCGAGGGAGCTCCTACAACCAAGGGTGACAAAAAGAATAGGAAAAGTGTCTGTTGATTCTAGTGGCGGATCCAGCACGGACTCCTGGGGGGCGGTGAAGTGAAAGATTCTTTTGATGATGTGAAGCTGTCACAAATTACCACTTAACTAAACTAAACATAATAGTGGGGTGAACCGGAACCCAATCAGTTCAAATTGATGTAAAAGTTTTATTTTTGACTTTATGTTAAAGTTTTGGTTCCAAATGAGAATTTCAGTCCGAGTGGTCAATTATCAAATCTCTGGGGGCTCTTTGGTGTAGAGGCTATGACCCTCTTATGGCAAAAATATTAAAATTCTTAAAACTTTCAAAGTTTTCGTCTATTTTAAAGGAATTTTTGGCTTCATATTAAAGTGTTTGTTCCAAATGACAATTTCAGTCCTAGTAGACAATGATCAAATCTCGGGGGGGCTCTGCAATGTAGAAAAATAATGACGTCTATACCGTGATCCTGTTGGTGACATCACGAGTCATGACGTAAATATAGCACAAAGTAAACGCTACATGCTGTCGGGTTTCGTAGCCCAGTGAGCTAGCGCAACATGCTAAGGAAAACTGGTTTCGGCCTGCCTAAGGAGAGCTGTATTTTTATTTTTTAAAAAAAATTATAACATTTCTTTCGTTAAAAAAGATTAGAAATAATATTCAAAAAGTGATTTAACGATTATTTTTTAAAATTTTTGTTAAACTTCTTTCATTAACATAAGTTTGCTTTTGTAATATGCAGATCCATAGCAAAAGTAGTAGTAGTAATAGTAGTAGGAACGGGTTAGAATGCAAGTCAGCATTCATTTGTTTCCGTGCGATGTTGCCAAACGTAACTCGCTTACACTGCCTTCTGACTAGGGCTCAGTATATTTCGAAAACATGCTTGCTGTTCGGAATATAGTTGCAAGTTTCAGGATTACTAGGAGTTTTTGCTATTAATATTCCTTCTAACAATATTGGCAGTGGACAAACATTAGCCCGTGTTGAAGCTTTTTGCTCCTAATTTAGTTATTTTACTTTATTATTTAACGAATATATTGAAAATATATTTGTCAGCAGGCACGTATGCAGGGGGTCTGACTTCAATATTAGGATAAATTATAATAATTTTTTAAAAATAACCCCCAAAATTAGGTTAAATTTACAGTTGGGACTTCAGAGGGGTACGGACTCCCTGACCCACCCCTAAATGCGTTCTTGTTTGTCAGTAACGTTTCCTCATTTCGAAACCCTCAGAAACTTCGAATATATAAAGGAAAACGTGTTATTTTCGGTAAAGTATCACTTCAAGGAGATGCGACATTTTTATTGCACATGGTGATACGCCACCTTAACAAGGGCAAGAATTCCTTCCCTTCGGTTCTCTGCCATTGCGCTCTATCGAAAGGTTAGGTTTGTAAAATATTACTCTTAAGAACAAACGCTACTGGCAGAGAACCGTGACACTGAACAGAACTCCACAGAAATGCATGCTGAACTTTCGTTTATAGCTAACCTTTGGTAATTTGCCCTCAAAGTCAATCGAGTGATAACTCAGTTCTGTCCCTGTTCTTAAGCCGTGTTCATATTACTTCGAACAGTTTTGACGCGTGTTTTCCAACCACTATAGGAACAGGGCAAATCATAGCATACAATACATTTAAGTAAGTATATTTGTCGCGAAATTATTACACACATTACACAAAGAATCTTAATATATGAATCTATATTATTATTTATATAGATAAAGCAAACAGTGGAAATTACCTATATAAAGAATAAGAATTTGATGATAATGAAAAGCATGCCTCGTAATATAACAAACTTCTTTCGCGTAAGAAATCGAAACTCAGTTGGTCAGAGCAACTAGTCTGTACGAATTAGGTTGTTAGTTCGAGCCCAATACGAGTAAGGGTTTTTATTACTATTGTTTTTCTTTTTTTATGTGAGGAAAAATCAAATTTTGACATCACGATATCAAATGTGTTTGGTTAGGTAACTTTATCTTAGCTAAACTTTAAATATCAGTAACCGTCGAAATTATTTCACTAACCGATCAATTACTGATCATTTCAAACACGTCAAACCAGTGGCATAACATGATTAACCTCTCCTCTGCAGCCCTTAGTTATGCGTCCGTACTTTCAGGGGCGGAACAAGGTCCGGGCAACCCGGGCGACTGTACGGGGCGCCAGAGACAGATGGGCGCCAAAACGAGCCTCAAAAAGCAAATTTTTTAATGTTTTCTACTGACTTTTTGGTTTATATTCTTGTAAAGTAGTGGCAAATACATAATCTTTTTCCATTTCACAATGGAAGAAGAAAGTTTCATAGTACGATGGGGACTGTATCGACAAATGGAGAGATGGCATGTAGAATGAAGAGTGGAGGGGGAGTAAGTATTGTTTGTTTGTTTGCTTGAGTTTAGAGTTCCACGGTTAGGCCTTAATGGCCAAAAGAGATGTGGATACTGATTGTAGTGGAATCCGAATCACGTTCATCGTTCAACAGTAACGCACCGGGAATTGGACTCCGGACCACAGAAGGTAGGCATGCTTAGTGATGAGATTTTTACCGGTAAATATTTTTTGGGTATTTACCTTGGGTAAATACCCAGGCATTTACCCAAATTGGGTAAATATAAGGGTTTTTCCTTTTCAATCATATATGTGATACAGATCTTCTTGAGAAGTACATAAAAATAATTAAAAGGTAACATTAGATCCAGTAGAAGCTAGAACAATTGTCAAAAGGCATTAAATTTATTATTTTCATTAATAGAAATGAGCTGTCTGAAGCCAGAATGAAGTAACTGCATTTTCATGTTTTGCGGGAAACTAGCATTCTTAGGAACAAAATAGATAAAATGCCGTTGGTTAGTGGGCTTCACATGACGGTTACATTAGTTTCTTTAATTAGTTTATGATTGGGTGGCATCAGATTCATACGCGCAATTCAAATGATTCCATGCTTTAAATTAGAATTGGGCAAAATTCAGTTAGTTTTCTCTGGTTTCAAACTCCTCAATTGGCAGTATCAAGCTAACAAAAGTCCTGAATTACAGAACATTCAGGACTTAGTAACGTTCTCGAAATATTCTATACAGATAAGGTCAAAACGTTATCTCGTTATGAGATGGCATTTCTACCAAAATTACTCATCATAGTCATCAGATACATGAAATGAATATATGGAATCATCGCTAGTAATGTCTCCATTTATCTCACACATCTAGGAAGTGTCACGTTCACTGTCTTCTTCATGGGTTCTCCTTTTTCTTGGTACCATGGTGCATTTCAAGTGTGATGAACTTCTATCTCCCGATAACTTATTTTCTAAGTCTTCCTGCTGCTCTGACTCAACAGTCTTCTCAGTCTCTTTACGCTCTGTTGATACTTTTGGCTCATGTTCCCGGTGATGCAACTTCCAATTATAAGCTATATACGTAATTTTTCCGGCTCTGAAAGCAGTCAGCCTACTCCTTGACTTAGTGTGAATCGTTGAGAAATTACTGAAGGATCTTTCTGTGGCGGCTGATAATACTGATGCTGTTAATATCCGCTGTGCGACTTCAGATAATAGGTACTTCCACACAAGCCTTGCCACCAAATTACTTGGTTCATTTCACCAGAACTTGTCCAAATGAACTTCTTGCCCCCACTTCTTTTCTTCGCCTTGTAATATGCGAAATCCTTCATAACATTTACAAGATCTACTTTCATGTTCTCTGCAACCTTGTGTATGAACTCCAATCCATCGAGATGTTGTTCTGGAGTCAAGTCAAACCCTGTGATGATGGATGGCTCTGATATAGTGAATCGGTTGAAGGGCTGTAACTTTTCTGCTTTCGAAATTATTAAGAATATTTGTTTCTTCTGCTTTGGACAATGGGAATTCGGGTACAGCCTTTCTTAGTTGTTCTTCGATTTCTTTGACAGCAGGAAAACTCGGTATATGTTACATTCATCAGGTTATAATATATTTATCCAGGAGACTTTTGGCCTAAGAACATATATTAGCTTTTCATCTGTCACCCAAAAAACCTCATATTCAAGCAACCTTGCTTTGTGGTCTTTGATAAATGCTGTATATCTTGCAGTGGTTTCATGAACAGCTAGATTATGTTAAGTGATTTTGTAGCTTTCAGATTTTAAAGAGATTGTAAATAGCTTTCTCAGCGGGTTTTACATGGAAGAGTAAGAGCAGTGTGAATGTTTTAGTCATTGTTAATTGCATGAAATACATTCAATACCTGATTATTTTTAACTATTTTAATAACGTCTACAACATTTGTCATAAATGAGGAAATTGAAGAAAACTTGAAAATATCACTGCAGACAAGATTCAACGTGTGGACAAAAGAAAGACCTTTCTGCATATTTGCTGCATCATCACAAATGAGAACAAAGAACTTGCCGGGGTCATATTTTTCAATGACATCAAATACTTATCTCTAATGCACTCAGCAGTGTGACGGTTACCTTCCGTGTTGATATAGTGAACAAATATTGGATGAGCGTTTGTAATGTTAAAGTTGATTATTCCCTCATTACGAACATTACTCCAACCGTCACATTGAAGATTTTGATACTTCCAATCTTGTTGTGTTTGCATTTCATTAAACTTGGTATCAAGTTGTCCCTAAAATTTTTAACATATTTGACCATGTGGCCATTATTTTGCAAAATATAAGCTATTTGAAAATACTTGTAAATTGTTTTACCAACCCCTTTTCAGTCATCGTTTTCTGACTCTTTTACAAGGTCATATGGCAAGCCCTTGAATTATATGAAATAAAATTACTTGTACATTAATAGAAAACACTTGCACTGGGCTGGGGTAAATGCAATGTCATATATAACAAATTAATTGTTGTATTTATTACATAAGTTGTTAACTATCCTTTGCCATTTGTAATTTTTATCTGAACTTTGAGACAACTTATAGACACTGCAAGCCAGCAAACTACTCCCTTATCGCTCAACCCAAAACGTAACTTGATATGTGATGTGTGTGTGAGCTCATTAACTCATTAACTTGTGTTACGGTATGTATATATAGGCTACTTACGTTTTCATCAACTGTCATTGTATCCATAAAAGTGATAATGCTACTAGATTAACTTTTTATATTGATGAAGGAATCTTCATATATGAAACTGCATCAAAGTTTTATAAGACACCCTCGTCACTAGAGAGTCATCAATGCTTTTATTGTTACTACAACTTGACGTAGGTTATACACTTTCATTCACTTGTACTGTCCCAGTATTTTGCCAACAATCAGACAAACTTTGTAAACCTTTTAAATTGTTTCCTTTAGACTTTTAGGATACTTAAAATATTTAGACCCATGATCTGACATTTCATCTACATATGCGTGCTTATAGTTTCTATCACATTACTTGCAGTTTACTGATTTATCACTTCGCGCATTATATGCGCTCCAAACATTACTTTTCCATTACCCATTTTCAGTTCTTTTCTCTCCCTGAGTAAAAGAAAACTTAGGAAATTCAACTAAGATAAGAGGCACGTCTACTCTCAAGTGTCAAATCAGTACAAGTACTGAACTTAATTAGAAAAGGAATTGTTCGAAGCAATTTTAATAGATATATATTATGAGTTTCCAGTGTTGCAGGTTTGCATTTTTCTTTAACCACATTTGCATCTGGAAGATTTTATTCTGCTATTTTAGAGCCCATTATGTCTTCTTATTATGTAATCTTGAAGTTTGTAATAATTACCCATTTTTTGGTAGGTAAATAAAATGTCGGTATTTACCGGGTATTTACCTAGTTTTTATTTACCTACCCAGTGGGTAAATACCCAAGTCCCATCCCTAGGCGTGCTAGCCACTAGACCAAGCGGTGGGTGAAGTTCGTATTGTTTATAGCGGGCTATATTCTTTGTGAAGTTTCATTAGGTAATGAATGTCTTTTTGAAAAATGGGTTTAAACTATTAAAAACACTATGATAAAATGTAAAATATAGGCTAGTACTAGGGGGAGGGCGGCAAAAAGTCACTTTGCCAGGGTGAAAGTTTGGCCTGGTCCGCCGCTGCGTACTTTCTATATATATAGCTTTGCAGATTGTGCGGTCCCCACGCCACAGGGTTGCAGGGGCGCAATTTATGCCTATGCCTCGAACGTAATTCAATAACTGTTTCAGAAATTCTACCATCAGCGTGGAAACGGGAATATATATTTTTCTAATAGTCCCATAGAAATTTCACCCAGAACACCAGATACAATTTTTCAGAAGGGCTCTAGCTAAGTACAAGGAGGATCTGATGTTTTCTAAGTAAGTTCCTTTCAGAAAGTTTGCTAATTCCTTAACGGTGATGTAAATAAGCATACTCATCGTCATTAGCCCGACACTGAACCATCCTGAACAAATCCCTCTAAAACAACGATCAGCAAAAGTTTATTCTGCCTAATTTTATAAGCGACTCAAGGGTGAAACACGTTAACGAAAGCAATGCTGTGTATACACTGCCATGCTTATGACAAAATATAAAATGATTTCTAATCTTTAGACACTTTTCCTATTCTTTTTGTCACCCTTGGTTATGTAGGGTGCCCTCGAACAAATAATGAAGCGGTGATATTACAATCAAGGTGCGCTACAAATATATTACGTATTTCTTTTGTTACCTAACCATAACGGCCTCTTCCGTAGAATAAAAAATGTTACGTGATATTCCATTCACGGAGGAAAGGATGCTCTAAATATATGTCTTATTCATTTTGTCTGCGCTGCTTGTCAAAAATTAAATACTTTCTTTTGGGAGGGTGCTGAAAAGAGAGGGGCAAAATAAAACGTCGTGCCCCTCCTACGTTTTAAATTTTGTTACGTCGTTGCTCAAATTATTACTAAAGAAAGCACTTTAAACTAAGATGTCTAAGGTTACTACATAATGTAAGGGTGGCATATTCAGGAATAATAATAATAATTATTATTATTATTATTATTATTATTATTAGTAGTAGTAGTAGTAGTAGTAGTAGTAGTAGTAGTAGTAGTAGTAGTGGTAGTAGTAGTAGTAGTAGTAGTAGTAGTATATGAATGTCTTTGGAGCACCGAAATTGTGTAAGACGAACCATGGTATGTAGAGGTTTAAGATGGGTGGTCATAGGGGAGGAAAAATCAGGATTTTGCTCTATCTGACTCTCTAACGTAAAGATTATGTGCTGAAGGTAAGAAGCATCATCATTCTACAATAGCTTGCTTTTACATAGAATATCAGCTACTTCAGTTCTTCTCCTTCGGGCTACTTATCTCATGTGATAAATTCAAAACAATTTAAATTCAAAACAAATACATTGTAACATTTTTTTTCGTAATTAAACATCTAGGGAAAATTAAACATTTAATAGGGAAATCTGTTATCAAAATGTCCAAACAAGTAGATAGAAGACTATTTAATGATTAACACTGTGAAACTTTATAAAATTCTCCAAATTAGAACTAACGTTTACTGGGAAAAATTCGTTATGCACCAGCGAGTATATTGTGAGCAGCAAGCACAGGGAAAATAATTACGAAACTGTTTGCAAACAAAAATTAGGGACACTAATGCAAGTGCGACAACGACATTTCTTTTTCCTTTTTTGGTATCGTCATGAGTTTTACACATGTTACAATTTGATTCTTTCCCACATAAAAAATAAATAAAATAACCATAGTAATAAGAAATTAGTAATGCACTTCTACGGGGTTCGAACCAGCTACCTGCGGCATCCAGCCTAGTTTCTTTAACTAACTGAGCTATTTGTCCTCTTATGTGAGTAGAACCTGTTCTACGGTAAAGACGACTTTTCATTACGATCGTGCTACCAATTCGTCCTTTTCCATAGGTAATTCCCACTTTTTGCTCTATCTATAGGTTAATACTTAGTATAGATTCATATATTTGGAGTTCGCAGATAATGCATGTAATAAGACATATTAGAAATATTTCGTTAAAATTTTCGTTTGTAGATTTAATCCGCATTTCTCTCAATGGCATAGATGTCGCTGCTTCGTGTTAAACTGCAGAATTCCCTCGCATTCTTGAAAATTTCCCACTTTAGCAGAGTTGGTAATTCTCGTAATTTCGGTTGATTTAATGTTTTGCTTCTAATTTATTTATTTTAAGCTAATACCTAACATAAATATTAAGAACGGGTTTGTTGTTAACCTGTAATGCTGGGGAAACCTTCCGAAATTTTGAACATATAAAGAAAACGGAGATATTTTCAAAACAAAAACTTCAAAATAAAGAGACGCGTCATTTATTTTGCTCACAGTTGTACCTAGTTAGATCAACAATAGGTGAAAACACCTTTTCCTTCATACAAGCAGAACAACAATTGCGTCTGGCCTCTTTGTCGTCTAGAACTACAATGGCAACTAGAGGAACTGATTGGGCCTACTTACGATAGGTGTCAGGAATATATAGGCAAGAAAAGTGCCGATGTCCACTTTACCCAGGGCCGGATTTAGCATTTTGGCGCCCGTAGGCCCAATAATTTTTTCCGCCCCCTAGTATCGTTAAAGTTACTTTCCTAAAAACCTTTATTAAAAAATTATATCAGGCCTATATGTTAATTGGTTAAACACCACTCCACGATGCAATTTTATCACTGCAGGTTTTTTGAGAATTTACTTGGTTCTGGGCTTAACAAAATACCGTTAATGTATTAACGAAAGATTGGTGAATAACTTTGGTTTTGTTCAATTTAGCCATTTGGGAAAATAAAAAAAACTCTGTAATATATTATAAAATAGTTTTAATCTCAGAAACACAGCTTACATGAAGTATTTTGATAACGTGACACAAAAACTGTGTTTTAAAGTAAAACTAGATATTTTGTATGTGCAAATAGTAACTTGTACTAGTATAAAAAATGACATTTTTCCGTTCGATTACGGGATTGCCGCTCAACGACATCCCTACAGCCAGTTCTCCCGTGTTTGAGATCAATGTTGTAACGAAGTTGATGCATAATGTTGAAAAATAGTTTAACTTTACCAACAATTATTTGTTCCAATGAACTTCAAGATCAGAATGCTTTATTAGCCTGATTTTTAATCAATTCGAAAAATATATTAAGTTATAACTATTTATTTTTATTCCTAGATTTTTTAAATTTTTTTCTCTCGGTCGTGCGCCCCCTGGGAGCTTGCGCCCATAGGCCCGGGCCTACCGGGCCTATTGGGAAATCCGGCCCTGACTTTACCCCCTGTCCATTTCGTACTCCCGTTCCCTATATATATATATATATATATATATATATATATATATATATATATATATATATATATAAACTATAAATCTCAAAAGAGTTAAGTATGTTACAATAATAGTTATTAATGAGAAATCAAAGTACATTCTTCTTATGTATTTACAACTATTTACTTATTAATTTACAATAAAAAGGAATGGAAAGAACTATTACGGTGGTGAAAACTGTTTTCTCAAACATTTTTAAAATCTCAAATTCAATCTTTCATTTATAACGAAATTAAAATCTTATCAATGCTATTACTAGTCTATTATAGAGGGCTACAGTGAATGTAGAATGTAGATTTTGAATTAAATTAAGCTTTCCTGTGGACAAGATGAAAATACAACAGTAACACTGAATAACTATTGATTGATCGTATTGATTACGAACATTTTCCCGATTTCAGTTTCAGTGTCATTTTGACGCTCTGTAAGATCAAATATATTCACGAAAATTTGTGTCGGGAATTACAGGAAAAAAAAAACATGAATATTTTCCCTTGTACAAGCTTTGCTTTAGTACACTTAAATCCGATTTAAACTACTCGCTGAACAAAAGAATTCGTTTATTATAAAAATTATTAACGTCTATCAATTTCGCCAACTATCTACTTGGCTTCATCAAATACAATAATTTCTGAATAGTTTAAATCGAATTTTAAAAAATGCATGGAAGAAACTGCACGTATTTCCATGGACCCTAATAAGTAATTTGAGTTCAGGTGTAGTTTTGGCGCACTACATTTTGGAACATTTACTGGTAAAATTCAATACTATGCATGAAAAGACGCTTATATAGAGAATGAATTTCTGCAGACGACAGAATTAAATACAAGAAATACAGATGTATTTTAGGTTTACAAGTGTAGGGTTACTAGTGTAATATCAATACAAGTGCTTTACGACGGGTAAAATAAGAGAGTGCATACAAAAGATGGCTCTATTAGATGCTATTTTCCATCGGCAGCATATTTCTGCACAGTGTACAGAACCTGTATTTTATATTTACAACTGGAGGGTTACTGGTATGAAAATGACAAATGCTACTGAAAACCTACTGGCATTATTGGCAAAACCCACTTCTCTCCACTACCCTCGCTTGCGCGCATATCTACTAACGTTAGCGTGCCTGTTCCCTTCAGACGCACCCCCGAGCTTTCGCGAAGCTCAACAGCTTCACCCTGATCTGAGTCGGTTAGATAACATTCGTGCTCTTTAGTGACCACCTAGATCAGGTTAGTTTCTGTCTTTTGCACTGTAGTTTTTATGCTACACATCCGGAAGCCGTATTTATCCGCAAATCGTAAAAGAATTGTAATCTTTCTAGAATTACTTTTGATCGCCCTCTCGAATTTTATATATAAAAAGTGAGATGATTTCATGTCGCCCTCTATTGCTCCCTTTTAGGGGACAATAAGAAATAAATTAGTGAAGAATTATAATTTTTCAACAATTCTTTCTAGTGGTGCGCCAAAAGTAAACCTGTACAGTAATTTGTCAGTAAATACACCTACATCTTGGACGTTTTCCAATTTTATTTTTGGATATGTCAAGCTACTTAACTACGGCTTTACTGAACTAAAGTGAGGGCCACGAACAAAACAAAATGGTCACCGTTGAGCCTCATCACAGAAATTTATCTGTCGCAAGGTAAATATGATGAAAAAAGCATGAATAGATTAATCGATAAAAGAAAAGCGAATTTTTTATATTTATTGGTGTGTATTATAATCTCGTGGAAAAGCATTGAATTATAATTGAGAGGAGATGAAGGAGAGACGGACGCATACTGCATAATCTGATCCCAAACACTATTTCTTCAGCATTTTTTTAACCAAGAATTAGGTGATGGAATGTCTCTTTATTGCCAAGTCTCGAAAACATTTATTTTACTTGAAAACTACATACATTAATTTCACTTAAACGTATTCTTCATTTCAACAAAATTTCATAGAAACATCTTACTCATGTAAACTTGATTTATCACTAAACACTGGAAATATGATCTAAACGGAATTCACAAATATTTTATTTATAACATTTGTCCACTAGATTAAGATTAGATACATATATTGGGTGATTGAATTAATTTTTTTTATAATACCAATGTGTCATTCCACAAAAACAAAACAATATATTCTACTGAAAGTACTATTCCTCGGTAGCTACAATCTTTTCCCATTTTTCGGGTTACAAATGTATTACGCGATAGAAAAATGCGGGTTCCTATGAGGCAATCCACCCATCGAGCCAGTTTTGGTTATCTTTGACAGTTCTGAAGTGTTGGTCAGAAAAGTCATTCTGCATGAATCGAAACAAATGGTAGTTGGAAGAGGCGACGTCTGGTGAATATGGCGAGTGGGGTAAGACATTTCATCGCAATCCCTCTAAGGTTTCTTTCACTACATTTGCAGCATGTGGTCTGGCATTCTTATGGAGCAGAATCACTTTGTCGTGTCTTTGGTCATTCTCCGGTTGTTTTTCTTGAAGTGCTTGATTCAGATACAGTAATTGTATTCGGTAACGATCTGCATTCATCGTTTGACCCGGTGGAAGGAGCTCATAATAAAGCACAGCGAGTTGATCCCACTAAATGCACAGCATGATTTTCTTTCTATGAATGTCCGGTTTTGGAATTGATGTTGATGGTTCTCTGGACCTCACTCATGATTTTCTGCGCTTGGGATTGTCGTAACGAATCCATTTTTCATCGCCGCTTACAATGCAATGCAAAAATGACTTTCGTTTATTTCTTTGAAGTAGCACTTCAACAATGGTTAAACGTTTTGTAATATCTCTTTCCGTCAATTCATGTGGCACCCAGTTTCCCATTTTCTGGATCATTCCGATGAATTTTAACCCATTAGTGCCCAGAATTCCCCAGTGGTATTTTGAAAAGTTTATTTTCGCCTATTTGGTCTTAATATTACTCTAAAATAGAAATTAGAATATTTTTGAAAAAATATTTATTTTTTTCTTGGTTTTTAGTAGGGATGCGCACGAGACGAGTCGAGACAGGATTTTCCTGACAAAATTCGAGTCGAGACACGGCTCTTCCAATAGTAAAATATATATTTTTCGAGTCGAGACATCACTTTTACAGCACATTTTCGAGACGAGACAGCCACAAATCTTGTCTCGTGCGCATCCTTAGTTTTTAGGCCGGCAACTTAAGTTGTCAAATGGCACATACATACTCAAAAAAGGGAACATTTTGGAAAGTTACAATTTTGAGGGAGAAAATACACTGCGAAAACATAACTATTAAAATCAAGTTAATCCTTCCTTTACAAACCTTTAATCCTTCCTTCTGGAGTCATTGAAATCAATCCAGTTGAGTCTTTCTCCTCAAAACACATTGTAACCAAAAACAGTGCTAACTTTATGTCAATATATCATACAAAGAAAATGCAACGATGCTATGACGAAACAGACTCCAAAGTAACTTCATGGTTAAAAGCTGCAACGTCAATCCATGAATTTCTGCGCTATAACGAAAAATTGCCGTGGCAACTTAAGTTGCCAAGGGGGAACAATGGGTTAAACGCTTGCTAACAACATTTAGAGTTTGAGACAACTGTTTAAGCGCCTGAGATAAATCTTCTTCCAGTAGTGCCTCTAGGTCTCCGTCTTCAAACTTTTTCGGCTGACCTCGATACAGTTTGTCGCTCAAGTCAAAATCATTGTTTTTCAATCGCTGAAACCACTCTCTACACGTTGTTTCCGATAGAGCATGCTCTTCATACGCCTCCACTAGCATAGCTTTCTGTAGGAGATTTCTTCAGATGAAAGAACAGTGGCGCTTCCCGCAAATGTTTTTAGGCACAAAACGCGTCAAGTTCAAGACACTGAAAACAAATGTTCTTTTCACTTCACTCAAAGGTCAAATAATGCTCTGATAGCCCAAGGATAGCACTTACAAATAGGTATCCTTTCACAGTCCACTGTGCTGCAGTAGCACAACTACTGCTCTCTGTTCATCAACAGTGAGAATTAATTTGAAGCTCCCAATACAAATACAACGGTTCCAAAGGGGGGAAAAAAAACATTTTTTCGGGGGGTATTTTCCACAATTTTTTAACTCGGAAATTTTGAATTTCTTAAAATATTTCAATTTTAATGGAAAGATAACAGTACGTTCCAACCTTTTTTCTGTTGTAATACGAAAAAAAAAAAAAACAACATTTAATTACAAAATTCAAGGATTAAAGAAAATCGGTCACTCGATAAGAAGGAAATTGTAAATCGGTAGAAGCAGGAGTTTTCTAATTTCAAAATTATTTGTAAAGCCATTAAATTAACGTTGAAAGACAAAAATGTTTTAGTAAAAAGCTTAACAGTTAACAGGAATTGTTCTGAAAATGTGATAGACAGGTTCGAAACCAGCGACAAAGGTTTACGGGGACCAAGTCATTAAAAATTCTCTTACAAATATCTAAATTATGATTTTTGCATTAATAATAGCATTTTGCATTGAGGTCTGGAGGGGTCACGGAAAATTTAGGGGGCAGGCGACGCCTAGCCTCCCTCTGGCTGCGGGCCTGGTGGTAGACTTCGTAGAACAAAATTAGCATTTAAAATTTATGAATAAATAAAACTTCATTATAAGTATATATAACATTTAAGGACATTAAAATGCAAGAGAGAGAAACTTTAAACTATTATCCATAAGTTACTCATTTCAAACATTTCAACACTATATAACAATAGAGCTCCTCCGTGGCTAAGCGGTTAGCGTACACGCCTTTGGCGCGGGAGACCCGGGTTCTATTCCCGGCGGGAGCTCATGTGGTTCGCATTCCACGTTTATCAGTAGGTCCACGTCTGATATAACCTCGCTGCTGAAAAGGGACGTTAAACTCAAAACAACTCAACGATATAACAATAAACAAAGACAAAATTACGTAAGTAATGAAATTTTACTATCTTGTTAAAGTAACATCAAACACAAAATAGCAACTTATGACTTTAATTTTGTAAACTAAACTTACAACAAGATATCTGAAGCTTAGGATAAAGTATTTCCTGAACGGAGAAGGAAATGTAAGCGAAATTTTATACAAACAAAATGATTTTCTATTTGTTGCTTGGTTTATACTTTTTTTCCTGGTTGCCACTGTAAATTTAAGCTGACAATAACACATATCGCAAGATGAGGCGGGCACCAAGAAATGTTTGTTAGAAAGGATCCAAGTTTAGGGAACGTTGTCCAAGACTACAACCCACTACGTCTATGTAGTAGTGAACGGGTATTAATGTGTATCCGAAAAGACGATAAGTAATGGTAAAATAGTTCTGCCTATATTTTCAGAATAAAATGATAAAACTAGATTGTTTTTTATAAGAGAAATAGTACGGATGAACGTAAGATCAAATCTTCATGATACATCAATGATTTCTCTGGTAAACAGCATAGTTTATTTGAGAAAGTGTACAAATTTATGATGAGTTCGGAAGTTTTGGGGGGTCTTTACCAGGTGTACCCTCTGTGTGGATGCGCCCCTGATCTAGATGCATAACTTCTAGACACTTGATAAAATGATTAGACAAACAAAATTATACCTATGATATAGTGAGTCGCATAACTTGGACTTGCTGGCAACAAATACAATGCCAGTTTAAAAACAATCAAGATGGCCAGCTCAGGACTGATCATAGAACTCATAAGTACTGAAATGTTTTGAACATATTTTCTTAATTGTAAAAACAACTACAGAGAAACGGAAGCGGTACTTAAATTAGGAAATTACAAAGAACGAAAATTTGTTTTATTTTTTTAAGAGAGAAAAGGGAAAAAACTTTCATCCCCGAAAGCCGGCTCTTTTGATTTTTTTTTATATTGTTCTTCAAAATTGATTCGTTTATTTCCAATACCATGTTAGTGATCTCATATTTAGCACTTAGATTAATCTTCTATTTATACTGGCATATGATGATATTTCAGTGAATACCACTGGAAAATTGTTCACAAACTAAATCTGTCAGTACACAAAAATTTCTTTCTGCGCGGGCACGTGGTTTTGTCCCTGCCATGTGTTTATAGGATTATGGAGATTGTAGGATGGAGGGAACAGTCGCCGATCAGAAACTGAACGTGATATTCGGCTTCACTTTATACTTACAGATCCCACCTGATTTGTGTGTCCAACATCTATAATAGCACATCACAGTTGTCACAAGTTCATTCGTTACTTAGTAGACTGGTTGCTTTTTACTTCTTCTCCAAACATTTAGAAGACCAATGAGATTCAGTATTACGTAGAAAGCCAACAACTGCATCAAGTCATAAACTAAATTCTCTTCAGAAAATCCACTTGCTTGTAGAACCTGGTCTCCTGATTTCAAACAGGGCAAAGTTGTCTTCTTAGAACATTCTAAACATTAAAAGAATAACTAATTAATAACAGAGAGAATTGTTTATATCATAATAATGGAGGAAATTTGTTTATTTTCAGATAAACTTCAGATACAAAATCTCCTTAACGTAAATTCAAAATTCTACTCTCAAATGACAAAAATATTTTTTAAAGTGAGACTTTAGAGAGAAAAGAGACCCTTAAATTTTATTACATTTCAGCACAAACTAAAAAACGAAACACATGCAAAAAATTATGGACAATGAAAGTCAAAATTAAGAAACATAGTATTGACAGTAATAAGGCAATTAAAAAGTAAACTAGAAAACACCGACTAAATGCATGATAGGCCTATTAGTGAGCAAAGAAATGCTGTTTGTATAAAGAAAAGTACGTCTCTCAAGGTATTTAACATCCATTGATTAAAAGAACCTTATTTTACATCAAAATTAACCTGGTAATGCATTCAGGCACTGAAAATAATCTCGTCGTTTCTTGGGATCGTACATATTAAAATCAAAGGTAATTCTATTTATTAACTTTATGGTCTATGGAACTTGAAGGTTCAATGCCAAGGTCACAAAAGCTCTCCACTGACTTTTATCCTCAGCGAACTGAATCCTGTTTCTACTTTGTATTTCTATTTCTGGGAGATCCATCCTAATATTACCCTCCCATCTGCGCGTAGGTCTTCCTAATGGTCGTTTTCCGATTGGTCTTCCAGTTAGGACTTTGAAAGCGTTCCTACTTTCTTTCATCCTAGCTATATGACCTGTCCACTTGAGCCTCCTAGATTTGATGATCCTAACAATGTTTGTTAAACGATATGAATTACGTAGTTTCTCGTTATGAAGTTTCCGCTATTCCCCATTGATATTATTAAGAATTACATAAACCTATTAAGAATATAAATCTTATCACGTATTTAAAAATCAGAATTCGGAGAGTAACTTTCAACAAGGCTCAAATTAAAGGAATAAATTCTAAAGAGTATTATGTGCCTTCCACATCTCATTCTTTGAATTTGGTCGGAAGTAGTGCAGCAAGTAGTTGTAGGGAAGCATGTTCTTTTTTCACTATGCTTCAAAATATTTACATTTTTTTTTTCAGTTCAACAAAACGCTGGAATTTACTTACTTTTTTCATGTATCCAGGAACGAAAACACTAAAATCTTGATCACAGACATGTTGGTCAGCACGAGAGGAGGCTTGTACATGTATATATGAAAACTGGGTTAGTGTAATTCAGATCCTTACTCATGTAAGCGATGATCCCTTTGAGAAAACCCCTGGTTCGAAATGATGCCTTATCCCTCTTGAATCAACTAAACAGGCTGGAAACAGCTTTCATGATCACTTTTTGGAATGATATACTGAAGAGATTCCAGAGTGTCACCGTGAAATTACAAAGTGTCAACATAGATTTAACAATAGTACATGATTTATTTGAATTATAACTTCATTATAACTTCTCTTCGTGACATGTTCGACTCTTATGATATGAGCAAAAATACATGGAGAAAACTGATATGGATTACGAGTGTAGTTATGAAAGGTTTAGAAAACGTAACATTCAAGCCGATGAAGTAAGAGACAATGAGGTTGTTCTAACAGGAAGAGAAAAACATTTAAAGTTGGGGTGTTTCTTCCTATTCTTGATAAATTGCACGTTGAATTAATTAGAAGAAAAGAAAGCTATAAAATTAGGGATGCGCACGAGACGAGTCCAGGAATTTTCCTGACAAAATTCGAGTCCAAACACAGCTCTTCCAATAGAGAAACATACATTTTTCGAGTCAAGACATCACTTTTACAGCACATTTTCCAGAGGAGACAGCCTCAAATCTTGTCTCGTGCGCATCCCTATATAAAATAATGTCTGACAACATGATTTTTAGTAAGTTTCTGCAAAGTTCTGTGTTATTTCTGAACATACAGCCAATCTTCAGGCTGCCTATGAAACTGATCTAGAATCAACATTTCCAATAAATGTGTGCATTTTGCGGGACTTCTGAAAACCAGAGGAATCTGTGACTCACCAGCAGAAATGTTAGCATTTATACGGAAAGAAAAAATGCTGTCTGTGTTTCCAAATATGGATATTGCATTAAGAATATTTTTGTGTACTGCTGTAACAAACTGTTCAGCTGAACGTTCGTTTTCGGCTCTAAAAAGACTGAAGACTTGTCTCCGTTCAACCATGTGTAATAAAAGACTGAACGAGTTACCTATTCTCCACATAGAAGCGGACATCTTGACTGATGGACACATCAACTTTGAAGAATTTACACACGAGCTTGCAGCAACCAAAGTGAGGCGGAAGCAGCTTTATTTATGACTGGTGAGTGGTGAATTTAATTTCTCAATACATTATATAATTTTAGATATAGCACATACATAAAATGAATTGTTTGTACTAGGCCTATTACTTTCATTATTGATTTTTATCCTTAGCTTTTTTTTTCAGTATGCTTACTAATTTTATATTAGCCTTAAAATACTGCAAATACTATTTTTCTTTTGAGAAGGGCGCACATTAAGTTTGTGCCTAGGGCGCCAATGAAGCTTAATCCGCCACTGTGTATACTAATGAATACGCTTTAACATAATGTTAAATAAATATGGTATTGTTACCTATATTATTAATGTCCCTCCATTGTAGAACAGATAGAGCTTCGTTGCTGTAGTACATTTGGGACGAATATTTTAACCATGTGACTCCATAGGGAAGTGAGCTGTATGAAAAAATAAATTTAAAAATTCTTATATATAGTATCTTCTATTGCAAATATTTTGTAAAGTAGTTTTACAAAATTACTTTACTGGCTGCTATGCGAAATACTTCTACTCTACATCTTTTATTTATTTATTGTTTTTAAAATTATATTTTTGTCTATTAATTTTCAATATGCATTGTTTTGTCAACTTACCTCCTAGCTGGGGGAAATCACGCCAGGCGAGTAGAATAATACCTAGGTAGTTATATTAATTTCAGAGTATACAGTATAAACAGCCTTATCAGAGCGATTGAGGTATGTTTTAGATTTTGATTCTATATTTACATGTTTTCGTCGAACAGTTTATACTGTGAAATTCGTAAATTTGTAGACCGATGGAACATCTCCCTCAGAAATGCAGGTATTTTCTAATCAAATGTAGTAACTAATAAAACTTCAGAGTTTATATGTGTCGCATCCAGAAAGTAACTTTCCTACGCGTCCCCTAGCTAGGAAACCATATGTTGCGCGAATCGACTGCATGCACGTGACAGAGTAAGGTCCTAGCATGACGTATGCGCCAATGGAACTTCCCTAGTGCTCTCGGTAGCGTCGTGGCAGTGCTTGAAGGTGGACGTTCCTATTCCAGCTTCCGCTGCGTGAGAAGCGGGAGCAGTGATAAAGTTTTTGATTGCACAGGGCATAGCTCTGATTGAAATCCATTGTCAGAACAAGCGGCGTGGAATGCTTAGTGCCGGTGTTGTCCTGCTGCACGATAATGCCAGTCCACATACAGCGCATCAGACAACAGATCTCCTGCAGCAGTTCGGTTGGGACATTTTGGATCATCCACCAAATAGCCCGGACCTCGCTTCGAGCGATTACCGTCTGTTTTTACACCTCAAGAAATTCCTATCAGGTCAGTATCAGCATTTTCAGAATGATGGAGAGGCTGAGGAGGTTGTTAAACAATGGTTCTAATTTCTGGCGGCCAAGTTCTATGACACAGTTATAAGCAAGTTGGTTCCACGATATGACAAATGTCTCAATTCCGGTGGCGAATCTGTTGAAAAATAGCTAAACACATCCGGTATCTGGTACAATAAATGTTTCCATTCAATTGTTTTGTTTCTGTTCAAGGCCTTTGGGAAAGTTACTATCTTTGATTTAATTATAAATATTTTAAGTGTGTATCAATCGCATTTATTAAAAGAAAAGAAAAGGAAATACCTTTTTAAATGGATATAATTCTGTCAACTACAGATACAAACATTATAGTATATTCTTTTTAAAAGCTTTTGCTTAATAAATAATAGATACACACTGACCAAACAAACATGTAAGAGAAATTTTAAGCACAGTACACCTGCTGGTTGAGAAAGTTAAAAAGAAAAATTAATTACTTATCAACCTACCATCCTATTCTCCACATGTATCGGTACAACAAGCTAGTTCCGTCTTCAATGGTAAGGTAACAAGAATATAAAGAATATAAACGGATAAGGGAAATATAATATGGAAATAGGAATACATACCACCAAATGAACATAAAGTAAAAAATGGGTACCGAAAAGAACAATCAGAACACAGTGAAAGAAAGAAAGAGTTTAAAAGAAGTGTGGTGTCTATATTACGTAACTGTTGCTAAAACCAAAATACACATCAAATGTAGATAGCTATATTTTATCATTATTACCAGAATCCAGATTTAAATTCGGTTTATATTAATGAATAAAGAATGGCTCTTTAATTTATTTTTTAACCTATTACATTAACCTGTTTTATATTGTGTGTATGTTGTTTTAGGTGAAGTGACAATCCCGATAAACTCTCTTCTTGTTGATTTTTTTTATTTTCTAATGTGTTCTTTAATTTGGGTGTTAATATTGCTCTTGGTTTAACGCATAGATGAAGAATCACATTCGCACTGAGCACGATAAATACCTGACTTATTTAGTGAACCAACAAAATAACTTTTAAAGCGAGTGAGATGCTTTTCTAAACTTTATAGGGGATACTGGAAGCAGATATGTTATGATTTGCAAGAATACGTTAAATTTTTGTCGATGATTTTGGAAAATAAAGAATTCCTATCCAAGTTTTTCTTTGGGTCCGCGGCGGCTCAATAGTAGAGTATCCACCTCTAGTGTGTGGGGTTCCTGGTTCAATTCCAGCTTGCAGCTAGTAAACTTTGTGATGAACAAACATCGTGTATGTGGGTATGCTTAGGGTTATTCCGTTTCCTTCTACTTTCTTCATTCCACCATTTCATTAATTTCTCATCATCACTGTCTCCTTTAGGCCACACGGCATAATCACGGGACGTAAAACTCAGTTTTTTTTTTTTTTTTTTTTTTTGTATAGTTTACTCTTTGTAATATAGATATGATAACTAAGAAATAATTAGAAAGTGTAATTTTAAAAAACGATAGTAACCTTAAAAAGTTGACGAGACAGTGCAATTATATTTGAGACACATGATTATAAACCTATGCTCATATGCTTATATATTTTTATTAATTATCTTATTAAGAAACCGGAACTTTATTAAGAATAATTATTTGTCAGTGGCGTATTTACGGGTTGCTATCGAACTTAAGTCCCCAGAAGTAAATTTGGTAGATTTTTGCATTCCACGTACAACAATAATCCTTCTTACCATTTACCTTCTAAGAATTTCATCGTCTTTCCATTTTCTTACGCCCTTTGTTCAGAAATAACACTGTATTTATCAAATTTCCAAGAATGTGTATGTAAGAACTTCGTCCTTTCTTTTGTCCATTCTACTCTTCTGTTTCTTTTTCTTAGTTTCTTTCTTTCGTTTCTCCTATCATACTCGACCGTTGGTAGTTGTGATTCAAGTCGGCCGTCGTCAGTAACACCAAAACTAAGAGGAGCTGATAAGTGGTGAAACTGATGTTCCACACCAACTTGCATGGATATCAACATAACGGGACTTTAGTTATTATAGCAAAGGAATATTTACATCGTTTAGTTATAAAGAAAGATAAATATTTGAATTAATGAAAACGAAGAGGGGGGAATAAGTAGCCCGGGCAATTAGGTAGGCGAAGAGGATGTTTCCGTTTTCTTCTATTAATAGAACAAAAGGTTACATTCACTGCTAAATTTTTGTGTGTATCATATCACATAAGATTCATCAGTCTGCAATTTTTGCCATTGAAACTTTAATTTATACATAAATTAAAATCTATTTAATTGTCAAACTCAGATGAACAATTGCCTCTCTGCTTCCACGTGTTTTACATAGCTCCAACCCCACTCACCCCTACCTCGAAACAAAATCCTAAATATGCTACTGGTGTTTGTATATAATTAAGTAATGTTTGTGGTATGATATATTCAGGGAATTTCTTAGGTACGATCACTAGTGTCCGAAATATAAGCAAAGATTTATATCCCATCTTTAGTCCATTTTCGTTGTAAGTTCATCAACAGATATGTTTAACAATAGTTCCGTTGGATTTCACAACCTTAAATTAGTATAAAAACAGCAAATAGAAATTTATCCGAACGTGAGCACTTTTTCCATTGGTATGAGCAGTAATTCTTTGAAATAATTCATATTAAAATAGTATCAAGTTAAATAAACATTATTATATTTATCTCTGCCAAAAGAGGAAAAGAAGGGTGAAAGGGAGGAATCTTGGATAGTAAGTTTGCAGAAGATAGCAATACCTTGTTTTTGAAAAAGGGATTTAAATTTTCCCGAAAGAATATATAACTCCTACTCTTGAATTTCATTATAGATATGGAACAAGTAGAACTGTTACATGAATATTACGTAAATGAGTTTAGTTTCTATGGTATGATATTTTCGCAACTATACTGAAACCGGAAATGGTAGTAGATTTCAGCCACTTCTGGGTTTATTGGAGAGATTAAAGTGTTCATGGAACGCTTAATTGAATACCCCCCCCCCAAAAAAAAAAAAATGCTTCTCGCTATGTATAACTAACAACGTTTTCACTCTATAGCTAACAACGTTAAAATCGGAAGTGGTTGATTTCTACCACTTCTGGTCTGAAGAGAGGGTTAAGAGAGAAGTTGGTACACATTATTAAAACGCTACATCGATCTTCCCCCACTAAAAAAAGAATAGTTTCTTGTTCTCACTTGTCTGTTTTGTTTTAGTTTCTTGTTCTCACTTGTCTGTTTTGTTCGACGTAGATCAAGATTGAAGTCGAAACTTGTAGCGGATTTCTATCACTTTCATTCTTACAAGGGAACATCTTACATTGATAGTGCAACATTGCCCAATCAAACAATGTGCAATCGATAGAGGAGTGAAGAAAAATGAGAAATCCAAAGTTTTACGGGCCGACACCCAGAAACACAGGAGATACAGAGGAAAGAAGGATCTAGAATTAAGTGAAGATAGCAATGCAAAAGATACACTGACACAGAAAAAATTTTAAAATGATTAAATTAATCAGAATGACATTTACACAACAGTATAGTATGCACACATTGTACCCACAGACATGCTCAATAACATCTTATGTAATGCAGTGTTGCCAACTGAGTACAAATGAAGTTCTCAAGCGACCCTCTCCTCGTAGGGAACAATACACTGCGGAGCGCTTTATCAACAACACTGGAAAACTGACTGCCAATAATGTGTGAGATGATACAATATTACGTGCATCAGAAAAGTGAGTCTGCTAATCAATCGTCAATTCAAGCGCACGCATTATTTCAGTTTTTTGTGTTGTGTTTGATACTATTCTAATTTTCCACTTGGGCTAAACTGCTTCGACATTGTGCTTCGTCGGTTATTTCGTACTTCAGTGCTTATATTCTTGTTTGTGGACTCATATTTTGGTTTTAACTAGTTAGAGTCATGTACTGTATGTACTCTTCTACATTCAAGATTCATATAGGCCAATCCTCAAATGTTGGCAGTACTGTATATTAAGACATCACAGGTATGGCTCTACTCATAATTAGACTTGGTATATGTTATAATTTGTGTTCCGTCCCATTTAACAAAACTTCATTTTGTGCTTAGTTGGCAACACTGCACTAATATGATGTTATTGAGCATATCTGTGGGTACAATATGTGCTTACTATACTGTTGTGTAAATGTCATTTTGATTAATTTTTATCATTTTGATTGCATTGCTATGTTCACATGATTCTACACCCTTTTTTCTTCTGTATCTCCTGTGTTTCTGGATGTCGGCCCGTAAAACTTTGGATTTCTCACTTTTCTTCACTCCTCTATTAATTGCGAATTGTTTGATTGGGCAATGGTACTATCAATATAAAATGTTCCCTTGTTAGTAGAGAGTAAAAGATCAAGATTAAAATATATTCTTGGGACGTCCGATCGATTGCAGGAAATTGTTTCTCTCTATCTATTATAATTTTTGCTCTATAGTGATCGTTAAAACCGGAAATGGTTGATCTCTATTATTTCCGATTTGAATATCATCTCCATCAAAATACTCGACACTTAGCTTTCGATCCTCTACATCGTAGTCAGAATTGATTATGAATTGTTTGCGGTTTTTAATTTTTTATTTTATTCATTTATTTTTATTTTTTTGTCAGGGTAAATATATAAAGAAGTTTTGATAAACTCTAAACTTCTTAAAAATCGAAAACTTTTTAAAGAGGAAAAAAATTTGAAGGGAAGTATGAACATAATAGAAAATAAGTTTCCTAGCAATGAGTGTATTAACGTAATATTTAAAAAAAATCTACAAGTATTTCAGAGATAACAAACATCAAAAAATCGGAAATTGGGAAAAACAAAAGATTGACTCCGTAATTTAAAGATTTCCCGAAACTACTTGATGTCTGGTGCATAAAGTCAGGTGAGGAAAATAGCTTTGTATTGGTATAGAGAGAATCATAGATAAATAAGATGTTGAATAAGATTTTAAAAAGAACAGTAGCGGTGTGCTCTCAGGAAATCCGTTTTAAACTGATTAACTAGATGCACTAATAAAAATGCAACCGTTAAACTTGGTAATTAGATCCACTAATAAAAATAGAAATCTTTTCTACTAAATAATGAGGAAAAAAGAACCCAAAGGTTACTGTCCTGTCATTACGTATTATATACACGATCTCCCAAAAACTCGCAAGGTTAGAGTAAAATCTATTATTTCCAGAAAACAACATTCATCTTACCTTCTTGCCAAATGGATCACAAGATAAATTAGAAAGTGCATTTTAAACTTTAAACGCATTGTAAAAATAGTTATATTTGTTAAAGAAAAAATACATTTGTTCGGTGGTGAATTCTAATAGTTGCAAATTACGTCAGTCGACATCATGAATATATACTCCTGTTTTGGATGTGTTTGTGGAATGTAGGAGTCGTGCCATCAAATCTGAAACCACTTAAATATGTCGAAACCATAAAAGAATGTAAATACAAAGTCTCCTATGAAATTTACTTCAGTGGGATTACTTGCATGTGGAGACAAATCCATGCAAGGTTTTTCTTTTAATTAGCTTTAACTATAATTCCTTTTACTTCCTTATTCCCTCAAAACCCTGAAGGCGAACACTATTCTTTCCTGCATAAATACACGAGTGGTAAGTGCAAGTGATGTATATTTGATCACGAGTTACTAATAGGCAGAGATGCAAACTGGTCAGTAAAGTCAGTATTTTTGACGAAATCAATACTTAGTCAGTATTTTTGAAATAAGCCAGTAGTGTCAGTATTTTAGGCTCTTTGAGGGGTAAACAAAAATTTTCAAATTTTAAAAGCAAGCTCAGCTGAAGTTGAAAGAGGTCTCAATGCTTATTTGCACATTAAGGGAGCTCTCTACATGAGATATATGATGGGAAGGCACATCATATATATAGTGTTTCAAAACGACAACATTTCGGAGGTGATTCCTGAGACCAAAATAAGACAAAAAGTATAGATCAACCTGGGTGCACAAATGCTTCCTTTCGGAGTTATAGGTTCCCGGAAACATGAAAAAAATTAACTTTAAAGGTTCATAGTTCCAAAACTATGGAACCTGTCGTAGTCGGGTCAAGACTTCACTTAGGAACTAGTATGTACCCTATCCAAATATCTTGAGTTTCAGAATCCTGTGGTACTCCCGCAACAATTGTTATAGAGGTAGTTGGAGAGTACTTCAAATTATGTGCCCGTATAAAAACTTCCTCTATAAAAATTGCTTCTTGAGTACTTTAGGATTCTGAAACATGTATTTTTGGATAGAACACATATTAGTTCCTTAGTAGTCTTAACCCGACTACGGTAATTCCATAGTTTTGGAGCGATGGACCTTTAAAGTTTATTTTTTCATGTTTTCGGCAGCATATAACTCCGAAAGGAAGCATCTGTGCACCCAGGTTGGTCTATACTTTTTGTTTTATCTTGGTGTCAGGAATCACCTCCCAAACGTTGTCGGTGTTGTTTTGAAACACCCTGTATATATATATATATATATATATATAGGGTGTTTCAGATAAAACGTCCAGTGCTTATAAATCCGAAACGGCTGCGAATAAAAAGATGAAACACAAACTGAGATAGGAAAATGTCATAGGGCGCATCATATAGTGTTGTTGTGGTGACCCCCAGGGCCCTCCTTCAAGGAGGCCCAGGGGCCAACTTCAAATTTTCAAATAGGAACATGTATTGAGTCATACCTCATTCAATAGTACTTGAAAAACGAAACAACTTTTGTAGGAAACAATTTTCGATTTGGGCCACCGTTTTCAAGATGGCCGCAAAAAGTGGGTCCTGTATCAGATAAAATGTCCAGTGCTTATAAATCCGAAATGGCTGAGAATAAAAAGATGAAACAAAAACTGAGATAGGAAAATGTCATAGGGCGCATCACATGGTTTTGTCGTGGAACCCCCAGGGCCCTTCTTCAAGAGGGCCCAGGGGCCAACTTCAAATTTTCAAATGGGAACACGTATTGAATCATACCTCATTCAATAGTACTTGAAAAACGAAACAACTTTTGTAGGAAACAATTTTCGATTTGGGCCACCGTTTTCAAAATGGCCGCAAAAAGTGGGTCCTGTATCAGATAAAACGTCCAGTGCTTATAGGCCTAAATCAGAAACGGCTGAGAATAGAGAGATGAAACAAAAACTGAGATAGAAACAATGATAAAGCATCAAGTGGTGTTGTTGTGGTGACCCTCAGGAAACTCCGTGAAGGGGACCCTGGTGCCAACTTCAAACTGATACAGGACTTTTTGCGGCCATTTTGAAAACGATGCCCCAAATCGAAAATTGTTCCCTACAAAAGTTGTTTCGTATTTCAAGGACTATTGAATGAGGTATGATTCAATACACGTTCCCATTTGAAAATTTGAAGTTGGCCCCTTGGCCCCCTTGAAGAAGGGCCCTGTGTGTCACCACGACAACACCATGTGATGCACCCTATGACATTTTCCTATCTCAGTTTTTGTTTCATCTTTTTATTCTCAGTCATTTCGGATTTATAAGCACTGGACGTTTTATCTGATATAGGACCCACTTTTTGCGGCCATTTAAAAACGGTGGCCCAAATCGAAAATTGTTTCCTACAAAAGTTGTTTCGTTTTACAAGTACTATTGAATGAGGTATGATTCAATACATGTTCCCATTTGAAAATTTGAAGTTGGCCCCTGGGCCCCCCTGAAGGAGGGCCCTGGGGGTCACCACAACAACACCATGTGATGCGCCCTATGACATTTTCCTATCTCAGTTTTTGTTTCATCTTTTTATTCTCAGCCGTTTCGGATTTATAAGCACTGGACGTTTTATCTGAAACACCCTGTATATACAGGGTGGTAGGTAGCCACCGATAAACTTTGGGAGGTGATTCCTTATATGAAATGAAAGAAAAAAGTTCCAATAAACATGGAACGAAAAACGTCTCCTTTCAGAGTTATGAACCGCCGAAAATTCGAAAATTCACATTTCGAAACGCTTTGCCTTAGAAATTACAGGACCGATCCCAAGCGGTTTAAGGAATTACAAAGGAACTAGTATGCGCTCTATCTAAACATCTATGTTCTACCGTGGTCCGTTATCGGCGAAACGAACTGTAGAAAGGAAACTGAGGTATGGGGATACTCCTTTATGTACTAATAACGCGTTTGTTTCACCGATAACGGAGGATGGTAAAACGTAGATGTTTAGATAGTTTGCATACTAGTTTCTGTGTAATTCCTTAAACCGCTTGGGATAGGTCATATAGTTTCTAAGGCAGGGCGTTTCGAAACATGATTTTTCGAATTTTCGGCGGTTCATAACTCTGAAAGGAAACGTTTTTGGACCTATGTTTATAAGAACTTTTTTCTTTCATTTCATATAAGGAATCATCTCCCAAAGTTTGTCGGTGGAGTTACTTACTACCCTGTATATATAAAGAGCTTTTAGATCTGGCACATACCGATTACAAGAGCTATAGAGAGTTCTGTGAGCAGCAGAGGAAACTGAAAAAACAACAACAAGAAAGAGAAGCAAAGGAAAGTCAATGGACAGCTGAAGAAGAATTGGAAAAAAGAACTTTTAATTGAGAAAGAAACAATTGAAGAAAAAGAATGTACTTCAAAACGTCGAAGGGATAAAGAAGAAGAGAGGAGACAAATATCTGATTGGTTACTGAAGAAAGCAAATGAACGGTTAAGATAGGCCATAAAGAGCATGGATCTTGTTGGAGCCGATACAGCACAAGTAGTGCAAGGCTGATAAAATTCAGAAAAGTGTAGGAAAACGAGTCTTCATTAATTACTACCATTCTCAAGAAAGAAAAAAAAATAAAAAGGAGCAAACATCATAATAAGGTTCGTAAGTTTGTATGAATAAAAGGAGGCAAGGGAAATTGACCTGAGCAGCTGTAATTAATTAGTTTTTCATCTTATCAAAATGAGTGTACTGCAATTCAGTTTTCTATGTACTTGGTTTCGCTTAGTCAGTTTTACAAAGACAATCTTGGTACTTTTTCTTCTCTTGAATTTAATATACTTATTGCAAAATTTGTTAATAACTGAGTTATCATATGCTTACAGCTGTTCAGTGGAAGTTGGGTGGCCAATTTAATATATATATATATATATATATATATATATAGTTAGTTAGTTAGTTAAGTTAGTTAGTATTTTCAGTATTTTGTCAGTATTTAGTCTGTATTTTGAGATTTAAAGTCAGTAATTTTGACCTCAAAAGTAGTTTGCATCCCTGTAATAGATAATATAATAATAATTAAGTTGGTGTTAAATTCTAACAAAATGAATTAGTTACATATTCTGTTTCGATATGAATATGTAGAATTTTAAAAATACTCATCTAAACTTCAAGAATGATTTCGTCACGCGTAGCTAAACAATGAAAAGGTTATAATAAAAATGTAAAATCAACTTTCGGGTTTTTAAAGTTTAATTTCGGAACAATGAAGTCACGTGTGTGGCTTCACCTCGGAGTCTTCTGTCTGCGGCACTTTTTTATCCTTCTCCAGCCTAACGTTTGAATATGCGGATTTTCATCTGCTGTCATCGCTATCAGATCGTTTTCATGATGAGCATGTTTGTTTGTTTGTAGAACAGAATGAACTGTGTGTGGTGGATTTTCTGGCAGAAAACATGATAGCTTAACTATGTTAAACAGATGCATGCCTCCCATATCGCACGAAGGATTTCAGCATATTGAAAAGCAGACGGGAGCGTATAATTTAGCAATGTACTGGCAAAGTAGACACAAACTTGAACTAGGTTTATCAGTACTGATGTAGTGGTAAAGCATCCTACAGGCCAATGTAAGCCATTGTGAATGTGTTAATGGTCCTGGTTTTCTGTTTGCTAGATCGCTAGTACACATTCCTGTAGCAACAGTCTTACAAATTTCAAAGAGATAATTCTGGCCGCTGCTTTAACCATCTGGTTTTTCCATTTAAGACACCCATTCAACAGAAACTGGTGTAAAGGATCAGTGTACGTTAACAATCCTTTAATTTCTTTCCGATGGGGACGGAAAAAGCGTTGGGTCCGGACGTCCCACCATCCAATTCGGTAACCAGGTGTCGAAATGGCAACTCGTTGGAATGAAGAAAGCAAATGAGATGCTGCAGTTCCTTTCCTAGGGATCTTTGTATCTGACTTATCACGCCGCTTTCCCATCCTGTGTTCATGGCTTCACCAGCGCTGCCGACTGCCTCAAGACTTCACACGTCGTACTGGTTCTTCTCTAAAAACTCCAATATAGAGTCGGCAATATCCTTGCCAGTGCCTGACTTAGGTGTGGCATGACCTAAGTATTCTGAACCGGGTTCCGATAGAACTGTGATATGCTTTTCTGTAACCTCTCGTCTTCGTACTTTGCCGTTAATTTTTTCTTACAAAAGAGTTGCATTATTTTTTTCCGTTGAAGTAGATACTTGTAATCGCCCGGCCTAGGTGAGCCTTTTCTTTCTGGATCTTCTCACCCAGTTTATCTTTTCCTCTTCGTACCTTAGATCTGTCAACAAGAAGTTTTTTGTCCCCTGCAGTTATGAGTCTCGCGTCCTGAAGTACGGCAGAAGCGATCAAGGCAATCTGTCCGTTTGAAGCTCCAGTTCTAAACGCTGCCTCCGCTGTTTTGAAGACAGATGCGCTTTAGGCTGTTTGCTTCTTGACCTCGAAGTCAGATCCTGACGTGCTTCCCGATTGAACAGCTTCGCTGGATTCCCCTGACGACGCCAGTATCTTTGATCTGTGCCTTTGCCTAATCCCACTAGTTGATGGACTTGCTTCAACACTTCCAGCGTCTTTCTTTGTTGTCTGCCCCTTAAATCTGCTCACTTTACGGGAAAACATCTTTGACAGAGATTTGCTTGTTCGGACGTCAATGCTACAAATGCTCATTTTCCGTGATGTTCTCTGGTCCAAAAGAAACTTGAATTCTCGTTTTGGAATCTTTCGTGTTTTCTCACAGTTGCAATTTTCGGCGGTTTTACATTTGCAAGACGCAATATCCAAAAGAGACTTTCCCGCGTGTGCAACAAAATCTGCACGAATTGTTGCTTCTTGTCCTTGTCGACTGAAATGTTTTCCCTTGGTGCGACACTTATTATAAAATGTTTTCAGCATGTCAAAAACTCTTTTCTGAAACCACAGGAATGCTTCCTTTACGTCAAATATGTACAACTCTTTGTCCAACTAGTTTACAAATGTCAGTCACTGGTAATTTAGTTACAGTTTCGTCACCACTTAAACCACTTCGAAACCAATGATAATGTCGCATAACGTCAGCGTACGTGGGTAACTGCACTTCGCTCATTTCACTTGGAATGACAAATAAGCCTCGTTTCACACTTTCCCGCCTTGGTCTGCTATGAAGCTTTTCTTCATCTTCATTTCCATTGCTTCCGAACTTGGAAACCAAAGTATACAAAATGTCTTTGAATCGTATCGCACTAAGAACACTGTAAATTTAGGTACAATGCACAAACTCTCTGTCTTAACAGAAACAGTAGCGAACTAAAACCGTTAAAGCTTAAGCTGCAATAAACTGACCTGTTGGATTGGTTGGCCGAAGTACGCAATATTTATACCACCGCCGAACTTGGAGCGAGAATATTCTAGGAACGTCGGCGTAGGTTCTGGATCCAACGAGGCGAACGGGAGGTGCGCGAATCTTCTGGACGGAGCCGGACGTTGCGACGACGCTCGAAGAGCGTGGCCAAAGTGAGCAACCACGCAGCTGTGCAGCCTGTCGCTAGATGGCATTTGCTCTCGGTGTACATAACAAGCGAAGAATTGCCAAAAATAAATCATGTTATATCAAGATCTATGCCTATAATAATCGTTAACGTGACATTCCAAACAAAATCTGGACATTAATTCCAACAACTGAGCTAATATGGCTGTACTTTGACTCATAAACATTTGAAAATTATTTACTGGCATTGCTACAAGTTTCTTTTAATAAAATAATTGTATTATAGCCATCAGGTAACTCTAAAAACGACCACAAGTAACTTTTCTGTCATTGGTGTTGTGCGTGTTGCCTAACCAAATACTTCAAAAACTTTAAGTCCGTTGGGGCAGGGTAAGGGGTTGTCCAGAAAAATTTTAAAAAATCAGTAAGGTCGGTGCCACTAATGACACTTTTTCCGCACTAGCCGTCATCGAATTTCCAACAAAAGTGAAAAACGCTCCACCCTAATATATATATATGAACATAATTTTAAATTAACATTCTGATTAAAGTTCAGAGATGGCCCTTTTCACTACTTATTCTAAAACATGTCCAACCCTTCATCCATTACTAGGTAAAAGGTTGGAAGATCAGCAAAAATTGCATATTAAAAAATTACGAAAGTAAAATCTAGTAAAGATTATTGTTAATTTTATAAAAATATGTCCTTTTCTTAATTTTACAAAATGTTGCAACTACTGCTCTTACATTACTAAAAGAGACTAAAGTCTAATAGATGGTTGTAAAATTCTTACAATGCGTTAAAAATTTGTTACATAATATTGATTAGATACAATCTTCTAAAACAATATTCTTAAAACAACTAGAAAATCTTTAATTACGACGTAAAAAAAACAAAATGTAAGTTTTGAAATTAAATTTCCACTTCCAATTCAATAAATAACAGATTCGATATTACATCCGTGCTTTATTTTATTAGAACAATTGATTAATATAGATTGGACAAACGGACGCGCAATTAAGACCAGATGTGAGAAACATAAAATATATGTATACGTTAGACCAATCTGAAAAGTAAGGATTGGCAACACATGCACTAGAAGAATACCTCAAAATTTTGTTCAAAAACACGTCAGTAATTAGCAAAATCATGTTATACAGTTCAGACATAAAAGATTATGAGTAGATATTAAGTGAAGCAATGGAAATTCAACTAAGGAATGGCACCATGAATAGAGAATAAGTGAAATTAAGTGGTTTGAAAATAAGTTAAATTTGAAACATTTTATTACAATAGGAACGATAATTACAGAAAGAGTGAAATAAGGAATAATAATAATAATAATAATAATAATAATAATAATAATAATAATAATAATAATATCAAAAAGCGGTCAAATTGATCCATATATTAAAATGCTAAGTTTATATGTTTTTGATCAAGAAAAGTTTATATGTTTGTGGACGTTTATACGTTTCTGGCCAATTATTTTGACAATGATACCTCGGAAACCATAAGCTCTAGAATGATGCCGTTTTCACTGATCGATTGCAAATTTTCTGTAGAATGTTCAGTTCTAATTGAATATTTAAAAATGGCCCTTATTTCTTTATTACATTTTTAGGGGTACACTGGAAGTATTGACATTATAAAAAGTAATGCATCATATCCTACGAGTTATACATTTCAACACAACAGATTTGTATACAGAGGTTGTATATATATATCAGGCGTTTGTTTCATGGCCAAATGATAATGAAAAACGAAGGATAACCATTTCTCCAGTCTAAGATGAATCTTTAGTGTTGGAGTGCTTTGCCCAATGAACATCATATATCACTGACATTATAATTAATTGTGTGTGTCAGGGCATTTTTTAAGCTACCTTTTTGTATCCAAATGGGTACCCAGGCCCAGCAATTTGGATACCCAGTGCACTTCATAAATCTTTAAACTACTAGAAAAATGCTACAACAATAAATTACTTGAATTACTTGGTTTACTTTCCAGAGATTCCCAATTCTTATTATAGCCCAATTTCAGCCTTCTCAAAGATTGTTCTCTTTAACCTAACCTGTTTTATCCTGACCTAACATTTCCTGGCAACCAACCATTTCGTGTCAGTTATGGGCAATATCGGTAATTGAGATTTGTTCAGGCAAATTTTCTGATATAATTAATAGATGGCACAAACTTGTATGAAAAAGTAATGGATTGTCCATTAAGCACAAAGCACTATTTTTAACTATTTTTGACCCTCGTTGTTGCACTGTTACCTTCAGTGGAGGATTTACGCCGGCGGTGAAGGGACTGAGCTCTTCCAAAATTTTAGGATTTCTATATAAAACAAATTAAATATTACTCAACCTTCAAGTCCTTCCCCCTAAAATTTTGTGATTTCTAAACATGAAGTATTCCTAAGAGAAGCCTCTAACAAAATATTTCTAAAATCTGTCGCGGGTTACCTTTGTGCCCACCCCCTTTTTTCCTTATACTCAGATATTAGAATCTTTTATACTCAGATTGTCACTGGTATTCTTCCGTTTCTTCTTCAGCGCGAGTTTTTTTAAATATTGCCAGAAATTTTTCTTTTCTTTGGTAATTAGTCAGTGCCCTGTATGCGGTGATAGCAGATCATGTATCAATTGCCGTGACAGTAATATAGGTGTTAAGACTGCTAATGATATTAATGGTTCCGTCAAACCTATGGTAACTAGACGAGAAACTTAGTTTAGTTCTAAATATGTAAGAAACTGAGCAATGCAATTGAAATGTAAAAATAATAGTAGAAATTAATTAGTTACAAGTGGAATAACACGCCTTAAAACAGAAGAGAAATCAAACAATGTGAAACAGATTAAGATATAAAGTGCAAAAATTATAGTAGAAATGAAACCATTAACAAATAGATTACATGCTATGATTTAAACTATTGATAAGATTTAAACCATAAAGATAAATTTTTGATTACATTGTTTCTTAGGAAAAAGGGTATTGGTAGTAATATTTAGTACTGAATATATACGTATACACATAAAATGATTGCGTTAGGGAATTATTTACTCAAGTTCACGTATTGTTATTTCCTTATTGAGTAGTTTGTGTTTTGTATTGTGTGTTTTGTATCCTCTCCATCTGTATCAATCGCGTTCCTTTGTTCTTGTCCTGTCTATGTCCAACTTAAAACTATGGATATAAAAGTAAATAAATAAATAAATGAAGGAAAATATCCAATTATGATAACACAGTACGGTTTTATCTTAAAGTACCGGCCTGAAGGCGGATCTGAGCCAAAATGTACAAAAGAAACTGTACGCTCCTGTATTGATGGCGATGTGTTGAATGGGAAATGAAATGGTTAGCAGAAGTCTAATCAAATACGTCATTTTGTATGCTATTATTTCAAAAGTGTACATTACACAAAAATGCACTTTAAAAATCTTTGTGCGTTTGAATTTTGCTGTGTGTGTCAAAAGCTCTTTTGTGCCTGGATACCCAGTAGAGATTTCTTAAAAAATGCACTGGTGTGTGTAATGTATTTGCTTACTAACTGGATGCAAGAAGAAATAAAAACTTATCATACATGAATTAGAAACTCCAACCGGAAGTAGACTCAAATCTTGCAAACGGTGCGAGATATTGAAAAAATAATCGAAAAAATCTTCCCTTTACGGTATCTCTTGCCGATTTTTATCAAGGCGTCTTTCACCTCTGTCTGTAAAGGAACATGTACAGATGTTTTGAAGAATTTAAAGGAGATTCAAGCTCATATGTGAATGATGCGCTGTGTAGGGAGCGCAGGTTCAGCTAGTACATTTTAAAATTAAACAAATTTTTAACAATATTAGTACAAGTCTGAAGATAAAAGTAATCAAATCTCTTTGAAACATTAACTCTAATAAAATAAAACACGATGGAATAACAAATATCTTAATTATTGAATTTCAAACATCTCCGTGAAAATTATGTGGAATATTGTATATAAGGTGCCTTCCATTTCAATTCAGGCAGAGCATGTACCATCACCATCTCAGATATTGTTGAAACTTTTTTTTATAGCAACTAGACATGTTTTTAAGAGACCTATATTTTTTTGTTTTGTCGAAAAAAATTTTCCCGCCAAGTAATGGGCCATCAAAGACGGGGAGTACAATTTATGAATTGTAGAAGACATGGAATATGGTCAACTTCGGAGCTTCACCATTCGGCTATGGAGACAGGTAGAGTTATAATTCTTGTTGTGGTATGTACATAGGGATATAAATAATCTATATTTTATTATAGTTTGGTTTGCACATGCGTATCTTTTTGTACATAAATTAACAAATGAACGTCAATTTATCTGAAAAGTCGAAGTTTTCGAATTTTTTTCGTGCACTTCCGGTTCGAATTTTAAAATTCTGTTTTCACGGTTGGTAAGACCTAGCTACCCGCTTTCCGAAACAATTTTTGTATCGCTTCTGTGTGCAACCGTTTTGTCGCAAAAAATTCGAGAAATTGTAAAATTTTCAAAAATCGCCATTTTTGGGCGCCATTTTCTCGAAAACACCATCTTTTAAAATTCTGAAATTTTGTCAGATGGTGCAACTTTACATGAATAATAAACACACCAAATATCATTCTCGACCAATGCTTCATGAATTAACTGCAACCTTTTAAAGTTAGCGAAGTTTTATTAACTTTGATGTCACAGTTAGCAACACTGGGAACAATAAAAGTGCAATGATTTGATGATGTTTGTGGTTCACATTCATTAAATGAAGAATAGAAGGTTTTCTTGACTGTTTTTTTTCATTATTTTGATCAAGAAGGCTCTCTGAAATAGTAAAATGAACCTCCCCCTAATCCTCCGTTTTCTTAAACCGAAATAATCTGAGGTGGAAATTATAATTACGAAACACACAAATTTTAACTTTACTTGAAACGGTCATCCAATAAATTCTGATGATCTACAAAATGCCTGAACTATTACCTCAGTGATGGTTTGGAATGCTCCAGACAAAGTCACAATTAAGTGCGATGTCATTACAGTGATTGAAAAAGGACAAAAAGTTTTAAAAAATAGAAACGTTTTCTTACGCGTTCCAAAGAAATTTATTGACTTTTTAAACAGAACAATCCCAACATAAGAATGGGTCACTCGGAATTTTACAGTATTCGACTAAAGTGGGTCAGTCCGCAACCTGCGAGGGAAGTGTGTATGTGTGTATGTATGTGTGTATTGTGCAAATTTTAAGTTAGCTGCTACTGCGTTGCTACAAATCAAAGGTGCAGCCTGTATTGAAGCTGTCATGAGTGACCTATTTCCTTTAGTAGTATGATCCGTAGAAAATGACAACTGTCTTCTTCAAGAATGTGGTGAATGTCCTGGGTGGAAGGAATAAGTGTGGAGTCTTTAATTATTGATCCTGATGAAAATGAAAGTGTTACGTATGCCATATGGGAAAACAATAATCTCGTTAAAAAACTGTGCCACTTTCTGTTTTCGTATCATACATTGCTGGTTTAACTGTAAGAATTGTAATTCATGACTACATCAAGAAAATCAAAGAGAATTAATTGCTACCGAAAATCACCGTATAAAATTTTAAGATACAAATTCTATTTTACATCATATGGACTTCGCTGAAATCTGGACTGTTATTCTGCAAAGTGAAATTCAGAGTTATCACCGGAATATGAAACAACTGACAGTTTTGATGTAATAAACGACGATAAAACACACGATTCGGCTTATGTACTCATAGCCATAGACAAGATTCTAAAAATACTCGAAGAAAAGCGAAAATATATTTTATAGAAAAAGGTTTGAATACGAGAAAATAAGTGTCTACAATTTCCCAAATCGTGTCAGTGATTTCTGATGGAGCTGCATCCCACTTTAAAAATAGCTTTCAGATGTTCCAGATGCAGACAGGTCCGATAAAGCAGTGGTTTTGCAGTGAAACCGGCCATGTAAGGGTCTCTGCGACGGTATTGAGGAAGGGGGGGGGGGCGTAAAGAATGTGGCAACGCTGCATAAACTTAGGCAAATACAGATAGATACACAGTATTAAAACCACAGAAGAAAAAAAAATGAAATGAAATCTTTAAGTTTTACGTCCCACGCTTATGCCGGTTAGGCTAAAGGAGACGGTGATTATGAGAAATGAATAAAATGGTGGAATGCAGAAAGTGGGAGGAAACGGGATAACCCCGAAAAAACCCACGAGCACGGTGTTTGCCCACCACAAAGCCCACACGGCGCGATCTGGGATCGAACCAGGGACCCCAAGCACCGGAGGTGAACGCTCTAACACTAAGCCACCGCGCCCCCACTAAAACCGTAGAAGAATTCGTGAGTATAGTGCAAGTACAAACTCCGGGTATTACTCTCGTTTTGTTGCCTGGAACTGAATTCGACGACTACCGGAAGAAAAAAAGGGAAAGTATGCGACCGGTAACTGGTATTCAACGAAGTCATCTTTGGCTTTCGGAAAATGGCGAAGTTTTTATGGCAGTAACGGGTCACCATGAATTAACTTCATGCTTCCCCCAAAATCGAACTTCTGCAATTCAATGTGTAGATTTAAGAAATCTGCAAAAAGGAACTTTTGTTATATACATATATGTATGATAATCAGTGGTGCGTAGCAGAAATATTATGAATAAATCATGAATTACGTGAAGTTGAAGTGCTGTTTATGCTTCCACATGGACCTTCAGCATTTGTGACTATCGACAATGTGCTACGTAGGGGCGGATCCAGGACGGACTTCTGTAAGGAGGGGGGGTAATACTGCTACTTAGAGCTACTTTTAAGAGCTCCAAACTCTAAGATCGGTTTTATTTATATATAAAATAAAAAAGTTTCTTCCCCCTAGATCCACTCCTGAACGAGTTGTGAGTGAGCCAACACTTATTGGAGCACGTGCACGGTTACATGCTATTAGCGAAGAAGACACCAACCAAGCAAATGATTGGTCCATGTAAAAAATTAAAAAAAATATTAAAAAAATCAGTGAAATTTAGTTTCCGAAGACCATTTTAAGTAAGTGAACTTGAAATTTGTGAGTTTCGTAATTGTAATTTCCACCTCAGATTATTTCGGTTTAAGAAAACGGAGGATTAGGGGGAGGTTCATTTTACTATTTCAAAGAGCCTTCTTGATCAAAACAATAATAAAAAAACAGTCAAGAAAACATTTTATTCTTCATTTAATGAATGTGAACCACAAACATCATCAAATCATTGCACTTTTATTGTTCCCAGTGTTGCTAACTGTGACATCAAAGTTAATAAAACTTCGCTAACTTTAAAAGGTTGCAGTTAATTCATGAAGCATTGGTCGAGAATGATATTTGGTGTGTTTATTATTCATGTAAAGTTGCACCATCTGACAAAATTTCAGAATTTTAAAAGATGGTGTTTTCGAGAAAATGGCGCCCAAAAATGGCGATTTTTGAAAATTTTACAATTTCTCGAATTTTTTGCGACAAAACGGTTGCACACAGAAGCGATACAAAAATTGTTTCGGAAAGCGGGTAGCTAGGTCTTACCAACCGTGAAAACAGAATTTTAAAATTCGAACCGGAAGTGCACGATAAAAATTCGAAAACTTCGACTTTTCAGATAAATTGACGTTCATTTGTTAATTTATGTACAAAAAGATACGCATGTGCAAACCAAACTATAATAAAATATAGATTATTTATATCCCTATGTACATACCACAACAAGAATTATAACTCTACCTGTCTCCATAGCCGAATGGTGAAGCTCCGAAGTTGACCATTTTCCATGTCTTCTACAATTCATAAATTGTACTCCCCGTCTTTGATGGCCCATTACTTGGCGGGAAAATTTTTTTCGACAAAACAAAAAAAATATAGGTCTCTTAAAAACACGTCTAGTTGCTATAAAAAAAGTTTCAACAATATCTGAGATAGTGATGGTACAATTTTATATTTTTTTGCCTGAGTTGAAATGGAAGGCACCATAAATTTTCATTTAACTACGCCCTTTCTCAAAATCACCGATGAACTATGGTAATATTCATGCTAAAGGTTGCTATGTAACATTTGTTGCATAGTACACAACCGCGTTTATTTATTTATTGATTTTCATGTTATCTGCAGCCAAACTGTACTTTTGGTGGTCTGTAAAGATCATGCTAAAGTATTATTTAATTTCATTTCTTCTGTAAGCTTTTCTTTCTCTGCAGGCATTGCTTTATCAGTAGCTTACAAGATATTCAAAATCAGAACTTTTAGTTAGCACGAGTAACTCTTCCTCGTCTTTTCCCAAAATTTTCCATTTACAATAGAAACTTTTCCATATTTTCCAGTACAGAAATTTGTTTGCTTAACAACTTACATTAGTTTCTAATTTAAGGACTGCTTCTGGCAGAACGGAAAACTTGTATTGAATATATACATTTCTGAGTTAATCACGTTGGTAAATTTGTTTTTTCCTACTGATACGTGAACATCCTTTTCGTTACTTCTGCTATATTTTTTTGAGCCTAAAGGTTTGGTAACATTTTCTGTTTTTTGATATTTTTGTTCCATTTTGTTGTAACAAATGTTCCATTTTAATGTTTAGATTAGCTTTCTTTCTTCTGGGTAGCCATATGGTAAACATATGAATTGCTTATTATTATTATTATTATTTTGAAAAAAGTCTCTTGTCTACTTTACAAAACCTTCGGAAAATAAAGTTTTTTTTTTCTTACCATCTTAATTTCTGAAAATAGGCGGTATAAGTTTTGTAAAAGTAATTATATACCTAAACACATTAAATGCGATAAATTAGGTATTAACAAATCATAAACCATGAATTAGAAAAGAAACATTCCAGAAAAGTGGACAAAAGGCATTTTGGAATTGGGCGACTCATATATAACATTTATACTAAATCTATGGACTATGACTCTTAAAATTGACAATAATTCACTTTAACACGATAATTAGAGTAATATAATGATAGTAATGATGATAATTAGAGAAATATCAAAATCATTTAAAAAGAAGCTAATGAGTTCGAAACAAATAGAAAGAAACAGAAAGTCAACTTTGGTATAATTTGCGTCAAAATCCTTTTCTACCTCAGAAAGTCCATAATCATAATGAGTATCTCATTTATCTTATATGTACAGTGTTTTTCAAAAAATCTTGGGCACCCATCTTCTCTGTACCCTGAACTCTTATCCATAAACAGTAGTAATTTTTAAATAAATCTTTGGGCTATTTAACGATTTTCTTTCAAACCAAAATAGTAAATTGTCACACAGATATAGTTGTGAAAATTCGGCCTTTCAGGGGAAAGTAAGTAGTCAGACATGAAATCTTTAAGTTTTACGTCCCAGGTTTATGCTGGATAGGTAAATGAGGCGGTGATGATGAGAAATGAATGAAATGATAGAATGAAGAAAGTGAGAGAAAACAGGAAAACCCCGAGAAAACCCACAGACACAGTGTTTGTCCACCACAAAGCCCACTTGGCGCGAGCTAGGATCGAACCACGAACCCCCTTTCCACTCTACCACTGAGCTACCGCGACCTCATGTTAAGCAGTCAGCTTTTTGCGAGACTTACATGTTAGGAACTTATCTCTTATGTTTAGCCATATACTTTTAAACACTCTGTATTTTGAGTGGATTTTTTTTATATAGTTCAGTCGTTGTTCTCAATACTTTAAATAATATTAATAATAATCTTTTATAATAATAATAAAATAATATGCATATGTTTGATATCAGCCTTCCACATAGAAACAACTCCCCTAGAGCTACCAATTTTTATGCACAGGTAAATCTTCAGATCTAAGCGGGTACGAACCCGTTTTTCCACTTTGGGCGTGGGGAGTGGGATTTCCGGAGGATAACTATTAAATTTATGCACGTTTCTCGTGGTTTCTAGGAATGCTTCCCTTATACAACCGACATTACATTCTGGACATGCCAGCTTACATAACAACAGAAGATAGGTACCCTATCAATTAACTTCTTTTGTTTTTATCCAGGTTCTGAATTAAGATCCTGCAACGACAGGTGCTCACAGATAGTAATAATGATAATAATTTGAAATAGAATTTATAAATTCACATTTAAAACCTGAATAGGAGATCCTTATTTAGTCTTTAGTACAACTTTTCCCCAAAGCTGAATTCCTGAGATGAAATAATATCTTACGGATGAAAAATTAAATCTTCTTGGATAATCAACGTTATGTTCAAACTAATCTCACACTATAACAAACTAAAGAAAATTCCCTGACGAGAAGCCCTGAAGGTCTTAATCCGACCAGCCAGTAATCTGAAATTGAGGATGCATGGTCAGCACATCACTAGTCTAATGGATGAAAGTCTCCATTTTCAACGACTGACCGGTGGCGCCGCGTGTGGTCAACTCCGCAACTACTATATCTATATCTATATCTATCTATCTATCTATCTATCTATCTATCTATCTATCTATCTATATATATATATATATATATATATATATATATATATATATATATATATATATATATATATATATATATATATATATATATATATATATATATATATATACACAGAGGGTTGATTAATTCGTGTGTCAATTTCATTTGTTCACTGTAGAAAAGTGGTATGAGGAAAAACCGTGCAATTTGGTGTAATTTTAGACGAAGGACATAAGTTTTGTTTCTCCATAGAAGCATGTCATTTGTACTAAAGATTGAAGAGATATAGGGTCAAAGGTCAAATTTCGATTTTTTCCTTATGGGATTGCAATGGTAAATTCTGAAAGAGCCTAAAAAAACTTAAATTCAAGTGATAACAAAGAAAAAGCTGTATGGTATGATTCTATGTCGGAAGCCGACCAAATATGCGTCAATCAAATGCCATGGTCAGAGGTCACTGTCAGATCAAGGTCACAGGTCATCTTGAGAACCCATTTGACATGATGAAGTACGGACATTGCGTTGTTTTCAGTTGGGTTCTCAAGATGACCTGTGACCTTGATTTGACCGTGACCTCTGACCTTGACACTTGATTGACGCATATTTGGTCGGCTTGCGACATAGCACCATACCATAGAGCTTTTCCTTTGTTATCACTTCGATTTGTTTTTTCAGGCTCTTCCAGAATTTACCATTGTAATCCCATTAGGAAAAAATCATAACCCTTTGACCCTATATATCTTGAATCTTTAGTACAAGTGACATGCTTCTATGCGTGAATCAAAACTTATGCCCTTCGTCTAAAGCTACACCAAATTGCACCGCTTTACCTCATACCACTTTTGCACAGTGAACAAATGAAATTGACACACGAATTAATCAACCCTCTGTATATATATATATATATATATATATATATATATATATATATATATATATATATATATATATATATATATATATATATATATATATGTGTGTGTGTGTGTGTGTGTGTGTGTGTTTCTGCATGTTAGTCAAAATTTAAGCTTACCTAATATTGAAAAACACTCCAGCCATCACAAGAGTCAGCTGATCAATAGGGTTTGAGAAGATAATTGCTGTCGAATGAGATTCAAAGGCAGCCGACATCATGCAGCCTAAAAATAAAGAGAAATCAAGTATAGACAGAAACATGAATAATAAATTTTAAAGAACATTTGAGTCATCGAAAGGTTGCATTGTAAGTAACCTATGAATGTAGCAGTAAAACTTCTTATCGTTCTAAACAACGCAATTTCTTAGGGAATTCAAACTACAAATCCCACAATTGAAATATGCATGTAATTCTAATTTAGCTATAACGCAAAACTTGTGAGTAACATGTGTTTAAAACTATCTATCCATCCTTGTTAGGATTAGGATTAGAAATTAGATTTCTAAGCTGAACCATGTTAGCCCTTCATGTATGAAGTAGGAATGGCCAGAACCGGTTCCTGGTGGAACCGGTTTTCGGGTCTGAACGGATCCGGTTCTAGAAGATCCGGTTCCGGAACCGGTTCTTCGGATCCAGAACTAGAACCGGTTCTTCGGATCCAGGTCTGGAACCGGTTCTTCGGATCCAGGTCTGGAACCGGTTCTGCTGGAACCAAAACTTTCTGACCATCTCTACGCTAAACCCGAGTTGCTGGCAGACTGTGAACAGTATGCTAGATGAAATAGTGGAAGCGACAGGCAGGCGCCCAAGCGGCGGCCGCTTGTCTCATTTGGCTAAATAAACTGGATAACTCGCAAACTCGTTGACTAAACAGGCAAACTGGCCAACTCATTTGGCTAAACAATAACTGGTGGACCAAAATTTTTTTTTTCTGGGGACACAAGGGGTCTGGGCGAGGGAGGCACAAGTGCATAATCCTCTTTGCATTTTTTTTGGTGAACTTTGTGCCTCCTTTACGGGTCTTTGGGGGCATTCGGATCCAGTCTGGAACCGGTTCCTAAGATCCAGTTCTAGAACCGGGTTTTCAAATCCAGATCTGGAACCGGTTCCTAAGATCCGGTTCTGGAACCGGGTTTTCGGATCCAGGTCTGGAACCGGTTCCTAAGATCCGGTCCTGGAACCGGGTTTTCGGATCCAGGTCCGGAACCGGTTCCAGAACCGGTTCTGAAAACCGGATCTCCCAGAACCGGTTCCTCGCGGAACCGGTTCCGCCGGAACCGGAACTTTGTGGCCATCCCTAGTATGAAGCATGACGTCTCCTGGCGATCACACTGCCCGAGGAAGTGGGGAGGAAGAAAGGAATGGGGAAGGAAGGAAGCGACCTGGGATCATTGTGTGGGGTATCATTCCGGTGTGAATAAGTAAAACCCAGAAAAGCCTCACTCGAAATTGCTGGCCTAAAAAGAAAATCTTTTACACTTTTTCGAACGAATATCCCTGCCGAGAATCGAACCCGGGACTACTCACAACAAAGACAGCATTAGCAACTATGCTAGGCAGGGTCACCTATTCTTGTTACAATATACATAAATTCTATTGGAATAAAACGGGAACTGTAACTCTGGGCCATTTACGTTTACTACCAACATTAGTGACACAATACAGTGAAACTGTAAATCTTTTACTTCCACTAGAGCCAACAACACCCGCGGGAGTCGCTGGACTCCCACCGGGCGCCTCCTCAGGTGGCGAATAGGGGAATGCCCACCAGATATGGCGGGTATCGGAAATCACCCAGGCGGACCAAAACCAGACTGCTGCCTTGCAGTTAGTAGGGGACCTACAAACGCCCAGGGAAGACAGAAAACTCCTGGTCCTCCAGGTTGGGGGTTGTGCGCAGGGCTAACAACTCTACTACGGAAAACGAAACTGTTCAGAAACAGAAGCCAGAACCTCGGAATTGGAAAGAAACAGTGGAGGCGACAAAGCAACGGAAGAAGGATGTGAAGATAGGAACATGGAACATACGAACAATGCTAGAACCTGGGATAATGGAAGAGATCGCTCAAGAGTCAATAGAAAAATTATGGATATTGTGTCATTACAGAAGATTCGATGAGAAGGCAACGGCAGAATTGATAAAAAGAACTACACTTTTTTTTTTTTTTTTTTTTTACAACAGAAGCCCAACAAAAACCAGACAATGTGGAATTGGATTCATGATAGGCAGACATTTCAGAGATAATACACTACAATATATATACCAGTCAGCGAAAGAATAAGCAAAATTAGAATAAAAATAAAATTCAGAAATCTTTCAATAATCACAGTCCATGACCCTACTGAAGAAACAGACATTGCAAAGAAAGAAGAATTCTACGAGAACTTAGAGAAAAGTTACGAAAACGCACCAAAATATGATATAATAATAGTACTGGGCGACTTCAATGCCAAACTAGGAAACAGAGATGCAAAGTCACTGGAAAAAATACACTACATGCAGAAAGCAATGAAAATGGACAACTGCTAATTCAATTTGCAATAAGGAACCAATTATTAGCAAAGAGTACAAGCTTCCCAAACAAACAGATACCTTTAGGAACTTGGAAATCTCCTGATAATAACACGATAAAACAAATAGATCACGTCCTTATCAACCGCAGATATACATCCTTCATAATAGATGTTAAGAGCCGAACGGGGTCTAAAATGCGATATAGATCACTTTTAAGTGGAAACAAAGTTAAGAGAGAGAATATTCAGTAAACAACACCAGAAAACAGTTACAAATGAAAAATGGAATACAGATAAATTAAAGATCAGAGCAGGGGAGGATCCAGGGGGGCGATCGCCCCCCCCCCTCAGAAGAGAAAAGTTTCTTATTTTATATATATATAAATAAAACCCATCCCAAAGTTTGGAGCCCTTAAAAGTAGCAGTATGACGACCCCCCCAGAAATCGGTCCTGGATCCGCCCCTGGATCAGAGAAGAAGCTGATAAATTCGAGAACATGATTGAAAGTAAATGACAGAAAAAGCAAACTCAATGATACAAGAGAAATGGGAAGAGGTAATAGTATAAACGAAGCTGCGACGGCATTGGACTAAAGAAAAATGGAAATAATAAATTAAAATGGTTTGATGAAGATTATCAAGAAATAATTAGACAGAAAAGTGAAGCAAGAAGAAAAGTACTATAGAGAGAGACAAGAAGCAACTACGAAAAACATAAAGATCTGAGGAAACAGGGGGAAAAGGTTTGTAAAAAGAAAAAGAAAGAGATGATAAAAGGTATGATAGAGGAAATAGAAAATTTAAGTAAAGAAAATGAAACCGGAAAATTTTATGCAGTAATGAACGGAATGAAAAGAGAATATCAGCCAAAAGTGAAAGGATACAAAAACGGGAAAGGAGACATAGTAGGAGACAAAGAAGAAAAATAATGGAAATATGGACAGACTATTTTAATGAACTATTGAACCCTCAGGCACAGGTGGAAGAAGAGCAAGAAGAGAAGCAACAGGAGCAAATAGACAAAGATAAGATGGCTAAAGCATACAAGAAAGGAAAATCTGAGGAATAAGTTGAAGTAACAAAGAAGAAATAGAAGAGATGAATAATAAACTGAAGAACAATAAGGCCCAGGAGAAGATAGCATAACCATAGAATTAATAAAACATGCAGAACCTAAACTGAAAGAAAAAAATATATAATTCAGCAAATATGAACGGAAGAAGAAATACCAGACAGATGGAAGATAAGAATAATACATCCTCTGCACAAAAAAGGAGATAAAATAGATTGTAAAAATTACAGAGGAATCATGCTCTTAAATGTAGCATACAAAATATTAACAGGCATAATCAACAATAGAATCAAAAAAGAAATATACTGGAAAGGAAATAGTGGAATACCAATGGGGATTTCGGAAAAATTGCAGCACGATTGACCAGCTGTTTATCATGAGACAGGTAATAGAAAAAAGACGGATCTACACATATTATTCATAGATTTGAAATGGGCTTTGGACATTGTGAACAGAAGCAGACTCATAGAGACACTAGAGAACTTGCTGATACAAAAACCTCAAGATGACGCTCAATAAAACCACAACAAAAGTAAAAAAAATAGAACATTATTAAGAGAAGAATTTCAATATAATAAAGGGGTTAAACAAGGAAACGGATTATCAACAATACTGTTTGTAATCACCTTACATGCAGCCATACACAAAATAAACAAACGAGGAACAATATTGTACAAAACCAGCCAAATCTGTGCATACGCCGATAACATTGCAATAATCGCAAGAACAGAAAACGAACTGAAAAGAATGTACATAGAATTGGAAGAAACAACCAGCATAATGGGATTATAGGTGAACGTGAGCAAAACCAAACATTTGATAATAACAAACTGCAGAGCATAGGAGAAATAAAACGAACATAACAATACAAAAGACGTTTGAAAGTGTGCCCACATTTAAATATTTATGATATTTAATAGATAACAAGTACAACACAACAATAGCAATAAAAGAACAAATACAAGCAGGAAACAAAGCTTATTACGCTAACAACATGCTGCTGAAAAATAAGATAATAAACAGAAGCACAAAGTTAAAAATATATAGAACCCTCATAAAACCAATAGTAACATATCCTTCAAAAGTATGGGCACTTACCAAAGGAAACGAAAATAACCTACGCCAATTCGAAAGAAAAGTAATATCGAAGATGTATGGCTCTGTTAAAACTGGAGAGGAATGGAGAATATATATTAGATATCACTGCGACGTATCACCGTGAAGAAATTAGGTATCACTGCGAATATCTTGGAAACAAATTATCCCAGAAAGATGGTTGTCAAAAAATATTGGAAAGACCTTATATATATCATTGTAATCATCTAACTGAGCTCTATCGTTTGACATTCAAAACAACACAGGTTCCCATATCTTCCGCATGTTACTGACATGTTAAGTTTCATTACCACATAAGTCCATGGACCTATGTTGTTCTGGAAAGCAAACATCCAAAGCTACCAAGGCCAGAGATATTGAAAATTACCTGTCGTCAACTTTATCTGCAGAACAACTTTACTTTCAGAGACTTCTGGACCAGTATATAAAGATCAGACTCCCAGTACTGAGGAATCAGGAAGTGAAGTGTAGGATTCTGATTAAGTGAAGAAAAGATACGAGTAAACTAAATGTGTTGTTTTTGGTATTACATTATTGTAAAAATAGAGACTGTGTTTATGCAGTGACTTTGCTGTTTCATTTCCAGATGTTATTGCTTAAACATTAGTATATTCCTTTCCAAATCAGAGTTATAGTATCTGAAACCAATGTAACAAACGATTGAGTTCCATAATAACACAAGTCCAATATCTTCATTATTTTATTATAGACAAAATACTTGTAATACTCGTTATTTTAATACTTAGTGACATTTATTATTCAGCAAAATACAGTATAAGTACGAAAAAAATCTGATTTCCAAGTTCATATTTCCAAGAAACATTCAGTTTTTATTGATTTTATCAATATCTCTTCAGCTGGACTTGTGTGGTTTGGCAGTCCCCGCTTCAATTGTTGATAATTGTATGTATGCCTTTAAAATATAAAGAATCCTCACTACTACACTCACGTGAACTCTGTTCTCATTCTTGAAATGTGAGCATGTGAGATTAAGAAATAAACGTTTATACCTTGTTGTGAGATCATATGTTTAACCCTATAGCTGTAAGATTTCTAAAATGCAAAGATGATTAAACTAAAATCTGCTGTTCTTGGGTATAACTTGGTAAAATTTACTGTTATGTCTGGGTATAACAAATGGTTCTGCAAACTCGAAATATTTTAATACCCGGTTTTGGCGAACCGGTGTGAACCGGCTGAATAGCACCACTACATAAAAAAAAAACAAAGTCTGAGATGGATGGATCACGTGGAACGTATGAAAGAAGATCGCCTTCCCAAAAGGATCATGAATGATAAGATCTTTTCTAGCAGAAGAAAAGTGAGACCCAAACAGAGATGGATAGATAATGCACAAGAGGTTCTCCGTATATTGAAAATGGCTAACTGGAAACAGACAGCCAGAGTCAGGAAAAGATGGAGGCAACTGGTGGAAGAAGCCAAGGCCCATACCGGGTTGTGGAGCTGTGTGGTAATGTAAGGTAAGTGTAAGAGCCAATAACAACATTCTTATTGCTTTGCTGATTAGTATATGGGTTAAGCAATGTAATCAATTCAGAATCTATTTATACCTAGAATCAAGCATTTTTTTCAAAATGCAAAATCTAAAATGACGTTAAAAATTCTTTTAAAATCAGTGCTTTTATAAGATCCACTAAATTGGAGAAAATACTATTTTAGGTGAGATAAATGAAGAAATGAGACCAACACTAAAGCATTGGGAGCTCCTTTTCTTAGGGTTGAATGTTAAAGATTTTTGGATATTAGGGAAGTGTTTTCGCAATAAGCCATTATAATGACCGGGTTCCAAATTTGATTCAATAACAACCTTCTCCGCTAGACTAGTGGCTAGCGCGTGTGCCTTTGGGAACACATGGTTCCGTTTTCGGTTCCCAGTGGGAGAGCATAAAAATTTAATTCCACAATCATTCACTTTCATTAATCATCCGTTTTCTCACGGGCGTCTTTGGAGGGAAGACAAGAGGAAGTGTCCTCCTCAAAACTTCTGTGTAAGAAAAGGAAATGAAAGAAGGCTTAAGTACGTATATCAAAAAAGTAAATAAAAGAGGAGCACATAAATGTTATATTTGTTTTTAAGTAGTGATACTACTCTGCGTATATATGTGTATGAAATTTGACTTCTGAGAAGGAATTGTCTTCTGAATACCCTGATATGATCGGAGAAAAACAAGAGAAGAAGAGATAGACTGCGAATAATGAATGTCACTAAAGCATATAATTGCTATTTCAAGACAAAGATAATGAATACAATGGTTAAAAAAATGCAAAAGTTGTCAGATCACAATCCTGAGATGACTGAGGTGGAATCTCAATGAAAAAATATATCTAGAAAAAAGCAGGAGACAAGTTAGCAGGCCCGCAACTAGAGGGGGCTAGGGGGTCTGGCCCCCCTAAACTTTTCGTGGCCCCTCCAGACCTCAACACAAGAAACACAATTTAGATATGTGCAAGAGAATTTTTAATGAGTTGCTCCCCCCTCTAACATATCCATGTCCCCCCAAACCTCTGTGGCTGCTTGCGGGCCTGCAAGTTAGATATTCAACAGTCTAAAGATGGAGAAGAAAAGAGATTTGTTTGAAATATAGAAGAAATATCAGTTGAGAGAAAGTAGATACAGGAACAAACTAGTTGTGGGAATACTTTGAACTTCGCGAGTAGAGATACGGTATCATGAAGGTAGCACAACAAAGAAACATGGGTTATAGAAGAAGCTTTACAAAACTAGGGGGAAAAACATGGAAATAAAGTTGCACTGAAAAATATAAAATAATGTGTATGAAGATGAACTGGGAATTCAGAAGAGAAATTCAACCAAGACAGAAAATATACAATAGACATAAAGGATCCCCGACCTTCCCTATATAGAAACTTCTAAATATGTAGCAAGTGACTGTCCAGTGATGGAAGAATATTAATTATACTGGTAGAGGTAGAAACTCTAACCTGCTAACTCAAGTAGCTTCCCATTTAGCTCACGATTTTGACGGAAATTTAGTTCGGGTACGCAAACATTCTTTCCTCTAGTCGTTCCCCTGAATTTTTACATGCAAGAGACGCCTATCGTTTTCTTTGCCCTAAAGTGCATAACTGAGACCTCTGCTGTTCTTGTTATACCTACATGATTTACTTAGTATAATACAATTATATAAATTGTTATGTTCCCTTATTCATTTATTCTCTTTCTTTCTTCTTCCATTTCCTTTCTTCGTATCAAGATAAACAAGGATAATTAAACAACAAACATGTACCCAGCAAAAACATATATTTTTAATTTGACAAGTGAAACTAGAAAAAAAAACACAAGTGTTATTTCTTAATGAAAGGGCGAAATCTAATTAAAAGTTGATCTCGGGAAGGTACATAAGAGATGATCAACTCGCAAGAAGCCAGGAGTGGAAGTCTGAAGACATAGTTGGTGTGTTGAATCTGTTACATGTTTATATATATATATCCTTGCTCAGTGTTCTTTTTTAAGTGTGTTCACAACTTTGAGAAAAAGTAAAATGAAGCAATTTGTAAATATGACTTAATTGCACTGAAATTTCACTAACTATTAGCAGATGTCAAAAGAAATTTTAAAAACCTTGTAGACATTCAACATATTTTACTTTTGTTATTTGGACCACTTTAATGTACCTACTTCTAACAGTGCTATATATGTTACCATTAGGAAAACACAAATAATAGATACAAACTACTATTTAGGTTTTTTTTTTTTTTTTTTTAATATCATCATCATCATAGGTATTCTGCCATTATTGGTAGGTCACTTGCTGCAACTGAGAAGCTTCCATACTCCACGGTCTTCAGCTAACTTCTTCGTCTCCACGTACGATTTCTCTGTATTGATATCCTCCATTAATTGTAGTCTCCTTCGCCCCTCCCTCTTTTTCCTGCTACCATATCTAGCATACCTCTCATGATATAGTTCCTTCTTAGCCAATGTCCCAACCAGCTTCTCTTCCTCTTCTTGATAATATTTTAAATTGTTCTTTTCTCCTCCACCATTTCTAACACTCTTTCATTCGTTTCCCGCTCCATCCAGCTAATTTTTTTTTTTTTTTTTTTTTTTTTTTTTTTTTTTTTTTTTTTTTTGCACAACCTTTTAGTTAAACACAATAAATTGTTGAACAAATCTAAACTAACTACAATGGTAAGCTTATCTTCCTGAAGGTCTACAGAGCCAGTAAAAAAAATGTTTTGCAATATGCTTTTATAAACGGTAGTTTTTCAAACAATGCAAGGAAAAGTTTGGCAAATGTCAATACACGCATAAGCTCTTAAGACTTCTTTAAGGCAATAAAACATGCCCCAACACAATTTTATGAAATTTATGTATGTATCAGATCAGTAATTGCCTTACATTGGTTTACAAAATTACCTGGTACCATTTTTGCAAGTGTATATTTACGTTAACCCTTTACAAAAATACCATATGGTACTCTTATAATAATAATAATAATGTAACACAATACGATAAGAACAAACATTTACATTATGAAATTCTTTGCTGCAAAGTCATGGAAAAAAATTGTTTTCTGTGGTTGTAGGTAGATTTAGGCAAAACTTTCATAATGTCATCGTTATCTATCCCCTGATCAGTATATTCATTTTTAGTAGAAAAATGGAAGAAAATAAAAAATGGCCATAGATTGTCCCAGATTGTCTCAGTTCTCATTGGGAAACTTCTCAAAGCAATGATATTTAGCACAAGAAAGTAAGAAAAACACTTCGTTACGGAAACACAGGGAACATTTACAGGAAATTCGAAAAACACAAAAAAAGTATCAATTTATTGCTGTGAAAAGTTTTAGACCAGTTTATAAATAAGACACAGCACTTATGACCATCCATATTGTTTTTTTCAGATGCCTACTTTTCGTTGGTCTGGAAGAAAACGGCGTATCTGTCATAGTTCTCTCATTATTATACCATATAACACAAAAAAATGTCAGTTTTCCAAGTAACCCCAGTTTACGGTACACAAAAACATAAACAATCGGGCAACAGAACAAAAACTATCAGTTATTCGAAATGAACAACACATACTTGTCAGCGCCATAAAAAATATTGTTTCTCAAAAACTACACATAGGAATTTGTCCTTAAGCATTTCATTTTGTTCAGCTGGATGTGCCCTATTGATTGATCTATGTCTTAACCTTGGATAATATTTTAGTTAATCAGAATTTAAAATTTAAAAGTTAATAATTATCTTGGACTCTATCTGATTAACCATATTACGTACTGTCGTCTTATTTGTGTAATAGTGGAGAGTGTGATAAGGGTATACCTTAGTATCATTTTCATCCTAACAGATAGCATGGTTATCGTAAAGCATTAATTTTTAGGTTTTAAAAGAAATAATTTATGACGATTTTCTCGCAAACTACGCATGAGGATTCACACTCGCCCTTATACTCATATAATTTAGTTCAGCTCAGTGAGATCTATTGATTGGTATAAGTTTTATCATTATTTTTATACGCTTAAAATATTGTAGAATTTATAAAATACCAGCAGAATACCCGTTCCTCGCACGGGGAGAACAGTTTCATTTTGGACCTAAAGGGCAATGGAAGATGAATTTGGATCGGAAGTTTACTGTTCTTCTCAGCGACCCCGAGAACTATGTAATCGACACTGATACCGGTCAGTTTCGATCATTTTTATATATCTCACCCAAGTTGCGGAGCTAAATTTGTGTTTCAACGGGATTCGAAGTATCACTGTTCATCTTAGCGACCCCGGAAACTATGGATTCGACACTAATAATGGTCAGTTTCGATCATTTTAAATATCTCTTCTTCTCTCCTCCCCCCCCCTCTTAAGTTGCACCGCCAAATTGAAATGATAAAAATCATCCTAGGCCCAAACTTCATCTATGTTGAAAATTTGATTGAAATCGGTTTGGTGCTTCAAGAGTTATTAAGTTTTATTTATTTTTATATATATATCTCTCTCCCGCTCCCCAAAGGTCTATCATCAAAGTGAAAAGATAGAAACCATCCCAGGTCCGAACCTCATCTATGTTGAAAATTTGATTGAAATCGATCTGGTACTTCAAGAGTTATTAAGTTTTATTTATTTTTATATATCTCTCTCTCTCCCGCTCCCCAAAGGTCTATCATCAAAGTGAAAAGATAGAAACCATCCCAGGTCCGAACCTCATCTATGTTGAAAATTTCATTGAAATCGGTTTGGTGCTTCAAGAGTTATTAAGTTTTATTTATTTTACTTTATCTCTCCCCTTCCCCAAAGGTCTATCATCAAAGTGAAAAAATAGAAACCATCCTAGGTCCGAACCTCATCTATGTTGAAAATTTGATTGAAATCAGTCTGGTGCTTCAAGAGTTATTAAGTTTTATTTATTTTTATATATCTCCCCCCCTACTCCTACCCCACCTTTAACCCTTTACTGTTCACTATGACTTACAGTTGACCAAAAAATCTCAAACTTGTACAGGATGATATATAGGCACTCTATATCATCTCTACTGATTTTGAAAATTTTCCCGCCAAAACTCTTCGAGTTATGAATTGTTACCATATGGTTACATTGTACAATATGCCTGTATTCATAGTTGTAACCATATGGTAACATTAGTCAATATGGTGTGCTTGTTATGTGAAAACCATTTCTACTAGAGCAGTACGATAGTAAATTGATATAAGAGTCCAGTTGCAAAATACTGAATATATTTTAAACCGTGTTCAATTACAAACAATACTTTTGTGTTACAGCTCCTAAATAGTCATGTTATCAAATATCTGGGGCATATAATTACAACTTACAGCCACTTGTCAAGAAATGATGGTGACTTTTTTGCGTGCAAGTTAGTATAAAAATGACAGTGTATTTATTTGGACTAAATGAATTACAAATAATGGTTATGGTATTGGATGTTTTCTTGCACTGTAATGTAGTGCTTATGGACATATTTCTTTACCATATAATAAAATTTTTAGAGCAGTATAGTTAGTTTCTACGAATGGAATACCAGAAAGCAGTTTTTGTTTTTATTTCAGTAAAAGACAACCTTGCATCACATTTCATGCACGTAATTCGACTAGTAACATATTTCTAAACCGGCACCTTCCTTTAGACGTATGGATAGGCCAGTGGGGTATATTATCTGTTGTAGTATCATCATTCGGGCGAAGTTTTCAGTGGTTGACCTGTCTTTCCTTGCGGTTCTATTGTCGATTCTACAGAGGACCATCCTCTCTTTGGTTTCCCACACGTAGCAAGTGCGTAGGTAATATCAGAACGATATACCTTCAACCGTATATGTAATTCTCTAACCATTTTACGGTCTCTCCTGCATATCAGTCAGCTGTTTACTACAGCCAAGTCTAGGATGTAGCCGAAGATTTTGAGGTACCAATGTTTGGCTTTCATTGTACGATAAATTATAGTTAGCATATTTGATTTATCCACTGCCCCTATATGTTTGTTTTATCGTTTGATAATGGCTAGGCATTAAACATGCATTTTTTCTTTGAAACTTCAGAGACAGCATCAGAATCGGTTATGTCATCCGGTAGAGATGTAAGACCTTTTGGAATGCTATTATTCTGAAAAAAGAAACAAAGGTAAAATTATTCTAAATCAGATATTTTTCGATGTTTTTTTATGAAGTAAAACCTTCAAACATGAAATAATCTGGATTCAAAGAACCTGATTTAAAATTGTCTTATGTTACATAGAATTTAATGAAAATATCAGTAGCAAGTTATAGATATTACGCCAAAGGACGAGAATAGTGAAAATGTAGGAAACAAAATGGGAAGGGTTTTTATCCACTTTCTTTCTACTAGTAGTTTTGAAATGTATATTCAATATCAAGCATATAATATGCTAAAATTTAGCAGCAACACAAAGAAAATTTGCAACAGCAGAATACTTCTACGAGATGCATAAACATATATAGGTGGTAAATGATTCAACATACCTCACTGTCAGGTACATAATCTTGATCTTGAGGAACTTAGGTCTTCATCGGATTCAGACGAATCAATGTCAGGCAACTGCGATGAATCGGATATAACAGCTGTTGCTCCTTAAGACTTTTTCGTAAAACACATTGACCGAGATACCATCCCCATCCATTTTGAGCGACGACGAACTGAACTCTGAAATGAACAAACTAAAAAATATAATAAGTCAGTAAGCTATAAATATATTTCTCATAGATCAGCGTTCAGGATAGATCTGGGTAAAAGAAAAAGGGGTACACAAATTGTACCTAAAACACATTTACATTTAACGATATCCTATATAAAAGTATTATTAGAAATGGTGTAATACCAACAAAGCCTTTACTGACAACGCCCCTGATCACAGTTCACTAGATTTACGAAAGCCGAAAATGAAAATGGACACGCCTTAATGAAACAAATTGATGAACCAAACTGTAATATGAAAAATTTCACAGAGTAAAGACACATAAAGCATTTCTTTCATGTATGAATATAAAATATTCAGTAAATACACTTGTACATAAAATCGCGAAGAATACAGTTCAATAAATAATATAATTTTATTCCCTCATTGAACAATGTAACCATATGGTTACGCGAGGTTTAACAACCCTAAACGTACTCATAAATTGATATAATTGATAAAATTAAATTTAAAATCTTTCAATTAGGCTTTATAAACAACTAGAAATCAACAAAACAAAATTACTGTTACTTACCTAACAACCAGGAATATTTCCTCTTCACCCTCTGTGAATTCTGGCTTCTACTAACAAACACAACACATCTTTCCCACATAAAATTACCCGAACCCACTACAAGGTGTCAGAACGAGTCAGCGTACGAAGCGGAAAGGTGCAGCCATATGGTAACAATGACCAACAACGGAATATTGAATTAGCGTTCACGTTAGACAAGTTCGATTATTTTGTAACCATATGGTAACAAAAAACAGTAAAGGGTTAAGTTCTACCATCATAGTTAAAAGGTAGAAACCATCTTAGGTTCGAACCTCATCTATGTTGAAAATTTGTTAGAGATCGGTCTTGTGGTTTCAAGAGTTATGAAGTCACAAACTAAAGATTTTCAATTTTATATCTATAAGAGAATATTTATGTAACTGATACGTTGCAGAAATGAAATGAAAATTAAACGAAATCTTTCAATTTAACATCCCACGATTATACCCTTCATGCTAACAGAGACGATGATTAAAGCAAGTGAATGATGATGGAAGAATTGGTGAAATGAAAACATAAGAGGAACAGGAAGTGCCTCTAAAAAACCTACACACACGATGTTGTTCACCACAAACTTATTTGGCCTGGAATCGAACCAGGATCATTACACATCAGAGCTAAGCGCTCTACCACTGAGCCGCCGTGCCCCTCCCCTTGATACGTTGTTGAAAACAGAGGCTTAGAGTTATCGGAAACAAAGTTTTAAAAACAAATATTTGATGTGAATGCAGATGCGTGAATACAGAAAGTTTCACATTGCAGGACATCATTAGAGTATTGCAGAGCATCATTGAATTTCTACGAACAGAAAGATCAAAAAGTCTCTCGAATGGGAAATAAGCGAGGGTTGTATAGAGTTGAAGTTGATTAAGTTGTGAGATATACATTTTTGGATAAAGCATTGGTTTGCTTTGTTTGAGTTTAACGTCCCGTGATTATGCCTGGGCGGCTAAAGGAGACGTGGACCTACTGATAGTGGAATCCAAACCACGTTTTTGTTCAACTGTGCCCCAACCGAGAATCGAACCGGGGACCACACACTCCAAAAGCAAGCGTGCTAGCCACTAGGCCAAGCGGGGGTTCTTGGGTAAGGGAAGAAGAAAATGTAATAGAAAGACAGATTTAACGAAGACTGGTATGAACTGTCCTAAGTAGATTGGTTTAGCTTAGGAAAGGATTAAAGGGCGTTCTTTTGTTTCTACCATGATAGATATTACAGGATTCAAACCGACCGTGAAAGTCAGGGAAATACTTCAAAAAATACCGAAAATCAGGGAAATTGTTATATTTCGAAGAAGAAAGAGAAAACTTTTTTCAGCTATCACAGAAAATCGAAAAGCACCTGAGAATCAAAACAGATTCAAAAAGATGATGATAGGAGAAAGACTTAGAAAAGAAAATTATCTTTAGAAATAACGAAGCTTAAGAAGGCTCAAGAAGTGTTAAGACTTCAAGCTTTGGCTGAATAACAAATTAAATCAAAACTTCAAATGCTACAGAAAAAAATAAGTGTCTTGGTTGTAAATAATCAAAAACATAGGCAAATTATGATGTATGTTTATTCGTTTATGTTTATGAGTACATTCAGAATGCCGAGACATTAAATATATAGTTAGTCCAAAATTATTGATTAGTAGTACTGTTTTATTGTATTTCAAATACAGGAAGTTTGACTCGTAAGTATTAAGAGTAGGAAGATAATCTTATACTGTATTAAAAAGAGCGCTGGATGGCTACGAGGAAGATGGAGACTTGATTTTAAAAGAATCTTTCTTTAAACCTAGCCATGAATGATAGTATTTGCGGTGCTACTTGTCACAAATAATTTGCTTACTTAAGCATGAGAATTCAGGGAAATCAATTTCAGAATTTCAATTTAAGGAAATGAACTATTAGGTTTCTTAAACTACAGAGTTGCTTGTATCATATAGACATGTTTATTCAAACAATTTCTCATGATGTTCATAGTTTAGTAGCCTAGAATCTACTGCTTTTGGTTCTCCTTTAAGAAAGTCAGGCTGGAAGTACTAAGGTATCTTACAGGGAAGGAAAATTTAACAAAAAATATTACGAAATTACATATGAAGATATTTTGACCCCTTTTTGATATATTGAAACGAGGGAAAATATACAGTACAAATAAGTGAAATGAAAATATTTCTTCACTCTTTGGAAGCGTTTTGAAGCAGGAAATAATTATAAAGCAAGTCTGATTGTAACACTTACCATATGCTGTTGCTGAGTTAGCCAATAAAACGACTGGAATAAATAAAAGGAAAAATGCATCAATGCCTGGTTTAAATCCAACCATCCAGAAAACAACGATGTAGAAGAAGAATGGCTCCACTACTGTACGCGGAATCTGAAAATAATCAGAGCATATTATCTTCAAAGAAATAAATTTGATATAACTCAATAATTAATCTGCAATATACCGTAATATTTAACATGACGAAATAATTTCGAGAGTTGCTCCTAATCCTTTCGTCTGTCATTCTATGAAAAATGAATGAAGACGTCAAGAACTTACATTCTTATTTGTCTTTTCTAGCACTGCACTGAAACATGAATCATTCAATTGAAAACTAGCTGGGTAACTAAAGCTGTTCTTACTGCTGACAGAAACATACACCACAGCGTCACAAAAGGACAAATAAAAATGTAATTTCTTCAATATCTGTGTTCATCTTCCATAATGTGACCGATGGACAGAGCACTAGCGGTTCTCGAAATTATTTCATCGTATTAAATACTACAGCAGGGCTCGAAATTTCAGGTCTGAATTCAGTAACCAAATCAGAGGGTTTAATCGGCATTTTTTCTTCGCTATTCGAAGGCAAAGAAAGTAAAGGCGAAATGCAAATCGTCAAATTAAAATATTTGGTGTTGACCGGAAATTTTGTGCCTTGTATTAGATGTAATACAAGATGATTTCTTTATTATATTTTTAAATATTCTTAATATTTATTTTCTTGTTCCTTACCACATCTATCTGTCAGGGAGCGGATCCATGACGGACTTCTGATGGGTGGGGGCAGTGGGTTGTAATACTGCTACTTAAAGCTACTTTTAAGAGCTCCAAACTTTGGGATGGGTTTTATTTATATATAAAATGAAAAAGGTTTCCTTTTCTGGGGGAAGCGATCGCCCCGATCCCCCCCCCCCCTGGATCCGGCACTGCTATCTGTAATATTTCACAGAACGTTCAGTTTGATAAAATGTAAACTTTAACCCTCGAATTAAAAAAATCACTCACCATGAGCCTGCAACTATTGCGTATTGTCTAGGAATGTATTCTTCTAAATGAACACAATTCCAACCTTACAGATCTAATCATATACGGTGATTTTATTTTATTTTTTATTATTACAGGGCAAAGCAACAAAAGTGTTTTACTAGTGTCTTGTAGGTTCTGAAGTGACTACTCTTGAAGGTAGTCCTAGAACGTACCGAAATGTGTATAAAAGAATGAATTTGAAAAGACAGAGGTCAATAGCTGCAAGTGTAAGGTGAGTAAATTTTTATCCAATATGTGCTTAAGAGCATCACTTAATAATTTAATCCTCAAATTACTAGCCATAAATTTTCTACAATTGAATCATAATTGTTGTGTAAACTTGACAAAATTTACTTATAAAAATTACAATAGAGATCCCTTATTTGACTTGAACCAGAAGCATTAATAAGTTCAATTACTTTCCTTTATTTTTATTTTTATTTTATTTTATTTATTTATTTATTTATTTATTTATTTATTTATTTATTTTTTTGACATTGCAGAATCTGCTACTAAATGCTAAGCGAAATGACTTCAAGTATGCTTTTTTGTTTTATTTTGTTGCTTTTTCCACTTATTTCCTTTGTTTCAAAGAAGAAAAAGGAAATTCCATTTTGCATTCAATAACTGTTTAAAAATAATAAATAAATTCCAACAATGTTTGATTAGGGTATTGGACCATTAAACACATTTTTGAAATGTATGTCAATCAACTACTTACCAAACCTAACATCTTTGAAATGTAGTACGTTGTAGGCTGGTAAAGTCCATTACTTGTTTCTCTGAGGAACATGGGTATTTCATGTGGGAATGTGTTGAGCACTGAATATGCACATGTAAAATAGACCTCACTCACAATTAAATACAATAATCCTCTTATATTCTGAATTCCATTTTGATTTAGCTTTATATTAGCGAATGTCAGAGCCACTGAGAAAGATATAATCTGAAAGGAGAGAAAAGAAAAGAAAAAATAGAAATTACGAATTACTTTGTTTATTTTGAAAGATATAAACATCGAAAGGCATAATTAGCTATGTAAATTTACAATAGTTTTAGTATTACAAATTGGATTAGTTGTATTGTTAAAATCTATATATTACTATACGATAATAATTCTCTATTACCAATTAGTTTTCGATACAGGAGAGCCGGGTTCGATTCTCGGCGGAAGCTCATGTGATTCAGGTCCCATATTAAGCTGTAGATCCAAGTCTCATGTAGCCTCGCTGCTAAAAGAGACACTAAATTCAAATTCAATCCAATCTATTGCCAACCAGTAATCTCTTTTATGTACCTTGGGATTGCTATTCTGGTGATTACTTTACTGATATTATTTCAGCAACCAATTCTTTAGCCATGATCTCCTAGACGTTGGCTTCTAAAGATTTTTACGTGTTGTTCACCTTAGATAATAAGGAATTTTTTTTAGAAGCTAACCCTCTTCAATTAAATTTAGGATTTAGATTTCTAGGCTTTCGGCATCTATGGCTATTTAGCCCATCAGCCCTCGGGGAGCACATTATCTGGGGAAGGGGAAGGAAGGAAGCGGCCTGGGACCTAAGTTAGGTACCACCTGGTATGAATGAGGAAAACCCAGGAAAACCTCATTCAGGATGGCTGGCCTAGAAAAAAAAAAGCTGTTTACACTTTTCGACAGAATGCCTCCATCGGGAATCGAACCTGGACCGCTTACACCAAAGGCGAGAGCGTTAGCGACTATGCTGTGGGGGCCATCTCCTTCAATTAGAGTCTGGCAAATGCTTCTAGAAGATTCGTTGCTCAAATAACGCTAGGAAAGTAATCATCAGATCAGAAATCCTAGGGCACATAAAATGGTTCATCGTTGTTATTCTTAACAAAAATGTTCCAAACTACTTCTTCTCCGAGGTGCAGACTTAAATCCAGATCGCATAAGTATATATATATATATATATATTCGATCGATTGCTGAAAGTATTGTTTTTGTTAAAATTTCCTTAAAATTCATTGATGGACCTGAGCTTCCGATCAGCTGTACACTATATGATAAAATCGTGTTTAACTAATAGCTCAAATTGAAGGAGGTGGCATAGGGCAGTAAGTTACTGGGGCCGGGGACAAATTGTCTCTGGTCAATTCTTATTTCATACTCCAGTTCTGGAAATTTCAGAAATTTATTATCCATACGAATATGAGTATGAGATGGCGTTTTTATATTTGTAAATATCCGCGTAACAAGAATATGTTTGACTAGAACGAGGTCATTTACATTTTAATTATAAATTTATATTCATTAGTTTTCTCTTTTACATTGTTGTTACCGTACTCTTTTATCATAATTTCAAAACCTTTCTGTTATTAATTTCCAACGCTCAACAATTCAAGCCAGCGCAAAAAAATTTTTAAGGTTTTATTATAATTGAAGGGTTTGGTGCAAGAAGGAGGCAGCTCCACTTTTTCCAGTATGTAGTAAATTAAACAAAACGTTTTAAAAATTCAGTTTTCACCGAAACTAAACAATATTCAGGCTTGTGTTAGGTTATGGGGTATCAAATACAACTGACCAGAAGACACACCAATGCATGCGCTCAGGTACGTGCAATGGCATTTTGAGTTGTGGAGCTGCCTCAATAGCGGCACAAAGTGGAGCTGCCTCCTTGCATCAGACCCTTCAATTCTTGAGCTTGACAGCTCTAATACTCTAGTTTATCGCTCTCTTGATGTATATATTGTATGATAATCATAATTTCACTTTTAATATGAAGATACAATTCTCATAATGAAGCATGTGAATCTCAAGCATGCGAATCCCATGTGACAGAAAACTGTACAAACAAAATTCACAGTTAAGAAGAGAAATGGTTTACAATCCTTTCTCGAACGCGATATGAATGTCCGAGATGTTTGTACAATGAAAACATGTTAATGTATTATTGGATTTTGAAGTTGAACTATGAGTCAAAAATAACGTCTTGGTGGAAATATAGTATTGTTTTCGGCTGGTGATGTGTTGGAAAGGGTGGCGGCATCCATGGTTGGTGGGCAACATGGAGATTTTAAAACTTTTCTTTCTCTTGGGAGAGCTGTTTTATACTTTGATAAGGACTCTTCTTCATAAGTGCATCTAGATATTCTATCCCTGGTCTTTCCCTTCCTGGTTTTTCTTCTACCTTTCCCTCTATCAACACGGTGATCCAATTGGAGTGCCGAATAAGATGGCCAAGCATGCTGTTTCTTCTTGGGGCCGCGGTGGCTCAGTGGTAGAGCGTTCACCTCTGGTGCTAGGGGTCTCGGGTTCAAACCCTGCTCCCGCCAAGTGAACTTTGTGGTGGACAAACACCGTGTGCGTGGGTTTTCTCGGGGTTCTCCCGTTTCCTCCCACTTTCTTCATTCCACCATTTCATTCATCTCTCATCATCACCGTCTCCTTTAGCCTAACCGGCATAACGGTAGGACGTAAAACTCAAAAAATTCATTTCATTTCATTTCATTTGCTGTTTCTTCTTTTTCCTATTATCTTCATGATCTGTCGTCCTTCATTAGCTTCCTTTAGTACGTCTTCATCTCTTTTCCTTTCGGTCCATGATATGCGCAGCATTCTGCGCCAACACCACATTTCAAATGCTTCCAGCTTGGATATTTCAGTTTTTCTCAATGCCCAGGTCTCTGATCCGTTAAGCGCCACGCTCCATACCAGAGCCTTAATAAATCGTTTTCGAACGTCCAACGACACATTTGTTGATGTTAGCAATCCTCTTTTCCTATTGAATGCTTGCTTAGCCTGTGCTATTCTGGAACTTACGTCTTTTCCACTTCTTCCGTCCGAAGATATTAGACTTCCTAAATAAGGGAACGTCTTAACGTTTTTGATTTTCTCTCCCTCTAGCCATAAGTTTCCTGTCTCCTGTCCTGCTCTTGTGCACTTTATCACTTTGGTTTTACACTGTAAATATTTGCAGCCAGTGGCAATATTAATTGGTTCGAAAAATCAATGACTGCTTTAAGAGTACAAAGACGAAGTCAGTTAAGTAGAGTTGATTCAATCTATGTACTTCTCTCGAGAAGAATTTGAAATTCGTCTTAAAGTGTCAATAATTAGAAACAAACTGTAAATAAAAAGTGGAATATATGAAAAGAGAGAAACAGAATACGATTGGTAATTAAGCTCTAGACTACAAATTACGTAATAGAATATCACGATTCTCCATAGCCAGAATAATCAAAGAGGAAGAAATAAATTTTGAAGAAGTGGATACTATGTTAAAATGAGAGATGGGAGTGGTTACGTGCATTTTTTCAATAGTAACAAATATTCTACACTAAACGACTGAATTCATTTAAGCAATTTGAATTCATGAAACGCTGATTAAAATAAAGAAAATGAAATTGATTAAGCGACATTTCATTTCTTTACATCACTTAGGTTATATAGAACGGAAAAATGGAAACCACACAAAACTTAAAGAAGCCGCCCCGGTCTAAAGAGTAGGCTCCGATCTAACTTCACCACTGCACTTAAATGTCTTTGCACGAAATGTAATAGCGAATACTCCTCTATAACTTCTTGTTAAAAGTTGTAGTATCTGGTTCGACTTACACGGGCATGACTAGATTATTGTTGTGTGTTGAAATTTAGCGTCCATTTTCAGAACTGAGGCTATATGAGACGTGTGGACCTACAGTTTAGGGTGAAACTCGAACCACTGAAAGTCGTTCAATTTTTTTTTCTCTCCCACTAAGAATCAAATCCGGAACCACGTGCACCAAAGACTCACGCGTTTGCAACTGTACCAACGGGAAAGGGAACATAGCTAGAGTTCCGTCTTTGTGGAAAAGATGCTTTGGTTGGTTGGTAGATTAGAGTTTAGCGTCTCTTTCAGCAGCTAGACTACTTGAGACGTGGACCTACAGCTTAACGTGAGATGCGAATGTGAGAATTGAACCCAGGTCTTAAGCGCCAAAGACGTGTACGTTAATATATAGCCACGAGGGAGCTCTGATAAGGATGTTGTTTCAATATGCTATTCTAGTCTGGCGATTTCGTCTCTTTGCTGAAGTAAACGAAGTAATATTCATCCTTTTCTGAATATTTTGTAACACCGACACTGTCTGGTACACTATTTAAGACTCCCATAATAACGTTAACGAATTGGTCAATTTTCTTAATGAGACATTAAACAATATTTAACGAAATATTCACTTTAACGAACAATGACAGAACCAGAAGCAAACGTTTAAATGCACTGAGTGTGAATATTAAGGTATAACATATGAATTGAATAAATTTTAATTGTGACTTACCATTAAGAGTCCAAATCTAATAGCATGTTGCTTTTTGCTTCTTCTGGCATCAATCGATGCTCTCCACATCAACCAATAAAGCTGCTTGTAACATTGAGGTTTCCGACTGAAAACAAAGAGAAAATAAACTAATAACACATTATTTATTTAGTTATTCTTATAATCGGGATTAGAATACCTTGATCTGAAATTCCTGACGCTATAGTCCATAAAGAAAAATGACCGACGGTCCAAATAGCGCATGCTGAACTGTATAATAAATAAATGGTGTTTTGATTCCCACCAAAATTATTACTGATATTCCAGACCAGGTTCACTAACTCTTAACTCTTAGTTCCCCACTGCTTCATGATATGGAATCTACGCACCGATCGGGAGCAGAAGCCAAGACCACATGCATTATTCATAGACTAGACGCAAGTACTTTAACCTAAAAATTACTCGGAATTTCATCTTTAAAATGAAGTTTTATAGTAATCGTTTTATTTTTAAAAAAATAACAAACATAAGTACATTTTAAGATTTGCTAATGTAAAGGGAGTTAATTGATATATAATTTTACATCTGAAAAAGCAAGAAAATTTGTTACATTTGTCTTTTCTTTCCCTTTCTTCCAGTAGAACGACAAAAATTGTACGTTCTTTGTAATTTTTGCAAAATGCTCTATATACTCTTGGAAATCACATTATGATTATTTTAACTAATGGTTTTCGAATGACTACAAAGTTTGAAAGATTTCTTTTAAGCGCAAGGTCAAAATAATGTTATTGAAACACTTCATTCATAATCTGCTACACAGAGCCAGCCTGAGAATGAGAACAGTTGATGGATAGGTCTGAGAACAGAATGTATCGTAACCTGATATCGGAAGTTGTTATGTCTTCCTTAACCTAAAAGGCATAATCATGGGACGTTAAATTAAAGATTTCATTTCATTTCGGAAGTTGTTAGGAAGTTTCGATTAACCATCTTTAGAGTATTTCTCCCTTTCTTCAACAGTCTGATAGCCCCTACTTCCGTTATAAAATCCCCATGTACTCTGCATATAAATACAATTTAATCCAAATACCTAAGTATAAGATTAGAAAAATTTGTAGCTACATTAAAATTTTATTAAAAAATTGTGTTCCATCGTTAGTGATGGAAAATACTGTAAATAGCCTCTTTATTAAAAGCTTTCTAAAATAAATATTCTTCCCACTGACGTCTTTTATTTCTACTATTGGTTACACAAACATATTTAAAACAAAATAATGAAATATATGTCGTATGGATGTACTTACATGGAAGTTTGTGCCTTGAACTTTTTATTTACCTGAAAAAAAATATGTGAAGTTGAGAATAAAAACTTACAGATCTTGCATTTCATCTTGTGATTTTAGATTAACTATTCATTCTACATTCAAATCATAGAATATAAACCATGCTTGATTACTCGAGACGTTCTCCATTAGATTGGTAGAAACAATTTTAACAATCGAAGAAAGTTTCGAGTAATTAAGCTTGACTTCTTTTCAATTTTTTATTTACTATGTTCAGTTACTAATAACTTATATGTTACATATCATTATCTTGTGTAGAAAATTCCGACAAAAATATTTTGTTCTGTTTAAATCAGGTAAGTACAAGTTGAAAAAGGGGTGGGCCAATGACACAGGATTTACTGGCGTCGAGGGCCGTATGAGACAATGTATAACATTTTCACAACAATCGAATGGCCGTATTTAATGAAGAATCTCGTTTATCGTACACTAACATCACATGAACACAAAAATTGTTATAACGATAATCAAAATATTTATTTATTAAAGAAAAGCAGAAAAATCGATTTATTTATCATTTTAGTGCGAAATTTGATTATTCATATTCTGAGCTAGTCTCACAGTGTTCCGTCGTACACTGGATATTCCAACGCGGATGGTATTTTCCAAAGTGGACATCATTTATAAAGGAAATATTTTCAATTCAGTTTAAGATTATGTAAGAAGTATATTTTCAATTAGGGATCAGGCGGGCCGGATGAAAGGGTTCATTGGGCCGGGCCTGCCCCAAGGGGCGGCTGTTGCTGGTTGGGTTAAATTGACCTTATTTTTTTTTTACTTATTTATTTAGAAACAAGGCAGTACTCCACTTTATTTTTTAAATAGCAATTAGGATATCTAAACACGTCGTTTAAAAGATATAAAAGATACATAAACAATACTGACCAAAATGCTAAATATATATTAATAACATTTGTGGAACGTTTCGGCAAGGTACCATCATCTTCATCAGACACGTTGTGAAAATTCAACCCAAGAAAAATTAAATTAAATATGCCAAATATTTTACCATTCGACAAATACTCGAAAAGAAGTGGGAATACAATACCCCGGTACATCAACTATTTATTGATTTTACAAAGGTTTACGACTCGGTTAGGAGAGAAACATTATACAACGTTCTTATAGAATTTGGAATACCGAGAAAGCTAATTAGATTAATTAAGATATGTTTCAATGAATCCCAAATTAAAGTCCGGATAGGAAAATTTTTTTTCCACGAGCTTTCACGTCGAAAATGGCCTGAAACAAGGAGGTGCGTTGTCGCCATTATTATTCCACTTTGTCCTGGAATACGCTATAAGAAAAATCAAAGATAGCAACCAGGGTCTAGAGTTGTACGGTATTCACCAGGTTATGGCATATGCTGATGATGTAAATTTAATAGGGGATAACAAGAGAACAATAGAAAGAAAAGCAGAGATCTTATTAAACGCTTGCAGAGAATTGGGTTTAGAAGTAAATGCAGAGAAAACTAAATACATGGAAGTACGTCGGGACCATAATACAGCAAATTATAGATGCGTTAAATAATACTTTTGATAGCGTGAATACTTTCAAATATCTAGGATCAATATTAACAGACGAAAATCATATTCACGAAGAAATTGAGTGTCGACTAAAGGCAGGGAATTCATGTCACTATTCAGTTCAAAATCTCTTGTCGTCGTGAATTCTGTCGAGGAATTTGAAGCGTAAAATATATAAAAGGATAATCATGCCTGTTGTTCTATATGGTTGCGAAACATGGTCGCTTACTCTGAAAGAAGAACATAGACTGAAAATATTTGAGAACAAGATCCTGAGACGAATATTCGGACCCAAGAGGAACAGAAATAGAGAATGGCTGAAACTTCATAACGAGGAACTACATAATTTATACGATTTACCAAACATTGTTAGAAAAATCTGTGAAATCTGTGAGTTTTACGTCCCACGGTTATGCCGGTTAGGCTAAAGGAGACGGTGATGATGAGAGATGAGTGAAATGGTGGAATGAAGAAAGTGGGAGGAAACGGGAGAACCCCGAGAAAACCCACGAGCACGGTGTTTGTCCACCACAAAGTTCACTTGGCGGGGGCTGGGATCGAACCCGGGACCCCAAGCACCAGAGGTGAACGCTCTACCACTGAGCCACCGCGCCCCCCAAACAAACATTGTTAGAGTCATCAAGTCTAGGAGGCTTAGGTGGGCAGGTCATGTAGCTAGGATAGAAGAAAGTAGAAACGCTTTCAAAGTCTTGACTATAAAACCAATCGGAAAACGACCATTAGGAAGACGTAGATGTAGATGGGAGGACAATATTAAGATGGATCTCGAAGGCATAGGAATACAAAGTAGAAACTGGATCCAGTTGGCTAAGGAGAGAAGTCAGTGGAGAGTTTTTGTGAACGCGACATTGAACCTCCGAGTTCCATAAGCCATAGAGTCAGTTAGTTAGTTATGTGTGCAAATAATTATTGAAAGTACGTAACTTTATTTTGTACGTTACTTTTATATAGTGTCATTCCTGGTTTTACTCCTTTTATCTCCTTTCCGTTTTAACACCTATAAGTACACATCGGTCAATTTGACCGATGGGCATACTTTCGTTCTGATATTGGCAACACCGGTCGATTTTGGCGCTCATCGTTCACAATACCTTCCTCTCTCCCCCGCCCCTATCACCAAGGAAAATATCGCAAAACAATACTGCTCCCCAGGTTGCATGCGTGTCTGATGATCGATTCCAGGAAAGGAAAACATGTGAGAAGTCCTCACTAGGAAGTGATGGAAAATACATCAAGAAAGCACAAATGCATCAAGTCCAACCTCGCAATATGTGGATAATGTCAAAGAGAGTGTGTACAGACTGTGCTGAAGAATCTGTATGAGTGTAAGCAAAAAATTGAGGAATTTGTAAACTTTACCTTACACCAATATATAAAATGCCAATGTTTGATAATTTTCAATAACAGCAAGTTTTTGTTTTTGTAAAAGTTTCAAAATCGTAATTTATTTATTATCAGTCATGTCTAATAACCTTAGTTTGTTAATTTAAATGTCCTCTAATCTTTTTATTGCTTTATGAAGTTTCTAAATAGTAAAATAGGTAAAAAAAAAAAACATTAAAAATGCATACACAGTCAAAATGACCGCATGTGTACCTTTACGTTATAATGAACATGTGTTCTTATAGGTATTAATCCTTTTTACCTTGCCACTGAGGAAGGAATCAGCTGAGTGTTCTGAAACGTCAAAATCTTTAAATTTTTCAAGGGAGGATTCATTGGTAAGTAGACAATTTTTTGTTAATACGTAACAACCACTTCATTCAAAATTTACACTTCACAACAAAACGGGTCTGCAAATAATTACGGAAAATGTGCAACAAGCACATAGTTAAAAATTGAGTTTTGCACAGATAGATGTAAGAATTGAAGGAAAAACTTTACTGGGTCTGGGAAGAGTGGGTGTGATGTCCTTGCACTTTCTGCTTAAATTTAAGTTATTCTTGAATGAATCATCCATAACATGTCTGATGAAGGTGATGGTATATTGTCGAAACAGTTGTACAAATGTTATTAATATGTATTTAGTGCTTTGATCAGCTTTGTTTTTATTAATATTGTCAAATATTTCCAGTTTTCATGAATAAAAAAAAAAAAACTTTCCAAAAGTGTCCATTTGTCTAAATTAGATTATATGATTTCTTGAGATGTATACATTCAAATTCGGAAAAATTAATATTGTCAGAAAGATGCTCGAAAGGTTTTTCAAATGATATATCAAATAAACTGTTAAGTCGTCTATTTCTCATCTACACATACGGTCCTTATCATTATCTCTTTCTACGTTTTGTGTGTCTCCACCATACACTATCATCAAGCCTCTAACGTTATATCACGTAGCGCGTTACAGATGTCGACTGTCTTCGTTCTTGAATTGGTACCCTACTCTTTGTAAAACGGCACCACAAGATAGTTCCGCGCGACAGCGTATGTAACAAAGGTCAGCACGATATGGACGACGATGAATTACTTACATCAAGCACAAATAACTCATTTACTTACATTGCGCACAAATAACAAATTTACGATGCTGGCCAATCGTATATTATCAATAATAGATTAAATATAAAATCTAAAACACACATAAATTCGAGTAAGAGCATATGTGACTGCTCCTGAACTCCTTATACCGTGGCGTCAAGAGTCTCTTCATTCACACGGATATTTCGGCAACAAAGTAAGTATTTATTTAAGGAACCAATCAGGTACAGCTTACAGATGACGAGAAGAACCCTAGCAGAAGTAGTGTGACGTAGGTATGGGCTCTCCCACTCTCCAAATGACACCACGGAATAACATACATATAAGTTTACCCGGAGTAGCAGACGACATTTAAGTATAGACAACACCTCAAAATCCGAAAATGGACTTGACCGTGTCGTTGACCTTTCCCCGCTTCCCCTGTTTTGGGGTTCTTCTCGTCATCTGTGAGCTTTAAGTATATAGGTTTGTAAGCGTATCTTATAGAGTAGTTGGTATGTTAAAATATTCCATTCTTTTTATGTTCTAATCCCTTACTTTCTTTTCAAGTCATGGTCCCTTCAGTTTTCCTATCAGATGTTTGTCAAACTGCGTGAACATGTGGGTTTCTCTTCAACGTATCAGGTGAGTAACTATTTTTTCTTTCTCATTTTTCTTTTATTATTTCCTTCGTGGCGTCATTTCGGAGTTTGAATTTTTATAGAAGAACTTTGGCTAAGGATATTTAATTTGAAGTACTTACCAACTACCTCTATAAAAACTGTTGCGGAAGTACCGCAGGACTCTTAAAACTTGGATATTTGGATGGAGCACATACTAGTTCCTAAGTGAAGTCTTCATCTGAGCTACGGTAAGTCCCATAGTTTTGGAGCTATGAACCTTTAAAGCTCATTTTCGCATGTTTACGGCAGCCTATAACTCCGAAAGGAATCATTTGTGTACCCAGGTTTGTTTGTCGTTTTGTCTTATCTTCGTGTTAGGAATCACTCCCAAATTTTGTCGCTGTTGTTTTGAAACACCCTATATATATTTTGTTTCAAAAACGATCTATTAGTTAAATTAATATTTTTCGTCTGACACTACACTTTCTTTCCCTTTTTACAGATAATTAATCCATCGTATTTCAACAGTAAGTATATCTGTTGCGTATTTTTAATTTAAACTATTCATTGCTATGAAAATATCGTCTAGACTTCATAATATTGTCGATCTACAAGAAATAGGCTATATTGAATAACAATTGTGACGGACTATTTCGATTAACGTTTCAGTTTCGAAGTTTCAGGAGTTTAATGGACATTCTAATACCTGTTCACATTGTTTGCGTGACAACACAGTTTCAGGGCAGAATATTTCCCGAAAGAGTAATTTCGTAGCATGTAGACATAATTATTTCGACTAATCCATCAAGCAGCATTGTTCGTCCTTAACTTTCTTATACAGGGTGTCTTCTGATACTGGAAATTTTTTATCGATAATAAAAATACTAGAAATTATTGTGTAATACTGGAGAAATGTAAAAATTTCCTTTGAGATTCTTGAAGATGGCAGCAATATCATCTAGGTGTAAGTGATGATAGAGTTAACTGATCGACCACTGAAAAACTAGCTAGTTCGTGAAAGGAAATGGATAGTGTTTATAATATGACCTTTATTAATTTTGGCATCAATTAATAAAGTCCTGAGAATGGCGTTAAGAGGTTCTCTCAGAGACACTTTCTTCAGTGCTCTCGGACTTTCCTGTTTGGGTCAGTACCATTTCTTTATTCGTGTTGACTGCCTTTTTGACTTGACTACACGTTTCAGATAATGCTTTAATATCATTCAAGTATTTCAAATTACTTATTCTACAATGAACAATTGTTAGCTCATGCTTGTAGTCAATATAATCACTCTCTTTCCCTCTTTCTTTACAGAAGCACTAAGCTTTCTTTCAATCTTCTTACATGTTAAAATAATATGTCCTTAATTTTAGTTACTGAGCGCATGGAACATACTTTCTTTCATAAGAAATAACGTACATAAAGCTCTACAATTAATCCTCCAATCCTGTACGAAATCTTCTGTTAAAAAAAGAAAAAAGAAAAAGAAAAAATATTAAGTGGTGCGGTTGAAATGTCCAGTTTTTATGCGGTGGAAAACCACCCTCTGTAAAACAAAATGGATGGACTGAGACCACTTTATACCACATTACAAACTACGTACATGACCAGGAAACAGGTTGGAGTGCCCAGTCAGTCAGGAGACAGTGTTGTTGAACAAGATCATGTGAAAATATATCATGAAGAACAGAATTGCTAATCATTTTCCTTTACGAGTTCAAATTGGGACATTCTGTACATTACCCACGAAACAGAGGGAGGAAGAAGTAGGAGGAGGAAGTGGAGAAAAGGAAAAGCCAAAGAACAGAGAAGTAGTGTGAAGCATTCAGTAGGTGAACATTAGAAGGTCTGTCTTTCCCTCATATCTGATGAAGTATTTAGCGAAAGTACTTATAGTGTACTCTTTTAGTGTGTGTGTGTGATTATGTTTTCACTATTTTCTGGTAAATAAACTATTTTATGTATAAGGTAATTAAATATTTTGAACATAATACAATTGAAGGTTTAGAATTCAACGTTAGTACCATATAAGAGTACAATTATAATATTTCACAGTTTAAAACATAGTCATATAAAGTAAAACACTAAAATAGTCCCTTAGATAGTCTAATAATAATAATGTATAAATATAAATATAAATATTCATAAAAGAAATTAATGTATGAATTGTTGTTATACCAGGAAAAACATTATAGAAGTGCTAAAAACCTGACACAACGCTAATTTCTAAGAGCATTGTCTTCTGTTATTAAACATAGTAAGTAAGGTGCTTAATACAGAGCTCTTCGTACCGTTCTTACATAATTAACTTGTTTTCCTCACTTTGTGAGTTAGTACTCTGTATGAGATATTATTTACAATATCTCATCATATCTCGCTTCTTTAATAATAATAATAATAATAATAATAATAATAATAATAATAATAATAATAATAATAATAATAATAATAATAATACTTATTTTGCAACAAATAGCATACACAGCCACAAGTACGCCCAGGCATCAGGTACATGGCACATGTAACCATACATATACAATAGTCTTAAAATATATCTGACAGCACGCAAATCGTAAAATATCAACATACAAAGAATTAAAAGAGGATTACATTCTGAGATAAAATCTGCCATATAAATAAAAACTCATAACTAAGATAAAATGAAAACATGGAGTACCCGAAAAATACTTAACCCTAGAACAAAAAGAAAAGATGAAAGGAACTAAAAGAAGATATAGATAGTTAAATTTAAGAACTAAGAACATTTACAAAGAAAAACTCTCAAATGACACCGTACTAAACTAAATGAATAATATAAATGTCCTTTAGAAATTTAGTAAGTTCTTTAAAAAATTTAGTTTGGAAAATATCTAGAATAGAATAAAATTTATTTGCAATATCAATGGTTTTATAAATAGAAGATTTCAGAGACAAGCTCTTGAGACAAAAGAAAAAAAATCTTGTGTTACAGTAAGGAGATATTATGGAGACTAAATCATCAATAAAGAAACCTCCATGAAGAATCTATATATAAAAATTCTAGGTTTATATGTTTGTCTCCAAAGAAAAGTTTATATGTTCCCTAGAAGCAGAGAAAACTTGCAAACTGCTTGCTGTAAATTTGCATTGCAACGCGGCAGGCTTGTATCCGGCTTAATTGGAAAGCGTGCAAACATGCCGCAGGCTGGATTCCAGTAACGAAGTTACATGGGGGCAACCTTGCATGCAGTGTTCCATTAAAACCTGACGCAAGTGTTTTACGCTGGCAGCAAGTCAATAGAAAATGAATGACCAGTGATGCTATGACGCTCTGCGAAGGGTCTCAAGCATTGCTTATAAGTACAATAAAAGGCAGATTGTATGAAAGCACGCGTTGACAGGGCAAGCGTAGAAAGCCAAAAATCAAGAACACGCCAACTAGCCGAAAGCTTTCTTGCTACTTGGATTTGTCTCCAATCCTTTCGACAGTGAGATCTGGAAAGCCACAAGTGCTAGAAACGTACCATTTTCACTGGTCGATTCCAAATTTTGTATAAATTGTCCAATTCTAATTGAATATTTAAAAAACATGGCCGTTATTTCTTTATTACATTTTTAAAGATACATTGGAAGTTTTGAAATTTTAAAAAGTAAATAATAATATCCTACGAGTTATACATTCCAACACCATACGTTTGTATACAGGAGTTGTATATCTCTCAAGTGTTTGTTTCATGGCCAAATTGAAAAGCGAAGGATAACTATTTCTCCAGTCTAAGATGAATCTTTTTTGTTTGGAGTGTTTTGCCCAATGAACACCATACATCACTGACATTATAATTAATTATGTGTGTAATATGTTTGCTTATTATATACTGCATGCAAGAAGAAATAAACACTGATCATACATGAATTATAAACTACAACCAGAAGTAGGTTCGAATCTTGCAAACTGTCTGAAATATTGAAAAAATAATTAAAAAAAAACTCCCCTTTATGGTGCCGATTGCCGATTTTTATCAACACGTCTTTCATTTGTGTCTATACAGGAACATGTACAGATGTGAATGAATGACAAGGAGATTCAATTCGCAGTTTCAATTAGAATTATGAAAAAAATTCAGATCGAAAATATAACTCCTATCGGTTAAAGACAAAAGATACAGTTCTTTATATCGTACAAAATATATATTTAACATCTTTGAACTTCCATCGTAACTAGCCAAGGAAGTTACTCTGAATAGACTTGATAGTATTTACAAAATGTTTGGCTTCATTTTCCAAATCATCGTGACATATTCCAAATGATAACGCACATTACAGATGTAGAGAATTTTGAAAGTATTAATACTCGAAAAATTACGTCAAAGCCATTTTATCGTTGCTGAAGTTTTTTCTGGCTTGAGATGTGATTACCTGTAAATGTGTTCGAAATAATAATTTATTGTCTGACATTGTTCCTAGATCTTTAACGTAAGTTCCAAATTCACTTCCCTGATTACCTATTAGATATTTATAAGATAAAAGCTCGGTTTTCCTGGAAAAAGTTATACCTTGAGTTTTGGCAATACCCAAGGGCAATAATAATAATAATAATAATAATAATAATAATAATAATAATAATAATAATAATAATAATAATAATAATAATAATAATAATAATAATAACAACCGTTCACAGCAATTGCAGGACAACAATTACTTAAAACTCCAGATATTGTTTGCTAATCTAGATCCAATAATGTAAAGTTGTCATAACGAAATAACGAGTTGAGTTGAATTGATTTTGAGTAACGTCCCTTTCAGCAGCGAGGTTATATAAGAGAGGACCTACATATTAACGTGGAATTCGAAACACATTAGCTCCCGCCAGGAATCGAACCGGGGTCTTCCAAACGAAATAACGAAATATAGTCCATAATAAAAGGTTTTCGGTTTAAAACTAGTGTTCTCACGTATAAAACTCTAAAAACATTTCAAATGATCATTATATATATATATATATATATATATATATAAAATGAAACCTACCTTAATAGACAGCTGTCAATACCGAACACCTCCATAATACGGACAAACATTTTTTGTCCCGACAAAATTATACGGCATGTATTATGGGAGAGAACACTTCTATTTACGGACAGGTACAGTCTTCTCTTATTCCAAACGTTTTAGAAACCTCTTCATAACGGACATAAATTATTCTCAGCTCTAATGTATTTAGTACAATACTCTCTGATTTGAAATCGAATCTTCAATTAATTCCTTCAACTGATCCGGCAGTTACAAATTTCGATCAAAACCTAAATCTGTAGGATTACACGGCAGGCTATTATAGTCTTTTCCCAAAGAAATGCATAATCGTCGCTAATGGTTTGTTTATCTATATTTTCAGTATTTAATATTGATGTTGCATGATCTTCTTGAGCTATTTTTATTTTTAAGAAATTTAAGGGACTTTTATGGAGTTATGATTTGTACTTTAGAAGAAAATCATCACAAGCATTATATTTTACAGTACATGCCCATATAAATACATTTCCAAGCGGTTCTTTTGTTTCTTTACAGAGGGAGTTAGCTTCTCATTCCCCTGTAATGCAAATACTGGGTACAATATTTCAATATTAGCCTATAATAACATTTACAACTAATGTATCTGCTGTGTGCTGTATACAATTACCACAGGAGTTTTGACTAATTTAAATTTGTGTAATCTCTTAGTAATTTACAAATAACCGTACATCATCAGTGTCTGTTATTCAAAGGTTTTATCCGTTCTTATTGTTTGTGCTTATTCAAGTTTTTCTTGTTCCTAACATGATATGTCTCACCTCTTCTCAAATTATATGTTTTCTGTCTTAGTTTCTCTGAGTTGAAAACTGCCCAAAGCCTCCAAGCTTTGTTTGGAATATAACGTCCTTTCCAATGCCGAGGCTAGATGAGACAATTCTGAGATGGGATTCAATCCTATTGTAATTTTTTTTTTTAAAGTTTATGTTCCTCAGCTTAGACAGTCATTCTTCCCCTATGATGTAACCTTACAGTAGGGTGACCAGATTCTGACAATCGAAAAGTAGGACACAAGTATAATAGTATATGATAGTTCACTGCATCGGCAATACGCATGTCCTTATTTAATTTAACGTTAACCTTAAGTTTATCATTCATTTTTGTTAAAAGGAAAGAACTGAACAAAAGTAATCCAGGAATTCAACACAACTTTAAATGCTTTGATGAATGACAAAGTGTTTTATTTTTATGGACGTACAGTGAAACTTCGTGTTAGGGTAAAGTTTTTTTTTTTTTTTTTTCGATTTTCGGAGTGTGGTATTATTTTAAGGAATGAAAGAAAAATTAAACCGGCACGAGAGAACTTCTACTTAACTTGGTTAGCATCACTGTCATAAGTTGAAAAAGAAACCTTTCCTACCTTACCGGTATCTCAACAAGCCCTTCTCAGTATTGCAAAACAATGGTAAGTTGATTGTTCTCCTTTCCTAATTTTTTGAAGAATGTTAAAAACACAGCGGTTCATCATTCAGGAAAAGAGTGTCTGTGATTCAAAATGTTGTGAATAAAGAATGAAACATTAAAATATTGCAAATAAGTTAACCAGGACATTTGGCAGGACATTTTAAAAAAGAAAGATATTTCTCGATTTTCTAGGCGTCTTCGCAACACGCAAGACACCTTTTTGAAAAACAGTACTATACTGCGAAAATAAGTACGTCTGGTCACCCTATCTTACAGGAGAAAGTTATATGGGGTATGATAAATGATTCATGACCGATAATGCCAATATCAATCGGTGTCTTTCAATATTGCAGCCTACTCACCGTATTTGATTTGTTCAGTGCACACATTCTTCTGAGATTTGACATAAACTTAGTTGTCATTAAAACACTATGCAATGGAATACATGCATGATATTGTAAGTTTTAGATTAGTTTAGTTTCATGTTTGTCACGCATACAGTGGGATATCGAAAAAGGGGGAGGGGATTGTAACCTTTCCCTTTGAGATTTTTCATTATTATGGAAGTGGATGAAATTTGTTTTCTTCAATCTTGGAACTGCAATAATCTATGTGCGTACGTGTGGACGAGGTTAATTTATACTATAGTGATACATCACTTCCAAATGTTTAGAAGATGTGAATGAGTAGAGTACTTATCCAAGGAAAGCATGTAGTCGAAGGTTTTTTATTTGTTTTATAAATTTAATTTAACATAGTCGTATGTCATTTCTAGCGATTTTAGTATTCATTTAATCATGGAAGCCTAGCAGCAGCTTGAAGAAAATGTATAAACGATTACTTGAGGCGCTTGCGTGTGGGGAGACTGGTTGAGACCCCCCATCATAGTACATACATTTCCTAGGTTTCGCAGTGAGAGGTATTGTGGCGTGATGGAATGGTGGTTAACGTCCAAAAACTTATTGTTAAGTAAAGGAGGAAAATTTTAATCAAACAGGTATAATCCACTGAAATGGAGACAAATAATGGGGATACGGAATACCGGGATCTTGTATTTGGAATCTGAAGATGAAGGAGTACCGAAGACATATTTATGTTGAGAGGAAGAGTAACGTAGAAAGAAGTAAATAGGATTTCTATGAAGCACAATAGGAAGGGCATTAGTATATCTAATCTATCTGAATATACAAGGACATTTGAATAAATTAATATATTCCATTAAGTATTCGAGTATTCAGAAATGAATATCTTTGAACAACAATACTTTTATTTCGTCCCTACTTATACATATCGTAATTTTAAACTGTACCTCTGGTGAAATTGCTGATGCAGTTGTTTCTATCTGTTTGTCGAGGTATTCTCCATACATTGATGCTGCAAACTCGTCGCATAGCAAATCAGCTTTTGATTGGCTTTCAAGCTCTTTACCAGGAACAATAGACAGTTGATTAAGGTAAAAATCTGCAGGATTGTACGTTGGCGGACAATGATAACCAAGGCTGTAACAGTTACAAACAGTAAGAGATTCATTCAATGTATTTCGTTTAAATGAAATATTTGCATATATTTTCTCATAAATTATAAATAACTGGTGTAAAAATAATTTATTAGAAATCAACTATGAAAAAACTTGAAGTTCGTAAAAACATTTAAGAACAGGATTCTATATTTTGTTAGTACATATAGAATAAATTGAGTACCAGTACACGAGGAAGAACAAATTAAATATCTAGGTATTGTATATGACAGGCAACTGAAATTTGGCAGTCATAAATAATACGGTACAAGGGAAAAGAAAAGTTATTGGATTTATATTCAATCAATGATCTGATTTTGGAAATGGAATTTCATATGTTTATGTTTATTTAGATCTAAACTAGAATGTGATTCAGTCATGTAGAACAGTATCTGTAACACGCAAATAAACAACATACAAGCTTTTCAGATATGTTTAGTCAGGCTACTTTGTTGCAAAATGAAGAATTATTATTCTGATAATTATGAATATTGGCTAAATTATTAGGGATTCAAAAGTCTGTTTGATAGAAGTAAATTCATTGGTAAATTATTTATTCAAATGATATTAGAAAATAAGTACTGTAACAAATATTGTCTAGAAAATGTAGGGAAAAAATTAATATTTCAGTTTAATATCCGACGGTTATGCCCTTTAGGCGAAGGGAGACGATGATCAAGGCAAGTGAACAATAATGGAAGAATTTGCGAAATGAGAAAATGGGAGGAAACGGTCGTACCCTGAGAAAACCCACGAACACGACCTTGTATACCACAAACTTACTTGACCGGGGATCGACCCAGGGGCCCACGCATCAGAGGTAAGCGCTCTACCACTGAGCCACCGTGCCCTCCTTAGAAAATGTAGGATAAGAGTATTAAATTATAGAATAAGGAATTAATAGATGATGGTCCCGTTAAATTAGAAATCTGAGATACTAAAAAGAGTTACCAAATGTTATAATTTTAACCGCCCATAAACATATAATTAAAAAATTATTACAGAGCATCTGTCACATAGATTAATGAATATATTAAATTTATGAGAAAGAATTATATCCCAATTTGTAGTAAAAAAAAATGTTATATTTATCTCAGAATATCTTAACCAATATGATAACAAAACGTACATTTTAACTTGATGGGTATAAAAATTTAGAAAGTAAAACTAACTTATTTTAAATGAAACATGAACTACAATGTTAGAAAATATTGATTCAGTAACAGTATTGTGTACAATATAACTCAAAACAGGTTCTAAGAAAAGCTTCCAATTTCTACTCAGTTACATGGTTTAGAAACTCAGAAAGCAATTCACTACAGATCAAGTTGCAACGTTTTAATTTGTTTAAAGTTATCTTAAAATGACATTTACCTTTTGCAAGTGACACTTTTAGATCACTTGCTGATTTTTATTTTTAAATAATGCCTTTTAATTTATATATTGTTTTGTATCAGTATATTGGTATTGATTTATATATTTTAAGTTATTATTATTATTAGTTTAAGAAATCCAGATCTGGTCATTGGGTGATTAATTATTATTATTATTAATTGTATGTAAATGTAATTGTTGTATTTACTATGTATATTTATATTATTTCTATTTTCAGCTATTACATAAAAATACCTCTAGTAAAAGAATAGTTAGATAGCAGCTCTGTTTCAGGGAATAACAGTCAGTTTCAAAGCATTCAGAGAAAGCATCCTTTTGGTAGGAGAACACCCTCCTCCCTACCACTCGTTTTTTCTACATAGCTTATTATACGATAGCTTTCCTATATATACGGAAGATTTTTACAGGGAAGGAGTCAGTTGACCGTCAGTCTTGGGGGAGACTTCGAACAGTCTCCAAAAATGTAGCTATAGGACGGACTCGGTTCGGTGAGCCGAGTGGGAACTTTTTTCTCCCCGTAAGAGAATATTAGCTCTTCAAGTAAATGAAGGGGGAGTATTACGGAGGTCTTGCTTAGACTCGTTAGGTTCTCCGAGTCTTAAATAGGGCAGAAGGCATGAACTATATTAGGTTCTACATTCTGGTAGGTTTTCACTTTTAAGGGACTTCTTTCTTGGACTAAAATGCGGTCCTGTGAGAAGAAGGGATTTAGAAACATAATTCTTATACTAATTCAAGAAACAGAATTTGCTAGGGAATTAGGCCCCGTAGAATAGGGACAGGATTTGATCCTTGAAATGCTACATTCCATATTTAGGTGGATATAGCATTTAGATTAACAATTCCCTGATACTAGAATTTTTGAGTACGTGTTCAAAACTGAAGCTGTATACGGTTTTGGTCGGTTATAAGGTAATTTGTTCCTCTTGCAGGACACAATAGGTTTTTATGAATACTCTGAACACAGATTCCTGGGTTCGATCCCTCGAAGTGGACTCGTAAGAGGCTACTGATAAAGTTTTTAGATGATTTTTTTTTTAATCACATCTCCTAATTCAGGGAGTATGGTTCTTATCTAACCTTTACCTGCCAGATCTATTTAAGGATCTTTCGCTACTATAAGGCGAACTCATTTCTCCTTACCTACCTATCCCTATAATAAATATTTAGATAGATATCCTTCTAGTGCATCTCCTATTTAAGGGAGTACACGAAATAGGGTCGTAGTCCAGGGCTTTTGATGTAGTGAGTCAATGCCCTTTATAAGTTAAGGTTGACAGAGGACGATTTTAGTGAGGGCTAACCCTTCTGTCTGCCACAGACACATAATTAAAGAAATCTTAGCTTTATGAAGTTTACTAAAACTAGATAAAAATTAAGGAATTAGAGAAGAGAATACCCAACAGGTATATCTCATGCACTTTTAAAGAAAGATATTTCATAGAATTATCAACTTTTTCTAAATAAACTTTTAATAGAGGTAACTCATGTGTTATGATTTCATATGTAGATAAGATCCTGAGTTATAAACCTGTTTATTAAGTTAATTACCCTAGACATTACTTATTTTGTTTTAAGATACGAGCCTGAATATAATTTATTATATTCTATTTTCTTAAAGTTTGTCGAAAATTTTGTGATAGAGACACGAATAGCTATAGCTCACAGTCTGACGGATTTCAGTGTTACATACAAACTTAATTTTTTTTTCGACAAACACTTTAGATCCTATTAAATATATTTTTAAAAATAGTATTTAATTTCTAGAAGTACAGGTAATATGGAAATCTAGCACAATATAGAGCACTTAATTTATATCAAAGATAATACTTTTAATTAATTTTCAATATTAAGAGCACTTGCCAATCCTAACAAGCACCGATTGCAATTAGTTCGGATTAGCGGTGTTTCGATGTATTTAATTATATGAATATTCCTAACCTAATAATAAACGTCATTGAACTCAAGTTTGGGGGTCACGAGGAACTATGGTAGGAATACGGCTTTCAGTTGGGTGATGCACGGTCAGCACATTGACTTTCATCGCTAATATTTCGAGCTTTCTAGATCAAAGGAGTCGATAACTCTTAATTTGAGTAGCTTCCCTTGTCAGTTGTCTGGCGTGCTGAAAAGTCACCGAAAACTCTTTATCCAGATCTGAATTGACATATAAACAACGCATATCGAAAATAAGCTCACTAACTACTCACCTACAAGGGACCACCGTGAGAATAATTTCTAAAATTAAAAAAGAAAATCTTTTACACTACAATTGGTAGATACTACAAAATCAAAATATCTTTTTTCTTCCTTCTTACTGTAACCTACCTAGAAAAGAACTCAGCGGCGTCGTGTATATCTCCATGATAAGCTAAACGTCCTCCAACCAGAAGCAAAAGTTCTTGGAAATAGTCGAATATATTGGAAGCAGGTTGATGAATTGTGCAAATGACGATCTTCCCTCTTGCAGCCAATAGACGGAGCTTTTCTACGACTGAAATCGCACTGTAGCTGTCTAGTCCTGTCGTCGGCTCATCACAAAATAGTATTGGAGGATCAGTTAAAAGCTGAAATTAAAATTTGTAATAGTTCTTAGTATGAAACTGACAATAAATCCAAGGTAAAACATTACAATTATTTGAAATATTAATAGGCAGAAATAAATATTTCTACCTGCAATCCAAATAAAGATAATCCGTTTTAGCTCTGTCTTAATATGCCTAGTCGAAGTTTCATATTATTAATAATATATTACTATATATATGAGGTTTGTAAATTTGATAGTGACGACAATATCGGGAAAAGATTACAAGTAAAAAGTAACTAGATATTATACTTATCTACGCATTTTTCGAAACTCTTTAAAAAAAATCAAATTTTCAAGCCCTTGTAACTTCGTTCCTATTCATTCGAAACAAGTCTTACCATGGCCATGATATCCAACGCTAAGGTACTTTAGGTGTGCATTATATTGTCCATCTCTGTTGTGATGTATGTACGTTAGAGAATTCTAAACTTTGGATTTTTGTGATACTATAAATCCTTAGTTTGCAACAATGAATGATAAGTAGTATTCTAAGTTTTCGTTTAACATGTTGATTTGAAATATGTAATAATCTGACATAGTGCTATTTGATAAAATATAACTTTATATTGGGTTGGCAACACTGCTTGTTGTATGTTTCTCTTTAATACATGCTAAGATGTCCCTCTCCTTATAGTTGCTTCATGCAAAGTTTCGCTTTCCTCTCTCTTTTGGTTTCTCCGTTATAACGGATGATCAAGATAGATTGTCCACTCTTTCATTTGACTTAAGAATTTAAACGATAAAATTGTCAAATTTCTGCCGAGAACTCTGTATCAAATCCCATATCCTGCCTATGTTTTAAAATATTTAATTTACCTCAACTGCAAGTGAGAGTCGCTTCCTCTCTCCACCAGACAGATCTGATAATCGAGTATTCTTACATTGCGTTAGGTTAAGGTCTGCTAACAATGACTCCAGATGCATTCTACGGTTCAAAGTCTTCGTGTCTCGATCCATTTTCATTTTAGCCTGCAATATAAATGTCTGTTTCAAAAGTGTTGCTCCCTTTGAGAGAATTTAACACACACACACACTAAAAAAATGATGTTGCTTTCTTTTAACAAAACTATTCAAAATTTGAATCTAGAGAGATCAATTTATTAATTGGAATCCCTCACCAGCCACAACCATTAATTAACAGAATTTAAGCCAAAAGTTGAAACTAAAAGGACCAAATTTACAAGGTCAAAACGGTTTAAATACAAAACTAGTTTAAATTCAATACTCAATACATATACTTAGGCACACACGTAAATAGTAGAGGTTAGACAAGGTAGAATACATTCATATAAAATTTTACGTCTTAGAATCATTGGTATTTTACTTCCATTATCAAGCTGTTCCTTCCAAGTCCTTCCTTCCAACCTAGCTTAATGTTTATTTTCATTAATGTTGTCATCAGGGACGTACGGAAGGGGGGGGACACGGGGGTCCGGACCCCCCCCGAAATTTCGACTTTTTAAAAATTTAGCCTAATTTTAGGGGCAATTTTAGCAATTTTAATATAAAATAGCTTCATATTTAGTTTGAACCCCCCCGAAATAAATTCCTGGGTACGCTACTGGTTGTCATCTATGGATATTTTGAAATATCTTACATGTGGTTTATATTTGTAAATACCAACATGTGCTTTTTATTTATAAACGAAACTGCATGCTCTTTTACTACAGCTAGTATAAAAAGCAGACAATAGAAATCATCATCATCAAGTCATGTGACAAAAGAAACATACTAGCGCCATTACAGTCCTAAAGGAAGTATAAAATACCATGTAACATTTCCACTGACATCAGTTTTGGCTTGTCAAATCCCCTCTCTTAGCTTGCTTGGAGCTCTAAAAGATTTAACCTAACACAAGCCTCTTAAATTGCCTAAAGCTCTAAGGTCTCCTGCCCACCTAGCTTGCCAGGAGCTCTGTAAAAATTCAATCTGTCTGTTAACTTTCCTGCAGCTCTGAAAAATTCTAACTGCAACCACCCACCTTGCCTGGAGCTCTATGGTTTCCCTGCCTTCTTAGCTTGTCTGGAGCTTTGCGGGACACCAACATTTCTTTGCTTGCCTAGAGCACTAAAACTTCCTAACCACTTCCACTTAGCTTTCCTGGAGCTTTGTAAAAATCATTCCCTTGGCTGCCTGGGCCTAAAAGCACCTATTTACCCAAACTACATAAAAAACTTTGTATTGGTCTTAAGATCATACCTATAGTGATTTTGTCTTATATTGTATATAACAAAAATTTTGTAATAAAAAAGTTATAAAAAAGCTAGTTCCATTGTGCTAGAATTACTCTACCTACTACCTTATCAGGTCGTAGGTATTCCGTTCCGTTAGTTCTGTATTTTCAACTTTAATTTTTGACTTCTTTGTGAAGTTGTTGAACGATACTTTCATCTTTTTGCATATTCATTTTCAACTCGACTTTCTTCCTTTATCTCACATGTCGTCTACTTCTGTGTTGTTTGCGAAGAGAACAATGTAACCAGAGAAACAAATATGGATCAAATGTTCTCCGTTTATATTTATCCCTTTTTTCTTCAAGTTGAAGAATTTGAACACATATTCAAGTAGGTTTTTTTAAAAAAATAGTTTGGGAGAAATAGTATCACCATACCGTACTATCTCCTCTATTGTTTCAGTATTTGTACATCCAAACAATTGGATGTTTATTATAGCTTGTTTACAGCTGTCATCTATAAGTTTTATATAAGTTTCTTCGACACCACTTAATTTAAGGGCGTTAATAAACCACTGAGGTTTTCATCGAATCAAAAGCTTTTTCAAAATCAATACACTCAGCACACAAGGGTAGTTCATAATCGTCTGATCTTTCTAAAATGGTTTTTTTTACTACCTTAATATGATCTACTATGCTACAACTAACTTACTTCTAAACCTGGACTGTTATTTTAGCTGCACTAAATCTGTTTCTATCAATACCTTCTTAAATGCTTTGTAATTTGCAAGATGATGAATTATATGTCTTTCATTACGTATATCTTTATGTCATTTCTTATGCAACATTACGATCAATCTTTAGAGAGCAATCTTTAGTGCATCTTATATAATTCCATTTTCTCCTAGTGTTGTCTCTCGTTCTCTTTTCTTATAGCGTGTGCAGCCCCTTTTCGTAATACGGAGGAATCTTTGTTTCTTCATCATCTTCGCCTTCTTTCAGGTTCATCGTTGAATACAACTTGCTACAAAATTCTTTGAATCTCTTTCAGTGTTTCTTCGCGGAGTTTAGTGGTTTTGTCATTCTCCTCCTTCAACACCATGACATGTTTCCGTCCATTCCTTAAACGCTGCTTTGCTTTTTTAAGGATTATTTTGTCTTCAGTTGTTCCTTATGTGATTTCGTATTATATGAAAAAGTTCTACATATCATATTTTTGAGGTCACGTAGCCGTTATTAATATTCATATTTCTCCTTTCCTTCACCAGACGGCATATTTCTTCGGAGATTCTTTCCATTTTCTTCTTCGTCGCAGTACTTCAGATTTTCCGTGACCTCCTTGGTATCTTCTTAAATATTCATATCCCCTGAAGTGTGGAAGAACGGTGCTTCAGTTCCAGTTGAAACAAATTAGTTGTACTTGAAAAATTTTCATTTCCACATACTCCTTTCATCATACATACTTTTCTTTCTTTCCAGTTTGATTTCCAAATGCAAGTTTTCGATGATCACTTCCTAATCACTGATGCACAAAGTACAGTAGGCCTATTATATAACTACGTAAAGTAATGATCACATTACTCATATCCAGCATTGAAAAAACTAAAATTAGAAAATTACGATTTCACAAAAGAAGTAGTGGCAGAACCATAGTCATGTAAACAGGAGCAAAAGGGGTCAGTACTCCCTTCAGTTTGCTCTCCCTTCCTCAGGAAAGTTTGGTCATTGCATTTATGAAGCGAGCGAAGATGTTCGTAAAACTTACACTGTCAGCTCTTTGAATCGAAGAGGAGGCACAGTGGCTCAGTCGTACAGTCCTTACCTGTGGTACATGAGGTTCCTGGTTCGATCCCAGGCAAGTAAGTTTGTGGGCGGGGTACTCTCGTTTCCCACCAATGCCACTAATTCTTCCATCATGATCCACTTGTCTTGATCATCTGCTCCCTTAGCCTAAAGGGCATATTCGTGAAACATTAAATTTGAATTGAAGGGAGAAATTAATATTTGAAACTGTCGTATTAAGTAAATAACCAGGGTATCTAATCTTAAAATTTTATTTATATTGTCACAATGATCAATTATTAAAGCACATGTAATGATCCAGTAGTAATGTCAGCGGTTGTTCCTACTTCCACGAGTGTGGCAGTGCCTCTAGGGAATATTATACCTCTAAGCACTAAGTAATTCCCTTTGTTCCACTTTCAATTTTGAACTATTGCTCATTGTTCTCTTGTCACCTAAGCATGACACTTGCACACATCATCCATCTCCTTTCACAGCAGGGTATAAGCATAAGATATTACATCGAGATTTCACTTAATTTCTTTCGAAAATATTTACAGTAAAAACACAAGAGTAAATAGATAATATTATACGTATAACAGGGAATGTTTCCAAAAAGGATGAATTGTTGGGCACTCCTCAGGTGGTAGAAACATGCAAATTAATTCGCAATTAATACTGGCGCTTTTTTCTTCTTTCTTCAGAAAAAGAACTAATTAATACAGTAAGGAATCCTTTGGTTCACAAAAGTGTCTGTATTAACCAAATTATTCTAAGTTATAGTGCAAGCAGTTTGTATATCTTTATCGTAAACGTGCAAAGACCTATTGTTTCTATAGAGGAAATATTGTTACCGCGTTATATAACATTGAAATGGCGTACACACAAAGAGTCTCACAAGTCTTGTAATATTACTGTAGATTTGATAGAAAATCAAATTTCTTTTACACTTACGTTCATCATAAAATTATAATAAATTAGAAATACCAGTACTAATATATATATATACAACATTTACTGTCTTTTTAATGTCTCTGTTTCATAATATTTTAATACTTGCTAAAAACACTTGTAGAACTTACGTGAAACGGTGTTCAAAATTGATTTACAAGACTGAAATCAGTTTAAACATAACAGTTTCATTTCGCTTCAGAAGAGGGATTTATTTATGACGTAATCTACAAATAATCTGGTCTTCAATTGTTCATCTGTATGAAATACTGAATTCTGGATCAAAAAAAAAAAAAAAAAAATGAATTTTAAAGGAAGCTAACATGTCTGTTAGTAGTTTTTATTTACAAGTTTTATTGCACAGCAAGTATCTCTTGAGTATGTGTTAATATTTTAAGCTTAAAAAAATGTCAACGTATATTACATTATCATCGATTTACCGAGAGATTCCCAGTTCATGATCGTTAACTGAATGTTATTTTAGGATTGTCAATAGTTTGTTATTTGTGATCTTACGTAGAAGTATATACCAAAGACTTTTCATTACCTTAAATTAGAAAGAGAAGGAAATTTATAACCAAACTACAAATTTATTTCATTACTCTACAGGATGTACAAGCAGAGAATTTCATATAAAATGTATTTTTATGAAAAAACAAGTTTTCTGTACACGTACTGAAGAAGAAGTAAAGAATGGCTTGAAACCATTATTTTTTTAATGTGTGAGAATATTTTTTTAGTGTTAATAGATATGCATTCCATTGTATCAATTAGTAATTATAGTCTAGATTACTTTATATCTTGTACTTACTAAAAAATTAAACAGAGAATTGTTGATTTTATTCTTTAATTTCTACAAGATTGAAAAAAAAAAAAAAAAAACATGAATAAGCGGAAACGAAACTGGTAAGCTCCTTTAAAAGCTAAAAGTATCTGTACATCGCAAATTACAAGCAAGTATTCTCACATTTTCTGTTACTGATTGTGACTGCCCAGCTGTTACAGTTGACATTAAACTTTCTTAGAACTAAGTTTTCTTCTTGTTTTCTTTCTTTTTAAAAGTTTAATTGTTCGTGTCATTCCATTGAGAATTTACGTTTATTATCTTTCTTTTTACTGTTTATGTTGTAAATTCTATTCAAATGTAATTAGTTAGCTGCTCTTGTTACTCACTATATGTTGTATCACAAATAGTCTGCAAAATAACAAAATAAAGAACAGATCCAAATTAACATGTTATAATGTCTGGATTATGTTACAATCTATGACGTTCTATATAGTTATGAAATACACAATTGAAATATCAGACTTATCACAGGGTTTTCTATAGTGTCTATAATAATAATTAAAAAAAAAATTAGCGTAATTGCCTACCATAAATCGAAGATGTTCCTGAGTTGTTAGTGTATCTATTACCATATCTTTTTGCGGCACAAACCCTGAGATTTGAGATAGAAGCTTTTTGTCCACTTCCTTTCCATTTAATAAAATAGATCCGCTTTGCCTTTCACCTGTAACCGAAACTAATTGTTATTATTGCATGATAATTTATAGTCATATCTTTACCGTTACATTTCTGCCTAAAGTGTTTTTTTTTTTTTTTTTTTTTTTTTTTTTTTTTTTAAATATAAGCGTAGTTTTACTAGCATTTTTGCACCCATGTAGTTCTATGCTCCTTTTCATGCTATCTGTAAAGAATAATTTCTCAAAATTGGTTGGTTTGTTTCCGAACACCCAATTTATGTACAGAAGATTGTTCGCTGTATATCCGACCATTTTCGATTCGGTGCTGCCACCTGACGTATCATGCTCGAAATATGGGTTTGCTGGCCGCAGATTCCACCTCGCACCGTCAAGACAATTTACAAGACAATTCGCAAGCGTCTAAGGTTGAAGTGTGTGCGGAAGCCCGTGTACATCACCTGCTACCGCCTCACATGACCGAACCTAAGACGAACTGCAGGAAACTAAGAGAAGTATCTGGCGGGTTCCAAATGGAAGAAAGTTATCACAATGGATGATTTATATGTCCATCTCATTGCTAATAGTCACATTCGGGCGAACACATACCGTGACATTGACGGCAAGGGTGATTATCCATATGGACAAGGCTTTGAGTCATACTGCCAGAACATAACTACGTTTTTATCAGGGAATGGCAGAGGAACTAGGAATTCATGTCATTCTATTTGAAGACATTTCTGTGAAAAGTCCAGATGCCAGTCCAATGAATTTTTGTGCATTCGGACTGTTGAAACGAGTCTTCAACATCGCCACCCGTTCAACGTGCATGATCTCTGGAAAGTTTGCAGGGAGGAGTGGGAGAGAATTTCCATGCCTATCCTTCGCCGGAACTTGCTGCAGTGGAACCTGCGACGCCGTGTGACAGTTCACAGTGCTGGGAGTCCAATGAAATATGATCGGTGGTGGTGGCGCAGCATCTCTTAAGGTGAGTACGCGTCAAAAATGTTCGAATATAAAGCGAACAACCTTCTGTATAATGTTTGGAAGATTTCAGAACCTTACTCTTTGACTGGTTTCCATCTAAATAAAAGGTAGCAACTCTTTAGCCTTAAAAATATAGAAATACACTGTATTTATTAAAATCTTATTTCTTTTTAAGTAAAGTTATCCTGGAATCCTTACCGTCAACTTAGAAGAATTGGGAGACATTGGGAAGAAAAAGCTATGATTCCTGAAAGTCTGATAACATTTAGGAACGTTTTAGTTAAATGTAGATTACTTTCTTAAGATGGGGATGAATTCTTTTCTAGGCCTCTCATTAGCTTAAGTTCAAGTAATGGTCCTAAGTCCAAGCCCGTTTTTATGTTCATGTGGAAAAATTCACTTTGTTCTCAACTATGAAATTCTGCACGCGGTTTTCATTGATTGAAGTTAACTTTCCTTTTCAGCTTCCATCCTATAAAAGAGTGAACCTATTCTTTAAAGAATGATGCCAACTCTACTCAAATTTTTATCCGAGGCAACCACCCCATATCAGAAACCGAATTCGGATCCATGCTCACAGAAAGCACGCATATTATCCATTTGATGATAAACAGACAAGTTTTACATAAGAAGTTTGTTTATTTTCTGGAATCAACAAGTCCTTTGCAACATTGAGGCTACATAAAATGTGAAACTACAGTTTAAGATGGAATCAGAACCGCCGTAGTTCATTCAATGCTCTGCCACCGAGAATCGATCCCGTGATCCTATGCATCAAAGGCGCGCGTGCTATCGGGGAGAGCTATCTTTCATAAGAAGGGTTTTTATATTTTGTTCTCCATTTCTTTACGAATCTTTGTACAGTACTAACGTAAATTCCAGATTTAATAACAGTATATAACTTTAATTTGGATGTGTATACCTTTGTTTAAAAATTCTGGTTAGCCACCTTTCTTTAAAAGATCATATTCTCACAATCGTACATTGAAAATTATAAAATGATGGCTTGAGGAATAAGTCCAACTTTCCAAAGATAATTTGTGTTTGTTTTATTGAAAACCATTAATAAATAATAACACGAAGTGGTCAGGTTTTATTATTATTATTTATTAAAAGTACTTACACATTTTAAAACAAGACTGTATTTTAGTTCAAAACAAGTTGTCTGCCTATAATGAGTCATGACAAAATTTACATGAACAGTCCTTTGCTTACTTGAAGAAAAAGAAATTTACTAATTGTAAAATAGAAATACCTCAACAACTAAATATGCTAGAGGTAAAAGTGCTAGGCGTAGTAGATAGTAATTATCAGAAGTAAAACCCGTACACTCTTTTTATAATGTAATGTTACTAAACACAACTGAGATAATACTGTTATATGTTCATAAATCTACTAAATGATAATGTTTCAGATATTAGAAAACAATGTTATAAAAAGATATGGGGTAATAACCATTGAGCGATGAAAGTCTTGAAGCTATATACTTAGAAAGGGGCAGAAACAACAATAATAATAAACTTACTTAAAACAACGGATACAGAGGTTTTCGACAAATACTAAAAACAAAAGAGAAGAGAAACTTTAATATCTGTTATTGTTACCACCTTGGACTACATTCACACTTATGTCAAAGGTATCTCTTGATTAAATGTACATTTTGACCAAAAGGTAGTCTAGCTCGCACGTGTATTAGAGCCATTAAAACTAACGAAAAATCGAAACTAATTTTTGACTGGAAACAGGTTGATCTATAGAATTCGAAGATATAGTGAATGTAGAATAGTTATTATATAATAAGTAAATTATTACATAATAATGCTTGAAGTTTTTTTTATATATTTAAAAGAGAACAAAATGGACATTTGAAATCAAACTCTTCAGTGCAAGAATTTGCGTACGCGGAAATTGAGAAAATAATCAAAACAGCCAAAAGTGACAGTAACCTGTGGGTGGCAAAGGTTGTGTGAAATAAAAAAAAAAATCCCATCAGAAACATAACATCCAAGTGATCTCGATGTGTGCTTCTGCAAGAGAAGATAAGAATACAAAAACATCTGGTGACATTTTGAGGTGATGCATTCTTTTAAAACTGGACAGAGAAAAAACAGCAGCAATCAATATTTCATTTTTCAGTTTAATAACAATGTTTTCGGAAATTATTATTTTCAAAATTCAAAAATACAGTATCAAAAATTTTTCGGAAAGCAAAAGTCATTGAACAAAACAAAAACAATAGTCCATATATATGTTTATAGTAGTACGAAATGGATCGATCTGGGCCAGACCTGGAACAGCGTTTAACAACTCACAACCCCTGGGAAATTGACCACCGTGCACCGTGAGCCCACGGTCTTTTACGACCTCCATTTTAGGGGTGAACTCGTTCCCTTTTATGAGCACTTTTAAGGGGGTGTATTCGTTCTCTTTTACGAGCACCATTTTAGGGGGTGAACTCATTCCCTTTTATGAGCATATTTTCCAATCCCTATGAACAAACAGCAGAACATCAGACTACGTAACATAACGAACATACAGAAGAGCAAATTGAACTCGTTCTCTTTTATGAGCACATTTTAAGGGGTGAACTCGTTCCCTTTTTCAACCCCTATTTTAACATAGCAGAAATTACATAGCACAGCTAATAAAAGAACATGGTTTATTTCAGAAATTACACTGAGACTACGTAACACACAACATCCTCCATTTTCAACCCCTACGAACACATAACACTACGTAACACACAGCAGAACAGATAACAGATAAGAATATGAAACATAGAAGGGGTGTGTACCCTTATTTTAACATAGCAGAAAGTACACTGAGACTATGAACAGATAATACTTAAGAATACGTAACATAGCAAGGGTGTATTCATTCCAACCCCTATGTATGTTAATTACGAACAGATAGAAGAGCACATAAAACTACAACCTCCATTTTAAGGGGTGTATTCATTCTCCAACCCTTACGAACACATAGCTGAAATTACGAACACACAGAAGATTAGATAATACATAAGACTACGTAACATTTCAAGGGTGAACTCGTTCCCTTTTCCAACCCCTATTTTAACATAGCAGATAGCACAGCTAATAAAAGAGCATGGCTTATTTTAACATAGCAGGCCTCCATTTTTAGGGGTGAACTCGTTCTCTTTTATGAGCATATTTTTCAACCCCTATTTTAACATAACAGAAATGACATAAGAATACGTAACATAGCAGGGTGAACTCGTTCCCTTTTCCAACCCTTATTTTAACATAACAGAGAATACACTGAGACTATGAACACACAGCAGAACAGATAATATATAGCACAGCTAATAAAAGAACATGGCTTATTTTCCAGCAACACATAGCAGACATAAGACTACGGAGGGAGGGTGTACTCGTTCTCATTTTTCAACCATTATTTGAACATAACAGATAATACATTCGAACTCTATAGCAAAGATTCTTTTAAGGAGTGAATTTGTTCTAACCTATATTTGAACATAGCAGAGATGATTATTTAAAGAATGCGAAACTTCCGTGTTTTGTTATCAGTTACATAATAACTTCCGCCATATGTAGATAATTCTCATTACGTCATTCATCCGGATTTTAAAAAACATTGACCTAGTTTTCTCTTTAACAGACAATAACTTGTCATTCAACGATAGGAATCCCTGAACGTAATGTAATCAATCACAAAGGTATAAAAAAATAGAGGGGAATTCCCGAGGATGACTCATACTATTGCACAATATTACGCAATGCGGTCAGACAGGTATAAAAGACTGACCGACATGTTTTTTTGTAATCACTTCATGTTTACCGTGTGAAGCGTAAAGTTCAGATATTTTTTGTGTGTGTGCGTTTATATTATTAGTGTGGTTTATTAATAGTGTGGTTTTGTTTTCTTTTGTAAGTAAGACATTTTATAATAATAATATTAATATTATATTATAAAAACTCAGTTCAAAATTATTATAGTAACTTTGAAGAGTTAGTTGAAGAGTTTAAAAAAAATGGCAACAAAAAAGGTCAAATTAAATACTATCAATTCTGATACTCTATTTAATAATAATTTAAAAAATTTTATTTTAAAATGTGATACTGATTTAAATGAGGATAGTGGATGTTTTTTAAAGAATAAAAGAAAAGACTGTTTAGATATATTAAAACAGGAACAAGATAATTCAGCATTTAAAGTAAATTTTTCTTTGGCTACAACTTTTGTAAAACCAGTAGATTTAGAAACATGTCGATTCTTTGTAAATAGTGGTAACGAAATTATTTTACCGAGTACAGATGTGAATTCTATAATAGAAAAACTATTTAATAAAATTTTAGTTGAACAAGAAAATAGAGCAATTAAGAAATCAGGGTGGTCTTTATGTTCTGAACCAAACCATCACTTAGAAATTAAAATCAGTAAATATGATCCTCTTTCCGCTTCTTCTTTTATAAAATTACCTCAATGGATTTTATCCAAAAAGAATTGTGTTTTAAATATTCAAAATAACGATAATAGATGTTTTATGTACTGCATTCTAGCTGCGTTGCATCCCGCAAAAGATAATCCATATCGTGTGAATAATTACATACAATATAGTAATACTTTATTACCATTATTTGAAAAAACCAATATAAAATTTCCCGTCGAAGTAGAACACATAAGCAAATTTGAACATATGTATAATTCCGTATTTCCTAAGGAACAAATTTCCGTTAATATATATGGCATTGATTATGATCATGAAACTATTTTCCCGTTACGTATAAGCGAAAACACATGTGTAGATAAACGTATAGATTTACTGTATTGTGAAGAAAATTGCAACAGTCATTATTGTTTAATAAAAAATCTCAATGCGTTATTGAAGAGTCATAAAGAGGAAACTTATGTAAAATTACCTCAATGGATTTTATCCACAAAATGTGTTTTAAATATTCAAAATAACGATAATAGAAGTTTTATGTATAGTATTCTAGCTGCGTTGCATCCCACAAAAGATAATCCACATCGTGTGAATAATTACATACAATATAGTAATACTTTATTACCATTATTTGAAAAAAACAATATAAAGTTTCCCGTTGAAATAGAACACATAAGCAAATTTGAACATATGTATAATTCCGTATTTCCTAAGGAACAAATTTCCATTAATATATATGGCATTAACTATGATCATGAAACTATTTTCCCGTTACGTATAAGCGAAAACACATGTGTAGATAAACGTATAGATTTACTGTATTGTGAAGAAAATTGCAACAGTCATTATTGTTTAATAAAAAATCTCAATGCGTTATTGAAGAGTCATATAAAATTGCCTCAATGGATTTTATCCACAAAATGTGTTTTAAATATTCAAAATAATGATAATAGAAGTTTTATGTATAGTATTCTAGCTGCGTTGCATCCCGCAAAAGAACATCCACATCGTGTGAATAATTACATACAATATATTAATACTTTATTACCGTTATTTGAAAAATTTCCAGTCGAAATAGCACACATAAGCAAATTTGAACATATGTATAATTCTGTATTTACTAAGGAACAAATTTCTATTAATATATATGGCATTAATTATGATAATGAAACTATTTTTCCGTTACGTATAAGCGAAAATACAGCTGTAGGTAAACATATTGATTTATTATATTTAAACTCTCATTATTGTTTAATTACAAATTTAAATGGTTTAGTCAGACATCAGTTAGGTAGTCATCAAACATTTATTTGTAGACGATGTTTAATATCTTTTTATAACAAATCAAAATTAGATGAACATGACAAATTATGTAAAGAACACACTCCAACCAAAATTAACATGCCGAAACAAGGAGAAGTTTTAAAATTTCGAAAATTGAAATTGTTATTACAGAATGATGTGATAATAATTGCAGATATGGAAAGTTTATTAAAACCTATAAATAAACAAAGTGGATCTCATACAATACAAATTCACCAACATATACCATGCAGTTTTGGTTATATTGTATGTTGGAGTAACAACTATATGAAATCAGATTTAGTTATTTATCGGGGAGAAAATGTATCGATGAAGTTTATGTCTGCTATGGAGAATGAATTAAGAAAAATCATAAACATATTAGATCAAGAAAAACCATTAATACCATTAAATAGTTCTCAGTTACAGGAGTTTAACCTATCCACTGAATGCTCAGTTTGTGATAGTAAATATACGAGTAACAATAGAAAAGTTAAACATCATAACCATTTAACTGGTCAATTTATTGCCACGGTATGCAACAAGTGTAATTTACAAATTAAACGTCAAAGTAATTTTATCCCTGTCTTCTTCCATAATTTGTCTGGGTATGATGCACATTTATTTGTGAAAGAATTAGGTTGCACCCCTGGAAATATTTTTGTAATTGCTGAAAGCACTGAGAAATACATAACATTCTCTAAGCACTTTAATTTTAATGGTAGACCTATCGAGTTACGTTTTGTAGACTTATTTAAATTCCTACCGTATAGTCTTGAAAATTTGGTGTCAAAATTAAAACCTGAGCAATTTGTCTATACAAAGCAATATTTTTCTGATGAAAAGTTTCCTTTAATTCTCCGTAAGGGAATTTATTTTTATGAATACATAACAAATTTAGATACATTTAAAGAAACTGAATTTCCTGGAAGAGAGGCGTTTAGTAGCAAATTGAATGGAACACAAATTTCCGAGACTGATTATCAATATGCAAAACTGATTTGGCGTGTGTTTAAATGTGAAAATTTAGGGGACTACCACGATCTATATTTAAAATGTGATGTACTTCTCACAGCAGATGTGTTGGAGAATTTTAGAAAGACATGTTTAAATGCTTTTTGTATTGATCCGATTAATTGTTTTACTGCACCTGGGTTGGCATGGCAAGCCATGTTATATAGAACAAAAATTGAACTTGAACTTTTATCAGATATCAATATGTATATGTTTGTAGAAAAATCGATTCGCGGAGGTATTACTCAAGCTGTGTTAAGATATGCCAAAGCTAATAATCCTTACGTACATGATTTTGATGCGGAAAAAGAAAAATCTTATTTATTGTATATTGACATGAACAATCTGTACGGACTATCAATGATTGACTATTTACCATATGGTGGTTTTCGGTGGGAGGATAAAATTGACAATTGGCAAGACAAACATAAAATTATCAATTGGCCCACGGATAGTGAATGGGGATTTTTTCTAGAAGTGGATTTAGAGTATCCAAATTATTTACACGAATACCATTTTGATTTTCCGTGTGCTCCAACTAATGAAGTTCCACCGAATGGTAAATATTCAAAATTACTATTGACACTTAAATCGAAATCGAATTATATCTTGCATTATAGAGTATTACAATTTTATCTAAAACAAGGTTTAATATTGGTAAAAGTACATAAAATATTATGGTTTCGTCAATCTAAATGGCTTGCATCTTATATTCAAGAAAATACTCAACGCCGTGCACATGCTACAATTGAATTTGAAAAAGATTTCTATAAGTTATTAAATAATTCTGTATACGGAAAGACAATGGAGAATGTACGAAAACGAATTGATATAAAATTAATTAACAATGAAAAAAAGTGTAAAAAATTAGTAGCGCAAAATCAGTTTGAAAATTGGGTAAAATTGGCTGATAATTTGGCATTGTTTCATATGGTAAAAAAATCGGTAACCCTTAATAAACCAATTTACGTAGGAGCGACAGTTTTAGAATTATCAAAATTAGCTATATATAACTTCCATTATAATATAATGAAACCGCGATATGGAGATAAAATTAGAATTGCATATATGGATACTGACTCTTTCATTTACCAAATTAAAACTAACAATATTTATAACGATATAAAAGATATGATTGAGTATTTTGACACCTCAAATTATCCTGAAAATAATTCTTTATATAGCACAAAAAATAAACACGTTTTGGGTAAAATGAAAGACGAATTAGGTGGAGTTCCTATGATTGAATATGTTGGGTTACGAGCAAAAAATTATGCAATAAAAACTGGTGAAAATAAAGAATTGAAAAAATGTAAAGGGATTAAGAAAAATGTAGTTAAAGAACAAATTACGTTTGACGATTATAAATCATGTATATTTAAAAACGAAACGATCTATAAAACACAATTTGAAATTAAAAGTAAATACCATAATTTAACAACAAATCAGGTAAGAAAATTAGCATTAGATCCGTATGATGACAAAAGAAAAATTTTAAATTGTAATATACACACTGTTCCTTGGGGGTATTATAGTAAAGATGTAAAATGTACGATTTGTATATTGTAAATACGATATAATTTTTTTTGGATATATTAGTATTTAAAAAAATATGTCACAATCAGTTCGAGAACAAATAGTTGCAGAATTACATAAAAGTGCAAGACGAAACTATCCTCGAATACCCGTTATAACGAAAGGGATTCATGATTTATGGCAAGCTGATTTAGTTGAAATGAATAGTGGAAAATTGAAAGGTCTAGCAAAAATTAATCGAAATTTCAAATATTTATTAACTGTGATAGATACATTCTCTAAATATGCTTGGGCTATTCGTGTGAAAAATAAAACTGGGAAAGAAATTACACAAGCATTTATAACAGTACTGAGAAAAGCAAACAAAAGCCCTAAATTTTTACAAACTGACAGGGGTCGAGAATTTTATAACTCAGAGTTTCAGAAGGCGATGAACCAAAATAACATTAAACATTATTCCACGTACAGTGATGTGAAAGCAAGTATTATTGAAAGATTTAATAGATCATTACGTAATTTAATGTGGAAAAAATTTACACTGCAGGGAAATTATAAATGGATTGGCATTCTACCGGAATTACTACATAATTATAATAATACTATTCATTCCACTATTAAAATGAAACCTATCGACGCTATTAAAAAAGAAAATGAAAAACATCTATTGACAAACATCTATTGCAAAAAGTTTTCTGTGATAAAAAGAAAAAGTAAATTTAAGATAGGTGAATATGTAAGAATTAGTAAACTTAAGCGTCCTGGTTTTGATAGAGGTTTTACACGCAATTGGAGTACAGAAATTTTTCGAATTGCTAAAGTTTTCTTCACTAATCCTCCAACATATCACTTAGTAGACTCAAATAATAAACCTATTGAAGGAAGATTTTACGGACATGAATTACAATTAACGAAATTTCCAAACACATATTTAATTGAAAAAGTTTTGCGAAAGAAAAATAATAAGGCCTATGTGAAATGGTTAGGTCTGCCAAAAAGTGAAAATTCTTGGATCGATTTAAAACATACTATATTTTAAAAAAAAGAGAAGTCAAGAATTTATAGGTGAAGCATATCGTCACAAATATTTTAAATTCTAGCAATAGAGATGGAATGGAAAATTCCTTTTACATGTATGGTAGCAGGTCCTACAGGTTGTGGAAAATCATATTTTGTTAAAACATTTCTTGACCATTATAGTAAGTTATTTAAAAATATTGTATGGAGTTATGGTGAATGGCAACCGTTGTATGATACTCTTTCAAACTGTACGTTTAAAGAAGGTTTACCTCAAAATAATGAATTTCAAGCACATGAGGGTCCACATCTTGTCATTATAGATGATTTAATGCGTGAGTGTGACCATCGGATTGTAGATATATTTACTAAGGGTAGCCATCATAGAAATGTAAGTGTAATATTTATCACACAGAATATTTTTCATCAACAAAAAGGAATGCGGGATATTTCGTTAAATTGTCATTATATTGTTTGTTTTAAAAATCCTAGAGACCAAGCTCAAATTAATTATCTCGCACGACAATTGTATCCAGGTAATACAAAATTTATTCAAGAAGCATATCAAGATGCAACTCGAATTGCACATGGTTATTTACTCTTTGATTTAAAACAAAATACTCCTGATGAGCAGCGAGTTCGAACAAATATCTTTCCAACAGATTCTTTTAATTATGTTTATGTACCTGTAAAAAAATAATAATTGTAATATGGTTTATATTCTAACAACTATTTGTGCTTTAATAGCCGTAAAAAAATGATTAGTAAGGAAAATGCACATATGTTTAAACTTTTAGCAAAGTCAAAACCGAAAGCACGTAAGGCAATTTTACAAAATGCAGATCCTGATTTAATTCGCTCTATTTGTGAATGTTCCTATAACGTATTACAGGGAAATGTTCCATTAAATAAAACAGAGATAAATAAGCTAAAAAAATATAAAAAGGAACTGAGATATTTGGTGAAAAAAGGTCCGTCATTAAAACAAAAGAAAAAACGAATAATTATAAAAAAGGTGGTTTTCTTACTGCTTTGCTTGCACCTATTATTGGAGGTATACTATCTAGTTTAATTAAATAATTATGCAAAACGCACAAAAACTTATTTTAATCTCACCAGAAAAATTACATCATTATCAAACGATATCTAATCTTGATGATGAAATGAAAGAAATTTTAAATAATAAAAGTTTAAATGTAGAAGAAAAATGGATAAGATATAGAGAAGTCTTACAAAAATATTTAAATATAATTCAAAAACCGGCAGCAGTTACAACAGCAACAACTACTACGGAGGAAGAACAAGAGGACGAGGAGGAGGAGGAGGAGGATGATGATGAAATAATATCTACTCTCCCTGAAATTTGTAAACGTAAAGCAAGACCTTTATTACGTAAATTGAAACAAAATCCAAATATTCAATGGGACGATAATGGAAATGTGAATATTAATAATAAATTAATTCCAGGTGCAAATATAGTGGATTTGATATCCGATTTTGTTAGATGTCGTAAGAAAAATATTTCAGTTGCCGGCTGGAAACCTTTTGCTACATTATTAGCAAAAGCCAATATACCCTTAGAGTACATTGGTAATCCTCAACGAATAGATTATATTAGAAAACTAACAGAAGACGAAGAAGACGAAGAGGATGGTCCTCCACCCCGTAAACGCAAATGGTGTACTTATAAGCAATAATAATAATATTCTATTGTAATCTATTGATATTTTTAAGTATATAGAAAGAAAGATGAATGAGCCCTACCTTAATGATTACATATATCAAGCAGGAGGTAATTATAACGTGTATAGAGGTACAGCATATCAAGAAGGTTATGGCATTGGTAGTTTTCTAGGAGGTTTATTTCGTACTGTATTTCCTTTATTAAAACAAGGTGCAAAAACTGTTGGTAAAGAATTGATACGTACAGGAATTAATGTAGCAGGAGATGTACTAGATAATAATAGACCTATTGAAGAGTCTTTGCATGATCGATGGCAAGAAGCTAAAACAAATTTAAAAAATAAAGCTCAAAATAAATTAAATCAAGTGTTGGAAGGATCTGGAAGAAGAAGAAAAAGAAAGTTCATTTTAGTGGTGCTGGTGTGAAACGGATAAAAAGATCCAAAGATATTTTTGATTGATTAATTATGGAGCAAAGTGATAGTTTTTATCTCACACTTCCTAGCAATAGTTCTATGGAATATTTTCCTCAAAATACTCTTGCTTGTTATACTACTAAATTATATCAACCTATTGTACTGGAGAAGGGAGTGTGGGAAACAGCTGTTGTTGAAGTGCATTATACAAGTTCATTTCAGAATGTTTCCAAATATACAAATAATATTTATTATCGTCTCATGAATACAAAAAACTGGAAAATAACTCAAATCTTACCAGGCCACTATTATCATGTTGATGATATTCTATCTCAAATTAATCATAAAAGTGATATATTAAATTTACAATTAAAAGTCAAAGCATCAGTGAAACGAATTGAGGTTAATAGAGTAATAAAAGATCAAGAGAAGCATATAGAAGTACGCCTATCTCCTGAACTAGCCAGAATACTAGGCTTTGATCATATTCAACAAGAAGATATTGCAGTTGTTCATCATGCTCGTTATCCACCTGATTTACAAAAAGCGCTACCTACACTTATGTATATTTACAGTGATATTGTAGAACCACAAATGGTGGGTGACACCGTAGCTCCGTTGTTACGTATTATAAATACAAATATTACAGAGCATGGTATTAATAATGTACATATTTTTGATAATCCTCATTATCTCACTGTGCAACGTAAACAATTTGATCAAATTATTATTGATTTAAGAGATAGTACAGGTAATCCACTTCCTTTCCAATATGGCAGTGTATGTGTAAAATTACATTTTCGTAGACGTAATATGGTATTATAAATTTTACCATGTGTGAATATTAATAGTAAGAGAAAAATGCAGTGTGAGTGTATGAAATCAGAATTAGATTTATTTGCTGGTTTACCCACTCAAACCAGTATTATAGGTAATAAAATAGTTCCATATAAACCTGTGGCTTCAATAGCTGATAATGCACCAATAGAATTTGTAGTCCCCGGTCATGGGGATGACTATATTGACTTACCGCACACAATGTTATATGTTAAAGGTAAAATTACTCAATCAGATGGTTCTAATTTAACTTCTGCCGATAAGAAAACCGGCCCTGTAAATGATTTTCTCAATGCAATGTTCAGTGAAGTGCAATTATATTTAAATAATCAAATTATTTCCTACTCTTCACATACATATCCATATCGATCGTATATTGAAAAACTACTAAATTATAATACTGAAGCTAAAACAACGCATCTTCAAACATCAATGTGGTTTAAAGATACTGCAGGGCATATGGACAGTGTGGCCGATGCTAATGTAGGATTTAAACAACGTTTTCTTCTCACTGCTTTAAGTCAGTCATTTGAATTATTGGGTTATATTCATGCTGATATTTTCAATCAGGAGAAATTTTTACTGAATGGTGTACAATTGCGTATTAAACTAATTCCAGCTAAACCTACATTTTGTCTAATGGGTGACGCAGATGCTGATGGAAAAGTTGTAATTACAGATGCAACATTGCTTGTGAAAAAGGTTGATGTATCACCAGCAGTTAAAATAGCACAAAATAAAGTATTACAAAATCCTAAATTTAGAATAAAATATCCTATAACAAAAGTGCAAGTGAAGACAGAAACTCTGCCACAAGGAATTATGGATAGTACACTTCCAGATCTGTTTTCAGGCATAGTGCCTAAACGTATTATTATTGGTTTTGTTACTAATACTGCTTTCAATGGTACTTATCAAACAAATCCATTCAATTTTCAACATTTTAGTATGTCATTTTTTACATTGTATGTTGATGGAAATCCAATGCCCTTCAAACCTTTACAGCCAGATTTTGATAATAAGCTATATGTACAAGCATATTCTACGTTATTTACAGGTTCAGGTATTTATTATTCTAATCAAGGTAATAATATTTCACTCGCTGAATATCCTAATGGTTATACTCTACTGGTGTTTGATTTAACTCCTGATTCAAGCGCAAGTGCTGCATTTCATACTAGTCCGCAACGGCAAGGAAGTGTACGTTTAGAGGTTCATTTTAAAGAAGCACTGCCATCTCCTGTAACAACAATTATTTATGGTGAATTCTCTTCAGAATTAGAAATTGATTTCCAGAGAAAAATATATATTAATTAAAGAAAATGTTAAATACAATTGAGCTTTATGAAGCATTACAACAAAATTTGCCTAAAGATCATTTTATTGGTGTATATGCTGCTGATGAGTTACCTTTGTTTATTCATACATTTCCAGCCGCCATAATTATAAACACTGATTCTAGTGATAAGCCTGGTGAACATTGGGTTGCTGTTTATATATCTAATATGTGTGTGGGAGAGTATTTCGATAGCTATGGTATACCTCCCTATATACAACATCATATAAGGTTTTTAAAACGAAACTGTCTATTATACATGGAATAATAGACGTATTCAAGGTGATTTATCTCATTTTTGTGGACATTACTGTTTCCTATATTTAGCATGTCGTGCATCTGGTTATTCGATGCAGGATTTTTTAAACAAATTCTCACTCACTACTATTGATGCTAATGATATTATGCTTTATTCATTTATGAGAGTATGATGATGTTATTTTTTTAAACTCCGCCATTGCCGGTCCCAAGCCCTGGATGAGAAAGGAGGAGGGTTGGGGGTGTTGCTACCCCCGTAAAAGAAAATAATGTTGGGTTGGAAACGAGTACACTTCTACTCTCTGCTATGTTCAAATAAGGGTGGAATCCAAAACGAATACACCCCTATTCTCTGCTATGTTAAAATAGGGGTTGAAAAAGGGAACGAGTTCACCCTTGAAATGTTACGTAGTCTTATGTATTATCTGATCTTCTGTGTGTTCGTAATTTCTGCTATGTGTTCGTAAGGGTTGGAGAATGAATACACCCCTTAAAATGGAGGTTGTAGTTTTATGTGCTCTTCTATCTGTTCGTAATTAACATACATAGGGGTTGGAATGAATACACCCTTGCTATGTTACGTATTCTTAAGTATTATCTGTTCATAGTCTCAGTGTACTTTCTGCTATGTTAAAATAAGGGTACACACCCCTTCTATGTTTCATATTCTTATCTGTTATCTGTTCTGCTGTGTGTTACGTAGTGTTATGTGTTCGTAGGGGTTGAAAACGAGTACACCCCCTTAAAATGGAGGATGTTGTGTGTTACGTAGTCTCAGTGTAATTTCTGAAATAAACCATGTTCTTTTATTAGCTGTGCTATGTAATTTCTGCTATGTTAAAATAGGGGTTGAAAAAGGGAACGAGTTCAATTTGCTCTTCTGTATGTTCGTTATGTTACGTAGTCTGATGTTCTGCTGTTTGTTCATAGGGGTTGGAAAATATGCTCATAAAAGGGAATGAGTTCACCCCCTAAAATGGAGGTCATAAAAGAGAACGAATACACCCCCTTAAAAGTGCTCATAAAAGGGAACGAGTTCACCCCTAAAATGGAGGTCGTAAAAGACCGTGGGCTCACGGTGCACGGTGGTCATTTTCCCAGTGGCTTGTGAGTTGTTAAACGCTGTTCCAGGTCTGGCCCAGATCGATCCATTTCGTACTACTGTTTATATATATATATATATATATATATATATATATATATATATATCTATATATATATATATATATATATATATATATATATATATATATATGATACAAACAAGATTTTAAACCAAAACATCATTCGGATCATTGGGCTTCCATCATTCGACTCATTCGATCACTCGACAACCAAAGCTTTGAATAATAATGGAGAAGCTTCTGGGAAACGATCACCAGAACATTAATTACAATTAAAGAAAAAAAAAGAACAAGTATAATTAATTGCAATGTATGGGTAAAGTATGACAATTTGAATATCCAATTAGCATCTCACATTCTTGCAGTATTTAAAGGTTTCTTCTGTATTTTATTTGAGTATTCACTTATATGTAATTATTTCTTTTATTCAGAATATTAAATAATTTCATTATGAAAACATTATTATTATTTTTATCCAGTTTCTTTTTTTATATATGTGATATAGTATAGTGATTCATAAATACCCATGTAGATGTTTTACAACCATACGAAAGTGGAAAATTTCAACATCTAAGTTTCTTTCCTTGTGCCTATGATGCTATACTAATTCCGATATTTCATAAATGAAGTACCATTCATAATAAATAAATAAATTTATATTGACATTAATCTGATATCTAGAAAAGACTAAGGTTTAAAATAATAGTATTAGAATTATTCACCCACCTTTTAATCTTTTGCTAATGGTGGCTAGAAGAGTTGTTTTCCCTGATCCACTGAAATATTTGAAATAGTAAAAGTGATATTAAGTTATTATACTGTAATACATTCTTCACGATACATTTAAATAGCTGTGGTGCTAATTGCCACGGGTGTTGACTGCCATAACCAGTGTTTTGTGCTAACTTCTTTTAAGGCATGAATAAATGTAACTTCACTGGCGTGTTGACTGCCACGAACATAAAGCAAACAAAATTTCGAAGAAGGGAACGGGTGGAAAGGGGTACTTTCACAGCAGGTATGTAAGAAATAATTATAGCAAAACTAATCTAAACCGGAAACTGAATAAAGAGGAAATATCGCTGCAGACCGCATCAATTCACCACACTTGTCCTTTAAAAAAAAAAAAAAAAGTAAATAACAGAACAGGAGAGTTTCAAACCTTTTCATTACAGACACATTTCCTCTTTGTTCAAGCTAGGGGAGCTCGGTAATAGAGCGCTCACCTCTGGTGCATGAGGTCCGTGACTCGATCTCCGGCCAAGTAAGTTTGTGGTGGACAACAACGAGTCTATGGATTTTCTCGAGGTATTCCCGTTTCGTCCCACATTCTCATCCCACTAAATCTTGCCTTAACCCCATCATCTCCTTTAACCTAAAGGGCATAATCGTGGGACGCTAATCTGAAATATTTCATTTCATTTCATTTCTTTGTTCAAGTTTCGGTTTACATAAATTTTACTGTAATTCTATTGTACATATGTACGTGTGAAAGCTTACCTCTCCATCCCCGTTCTCCTGTTCCCAAATGCTGTTTGCTTTAGGTTCATTACAGCAGGCACATAGCCAGGATTTCGTAATAGGGGGAAGGGGTCGTGACGAAATACTGTGGTTATCATACCAGGGGATCAATGATTCTATTTTACTGGCAATATACGTTGGTTCGTTTACCAGGATTTCGTAATGGGGGGAGACATGACATGCAATACTGTTGTTACACACCAGATGCTCGATCCATAAAACTACTATTTTACTGGCAACATACCCATATTAGTTTGTTAGGACAATAAAATGAGGATATGTTAGTAGATATTTTAATAACAAACTATGAAGCAATCTCGAGTAAAAGAATATTTAAAAAGTATTGAAAAAGATATAGTCTTCCGAGGTCATTGGAACTCAGTTCTTTTTGTCTTCTTTCTCCTTCCTTTTCTTATCTTCGTTTAATGCCGTCAAAGATAGCTACGAAATCTCTTTCGGCAGTAAACACATCCTATAAAATGGATTAGTGTTGCAGCAAAATTGAAAATTTCTTTAACAAGTATAAGTAAAATCTATGTTGCCAGGCTCATATTATTGGTGATTGGGTGCATTTCTTAAGTTCTACCTGAGAGTCTATCTGATTGAACCGGTTTATCGATCGTCATTTGTAGTCCATAGGATTAGCATGGAACTAGATGCAATTCGGAATGCTGCGTTACAATAATATCCATTTTTCACTTGAACCTCCCCTCTCCCGTTTCCTCCACACAAAGCTCCTCATAAGAAAGAGTAACCAAATGTTTGCTGTGGCTTTTTATTTTTAATAATGGTTATTCTTTTTCTTGTTTCTTTTTGCTTTATCCTTCCTTAATATTTTTCAATTCTGGTCTCGAACGGGGGGGAGGCCGGACCCCCGGACCCACCCCTTGGCTACAAGCCTGATTCCAGTTAGCATGCCAGTGAGATCACAGTACCTATTCATGAAAAAAAGAAAGAAAAAAAAAAAGAAGTAGCATCATCAAAAATTGGTTCTGGAATCAGCCCTCCTCAAATACGTAAGTGTTGAGATCTGTCAAAAATAACATATATATTTTTATTTAACCTGGCAACAATATTTTACATTGTCTCATGGTTAACATTCATAACTATCACTTCAGTAAAGGGAGCAACAGATTTCTACGTATTAAGTTTTCGTACATAAGAAAATGCCTTTATATATATGGATTTTACATTTTTATATTTTATTTCTTGACAAGTCACTGAAGGTCACGAAATGGTTGAGGAAGATCGATATGCTCTTGTTTATATCTTCTTCGCATGTTTGAGATATATGAGACTTTTTAAAAAGTTAAGTGATAAACAGTTATAAAACTTACATATACATAGCCAGTGGTCTATTTACGATTTTGTTTAAGGGGGGCTTTGCTAACTTTCGGGGGGGGGCTTTGCCTGAAAATGTGAAAATTCTGCAAGATTTCATATTCTTTACTATAGTAAGATTTCGGGGGGGGCTTAAGCCCGGAAGTCCCCCTAAATGCGCCACTGAACATAACTGAATAGAAAATACTCATAATAAACAAAATAATCATGAAAGTAATAATGTGGATGTATTGCTTCTATTTTCCACATAACAGAAACATTAAAACACGCGATGCACATCACGTCTAACTATTCAGTTTCACAATATATTGATGTCTAGCAATGTGAGTGATCCCGGGTTCGATCCCCAGCGAAGTACGGCCTCAAATAAAACCTCAAGTGGGTGAGATTCCACTTCAAGCAGAAGTCATGTTTTGTAGTGCCTCGGTGCAAACTCAGATCAACCAATGAGTCATTGCATAGCAGAAATTCTCATATATTAAATAGGCTATGGTGCTTTGTGCGTTCTTTTTGCATAAAAATGCCATACTGTATTATTTATTTTATAAAATTTAAGTCAACGATTCCCATAACTTTTCATTTTATAGGAAAATGTTTTCAAAAATATAAATTACCAAAGAAAATCAAATCAAACCAAAATATAGGTCTCTTTTTTAACTTGGAAAAGAAAATCTTGAGCAGTTACCTTGCACCCATGACAGCCAAAAGGGAACCTGATTTCGCCACGCCACATACTGAAATAAACAACATTATACTTGTCTTTAAAAATGTATTATTATAATTGAGGAGTGTAATTCCAAAACATGCTAAATCCGTTTGATAGAATTCTTCAGAAAGGGCTTTACTAGAACTCTAGCTCTCTAGAACTCTAACTTTTTACATTGAAATACTATTGCAAGTGATATTTCAAACAGAATTTACCAGAGAAAATAATGTGTTTTGACAAAAAGTAATCACAATATTTAACGCAAGTGGTTCCATAGTATACTCTTCCATATTCAGTTCAAAATCGGACATATTTTGGAAATACACTCCTCAATTTCTACAAATATTTCGAAACCATGAATTTATTTATAGATCTCAAAGCGTTCATTTATGAAAAGTATATTTATTTATTTACAGGTTACATTATATAATTCTTATTAGTAATGTCACATTTTGCTCATATGTGGTTTTCTAGATGGGACTTTGGCATTTTTTAAGAAATAAAAAATTGAATATATCTATTTCTTTATAAGTGAAAGTATCTAATATCATTGATTATAATTCAACGTGAACTTAAAATTTCACAACGGCTACCCATAATGGTGTCGTCCTACTTGCAACAGGAACACTGTCCTATGAGCGACCGATTGGATATTTTAACTACTCTATAAGTCACTGATTCGTTCATACTAAAATAATGGAAGAAGATAAGGTTCCCTTTTCTTTAACTTGTTTTATGCTAGTCTGATTTAGAACCTAACGAAATGTACTATGAAAAAATTACTTTCCTAGAGGTCTCATTTCTTCCAGCCGTTCATAAAGCTATAAGGGATTATATCAAATTCTATACCACAAGCTTTTATGTATAAGTCAAAACAAAGGGGGAGGCGAATTAAGCAATTAGTTTACGTTTTGGTAACTTATTATAGAGGGGAAGATAATTTAAAGAGTTTGTTTATCTTTTGAATTGTTTAGAGTGTACTGCATTGTAATTGGTGAGATTTGTTGGGAATAGCCAATCAGATGTAAGGGATCTCAAAAGCTGTGTTATTAAAATGTTTTTCTCATTTTATTTATAGTCTTAGGAAGTCTAAAAAGTAGATAGATGGCAAAACTGTTACGCGTTTAAGTTTTCCAAATAAAAGTAAATTGCTTTTCTTAGTGAGTAATTAGATTTGAATTAAATTAAGTACAGAAAACAAAACCTTTTAAGAAAGGGAATATTACAATTGGATTTTCAATAATTAATTACTTAGGAAAATACTTTTCATGGGAATATCCTTGTTGTGTCGTCAAGTTATTTGATATATTTTATGACAAATTTAACTCAAGATATTTTATTTGCACTCACAGTAGAGGAAAATATATTTGACGAGCAGTGTCACTGGATCGTACATATTTTATAGCAAGGTTGTTCGGACGCTAATATCGCCACAGGCACACATAATTTACGAGAGGGAATCATATCATCTTCTATCATCTCTTTGCAAATGAATCGGTCGCTCATAGGACAGATAACAGTTCCTGTCGCTAATAGGACTGTCGCTTCTAGGATTAATTCAACCATGACAGGCATTGGTACGAACATTATAATTTCGTATGAGATTTTATATTATTGGAACATTAATCTCTTTTAAGAGGATTTAGCTATTACAATGTGTGTTCAAAAAGTATAGAACCTTTGATTGACAAAAATACATTTATTGATTTGGAAATCGGAAACACTAATCCCCTTCAAAGTAGTCTTCTTGGAAATGCACACAATTCTCCCAGTGCTTCCACCATTGTTGGAAACACTTCTGGAACGCAGTTTTTGAAATAGTGAGCAACCGTGTCGTCTTACTCCACATGATGTCTTCTATTGACTCAAATTGGGTCGCTTTTAGAGGCATTTTCAGCTTGCGAAATAACCAAAAGTCACATGGAGCCATGCCGGGTGAGTAGGGAGAGCCTGACGACACAGGAATGTTGTGTTTGAATCAAATTTCTGCGGACACTCTCCTCATGCCTATATTCTCGTTCAAAATTGAATGTACCGATTCGATTGAGTGGTTTCCGCTCGGGTATCGCCAAGTTTTTGGCAAAATATGATGCAATATCGCTCCTCAAGGTTTTCTGTTATTTTACCAAAAAAAAAAAAACTTAAATCCGACGACCGCTCTCCACACGTGTTCATTCGTTGGCCGACTGCCAGCGACTGACGCTTTCTGCGGGTGCGAATGAGTGTCCCCTCTACATCTACACAGAAGAAAGTCTCCCGCGCTTCATTGGTTTACGCGGGAAAAAATAAGGTTCGATACTTTTTGAACACACCTCGTAACTTTGTCTGGAGTGCATGGTTTTTTTTTTGGCATGCACTTCATTTTTAAAGTTGTATCCTTTCGAAATCAAGGACTGATTTTGTGCTTGTCCTATTTATTTGGAACCGTCCTAAAATTGCACTGAATAATTTAAAATGTTTCAATTTCCATCTATGAGGGTTTAAGATTTAAAAAAAAAAAAAAAACATAAATGAGCTTCATTATAAATTAATGTAAATGAGTGACTTGAGGAAAGATAATGGTAAGTCATATTTCTAACTTTCGTGCTAACAGAAAAAGGAAGAAAAGTTTCCCTGCCATCTACATTTGGTGCATTTCGGAATACTGTTATGTGGTCTCATCTAAACCCATTCCACCTACAACTCAATTTCACGGGAAGTGGAGAGCTTACCATTCTCTTCTCCGAGCCGCTCAAATATAAATTGCTCTATAATAGTTTGTAATCAGCCCCTGGTTTTGTATAATTTTTATCAGCTAGTTCTTGATTTATGAAGCATATAGGAAACATTACTATTGGCATACAACAACATAATTGCTAACACTATGCAGAAGAATAAAAAAATGTTTACAGAAGTAGTATTTCTAATAGTTATTTATTATTTAAAGATCCCTTATTGACTATAAGAACATATTTGTCCCAGACCATAACAAGTAACCGCTGAAGTGATTAACTTATCGTGATAATCTTTGAAATCTACGTCACAGTTTTAACTTAAGGGGGCAGACTACTAAACATGATACAAAAGCTAACCATTTCTCTTTTGCCGCTTTTCGTCAGTGAAAGGAGATAATGAAAGTAACTTACCACAATAATAGATTATTCTACACCCGAAACTATGAATCGGAAGAATTTTAAGTGTTGTCATCCATAGAAATTACAGTGTAATCAGAATGTAAATTATCCAAAAATCTCGGTTAAGGCAGCTACTAGAAAAATTAACTCAACGGTAATTGGTGACTTATCATGTTGTCTTGGTTCGTTGTGAACTACTTTTTAAATAATATTTGTATTTATTTTGTAATAAACATAAAGTTATTAAAATTGCACTTTCTGTTTATTAGACTTGTCCATTTGGTTTTGCATTGAGTAAGCTATTTGAATTGCCAAACAAAATGGCGTATCCTTCATCCATCTTAGTGCCATCTCTCCAATATAGCACCTCCACGAAACCCGACTCTTCTTTCACGAGCACTCTGTACATTATAAAATGAAAATGAAGGAAAGCTAACCTTTCTTAAGTATTTGCATTTCTTCATAATGTCGCATGCTCCAAAAATGTTTGGGAGTTCTTTTGTTAACCCAAACGTTAACATCTTTCCATGTCAAAGTAAGATCTGTTGCTTCTGATCCTAAAGATTGAAGAAGTACTGGGTTATCCTGTATTAAAGAAAAGTAAAAAGTCACAGCGAGAAAGGATATAACCAAGTGATTTGGTTAGTTTTCTGCGTCTAAATACATGACTAAAAAAGTTAGATACATATGGGAAAGTTCTCCTCTCTTAAAAGTGTTGTCAGTCGATATTTTATTTCATTCACAATACAAAGAAAATCTGTATTTTTTAAAAAACAAAATATCTAGTTACTTTTTACTCTTTATTTCTGCATGAAACTTATTCTGAAATTTATATAAATAAAAGTGAAAGTTATCTCTTTGAGATCACGTTGATGCGAAAACGACTGAATCGTTTGAAATGATTTTTTTTTTTTTTTTAAATATCCTCGAACTCTTTGTGTCACTTTGATTTAAGTGTGTATAATACGATGAAGAGTTCAAAGTTTACAACCAAAATATACAGTATGCGCCAAAACAAAAAGTACTGAAATTCGCGTGCGGATTGCGCGCAGGTGCAATGGGGTATTGGCTATGATCACTAATGTGTGCTTAGTTGTGTATGGACTAGCGTAGTGTGCAGTTGGCGCGAAGATAATGTTACTCACAACAGAAGAGAAGGTGTTTATTGTCGAGCACTATTTCAGCTCATACCGTGTACGGCAGCATCTCACTGCAGGAGATGAGCGTGCAAGTCTATTGTATTGTTTTGGAGTGTTAACTATGGCATATGAAGATGAAGATTTCATCAGCATAATATGGTTCAGTAATGAAAGTCATGTTACCTTGATCACTACATCAATCGACAGTTGATTATTGACTCATTCTTGCACGATTTCCGCGGTTTTGCCTACCAAATATCTGTTGTTACAACAATGGATGCAGCAAGATGGAGCTACTGTCCACATCGGAAGTGAATCACTTGTCCTTCTGCTCACGAAAGTTTGGACATTCCTTGATTTCCCGTGAAACGGATTTTTCATATCCTTCACACCCTCCTGATCTCACGGCTCCATATGCCTACCTGGTATGCTGGAGTATGCTGAAGGAAGCAATTTTCTGAACAGATAACCCCCTACCACTATACCGAAGCTAAGAGAGAAGATTAAGTCATTTGTCTTGTTGTTCCAGCAACCCGTGTTCACTAATATGTTCGTCGATCTACAGGACTGCTATTGAGAATGTGTGCAACGTAATGGTCAACATTTTAAACACATGATGTACAGGCGCGATTCCTCTTAAATTTCCAATATGTGTTAAGTAACATTTAATTGACATCCATTTATTTATTTATTTATTTATTTATTTATTTATTTATTTATTTATTTATTTATTTATTTATTTGCCTGTTTTGCATACAAATGAGAGTATTCTCAAGTACGCATACAGTTGTCAAAATTACAAAATAATTATCTATATGCTATGAAAAACTTACAAATAGAGTAACACATACATAACTATGACTTTTATAAGGTTATACATTCATAACATAATTAACAAGACATTTATACATTGTCTTCAAAAAAACTCATTTACCGAGTAGTAACACTTATCTACTAAGAACTTGTGAAGATCAGATTTAAACATAGAATATGATTTGGTTTGCTTTAGAAAGTCAGATAACTTACTGACAATTTTTGTACAGTTAATATATACGCTTTTTTGAAAAAACGAGAAATTTTGGGGGATAACATGCAAATTATTAGCGAATCGAGTATTGCATTTATGGAGGTTTACTGTTTTCAATAAATAAGTATTTACTTACGGTAAACAAGATAATTTTATATAAATAAAAAAACAAGGTAATGGTAATATTTTTTGTCCTCGAAAGATGGCCTTGCAAGAAGATTTTGGTGACAATCCAAACACAACCCTTAGTGCTTTCTTTTGTAAGCGAAACGTGCTAATACATTCAGCAGAATAATCCAAAAAATAATACCGTAACTTATTAAAGAATTGGATTTTACGTAGTACACTGAAACTAAAGCCTGTGTGTGTGTTGTGACATTACTTCTTAGTCTACGGAGACCGAAACAAATACTACCTATTTTTTTGTTGAGTTGAGAAATATTAGTTTCGAACTAATGGTGACACCAAGAAATTTAGTTGAAATAGAAAAATCGACTTTTTTGTTATTTACCATTACATAAGGAATAAATTTATTTTGAAGAGGATAATAAAAATTTAGCAAGGAAGTTTTATGATTATTTAATACTAATTTATTGCTACTTAACCAGTTACTTAATCGTGAAAATGCAGTATTTAGATTACATTCAATATCATGTCGTGAGTAGCCTGTAATAATAACATTGGTGTCATCAGCAAATAAAACATTTATTAGGCAACATTTCTTGTGTCAAATCATTAATGTATATAAAAAAGAGCAATGGACCAAGAACTGATCCTTGAGGTACACCAGTTAGTATTGTACCTTTACAACTACTGAACTTATGAATTTTGCCATTTTCGTTCGTAATTTTAACTATCTGATTCCTACCCTTCAAGTAAGACTCGATCCATTTATTGGCGGTTCCTCTTATAACATAAAAACATAATTTTTAATAAGAGATCATGATTTACAGTGTCAAACGCCTTAGTAACATCAACAAGGAGTCCACTTGCCCATTTTTTATTATTTATCGCGTGCGTAACAGTACTAAGAAAATCGAAAATTGCAGAATGAGTAGATTTGCCAGTTACAACCCATGTTGTGATAATGATGTTAGATTATTGGAATGTAAGTGATTCCTTATCCTATTAGACATTACCATCTCAAAAATTTGTGAAAATACAGACAAAACTGAGATAGAGTGATAATTCTTAATATTGTAAGGACAGCCTTTTTTTAACAAGGAAATCACTTTAGCCACTTTTAACCGCAGTGGGAAAGTGCCTGGTTCCAGGGAAAAATTTATTACATGGGTCAGGTGGGGAGCAATTATTGAAGCAGATTGTTTTATAATAGTGGACGATATTTCATCAAGACCTATAGAGCTGCTATTTCTCATCTTTCTTATAATAGCTAATATTTCATCAATAGTTACAGGGTTAACAAAAATACATGTTGGATAAGAAGGTATACAGAGTATTTGAAGAACCACTTGCACCAGCTTGGTGCAATAGAGCACCAAGAGATACCTGAGGAGAAGTTATAAAATAATTATTAATTTATTTGCAATTTCAGCAGGGTTAGTAATTCTTTTATTGTCAACAACACTTCTTATGCTTCATTATGTTGTACAACAATTGAATAAATAAATGTCAACGATGTGATTTCAGTACGGTCTGTTTTGCTGCATACTGTCGTATCTCAGGAAACCCTCAAATTAAAAAGATGAAACTTAGTATATAAACTTCTTACTAACAATAACTGGAGACGTGTCTCAGCGTTTTCGAAAAATTTTGCTTCTAAGAGGGTAAGGGGACAATTTCCATAAAATTTTAATTTCTTGCTGTCTATTCATAAAATGGCGAAAGGGGGGATAAAATAAACAGTTTAAAATAAATTTTTGAGCATACTACGATAGCCTTTTTTATCATTGGGGAAGAGGACAAAATGTTCGCGAAGAATAACAGCTGCATCACTAGAAATGAGTTTTTGAGCATAGCACATGATGAGAACTAGATTTTTTTATAATTTTAATTTAAATATGCATTCCAAGGGAGTGCGAAAGAAGTTTCAAATATTTTCCATAAACTTGAAGGAGTCACTTATTAATCAGAATTTAGGAAATCCGACAAACAAAAAAAAAAAAAAAAAAAAAGATCATCTTTGTATCACCATTGGACCCAAGATAAATGGAACACCAATATGCTGCGCAGATGCAGTTTGTGAAAACTATCCCTATGTCATACGCAGAAATTTTAATATTACGTGTAGTACAGAAGTCTATTATCTAAATAAAAAATAATAACTTACCTATTACTAGAAGATGTCTATGAAAGATGATAAGTGATGGTACTTCTTTTTTAAAATGAATTGACAAATTGAGTAAATAATTTCAACTATTATCACATGTTTTCATTTTCCGCTATCTAACTTGGCACAGCCCTGTATAATGTACTACTTTATAGTTGTGATACACAAAAATTAGCTGAGTGCTCACTTTCTCTAATTTATACTTATGGTAATTCAGTCTTACAAGGTCATCAGGAAAATCGGGTAAGAAAAGGGGAGAAGATAGAAACAGAGGTTAAATATGCAATTGAATCTTTGATTTGATTATTAATGCATGAATCCAAACCATATCTCACAACTTCCAGTGAAGTTAATACAAATATCTCTTTACTCACCAGTATGTTCCCGAAAGTAGCGAAAGCCCCAGCGAATGCAAGGCTTGGACCCGTTTTAGTTAATAACTCTTCTGTTTCTGAATCCATGTCAATTCTGTTGCTCAGAGAACAAAAGTTCCTGTAAATGAGAATGAACTTTAAGTTAGCATACTCTTCAAACTGAAAATAAGGTGAGACAAAATAGGCTACCTGATAGTCCAGTGCTGGGAAAAATAGAAAAAATAAAATAAATCGTGTAGTTTTGAAATTTGACACAGCTGTGCCTAGACGACATACTAAAAGTCCCCGAGGGTGGTGGGTAGTGATGGGTAAATTCCCGGGAAGATATTTTTCGGGAATATTCCCTGGGAATATTCCCGGGAATATTCCCAAAATGGGAATTTATCCGGGAATTTATGTTCAACCAGAAAGAAAATTGCATTCTATTACTATATTATGATTTCAAAGGTGAATTAATTTTTATATCACAGCATATTATTACTGTTGTCCACAGAGTATTCTTTAAAATGTATATTTTGAACGGTACTATGTTACTTTATTAACACTTTATTATATTTAGAAAGTACGCATAAATGTATATTTATTTACAATACGTTCTATCAATTAATTATGTGTGAAAAAATTAATACTTTTAAAGCATTTATAAGTTTAAATTTATATGTAAGTGGATTTGCTCAACTTGACTTTATTACTGATATTATCAACACATTAAATTTATAAATGTTATAAACCAAATGGGTAAATGCTGGAAGATACATTTCTCATCAATTTATCAACATTTGCGCATACAGATTTATGTTCACAAAATTTTCAAGATACTTACTTATCTTTATATTTTAGCACGTAACGTTGCCATACACGACCTTTCATTCTACCTATTTCTCGAAATTCCATACGTTAATTCACATGTAAAAAAAGTCCGAGTACGTCTTCAGAAATTCGAGTCAGAGAGAGGAGACAGACCGACGTCTATTACTAATGGTGTTTCAGGGTTTATTAATAATACTTCATCTCTATTTCTACATAATTCTACATTACTTTACAAAATGGTTCCTTTTCATCATTTGTAAATTAGTACTTTGATAATTTTGGCTGTTCTTTAGCATTGGGGACCAGCTTTTGCACCTACTTTTTGCGATATTTTATTCCCATGCGGTTGTTTTATGGTTTCATACGTTAAATTACATTACCAAAATTAAATTCAGACAGCATTACAGAGCGAGCGTTAGCGAATGAAGGCGGGTTAGAGGCCCCCATGGCACGTTGTTTTCTATCTTCGATACCATCAATTCACTTTCTTTTCTCACATAAATCACTTCTACTTACCTTTCCGTTTTGTATAAATCCCTTACTGCCCTAAAAAAAAAAAAAAAAAAAAAAAGTTTCGATACTTTCTTGACTACTGGAACATCACTATCAGCTCATTTCTTCCGTAAATCATCCTACTTTTTGCTAGTTTTTGCCTCCCAATACTAAACAATAACCTTACTTTTTAGTGCAAATGGAAATGGAATTTAAAAAATCATATTATTAGTTATATAAAGTACCGTCAAATAATTTTAATTTTTTTAAGCTCCAAATTCTTTAAAACCTAGAAGTAAATCATAATATATTAAATATCTCAAGAACTATAGGGTTTAACAAAAAACATTTGAAGTACAAAATTAAACTACATTAAATTTCTTATGAAAATACTGCTATATTTTTTTCGAAAGGTCAATAGTTTAGAAGATAGAAGAGGATGAAAGGTACATATTTTTTAAAAAAATCTTATTGTAACTAAAAGTGTTCAGGTAACCTTAAGAAAAAAAAACAGTTGGAAATGCTCCAATAGTATTGCCAGAACAAACTTAAAAAGAAATAATCGTTTTGAAATTTATATGAAATTGTTTATTATGTTTATTTGATTAAATTCAATACATATTTGGAACCTCCGTATTAGGAGATCTATTGAATTAGTTATATTGAGCTGTCACTTTTTATCACCGTATATATACTGAAAATGCAGATAGAACTAGTGGCCAGCGGTTACTATTTGGTACCAAAATGTTCACCATCCTCTCAGGTATTTATCAACACTACGATAATATCATCTCTCTATAACTTACAGTTCCCGAGATATGGCTCCTTATATCTTCCGAAATCGGAGCATTTTTGGTCATACCTTGAGTACGGTGGTACCAAATGTTTGCCATCCTCGTAAATATTGATGAATCAACCAATATCATCTCTCTATGACTTACGGTTCCTAAGGTATGGATCCTTAAATCTCATGAAATTGGAACTTTTTTGGCCAATATCTCGGGAACGGTAAGAGCGACGCGAAAAACTCCATCACTTCTTTAGATAGTTTTTTATGGTTTATCGAATGGAGGGCTCAAAATTGAAAAATTCGCAAATAACAAACACACACACACACAGAGAGAGAGAGAGAGAGAGAGAGAGAGAGAGAAAGCGAGGGAGCTCAGTAATGAACTTTTAAAGTTCGTTGAAAATTCACACATATACAATAATCTGCAAAGGCAATACATATATTCGTGCAAAAGCGGGCATGGGCGGACGGGGGCCGCTTTTGTACGAATCGCTCCCGCAGAGGCGGACCAAGGGCCAGCAAACCCGGGCAACTGCCTGGGGCGCCAAAACGAGCTTCCAAAAGTAAATTTTATAACGTGCTTTCTGCTGACTTTTTTGGTTTATATTCTTGTAAAGTAGCGTCAATTACATCATCTTCTTCCATTTCACAATGAAAGAAGAAAGTTTCACAGTACTAGGGGAGCTGTATTGACCAGTGGAGTTGAGTTGAATTTGAGTTTAACGTCCTGTTCAGCAGCGAGGTTATATGAGACGTGGACCTACTGATTAACGTGAAATCCGAACCACTTGAGCTCCCGCCGGGAATCGAACCTGGGTCTCCGCGACAAAGGCGCGTACGTTAACCGCTTAGCCACGAAGGAGATCAATCGCCAAGTAGAGATATGACATGTAGAAGAAAGATTGAAGGGGAAGTTGGTATTATTTATAGCGGGCCATGTCTTTGTGAACTTTTCCTAGGCAATGAAAGTTATCGGATTATACAGAAGGTCGATCCGCGTATATGTGTCCAATTTTAAAATAGCACTAACCTCATGAAAATCCATGGGAGTACCATCGGTTGGCATCAATGTGATGGCAATGTGTTCTGGCAATAACCTTGCACCGTAACTTCCACTGTAGAAAACTACGACGAAGTACAGGAAGTGGAATCTTCTCCCATTCTTCCCGGCAGGCTTTCCACAGGCCCCCGAGAGTAGTGACACGACGAGAAGAAAGTGCCCTTTTCAATAGACCAAACCCGCAGAAATCCAGGGGACTGGCATCTGGTGATTTCACTGGTATATCATGAAATGGAATAGCACGAATACCGGTGTCTGTCTCCATCTGCTTCAGAAAGTTCTGGGTAGAACGAGATGTATGTGAGGAGGCACTATCAGACGCTATGCACAGACACTTGCTTTATGGCATGCCTATACAAACGAGGCAGATCTTCTGTATAAATTGGGGTCAGTATATGTTCCTGAAAGAATGCAGAGTTGATTTTACAGTTTTTAGGGACCTGACGAATTGTTAACTTGCCCTGATAAGAGTAACCGGCGACAACCATAAATCCTTTCGAGAAAGTTGCTTTGCAATGACGGATGAACGCAGGACGGCTTTTTGCATCTCGCGAAGTGTAAGTTATCGAGCGAATTTTGCCACAATCTGATAGATACACCCATGCTTCATCTAGTGTGGCCACAAACTTCCACTTTTCCCCAGATAGATGGCGTTCATAAAGGCGAATGCTGTTGGTCTTTCTCTCACGGCGATGGGCCGTACTTAGGTAATGTCCATGACTTTTGAAGACCCTCCAGAGGTTTAATTTCCCACTCAGGGCGCGGTTAACAGTTGACTGTGGTATGTGGAGTCGAGCTACCATCACACGTTGCGGAGGGTGATTTTCTTGTAAGGCCATTCGCCGCAACTTCTGAGCTACTTGTGGAGTCACTGTGGTACACGCTCGCTTCCTCGACCCCTTAGTGGGTGAATGCTTACGTGGTCCGCACTTAGGTAATGTCCATGACTTTTGAAGACCCTCCAGAGGTTTAATTTCCCACTCAGGGCGCGGTTAACAGTTGACTGTGGTATGTGGAGTCGAGCTACCATCACACGTTGCGGAGGGTGATTTTCTTGTAAGGCCATTCGCCGCAACTTCTGAGCTACTTGTGGAGTCACTGTGGTACACGCTCGCTTCCTCGACCCCTTAGTGGGTGAATGCTTACGTGGTATGTCTTCTTTTTTAATATTGCTTGATTATGTTCTTAATAGTCGTCGAACCCAATGCACAATCATTTTCTTTGCACTACTTTTGAATTTTAGAATCCGAATATTTGGCGTGGAAAAGTCCAATTACGTAGCCCTTCCAAAAACGGTTCACCATTGGAGCCATGATGCACACGATACACAGTTTTGCTTGGTAGACGATAGAATGGACCTCCAGATATAGCACACGCGTTTAACCACTTGGTTCGGTCACTTCTGTGGTCAGGGGTACGGGTGTAAAATTGGACACATATACGCGGATCGACCTTCTGTATATATATATATATATATATATATATATATATATATATATATATATATATACAATTGTTCAGGTATGTTATGGATCTTAATACATAGAACCTGTCGAAAGCTTGTTTCATGCTGAAGAGAATGAACTATAAACCATGTTGATGCAATAGCTATTTCATTGCGAGTCTACGATTTCTTTATACTAACAGGGTTAATGGGCCGCAGTACGGTAACTTACTTTGTTGTTCAAGGCACCTAACTTTTTTGTGCATGAATATATCTTTGTTATGTTTATCGAATGGACTATGTTTGATTTGTATGTCTGGATGACACGTTCATGTCCGTTCCTTGTTAGTTTTTCTTAAGTTTTGTTATGCTATTAATTATCACGCCTGAGGCCAAAGGTTGCAAAATTATGAATTACAATTTGTACATATTTGTAAGGACTAAATATACATATACCATGTATTTTAGTATTAATTTTTCTTTTTGAAAAATGAGTGGAAAATACTAAAATCACTGTGGTAGAATATAAAATATAGGCTAGGAGTAGTGCGGGCCAAAAAAAGTCACTTTGCCCGTGTGAAAATTTTGCCTTGGTCCGCCCCTGCGCTCCCGCGTAATATTCCACATCTTGCTTAGTTCTCCTTACACTCTGAGCATGTGCAGATGTAGCTTATATATCTAGTATGTTGTTTAGGGCACTTACCCTCACAACTGTGTTAAAATTTCAAAACTGTATGTTTTACATTTTCTACTCAGCATTCTTTGGCCTTCGTTGACTGGACTATCAATATTCTTAAGCGGACTGTAATAAAAAAAACACAGTTATTGTTTTATTAATTATGAATGTAGGTGGTTTAAGGTTTGTTGTGAGTTGATATGATATTAATTCAGAGGACCTGGACAATAGGCTGAACTGGATTATGCTCGTAGGGTTACTTCACATCCTCAGATACGCGACAGATAACAGGATTCGGAGTACTCTTATATGAATTCGCTCAATTATACTAATTATATACATTTAGCACTATATACAATATTATTACATTTAGCATAAAAGTAATCTGACAAATGATAGTACTGAAGTTATCTTCATATGCACAGGCGTAGACAGAATTTTCATATGGGTGACCACCAAAAGTAATTAACGCAAAACTTTCCACATGGGCAGTGATTTATCCAGAATTTTGAACTTAGGGGGATGTTCAAAAACTCTGGGGGGGTGCAATTTTGCATTAAGGTCGTATAATATTATCGTCTTTTTAATTAACTTTTCTTTTTCTTTCTTATTACAAACTTTAAAATTCGTTGATGCAACGAACGATTGAATTGGATTTCCTTTCTCAGCCAGAGTCAATTAGCGTCGACTTTCTCATGCTTGGTGTGACGTCGAGATGAAATCGTTGGCAATTGATTGATCAAACGTTGTTCTGACGATCAAAGGCGTGTAAAGGTTGATTTCCATTCATTCTTGCGTTTCGTGCTTTGCTTGAAAATGTCGAAAGTAAGTTGTTTTATTCTATTGGCTCTTAAAAACAAGCATTCAACATCTTTTAAAAACCAAAATAGCAAGATTTTTAATGGTGTCTTCCCGTTCTGCCTAAAGGCCCTAAAGCACTTTGTAGAAAATATTTTAAATGATCTTATCTTTACGCAGAATGGGAATTCCCGTTCTGCCTAATCTTTTGAGACGAAGAATTCTGTCCAGGGAGGGATTTCTTCAAGAAAATTTTTCTTTAATAATTGAATCAGATTCTGTAAGAAGAATAACTATTTCTTAAAGTTTTATCATAAATTTTAGATGTTATTCTGCATGTTCTTCTCGGAAAAATGACTACATACAGTAGTAGTATTGATTTAGTGTGGTGACCATCAAACGATACCGCGCCTTGATAAGAGATAGTTTATCGCTTGTTTAACTATGGATAAGGGCAGATAGTGAGTATCGAAGGAGGTGATGAAATAGGGTCAAGAAAGGGGAAAGGTCAATTGATTGATAAAGAACACGTGATGTGTTTTACAATGATAGATGACGAAAGGAAAGGTTGAATGACCACTACGAAGGTCACAGTGGATGCTCCCTATTGCATGGTCCCTGTGCAGGACCACAATGGATGACCCCTGGAAATGACCCCCAGGACCCATAGCCCCTATGCAGGACCCATGGCCCCTACGCTTCATTAGAAGCTACCTGTTAAAAAGCAAATAAAAGGAAATGGTTTCCTTCCCTGCTTGCAGGGACAGTGAATGACAGCAGGCCTCATGGCCCCTGGAAATGACCCCAACCCATGGCCCCTGAAGATTGCCCCCTGTGCAGGAACCATGGCCCCTATGCAGGACCCATACGAACAGAATGTGAGAAGTGAAAAATATAGCAAGCCATACTCCTTGCTAAAAAGGTGGGAGCAGATAAAAGGAAATGGACCCTTCCCTGCCTTGCAGGGACAGTGAATGACCCCTGGAAATGACCCCTAGGGCCCATGGCCCTTACGCTTCATTAGAAGCTAACTGTTAAAAAGATGTGAGCATATTTTAATGTTTCGTATGGCAAGGCATACTTTTTGTTAAAAAGTGTGAGAAGATAAAAGGAAATGGCCCCTGTGCAGGGACAGTGAATGACCCCAGGACCCAAGATTGCCCCTATGCATGACCCATACGAACAGTATGTGAGCTTATATAATTGATTAGAAGCTACCTGTTAAAAAGATGTGAGAACAATAGAAGCTTGTTGGTAAAAAATAGGACCCATACGAACAACATGTGAGAAATTTTAAAATACCCCCCCCCCTCCTTTTACCCCCTATTACAGGTATACTATGAAAAGGGTAATATTTATTAAAATTATTTTTCTTACTTATGAGCTGAAGACTGACGTGCACAGACGTCCTTCCTTGAGAGCCGTTGAAATTGAAATGAACGAGCGAAAAGTCGTTTGGCGTGGCTTTAGTGACGTCAAGGTTAACTTTGTACCGTATCAGAATGATAAAAGTGATTATAGACTTTACTTATTTACACGAAAGAGAGATTAATTGCAATCATCTACAAACATTTGTATGATTTGAACTTAATCAGAACTCTGAATAACAATCACGTGCAAGGTTAAAAACCTTTATTATTGACAAGCATGAGTGATATCTAACAGAGTTAATCATAGATGGATCACGAGTTTATGTGTCTAAGTTTAAATGATATTGACGATAGAGAAAAAATAAACCGATAATCACGAGAACTGATGGGTTATTGAACATTTGTATGATTTGAACTTAATCAGAACTTTGAATAACAATCACGTGGAAGATTAAAAACCTTTATTATTGACAACCATGAGTGATATCTAACAGAGTTAATCACAGATGGATCACGAGTTTATGTGTCCGAGTTTAATTGATATTGACGATAGAGAAAAAATAAACCGATAATCACGAGAACTGATGGGTTATTGAACGCTTGCCCTATTACAAACTGAACTTGTATTTGTAAATATATATAAACAATTTGGAAACGTTATTACTTAGGGTGGCGAGCACCAACCGAGAGTAAGTGAAACTAAAGTAGTAAGTTACTAAGAGAGAAGGAAATCGGCGACTTTCAGTCGAGAGTACTGAACTAAAGGAGTAAATTACTACAGGAGTAAATTTTTCGTTTACTACTGTAGTAAATTTATTTACTCCAAAACTGGTGGAGAGCACCATCAAAGAGTACGCTACTACATTAGTAACTTCAGGAGTAAATAAGGCCAAAATTTACTCCTAAGCAGTAGTAGGAGTAAAGTTAGAGAGTAAGATGAGTTCTTTGGTTTCTACGTGTTAAATATCGAATTCTATGGATTACTTGGACTACGAAGAATATATGGAGAAGGAGGAAGAAGTAGACATCCCAAGAATGAGAGTTTTAGTGGAGAGAAGAGACCTATTTGCAATGTATAGTGACATTGATTTCAAAGAGCGTTTTGGGTTGCTTAAGGAATCTTTTGATCGGCTACTTGATATGTTGGAGCCGTTACTGCAGCATAATTCTGACAGGAACCGTGTTTTGTCTCCTAGGCTGCAACTTCTTTGTAAATTGCGAATCCTTCGCACTGGTACTTATCAAATCTTAGCAGGGGATCTCATTAACATACATCGTAATACTGCTGGAAGAGCTTTTAACAGTGTGATAGACAGTTCAATTGCCTTAAAGCCACTGAGTGTGTGTGTGTCCACGCCACAGAACAAATATATATATATATATATATATATATATATATATATATATATATATATATAGTGGCGGGACGCTCAGGTTTACACTGGATAAAATGGGCTTCAATCCTGCTTTACACTGGATAAAACGGCAAACTATGGTTTAGCCCCTCCCTTGATCATATCCTGGATCCGCCACTATATATATATATATATATATATATATGTAAAGGAAAAAAGTGAATTCTATCGAATTGGTTGATTCCCGAATGTCATAGGGGTCATGTGTACCTATACCCATACTTTGTCCTTTTGGAGCACAAGCAGAACTAAACAGAAATTGCAAGAATTTTTTTTTTATCAATACACAAATCATTTCTGATGCCAATATGAAGATTTTGAACGTGGTAAGCCATTGGCTGAGTTCCACGCATAATGCACGCATTTGAGACAATACTAGAATTCATCCAGAATTGGAAAACGAACAATATAATGGGTTGCTTGTTGGAGATAGTGGATATGCTCTCTCCAAACATCTTATGACTCCTATGTTTCGACCTCAGACAGGAGTCGTAGGGCACTACAATAAAGCCCATGTTGTTACAAGATGTGTAATAGAACGTACATTCTGTGTTTAGAAGAACCGTTTCCAAATTCTCACTAAAACAATGAGATATAAACAAAACATGTGTGGGAATGTTATTGAGGATACTGCAGTTCTGCACAACTTTGGAACAGAAGTAGGTGTTTCACCCTGATGCTGTGCAGTGTTTCTTTCAGAAAAAATGTCCCGGAGGGAACACTTAGTATCCGAAGGGGATCATATCATTTTTACATGGTACTATTCTATTTATTATTATATTTTAGAAGTATTATTTTCGTCTCCTCCCAGAGAAAACTCTCAGAGCTTCCGAGGGGCAATCCCCCCCCCAAAAAAACATGTCTAGAAGAAACACTGGTGTTGTGGATGTAAATGGCATGAACCAATATGCATTTCAGCCAGAAGCAGATGCTGCAGGACAAGCTGTCAGAAAAAATATACCTAATTTGCTAGTAAAATAATAAATTAGTATATATACTTTTCCTTCTTAAATGAACAAATAAGGCACTGGATCATCACTACTGCAGTGAAATGTCACCCATTTTATTTATGTATAATTTTAGTTATGTATCTCTCTTTTTCTTTCTTTTCTTTCTTCTTTATTTTGCAATTAGGGGATTAAGATTTTCATTTTATTTCTTTCTTCAGTACACACAGTTATACAATAAGGATGTTTTGATTATTTCTAAGAAAAAGAAGATGTCTACTTTTATAACTTCGCTGATACAAATAAATATTAGAATGTGGTAATTAGAAAAATTAAATGTACTGATGCTTAAACACAAATATTGTCACGTGAAAAACAAGAACTAACCATTGGGAAATATATCAAGCAAAAAGAATATGTTTCATACAGTGGCGTATTTACGATTTTGTTTCCGGGAGGGCTTTGTTAACTTTCGGGGGGGACTTTGCCTGAAAATGTGAAAATTCTGCAAGATATTTCATATACTTTACTATAGTAAGTAAGATTTCGGGGGGGCTTAAGCCCGGAAGACCTCCCCTAAATACGCCACTGGTTTCATAGATATAAAATATATTCACATTCATTTATAAAAACATAAATTTCTGGAGCACATTGCCTGAAGAACCTGAAGTCTGTTCCATTTCGTTCTTGAATTCGTTCTTATTCATATCTTCCATTTTAAGGTTATGGTCTTCCACGATTTCTTTTTGTCTTTCAATTAACAACATTTTTGTATTATATTTCTCTCGTATTAAACGCATTTTTAACGAATGAAGCTCGTCTGCTTTTTACAACTTGCTGTACTTCACTACAATCGCATGTTCTCTGCCTTTTTCATGGGCACTTCTTCTGATAAGCTTCAACTCCCAATAGGAAACGAAATGCACGTGCCAACAGTGCAGAAATGGCTTACTTCTTTAGTAAAAAGGCGTTACTACTTTAGTTACAACTAAAGAAGTAAATAGAAATTGAGCTCTCCAACAGTTACTAAAAGAGTATATTACTACGGAAGTAATTTACTAAAGTAGTCCAGACTAAAGAAGTAAGAGTTACTAAAAGAGTAATTTACACTAGTTTGGTGCTCGCCACCCTTAGAGATAACCAGAGAACGGCGAAAACATTTATTTTGTTATCACAATCTAATACGAGAAAATAAACTGCAACTTTAGTGATTAATGTCCCCGAACTGAACAATTATTATTATTGTATGGATTCAATGTCCACAGTGAGAACATTGACCATGCCCCGCCTATATGCAATAAAGCACACGGACTTATGGGTAAAAAAAATGGTTCCGCCTATACTAAATAAAGTACTTATATATAAATCCCTTTGCTCCCTTTTTCTATATATTATAATTGTTGCTACTGATAGTGTCTTTTATAGTAATTAATTGTGTGATTTTACGTGTGTGTGTGTTTGCGATTTCTAAAAAGTTTGGACGACCAGCGAAAATTGTAAGTTATTATTGTAGTTGATGTATATATCCACACATATTCACAGACGCGCCTCTAGTACATTAATATTTAAACCTAGGGCTAACGAACAAATGTAAAATAGTAATTCACTTTAAAAGTATAACACATAATCGCTAACGTGCCACTACAGGCATTTACATTGAAACGTGAGAAAAAAAGTGATTATTTGTAAAATATTTTTAACATTAATGCTACGCGTTTGTTTGAAATGTTATTAATGTTGCGCGCCTACACAAAAGATTTATTTTTTAACTATAACAACCAATTACGGAAATAATTTTAAAATGCATTTGCACCTAACACAGGTTGGTTACGCCTTTATTATAATTGCACGTACGCGAAAGCGAAATAAAAATTACTGTGTTCACCTAACACATGTTGGTTGTACTTTTTAAAATTGCACGTACGCGAACATAAAATAAAAATTACTGTGTTCACCTAACACATGTTGGTTGTACTTTTTAAAATTGCACGTACGCGAACATAAAATAAAAATTACTGTGTTCACCTAACACATGTTGGTTGTACTTTTTAAAATTGCACGTACGCGAACATAAAATAAAAATTACTGTGTGTACCTAACACATATTGGTTGCACTTTTTACAATTGCACTAACGCGAAAGCGAAATAAAAATTAATGTGTACACCTAGCACATATTGGTTGCACTTTTTAAAATTGTATGTACGCTAATACGGCCACCAACTTAATTTAAGAACGCATTATAAAATAGTTCGTGTTATATATAACTTCCGCGAACAAATTAGTTGCCTAGCACAAAATTTAAATTGCCTATCTATTATTAAGCTAAGCTAAGATGTTTATATTTGCTAATGCGCCTTTACTTGAAAACCATATTTTTTTTACTAAGCTATTGTAACGTAACCATCGCTAATGCGCCTTTACTTGAAAACCATATGGTTCATTACTAAGCTAACATAAAATGGTTATAATTGCTAACGCTACCTACCGTAACGTAACCATCGCTAACGCGCCTTTACCGTATAACCTAACTTAACGCAGCATTATTCACCTTTGATAATAATGTATAAATTAAAAATTATTTTGTTTTAACTTGTTGCTACGCGTTTGCTAATACTGAATAATTGCTTGAAAATGCACACCGGCTTTGCCCTCCCCTGAACCACTTGTTTGCGCGGTGGTTTTACCCTGCCCTGAACCACATGGTTGCGCGACGGTTTTACCCTGCCCTAAACCACTTGGTTGCGCGACGGTTTTACCCTGCCCTGAACCACTTGTTTGCGCGTATGCTTTACCCTGCCCTGACCTGCTTAAATGTTGGTGGGTATGCTTTTTTATATAGAATAAGCGCAACTGCTATGTATATACCCTGAACTTAATTGTGGAAATAACTTAAACTAATAAATATACGTATGCTTCCGTATAAATGCACGCACGTTTTTCTTTCATGAGCACCGACTACCACGCTTTTAATTTTATTTAATGTAATTATTGTACGCATGCTTCCCGATAAATGCAAGCACGTTTTTCACATGTACACCGTCTGCTACACGTTTAGAACTAATAAATATACGCATGCTTCCGTATAAATGCAAGTATTTTTTCCGAATGGACTTTTACTGCTATACGTTTAAACTAATAAATGTAATTATTGTACACATGCTTCCGTATAAATGCACGCACGTTTTTTTACGAATGGACTTGCACTGCTACGGCTAGAAATTAATAAATATAAGCATCCTTCCATATAAATGCACGCACGTTTTTTCATATGGACACCATTTGCTAAACAATTGTTTAATGTATATAAAAAATTACGTTTATATTTTAATAATAAATTAAGCACAACACATAAAATCATGTACATATATATCAAGAATCACGAAAACCACAGGAATAGAAAGTTGAAAATATATTATCCCTAGTGGAAGCGAGCTGTTTTATGATTTTGTAAGCAGATACATACTAAATAATACATAATAAAAGCATATACATACTAAATAATTTAATGCTAAAAATATTAAACTTACCTTTATAAATTCTTATTATTATAATACATATCTAATGATTGCACATTTAAAGCACTTGTAAGCGGCGTGTCTGGTTACAATGAAGAGAACAGGAAGTGACTCAACTTCCTGTAGCAGTGTTGGTAAATCTTAATACTTTGTGTTTAGTTAGTGAATGGTAATGGAAGATTTTTGATTTAAAGAGATTAATAAATAAGAAATCATTATGAAATGGGAGTGGTTTTTTGATATACTTTATTTACAAGCGCAGAAAAAGTATATGTGTTGCCTAGTTTGTAAAATAAAAATAAATGAAAATGCTTTAGGTCAATTTGTATTGTAGCCTGTAGGAATATGAGCCGATTCACTACCCTTTATGATATTTAGACTGCAAGCCACAGACTATAATGTAACACATTTGCTTATTTTATGGATTTTGCGATGGATTATTTACGCAAACTAGAATGCGAAGACAATTTAGTAAGACACATTGTGATAGTAACAGACAAGATAGGGGGCAAACTAAGAATAGTTAAGGGTTAGTTACGGGATACTAAAGATAGGCAGGGGGCTAATTAGGGTATACTAAAGATAGTCAAGGGGGGATACTAAAGATGGTCAGGGACTATTTAGGGGATATTAAGAATAATTAAAGGGTAGTTAGCCCTTAGTAAGGATATTCAAGGACTATTAGGGGATAATTAAAGGGTAGTTAGCCCTTAGTAAGGATATTTAAGGACTATTAGGGGATATTTAAAGGGTAGTTAGCCCATACTAACGATAATTAATTACTATTTAGTGGATAATTAAAGGGTAGTTAGCCCTTACTAAGGATATTCAAGGACTATTTAGGGAATAATTAAAGGGGGATACTAAAGAGAGTCAAGGGGTATACTAAGAATAAAAAAAGGATATTCAAGGAATATTCAAAGGATATTCAAGGAATATTTAGGGGATATTCAAGGAATATTCAGGGGATATTAAAGGAATATTTATGGTATATTGAAGGAATATTTAGGGGAAGCTTAATTATAAAGTGCGGAATGAGGACTTTTTTTGCGATACTTAGTTTCAGAATAAATATTACGGTGGGGGAGCAGTACAGAATGAGCACCTTTTCTATTGGTATATTTAGTTTGAGAATGAATATTGCGGTGGGGCGCAGTACAGAATGAGGGCCTTTTCTATTGATATATTTAGTTTGAGAATGAATATTGCTGTAGGCAGCAGTACAGAATGAGGGCCATTTGTTTTGCGATACTTAGTTTCAGAATAAATATTACGGTGGGGCGCAGTACAGAATGAGGGCCTTTTTTTGGTATATTTAGTTTGAGAATAAATATTGCGGTGGGGGCGCAGTACAGAATAAGGGCCTTTTGTTTTGCTATACTTAGATTGAGAATAAATATTACGATGGACAGAATGGGCTTTAGGATATTTTACAATTGGAACAAGGCTACATACAGGTGTACTGTTATTGGAAACACGTATAGAATGTGAATCGGAAAAAAAATGCACAGAGACGTGTTGTTTTATGAACCCGTTTGCAGACGACTTAATACTATACTGAATGCTTTTGAATAAGGCCGCTAGGTGGCAATACTTACCACATGATTGCGTCAAAACATGCGTAAACTTGTTTAATGTAATGACATATATAATAATATCTATTCCGTTTTAATATCATTTTATTGTACGCCGTTGGACGTAACGTGTTGTTTACCCCTGACTTATTACTAGTGCTAATAGTAGTACTGAATTGAAAATATAACATTTAGTAAAAAATATTATTACTGTTTTACAGTGTGTGGACCCTGCAGTTGCAGAATAAAAATTAGCGAGGCCATTTTTAACAGTTTTTGAAGAACAACTAAGAATTAGAAGGTGAGTGTATTTCATAATTATTATTATTATTATTAATATATTTATTGAAAGCAATTAGTAAGCAAGACTTTTTTAAAACCAATTTAATGAACATTTTTTTAGCTCAGCTTGTTTTTTAACCATTAATGATTTAACCAACAGTTAGTAAACAAGACTTTTTAAAACCAAGTCATGAACATTAGTTTAGCTGAGCTTGTTTTTTTTAACGAGTAATAAACAAATTTCTTTTATAGTTTTTTTCAAAGCAAGTTATTGATTATTGCCTGTTTTGCTAGATTTTTTTATTACATAGAACTCAAAAAATTTTTCTTTTCTTTTGTTTTAGATGGATTTCCTGTGTTCAACTGGTGAGTTCAATATGATTGATGAACTTTTTCTGCATGAAGTTTTACGCGGTCTTGATGACTATTCGCGTGTCTTTAGTACGTGGAAGGCGATAATGGAGCTGCAGCGATTAGGTCATCGAGCCAGTGTAAGATGTGAGGCTTTATTACACGCTCTTCGTGCTTTAGAAGGTAATGACCTTATACTTTTAAATCATTGCGTTTCAGCCGCCGATGTGCTTGAGTTATTTGTACATGGATTTTTTCGTAATAAGGAGTTTTACAATTATGCTCAAGACAGATTTATGTATTTAATGGCTTGCGGAGAAGGGCAAATAGATAGAATAAATAATAGAGTTATCCAACTTTTTTGATTTTGGTTCGCGATTTGTTTTGGATGAATCTTTAATTCCATCTGAATTACCCATAACTGTGACCCCTCAAGAAAATTATAACTTGAGTGATGAAGACTTGGCATTTTTAGATGGAGTAAATCTAAATTCCGATGAAGAACAAGAAGTGAGGAGATTGGTTAAAAATGTGGACGATGCTGTGGTTAAACCCACGCAACAAGTCCAGGGACAAAATCCTGTATACAATCAGCCTTGTGTACAGGACAATCATGGTTATGGGGACCAATCTGATCCTCAACCTGGACCCTCACATGCTCCTGACCCCGTGTTTGTTGGATATGGGAGCAATAATGGGAAAAGTACAAATAGTACTGATTGTAGTGCTAGTGGTAGTACTAGTAGTAGTGGTAGTGGAAATAATAATGAGCGGGAAAATCAGAGTAATAATAACTTCGAAGTAGTAAGAGAGAGCAGAAAACGGTTTCGTAAGTTTCACCTTACGGGCCATGAAATCGCGGTTAGACCTGTGGATAATGAAAGACGTATTGATAATCCACAGGCCTATATTCAAAGCTTATTTAATTTTGCATTAGAACATGTGTTATCTAATGCTCGCCCCACTGATTATATTGGACTATACATTGATAGTAGCAATAGTAGAAATAACAAGTCTGTATATGTTCCATTTAGAAGAAAACCCGATTTTTCTGCTCAAACTGTCCTTTCCTCAATTGAACGAGTTTTAAATTCAAATGAGGATTTCCTTTTGGGGCATGAGGTATTGTTTCGCTTTCATGTAGCGGAGAGTATGCATGGAAACGGAAGAAATGCAGCAAGTGCTGTTGAAAAGTATTCCAAACATCAAGATTATTTGGAAAAGCGTTTAATACGCATAGAAAACAATAATATGTACTGCTTACCCATGGCAATTGTTTGGGGGATTACAAAGCACACCGCAAGTAAGGAAAGTTTATATAAATTAAAAACAAGAGATTATGATACATGGGTTCTAAAAGCAGAAGTTCTCTGCGAGATGGCAGGAGTTGACGTTAAAGCAAAGGGTGGATGTGATTTTAAAGACCTGGATTTGATACAATCATATTTAAGTGGTGAGTATCAAATTGTGGTGTATGAGGAAGATGAAAATAATGACCGGGAATATATAGTACGTTACCCGGGAGAGTATGCAGAGAATAAAATCTTTATTTTCTATAAGAGAGGTGACACTGTTGGCCATTTTGAACCCATTCCATACATTAAAAAATTACTTGGTAAATTGAAGTATTGCTATTATTGTTTGCAGGCATATAATGGGTTAGCATATAAACATAAGTGTGAAACTCAGTGTTCTCTTTGTGAATGCAAACACGAACGAAATTATAATACTAATAAAATTAAATGTAATGCGTGCAATAGAGAGTTTGCTGAGGGTACATGTTTTCAGAATCATAAGAACTGTAATAAAGGCGGAAAATCTGTGTGTGATAATGTTAAGGTCTGCAATAATTGCGGTATCATCTTTGATAACAGGCGTCGAAAATCAAACCATGTGTGTGGTGAACATTTTTGCACGACTTGTCGTAAGCATGTCGATATTACTCACACATGTTTTGTACAACGACAAGAGCCTGTACATACTGATAGGTTTATGTACATTGCATATGATATAGAAACGATGTTAAAGGCACCAAATGCGCGCGGTGAAAGGGAACATGTGGTAGTACTTGTATGCTGTAAGCATATTTGCCACAACTGTATGAATAAAGGTATCGATGAGTCCTGTAAAACTTGTGGTGATAATAATGGAAATCGTTCGTTTTCTTTTAAGACAATGACGGACTTTATTAACCATGTTTTGGCAGACCGACCTGACTTTAGACGTATAATTTGTATTGCACATAATGGTAGCAGATACGATGGTCTTTTCTGCCTTAGAAATCTAATAGAAGAGCAGCATCTTATTCCTAATGTGGTAATTCAGGGTCAGAAAATTTTTAATATTAATATTGGTAATCGTATTTTTTTAAAGATTTTTATTTATTTATTGGATGTAAATTATCTAGACTTCCCAAAACTTTAGGCCTGCGCGGAAATTTAAAAAAGGGAGATTTCCCCTATTTATTTAACACCGAGGAAAATCAAAATTATGTTGGTCCCTATCCCCCACTTGAATTCTATGACCCTGAAGGACGAAGCACCGAAGAAAAACAAGAATTAATAGCCTGGCACCAAGAACGTGCGGCAAGTGGCGAGGAGTTTAACCTCGAAAAGGAAATGCTGTGTTATTGCGAGAACGATGTTAGAATTCTAGCAGAAGCGATCATCAAATTTAGTGACATTATCGAGGAGAAAACGAATGGTTTGCAATGTTTCATGACATCATCCACCATTGCAGGTCTTGCAATGCGTACATATCGTACTTTGTACTTACCTGAAAATACTATTCCCGTAATTCCCGCGTTGGGTTTCCATCATAAGACAAAGTATAGTACTAAAGCTATGCAATGGCTTATGTATATGGAAAAACAATTAGGGATAGAAATCCAGCATGCTAGGAGAGGTGGGGAAAAATATATTGGTAGGTACCAAGTTGATGGATGGCATGAGGGACTCAACGCTGCCTTCGAATTTTATGGTTGTTACTGGCATTCGTGCCCGCGTTGTTACCCTTTCAACCGTAACGACATTTTACATGACGCTCAAGACTCATGCAATACAATGGAAAAAAGATATGAACAAACAATGCTCCGCCGGAAGTACCTAAAACGTTTAGGTATAAACCTATACGAAATCTGGGAATGTTCTTGGGATGAAAAGGTAAAGACGGATAAGGACGTACAAAGGTTTATTAAAGAACGTTGTACTAGCCTACCTGATTTCCTTATTCCCAAGAATTGTTACAATGGCGGACGCACTGAAGTGTTCAAATCTTTTGTGAATTGTACGGGTAATGAGAAGTTATGTTACGCCGATATTACTTCGTTATATCCATATGTGATGTCACGTAAGCCTATGCCCGTTAAATCACCTAAGATACATACGGGGCCGGACTTTCCAGATGTGGAAAGTATTCATGGTGTAGTAAAATGCACTATTTTGCCCCCGAAAAACTTCTATTTTCCGATTATTCCGTATGTGGCTGGAGGTCGATTACTTTTTGGTTTATACCGGACATGTATGGAAGAGGAAAACACTGATGATTGTACTCATAGTGACAATGAGTGTGCTATTACAGGTACGTTTTGTACTCCAGAGTTACACCTGGCTCTTCAAAAAGGGTACAAAATACTCGATATACATGAAATATGGGAATTCGAACTCATGGATCCTGAAGAGGGGAATTCAGGTGGTTTGTTCGGAACTTATGTGAATTCCTTTCTTCAGATGAAGCAGGAAGCCTCTGGTTTTCCTGCTTATTGTAAAAATGAAGGAGACAAGCAAAAATATATCAAGGACTATTATGCTCATGAAGGCATACAGTTAAATTATGATAACATTAGGACGAACCCGGGATTGAGGCAATGTGCAAAACTTTACCTCAATTCATTATATGGCAAATGGGGACAGCGCACTGATATGTCACATAGTGTAATCGTTAGTGACGAAGTTACGTTCCTTAGGTATTTAACGTCGGCAAGGTATGAAATTCAAAGTGTGGTCCCAATTAATGATGATCATTTAATTATCACATATAGAGATAATGAAACTGAAAATGTCCCATTGGAATTTTCAAACGTCATATTAGCTGCCTTTATTACTTCGTGGGCTAGACTTGAACTATATAAATTACTAACGACTGTAGGACCAGACAGAGCCATTTACTGTGACACTGACAGTATTATGTATATACAGAAAAAAGATGAGGAACCTTTGTTACCACTTGGAAACTATCTGGGTGATCTAACAGATGAAATTCCAGAAGGTTGGGAATTTACAACCTTCTACGGTCTAGGTGCAAAAAATTATTGTTATAGGCTAATTAATGCCAAAGGGGATGTTCGGCATATACTCAAAATTAGGGGGATAACACTAAACGATAGGACCTCTCAAAAAATTAACTTTGAGAGTTTCTATAAATTAGTGTCTGGACAATTAGAGTCCACAGTGATAGAAAACCCAAATAGTATTGTGCGTAAACCAGGGTTCCGCATCTTTAGTCGTACAGAGACTAAGACACACCGTGAGGTAAATAAAAAACGTAAACGAGTTGACGAAGATGACGTGACTGACAATATACCAATAACAAAACGTGCGACTTTACCTTACGGATATAGGCCCACGAACGAGTAAATGTGACTTGTGTGAATGTTTTTTTCTTTTTAACCAGTTCGTTTCTTATGGAAATTCTGCTTTTATATTCTTTCGTTTCTTTGGAAACTCCCTGTTAAAATTGAATGTAATTATGTTAAAATTTCCAGTGGAAAGTCGTTAATTATTTGTTGAATCGTTTCTTATAGAAGCTTATTGTTAATTATTTATTTGTTTGCTTCTTATAGAAGTTCAGAACAATCGTAGATTGTTTTCTTACAAACCTCTATCTCTTTTGTTTTTAAATGTGTGAGTGTATATAAAGCAAAAGCTCTATTGCATGCATTCATTTGAGTACAACATGTTAAAGTTTCAACATCCCTCTACCATTTTAATTGCGGGTCCATCAAGGGCAGGAAAAACATGTTTTGTAAATCGATTACTTAATGAACGTGATCAAATGTTTAGTATAAAATTTAATGATATTGTTTGGTGTTATGGTGCAGTAATACCAAACCTGGATGCACATGCAAAAATACGTTTTGTAGAAGGAATACCTGACATGAATAATTTTGAAATTAAAGAAAATTCATTATTAATACTTGATGATTTAATGTCAGAAACTAATGGCGATGTTGCTAATTTATTTACAAAGTATGCACATCATAAAAAGTTGACTGTTATATTTATTATTCAAAATTTATTTCCAAAAGGAAAACATGCACGTGATATTAGTTTAAATGCACATTATATTATAGTATTTAAAAATCCTCGTGATAAATTACAAATACAATATTTAGCAAGGCAAATTATGCCTCGATATAGTAAGGAAATTGTGAATGTATTCGAAGAGGTAACACGTGAGCCTCACACTTATTTGTTATTTGACCTAACCCAAAAAACAAACGATGCATTGCGAATACGTACAAATATTTTTCCTAATGAAATTATGCATGTATACGCCAACATAAAAGGCATGCATACAGAAATTTTTATTTAGTTGCTATCAAGATGTTGAAGGTAAAACAACACTACAACACGCTCCGTGCTCTGTGCAAATGCAAAAATACAAAACGAAAACAAATTTTACAAAATGCTTCAGGGGATTTAATAAGAACAATTTCTCAAGTAGCTAAAAACACAATAAAAGGAAACATCCCTTTAAATCCTCGTCAGAAGCAACGATTACGTAGACATAAAAAGATCTTGCGCGCTTTATCTCAGCAGCGTACTGCATTAAAGAAAAAGAAGAGGTTGTTACTACAAAAAGGTGGTGCACTTTTACCATTAATTTTGGGACCACTTCTAGCAGCAGTAGGCAGTAGTATTTTTAGTCGATAATTATGTCAGAATTACGTAAAATGATTTTAGTTCCTGAAAATGCAATACATGAAATTCAGTCCAATCTTAAATCAATAGATTCACATCAATCACGTTTAGATGAAGAAATGAATAATATTTTAAAACGTCATGATATTAGTGTACAACAAAAATGGAAATTATATCAACAAGCTTTGCATCGTTACTTACAGTATACATCTTCTTCTTCACATAAACCTATTACATTACCTGTTATTCAGGATGAACAAAAAAATTATCATCACTTGCTTTGCAACAGGATAACAATACTTCTATTTTACCATTTGTATCAGACATTTTACATTCAGTACCAAAAACACTACGTAGGAAAACAGATCTATTATTAAAGCAGTTAAAAAATTCTGATAAAATTCAGTGGGATAAGTCTGGCATAGTACGTATCCAAGGAAAAACAATACCTGGTTCAAATATTATAGATTTAGTAAATGATGTTGTTCGTACAAGAAAATATTCAAGAAATCCTATAGGTATTTATGAATTTAAAAATTTATTAGAAGATCTTAATGTTCCTAAAGAATTTATTGGTACACCAGCATCAAAACTGAATACTAGTAGTAGCCAACGTATTCGTAAAATAAAAAAATCATCCAGTCCTAAAGCAGTATCTAATTTATTTAAACATTGGAAAGAATATAGTATGTAAAAAAATGACAAAATTATCAAAAATATATTATGATTATTCAAATCCTAATTCTTTATCAAGTATACAAACATTACATCGTAAAACAAAATTATCTAAAAAGAAAATTAAAAATTGGTTAGCTTCTCAAGATGCATATACATTGCATGCACCAATTCGTAAAGTTTTTCAACGGAAAAAGTATTATGTTAGTGCACCAAATGAAACATTACAAATGGATTGGCAGATATGCAAAACATTGCAAAGTATAATAATAATTATAAGTATATATTATGTTGTATTGATATTTTTTCACGTTATGCATATTGTGTCCCCTTAAAAACAAAGAAAGGTCCTGAAATGGTAAAAGCAATAAGAAAAATTTTAAAAAATTTCAAGTTACCCGTGTTTAATGTCCATACCGATTTAGGTACAGAATTTTATAATCGTCATGTAAAACAATTGTTTAAAGAATATGAAATTAATCATTATAGTGTTCATTCCGAAATTAAATGTGCTTTAGCAGAACGTTTTATAAGAACGATAAAAGAAAAATTGTATCGTTACTTTACTGCAAAAAATACTTATCGTTATATTAATGTCTTAGATCAAATTGTCAATAATTATAACCATTCATATCATTCAAGTATTAAAATGGCGCCTGCAGAAGTAAATGATTCCAATGTGAATCAAGTGTGGGAAACATTATACGGAAATACAATAAATAAAAAGAATGCAAGTTGTAAATTTAGTCCGGGTGATTATGTTCGTGTTAGTAAGTATAAACATGTATTGGAAAAAGGATATTTACCTAAATGGTCACAAGAAATATTTATTGTTGATAAATGTATTAAATCTAATCCTGTGACTTATAAATTAAAAGATTGGAATGGAGAAGAAATTAAAGGAATATTTTATGCACAAGAATTACAAAAAGTAATTATAAATTCAAAAAAAACTTATCTTATTGAAAAAGTATTAAAACGTAAAAATGGGTGGATGTATGTAAAATGGTTGGGATATCCGTCAAGTATGAATTCATGGATTAGATCCGATTCTATTCAGTCTTCAAAATGAATTCAAACCTTACACATGACTTTTACGTTACTCTTCCTTCAAATGCCAGTAGTAAACTTTTTAATAATAATACAATAGCTTTATTTCGCGTTAAATTAGCACAACCTATTGATTTAAATGATGGGGAATGGGGTGTTGCATTAACACAAATTAATATTCCGTGGAGTTTTTATAATGTTGGTGAAAATGAAGAAATAATAATTACTACTGTTATCAATGATAAAGTTGAACGTCATCATGTTTGTGTTACACCGGGATATTATTCTTCTATCGAATCTATTCTTGAGTTAATTCCTGAAAATGTTCGTATGTTACAATATTTACAAAATAAAAATCAAATTGTAATTAAACATTCTTTAAAATTAGAAGATCAATGTATGATTAGTATTACACCAGGATTACAACATATTTTTGGATTTATTAATGAAAATACACACGATATTAAAAATGTAGTATACACAAAAATTAGAAATGTTGATTTATTATTATCACGGGGTAAATTTCCATGTAATTTAGATTATAATATTCCCAATTGAATTAATGTTTGTGTTCATATTGTAAAACATCAAAAAAATATTGGACCGTTATTTCGAAAACTTAGTGTATATAATGTACAACACGGTAATGTAAAATCTTTTGTGTTTCATACACCCCATTATGTTAAAGTTGAAAAGAAATATTTTGATACAATAGAAGTAAACTTAAAAGATGAACACGGTTTAAAATTACCATTTCGTTTCGGGACTTCAAACTTGACACTTCACTTTAAACGAAAATGATTTCTGAAAGTATTGATGATAGTTTTTACATTACATTAGTTTCAAACGCTAGTGCAAATGTATATCCTACAAATAATCCAACACATTTTATTAATCAGTTGAAAAATAATGTACGATTATCAGAATCCGATTGGTACGTAGGGTTAAGTGAAGTACATATTCCATTAACATGTTATAACGTCACCGAAGGCGAAAATGTTGTATGGTACAAATTTAAAAATGCAGACCCTATGAAAAGTAAAGTTGTTGTTGGATATTATCCATCCATTCATCATTTAATAGATGAATTAAATACAATATCAAGATTTATACGATTTAGCTTTTCAAATATTGTACGTGTTGAATGCGATGAACGTGTAGAATCTGTTACATTGTCACATACATTAGCTTTACAATTAGGTTTTTCTGAAAAATCAGATCTTGTAAAAGAACGCCGTGGATTCAAACAACCATACGTAGATATTGGATATCCACATCAAATTTTTATTTATACCGACATTATACAATATCAATTTTTAGGTGATACAAAAGCTCCGTTACTGCGTATAGCAACAATTTCAGATATTAAATATGGAAAAGTTCAAACAATTACCTTTGAAGATATTCATTATATGCCACTTGCAAAATTTTGTTTTAACACAATTGAAATACTATTAAAAGATCATGCAGGGCGAAATTTGCCATTCCGATCTGGGACACTGACCGTAACACTTCATTTTAAGCGCTCTCCTGTTAAATAATAATAATAATAATAATAAAATGAGATCTACACGTGTTACTTTACATCGTGGACGTGGAATACCATATTTTTCAGGACCTGTATATCAAAGGGGACATGGTATAGGGAGTTTCTTTAAAGGGTTATTTCGTTTTGCATTACCATTTCTTAAACAAGGTGCAAAAACTGTAGGACGTCAAGCATTGCAAACCGGTATACAAGTTGCGGGTGATGTATTGGAAAATAAACCATTTAAAGAAGCAGTTCGTGCACGTGTAAAAGAAGCTGGTAATAATTTAAAGACAAAAGCTATTAATAAAGTTGGACAGTTGCTAACTGGTAGTGGTAAGAGACGGTCACGCAAAAGAAAGGCTCCTGCAATTGTAAATTTTGGACCACCAACAAAACGTAAACATATAAACGATATCTTTTCATAATGTCGCTCCTAAATTCCGATAGTTCTGAATGCTGTACCAATGAATTTGATTTCTTTTCAATACCAATGACACAAACAGCTATTGAAGCAACTATAAATGCTGAATATCGACCTATTTCTACATTAACATCAGAAGGACCAATTGAATTTTTTATTCCTGGAGAAACAGGAGAATTTATTCATCCAGCATATCTATATCTTTATGTACGTTGTAAAATTACAAAAGATGATGGTAAAAATTTAGTTAATGATGATGTTGTTGCACCAGTAAATAATTTCCTACATTCATTATTTAGTCAAATTGATATTTCGTTAAATGATAAATTAATTAGTTCTTCATCAGGATCTTATCCTTATCGTGCATACATTGAAACTTTATTAAATTATTCTCATGATGCTTCTCAAACACATTTAGCATGTGCTATGTGGCATAAAGATACTGCAAAAAATTTTAATAAATTAGATAATACAAATGATGGTTTTCAAAAGCGTACCAATAAAATAAAAAATAGTAAATCTTTTGAAATGTACGGACGTCTTCATACTGATATTGTAAGTTTAGATCGTATGCTTCCTAATAAAGTAAGTTTACGTGTAAAATTACATCGTAGTAAAGATAACTTTTGTTTAATGTCTCCTGAAAATACAAGTTATAAAGTTGCACTTGAAGAAGTTATTCTACATGTACGTCGTATTGATGTTGCTGCAGATTTAGCTATGCAATTAAATACACGAATGGTTTCAGAAACGGCCAAGTTACCTCTCACAAGAGTAGAAACAAGATCTTATACTATTCCTGCACAAGTCAAGTCATATAACCTTGATAATCTCTTTCTGGGTAATGTTCCTAAAGGTCTGGTTATTGGTTTCATTTCCAACACAGCATTCAATGGTAAATCACATCTTAATCCATATGAGTTCCAAAACTTTAACGTTAACAAACTGCAATTACATGTTGGATCAAAATCATTCCCTCCCAACCCCCTTACGCCTGATTTTAATAATGTTTTATACCTTCTAAGTTACTATACTCTGATATCAGGTACTGGTATATATTATCAAAATTATTCACATACTGTTACTCTTGAAGAATATCCTAATGGATATTCTCTGTATGCATTTATTCTATCTCCAACTGGAACTTTAGATGACAACACTTGGGATGTAGTTCGTGATTCTTTTGTAAATTTAAAAGTATCATTTTCAGAAACTTTAACTGAACCAATTACATGTATTGTCTATGCGCAATTTGATTCGTTAGCACAAATAGACAAAGATAGAAATATTTATACTGATAACACCTTCTAATTTATTCAGTTGAGTAGAATGAGGGTTGTTGTACACTTCTCCGCATTCCATAATAATGATGAGGAATTTATTGTAAAGGAACTAGCAATTGTAAATCCTGACGTTCCGTTTTTACAAAATTGGATATTTAAACCACCATATCCATTAAATAAGCTGTCTGAGCCAATCATAAATACAAACAAATATCTAAGTGAAAATGTATATGGCATTACCTGGCACGAGGGCGATGTAGAGTATTCACTTCTTAAGGAAATAATTCAATCATATTGTTCAAATACCACCAGTATTTACACATATGGATTAACTAGAAAGTGTTTTCTTGAAGAAATTCTGCAAAGAAATGTTACAAATTTGGAAGAAATAGACTGTCCAAAGTATACTGCATTAAGTTTTCACGTTCACAAGTGTGCACATAATAAACATCGTTTTGGACAATATAGGTGCAGTATTCATGAAGCATTACTATATAGTGAATATGTAAAAGTGTATGATTATGTTTTACATGTGAAAAACAGTGATAATTACATACCTACTATAATTAAAAAATAATAATAATCATGTATAGTGACGAATTGTTAAAAGTATTAGTGACTGATAAAGTGACTGGTGCAAGTGTTACCGGGATTTATCCTATTGATAAACTTCCTGTAATGGTAGAACCACCTGCAGCACTTGTTATTAATCTTGATACATCCAATTCAAGTGGATCACACTGGGTCGCAGTGTACATTAATGAGAAAAAACATGGATTCTATTTTGACAGTCTTGCTATGGACATTCCCAAGGAAATAAAAAATTTTTTATCCAAAAATACTAAATTGTATTTTACAAACAGTGAACAATATCAGCACGATGATTCTGTGTTATGCGGATACTTTGTATTATATTTTTTGCATCATATTATTCGCACTCAATCATTTGAAAAGTGTTTAAAATTGTTTAACAACAAAAATTTAAAAAAGAATGATGATATTGTTTATAAACATGTAAACAACATTTTAAAAAGAAAACACAAGTAATTTTTTTTTATTTTTTTATTATTGTATATATTTTTTACAATAAAAATTTTTAAACTATATTCAGGCATTTAATTTACAAATCCTCGTTACAATCTTGATAATGCATTAGTTAATGCTGTTGATCTTTCATATTTCCACCAGTAATTCAACTGTTGTGCGTTACGATATGCACATCCTGATTTCTTTACAACATTTTTGTGAAAAGAACAATATTCATTAAATGTATTTCCACACAAATCATTTAATGCTGGACATTGTTCTGTTTCTAAATCAATAACATTATCTAATGCAAATATTCTCTTAATCCAAAGAGATTTTTCTAAACCTTTACAATAAAAGGTTGAATTCATTGTACATAATTGATATACAAGGTTACGTATGAATGATACAGTATATCCTGTTTTACTATCCCAGTTCAATCCGTGTAAATTCAATGTCAGCCAATCAATTTGTTTTTGGCAACCTAATGACAATAAATTATATTCTATTGGTGATTTTACCAAGCAATGAAAATTTACTGTATCATCACATGCGCTAAGACAAAACTCACGAATAATAAATTCGTTATCAGACATTTTAAAACCTTGAATATCAATAATGTATTGATTTACGCAAGGTGAAATTTCATTTGTGCGCTGAATGAAATATGGTATAATTTGTCCAACAAATTCTGTATTTTTTAAAAGATCACAAGTTTTACGCATAAAGCATATAAATGAGATTTCACTATGTTCTTGTTCATACAATTCAAAAAGTTCACCAAGAGTTTTATCAAGAGATAAATACGTTGCTGCAAATAATCCAATATCATGAAGAGTACTTGATTTGCAATCCAGCGGATTATTCTCACGTAAGTATACATTTATTGTTTTTAATACACAATTCGCATTAATATTTTTAGCACTACATAACACACATAAAACACTCACACTATTCGGATACATTTTTCCTTCTGTCTTTTCTTAATAGAACCTCTAGTAATTCCGGAAAATAGTCTGTATCATTTAATAATTCCAAATATGCCTCATAAAATTTTTCTCTTCTTAATATTCCAATAATGTGGGTGTTGGCGTACAAATAAAACACATCATCTTCAACACTAGGGCTTGCTATAACACTCCAAGCACGGACCTCCAATGATTTTGGGGGTAAATTCATACAATCATGAGCATACACATGATACGATCCTTCTCTGCAACCATCACATATTAACGTGTCGTTAAATTTCCATTTTTCAATAGCTTTCTTTATACATTCCACATTTTGACTATTACAAGAACAGTCTAAACTCCAAAATCTTGATGGTGATGATGCTGGGGTTTCTGAAACTGTTGATACTGATGAATCTATTTCATCAATATCAAATTCTTCATCTGAAGATGATTCATATATTTCTGTTTCAGCATCAGATAATGATGCTTCAATATTGCAGTGGTCCTTCTTCTCATACGACTGCATTGTGTGTCTTTATATATTTTCTCTCTTAGGACTTGTATTTAAAGTACTTTCAAATTCATCACGTGTTCATCTTATGCCTAATCAAATGTGCTTAGTCATCAATCACATGCTACTTAATCATACGATTGTAGCCCCAAATTACTTATCACATAATGTTTAGTCATGTATCAACGGTCAAAATTACACATCGTCACATGATGTTTCGTCGTTCAACAAGTTTATCTAATCGTACAAAGGTCAATTCATCCGGGTTTTCAAAGCGCGCTAAACCTCAGTTCATGTCTTAAGTTCTTCGGTGATGGATGTGCAAGAACAAGACTCCGTCTTTAGTACGAACACCAAATATGGCTAAATAATGCAATAAAATAAAATAAAGTTATTTCCTATTTTCCCCAGTTCAATTCCTCTGTCCACATAAATATAATTTCATATTTTTTAAAATTCATTAAACAGGGGAGGGTGTCCCTATACAGGGGTCAATCTTGGGTCCTGGGTTCCATTTCCATGGACCATCCACTGTGACCTTCGTAGTGGTCATTCAACCTTTCCTTTCGTCATCTATCATTGTAAAACACATCACGTGTTCTTTATCAATCAATTGACCTTTTCCCTTTCTTGACCCAATTTCATCACCTCCTTCGATACTCACTATCTGCCCTTATCCATAGTTAAACAAGCGATAAACTATCTCTTATCAAGGCGCGGTATCGTTTGATGGTCACCACACTAAATCAATACTACTTACAGTTCTGTTATTAACAGTGTTATTCATATCTATTTCAGTAAAAATGCATGTGATTAAAAAAAGCTACCTGAAGAGAAATGGAAAATTGATAGACTCAGTTGCAAGAAAGCCGTTTGACATTGTAGCTGAAACGAAGATAAAACAACCTTACTTCGGTCTAGTATCAATTCACAACAATATTTTATTCAGTTTTCTAGTAGTTCACCTCCAACATCCTAAGGCTTGCAGTCAGGAGCAGTTTTAGGATTTTAATTTTAGATAGAACCACTCCATCACTTACGGATACATATGCACATTTGATTGATTAATGACAATAGAAAATTACTTTTAGAGTAGTGGTTGATGCTACCGTAGTGTTTATTAATATAAAAAGTGGAAAATATATTTACTCTTTATTGTATCTTTTAGTGTTTATATATTGTTCAATATTTCTGGGTAGGCTCGTGCCTAACCGGCCTACCCGCTAAAACCACCACTTAAAAGATGCCACAGTTCACATCCTCAAGACATGTTTGGCCAAGCAAACAATGCAAAAGGATGCGTAAGACGGCCTTTATCCCCGATTATCTGACCTTTTGATTTGATTGAAACTACAAAAAACATACAAGTATTTCAATATTGATATTGATATTTTGTATTGCTGATATTTACATTGACAATATAAATATGAAAATAGAAGTATACAGTGCGTTCCACGAATAACACTAAGGCCTGTCTCCTGAAGAAACCAAGGCAGATAGAAACATGAAACCTTTTGTAACCTTCAAGGGGCATAAAAGACAACATTACGCTGATATGAAGAACCCCCCATGAGTTGCTGGGAGGTTACGGGGGGTAATTACAAAATTTTAAATAGCAACTCCCACCGTGTTATATCTCGTTAGAAAGGTAATCACATGCAGAGACCAATTTTGGACACTATCTGTCGCTAGCGTGTCCCTATCCAAAATTTCGGCCATCCCTAAAGTAGGGTCGAAACGTTCCATGCATAACACTAAGGCCATTCTCCTGAAAAAACCAAGGCAGATGAAAACATGTAATCTTTTGTAACCTTGAAGAGACACAAAAAAACAACATTATGCTGATAAGGAAAATCCCCTATGACGGGGGCCTAAGGGGGTTACGAGAGGTAACTACGAGTACTTCGACCGTACTTACGGATGGCCGCCATGATGGATAGAGACAACACGATAGCGACGCGCAGTTTACAGAATTGGTCTCTACACGTCATTAGCTTTCAAAGGAGGTACTGCATGATGGGGGTTTCTATTTAAAATTTTATAGTTATCCCCCGTAACCCCTTGAGCGCACCTCATGGGGGGTTCTCCATATCAGCATAATGTTGTATCTTATTTCCGTTGAAGGATATGAAAGCTTTCATGTTTCTATCTCCCTTGGTTTCTTCAGGAGACGAGCCTTAGTGTTATGCGTGGAAAGTACTTCGACCCTACTTTCCGGATGACCGAAATATTGGATAGGGACACGCTAGCGACATGTAGTTTCCAAAATTGTTCTCTACACGTGATTACCTTTCAAACGAGATACGACACGGTGGGGGTTGCTATTTAAAATTTTGTAGTGACCCCCGTAACTCCCTTGAGCGCACCTCATGGGAGGTTCTCCATATCAGCATAATGTTGTCTTTTATGTCCCTTGAAGGTTACAAAAGGTTTCATGTTTCTATCTACCTTGGTTTCTTCAGGAAACGGGCTTTAGGGTTATTCGTGGAACGCACTGTATATGATACTATTGCATATAGTATAGAATTATGTATATAAGACAAATCAGTCGATAAGGTGATACCGAAAAAGGAGTTGTGATGTAGAACACTAACATTCTTTCTTAAGATTCGCCTTATGCATCTTCTTCCATTGTTTACATGTCTTGAGGATGTGAACTGTGGCACCTTTTACGTATTGCGACTCTTTGCATGTTAGAGATGAACTACCGAAAAAGTGAATAAAATCTTGATGTGAAATAATTTGATATATTGAATTAAGTTTGTTTTATGTTCATTTCAGTTACAATGACAAACGGTGAGTCAATCAATTTTCCATTTGGCCACAGGTATTAAAAAAAAAAAAATCGCATTCATCTTTACCAAAGTAGATGTGAATAACACTGTTGATAAATAACTGTATCCCCGTCATTTTCCCGAGTAGAATAAGAAGAACTACACATCTAAAATTTATGATGAAACTTGAAGAAATAGTTATTCTTCTTACAGCCTTTGTTAGAATTACCAAACTACTACGAATGCAGGACAAAATTCAAGAGGACAAACCCCAAGGAAAATTCAGACAAAACGGACTAAATTCAAGCGACGGAACCATAAGCGCAGATTCATAAAAAATGATTATTTTTCTTCAACTATTATGCATCTAAAATGTTATCTGAAATTCTTCACTTTACGGAAGTAAAATTTAAAGAAATGCTGAAAACCCAATAAAAGACGTAAGACTGTTATAATAAGTATATATTTCACATTTTGATCTTTGCTTAAAAAAATATCTTGATCAGTATTTCAGAATTAAAATAAATACTTATACATTTCTCAAAATAAAAGACTGCTATATGCTACCACACAAGAACGACCTTTTTAAAATCAAATAGCATCACAGTTACTTTTCGTATTTAAAATGAACGGTCTTACTGTAATATAATTAAAAGACAACTTTTCATTTGGATGTACATAAAGCTAATTAAAACAAATCCTAGGTGTGTACAAAACTATAATTACAACAGAACTCTTCATATGGATAAGTACAAAGAAAACTACAGAACTTTTCATTTAGGTGTGCATAATTAAAGTCCAGATTCCTTCCTGTTCTACCCAGTCACTCTCCAGCACTTTGTAGAACATTTTAGATCTTCTCTTCTCTTTAGGTAGAACAGGAATTCCTAATCTTCACAAAAAGGGATATTTACTGTACATATCAAGAAAATTTAATAGTAATGATTATCCCGACAACTCCACTTTATTTCAAAGCCCCTTGATTTCAGTATATCACGCAGCTTTCATTCTTTTCAAACTGCACGTCATAAAAATTTCCCTTTTTTCATTGCTCAGAAACTGATTGGTTAGATTTTTATTTTCAAAAAAAAAAAAAAAAAAAAAGTGTTCTGTGACTGACTGGGAGCGTAACCTTCTTTTGAATTGGTGTATTTGATTTGAAGCACGTTAGAAGAAAAATGAAATCTTTGTTTTACGTCCCACGGTTATGCCGGCTAGGCTAAAGGAGACGGTGATGATGAAAAATTAATGAAATGGTGGAATGAAGAAAGTGGGAGAAAACGGGAGAATCCCGAGGAAGCCCAGGCACACGGTGTTTGTCCACCACAAAGTTCACTTGGCGGGGGCTGGGATCGAACTCAGGACCCCAAGCAGCAGAGGTAAAACCACTGAGCCACCGCGGCCCAAGCACGTTAGAAGAATAACTAACTAACTAACTCTATGGCCTATGGAACCCGGAGGTTCAGTGCCGCGTTCACAAAAGCTCTCCACTGACTTCTATCCTTAGCTAGTTGCATCCAGTTTCTACTTTGTATTCCTATCTCTGCGAGATCCATCTTAATATTGTCCTCCCATCCCAACATAAAACAAACTTAATTCAATATATCAAATTATTTCACATCAAGATTTTATTCACTTTTTCGGTAGTTCATCTCTAACATGCAAAGAGTCGCAATACGTAAAAGGTGCCACAGTTCACATCCTCAAGACATGTAAACAATGGAAGAAGATGCATAAGGCGAATCTTAAGAAAGAATGTTAGTGTTCTACATCACAACTCCTTTTTCGGTATCACCTTATCGACTGATTTGTCTTATATACATAATTCTATACTATATGCAATAGTATCATATACAGTGCGTTCCACGAATAACCCTAAAGCCCGTTTCCTGAAGAAACCAAGGTAGATAGAAACATGAAACCTTTTGTAACCTTCAAGGGACATAAAAGACAACATTATGCTGATATGGAGAACCTCCCATGAGGTGCGCTCAAGGGAGTTACGGGGGTCACTACAAAATTTTAAATAGCAACCCCCACCGTGTCGTATCTCGTTTGAAAGGTAATCACGTGTAGAGAACAATTTTGGAAACTACATGTCGCTAGCGTGTCCCTATCCAATATTTCGGTCATCCGGAAAGTAGGGTCGAAGTACTTTCCACGCATAACACTAAGGCTCGTCTCCTGAAGAAACCAAGGGAGATAGAAACATGAAAGCTTTCATATCCTTCAACGGAAATAAGATACAACATTATGCTGATATGGAGAACCCCCCATGAGGTGCGCTCAAGGGGTTACGGGGGATAACTATAAAATTTTAAATAGAAACCCCCATCATGCAGTACCTCCTTTGAAAGCTAATGACGTGTAGAGACCAATTCTGTAAACTGCGCGTCGCTATCGTGTTGTCTCTATCCATCATGGCGGCCATCCGTAAGTACGGTCGAAGTACTCGTAGTTACCTCTCGTAACCCCCTTAGGCCCCCGTCATAGGGGATTTTCCTTATCAGCATAATGTTGTTTTTTTGTGTCTCTTCAAGGTTACAAAAGATTACATGTTTTCATCTGCCTTGTTTTTTTTCAGGAGACTGACCTTAGTGTTATGCATGGAACGTTTCGACCCTACTTTAGGGATGGCCGAAATTTTGGATAGGGACACGCTAGCGACAGATAGTGTCCAAAATTGGTCTCTGCATGTGATTACCTTTCTAACGAGATATAACACGGTGGGAGTTGCTATTTAAAATTTTGTAATTACCCCCCGTAACCTCCCAGCAACTCATGGGGGGTTCTTCATATCAGCGTAATGTTGTCTTTTATGCCCCTTGAAGGTTACAAAAGGTTTCATGTTTCTATCTGCCTTGGTTATATTCTCACAATAAGACAGTTATAGATACGCGACAATCATTTTGGACATGACTGTACTGATGACAGCGCCTCAATGTGCCCAAACAGAGAGTAAAAACAAGTTATATTGTTCATAAGACTTTCAGCCCCTTGCACTGTCGTCTGCGAAGTGGGAGTCTTAGAGGGGGAGACCTAGGAGGGAAAACAGTGCAGCCACCACATCCAATATCGCAAACGTCGTAATGACGTTGCTCAGTAATTAGACATATCCCAATATAATCACATAGCTTAGAAAAAATAATATAAATTAGGAAATTTTAGCGATTCGAAAGGTTTTTTGTATCCAATGTATGTAAATACGGGACATTTTAGCGTTCCGGGAGAATTTTTCGGGACACCGGGAATGGTAGTGAAAAAACGGGACGATCCCGTTTTTACGGGACGGTTGGTCACCCTAGGAAGGAAGGAAGCGGCCTGGGACCTATAAGTTAAGTACCATCCCGGCATTTGCCTGGTGTGAATGAGGAGTGGCTGACCAGAAAAAGCGTTTTACACTTTTTCGACCGAATGCCCCCACCGGGAATCGAACCCGGGACCGCTCGCACCGAAAGCGAGAGCGTTAGCGACTACGCTACGCGGGGCCACGGGAATTGTCTTATTTCTACGATTTTCAGTCTGTATAGGGGATTAATGGAGGAGATGGAACCATGGTGGATCTAGCCATAGGCCTCCTCAGTTGTTTGAGTGACAAAAATAATTTAAGCTATTATTTGTATATTTTTTATTTTTTATTTTTTAGTGAACTTCTAATATACCTATCATAGTCTGGGTTCTGGCTGACCCCCCCCCATTTTTACCTTCTAGATCCGCCACTGGATGGAACCTATTCTTGAGAGACTAAATCGATTTTTAAAAACTCTTACTGTCTATTTCTTATCGTTTTGCCTGATACTTGTCGGTGGATAGACGGACACAGCCGTTCTATAAACAGGTGGATCTAAAAGGTGAAAACTGGGGGAGCAGCTGAATTAAGACTATGGTAGTATATCATGAGTTTACTATAAACTTCCAAAAATATATAAATAATAGCTTACAGCTTACATTATTTTTGTCACTCAAAAAACTGGGGAGCTAGGACCCCCGGCCCCGGGCTAAATCCGCCACTGGTTCTATACGACTTCCGATACTTACGCACAGCACAGTCTGAAAGTCTATAAATCTAGATCAAGAACAACATCCATCTTACATCATGGTTAACCAATTGACCTTGATATGTTATGCATTCACAGCTACACGTTCCCAGAAGTAACAAGGTAGGTTGTTTCTGTGCATCATTTTTTACCTGTAAATACCATATGATGACAATAACAGCGTACTTGTTACTTTTCCAGTGATTCCTTATAAAATTAACATGAATTGTAAATTCACTAAGAATTTATGAAAGACATGTTTCTCATATGTGCAATGCAGATATGTAATAGATATCCAGATAAATATGTAAAGCCTACTTACTTGAATTTTACGATTCGATTAAAGTTATCTTCACAAGAGCAAACAAAAGTTCGATCCTCCTTCCAGCAGCCAAATAAGTGTTCGCGTTTGAGGCAGAAGACAGGTTTTGCAGCAGGATTGCCACATCGCCTGTTTTAATCTTCATAAAATTTTATCAGAACTGCAATCTTTTTATTTTACCTAATGAGTAGTAATTTTTCGTCAAAAATTGGACTTGTTCTATATGTTTTTATTATGGGAATAATAGTTTTCGGGTGTAGGGTATTTCCAGCGACTGCACACATATAACATACGAGACAATCAACTCATCTTCACGTTATATACAATCTCGTATATAACAATCAACTCATCTTCACGAAAAAAAGCGATCGGTACCGGAATTGGTCACTTCAGGTCAACTACTTCCGATACGCGGTATCTAGTACATTTCCGGCCGTATGGTATTTCCGGAGATTGCAGACATGCAACGTATACAGTGTGACCCAAAAGTAGGTAAAGAGTACTGTATAGGGATGCGCACGAGACAAGATTTGTGGCTGTCTCGTCTCGAAAATGTGCTGTAAAAGTGATGTCTCGACTCGAAAAATATATATTTCTCTATTGAAAGAGCCGTGTCTCGACTCGAATTTTGTCAGGAAAATCCTGTCTCGACTCGTCTCGTGCGCATCCCTAGTACTGTACTGATCATTTCATTGCATTTTATATAATTTCTTATTGCTATCCATCAGCTAGACTTAGTTTATTTATTATTTGTTCTTAATGTGTATTTACTTATATTTCTTAAGCTCGGAAGAGCCGAAGCAAATAAACCCATAAACTAGAATGTTATACTTGATCAATGCAGGGCTTTTTTTGGGACACCCCGTATATCAATCAACTCGACTTGATAAAAGAAACTAATCGGTACCAAAGTTGGTCACTTTCGGTCAACTACCTTCGGCACACTGTTCCTAATACAGATTCCGGGGGTGAGGTGTTTCCAGTCATTGCACATATGTAACATATATATCAATCACCTCGACTTCACAAATGAAAGCTATCGACACTGGAATTAGTGACTTTCGGTTAACTACTTCCGGTATACGGTATTTAATACAATTTCCAGAGGTGGGGTATTTCCATTGATTACACACATGTAGCTCAACTCGATTTTTTATGAAAAATTCGTCACTTCCGGTACACAGTATCTAATACAGTTTCCGAGGTAGGGTGTTTACAGCAATTGCATACATGCAATATACTGTATATATCAATCAACTCATCGTGACGAAAGAAAGAGATCAGTGCCGAAATTGGTCACTTCCTGTCAACCACTTCCGGTACATGGTACCTAATATAGTTTCAGGGGGTAAGGTGTTTCGAGCTATTGCACAGATGACACATATTTATATCAATCAATTCATCTTCAAAAAAGAAAGCGATCTGCACTAGAATTAGTCACTTCCTGTATACGGCATCTAATAGAATTTCCGGAGGTGGGTTGTTTCCAGGGATTGCACATATGCAACATATATGAACTCAATTCACTTCCGGTCAACTACTTCCGGTATACGGTATTTAATACAATTTCTGGAGATGAGGTGTTTCCAGCCATTGTACACATGCAACATATATCAATCAACTCAATTTGATAAGAACAAAATGATCAGTACTGGAATTGGTAATTTCCGATACACGGTACCTAATACAGTTTCCAGGAGCGGTATGTTTCTATGTACCGTTCCAAGAATTTAAGGGGGTTCGTCAATGTACCCATTTCCTATGACGGAGAATATACCACTGTACTCGCCTACATGACAATATAACGTGATGAAACCTTATCGAAGGGAATAAATAGGTTTAAAACATTCAAATTTTGAATTTTGGGCAAAATTTTATCCAGGAAACGGAACGAGATGGACCACCGAAACCTACAGAGATACACACCATGATCCTATGCTACCATACCAAATTTTTAGTTTTTGCAATTTCCGAAATTGAAGAAATGATGCTATGTACCCCTACCAAAATTTGAGTTTTGAGCCAACATACATATTGCCAACATTTAGAAGGGTTGGTTTGAGATCTCCTAGGTCATTGATCCTTGGCCAGGGAACCAGTGACCCAAGGGCACAAAAGTGAGCTCAAATGACAATAAAAAAATGTTCCTTTTTAGTATAGAAAACTCAGAAATAAAAGAAAATGTCCTGGAACTTTTCTGACAAAGGTTGTAATATTATTAAGTGTACTGATCTACAAGCATTCTTTATTGTAATCCTCCTCCTCAACTTTTACATGTCAGAAACGCTTATGGCCAAGGTCAACAACTGTCTATTGGAATAGGTCTTTAGCCGCACACACACGAAAAGCATCAGAAGGATTACACTCACTGAAATTTCGAAATGCAGGCCAACGAACACGCTTTAAATTGAAGTGCGGAAGATGAGATTGGTAACAGGCAGGCATTCAATCATCACAGGAAAAATAATTACTGCACAGAGACCTAAACGGCATGACAAACATCTTGGCATTTGAAAGCGGCGCTCCAAGTTCCCTTTAAATGCTGCTAGCAAATGAGAATCCAGCGGTATTGCCACGTTTATTTTCTGCACATCCACGTCTATCCTCTGCCACCTGATCGCGCTGTAGTTCGTCTGCTTATCCATAGCTACACCCCTTAACACTCGGCAACATCGCGTCAGAGCTTGCGTTTTATTAGTTTAGCTGAAATGCCAAGATGTTTGTCACAGCCATTACGTAAACGATACACAGGGAGAGGCCACTACAAGAATAGGTACCTAAACTACTAGAAAAGTAAATGGGACTACTGTCATTAAGAATGGGCATACCACTCTCTTCAAGTAATTTCGTCACCTCACAGCCACAATCGTCAATTTGGAGCTCCATAGGCGATGGTACGCATTTAGACAATCAATATGGGTGGCTCAAATTGATTGTAGAACAAAAGCAGACTAGCTACCAAAAATGCTTCAGTATGAGGCATATATAACGAATAAATGGTGAACGGCATAGGGAAAAGAAGTCGCACCACAGTTGCTTGCAAATGAGAAATGTTGTTGTACCCATAATGGAATGTGTCTAAGACACCAATGGCGATACCGTCAACAGTTCGATCATCACTGTGCTTATCATAGACAGTATAGTGTGATAAAGGAGATTTTGAGACTAAAAGTGAGTTTCTTTTAAGAGACAGTTGCTGGTCAGAGTCCGAAACCAATGTTTAAAATTTTACAGTGTGTGTGCTGAAACGGTTATTATTCAATTGAAGAATTGACATACAGTATTTTGAAAGTTCATTATATCAAGCAAACATTGCCAATTACCATCTACTTAGTATCCATGAGTTCATCTTCCACCCTATCAGATTTCAGCGAAAGAAAAGTAGTTTGTGAACTGATGCAGATTTTGATGTCCTCCGAAAGAATTTAGGTTTGTAAAGATGCTTGCTTTCATGCCAGCAATGTATGGAAAGTGATGATGAAGTCGTATTAGCTTTGGACCACCACTAAAAACATTACGTAATCAGTGGCGGATTTCAAGGTTTGCTAAATGAAACAATGAGTAGAATTTTTGGTTCGGGGCCCTTAGATACAGTGAGCTCAGTTTACATAGAATCCTTAGGGGCATTATACAGAGGTGTTCTGACACGTGATTAGTGCCATACTAAAGAGTTCGACTAACACATGTTTCCTGCAGTAGTCAGGCCTTTAGTATGAAGGTAATCATACGTCAAAACGACTCTGCATAAGGTCCCTGATATCTAGATCGCCACAGAAATCTCTTAACTGGCGTTTAGGAGATGCCAACATGGAATAATTCTGGCACTGGCGTTTAGTAGATAATAAGATTCTACTGAAATTCAAAATGGTTCAATGTTTTCTAACTTTTTTCTAGTTCATTTCTCATTGTGTTCGTATTCCAATAATGTATGGCTTCCTAGTTTTAGCCTGTCCAGCTAAGCATGTAATTGCTTTATTTTCAACAAAAGGAGACAGAGCCTCAATACCACTCGTACGACTAGATTCTATATTTACACTATCAGCATCATTTTATTTAGTACACGGTACCGTACAGGAATCACGATACTCGTTTTTTCTTTTTTGGTTTTTTTTTTTTAATTTTTCACCAGGTTTATTCTCGGTTTCACTCACATCAGATTTGCACTTGGGGAGCGGGTGACCCCGCCCGACCCGAAATATTTCACATTAACTCATAAAATGAGTTAATGTGAAATATTATAAAAGAGAAAGCTCTGTAAGTCTCCGCAAAACCGCACCGCAATATACACAAAAAGAGCTAACGCTGCTCCCTAGCAATCCCTAGGCACGGCCTCCGTGTAGGATCAGCGTGGAGCCGACGTGGCCAAGTGGAATGAGAGGTGCTCTAACACCGTTCCCGTCGACAAAAATCATGACTACAGAAAGCAAGTGATAAATGGAAAGGAAAACCTCGAATGCTGATTTTATACAGATTTTTAATGTTTTATACTGTCAAATTTATATTGTAAAACTCTGTCCCATGTAGGTTGTAGGTAGAGCAAGGTAATAAAGTGAGTGTCCGGAGCCGACTCCCATTACCGGCTTTTATTATAAAATTCACTAAATAACGGTATTTTACAGGAATACTACGAAGATATTCTTCTCTATGTTTGTGAGGTTAGAGGCAGGTAGTCCTTGATCGAGAGGTCGCAGACAGGATCTCCACAAAGCCACGTAGCAGGCTAAGCAACTGGGTGTAGGATTCCCAACAAAGCCCCGAAGCAGGCTAAGCCAGGAGAAAGGAAAAGCTAAGAGTCCGTAGCAGACTAGAGGCTTGGGGTTAGGTTACTCCAAATGTTCTGAAGCAAACAGTAGGAGGGACACCAGAAAACCGGTACTGGTGACTGGTCCGCTGGTGGCTGCCGAATTTGTAGATCCCCAGACGGTGGTGGCTCTGCTGCTCCGATGTCATCGTGTGCTTCGTAGGAGGAGCCAGAACGACCCGCTCGGGAGAGTAATACTCCCGGAAGTTCGTTTTTCCGCGCGCTACTCTAGACAGCTGTTTTACGCGCTATCCTAGCCAGTTGTTTTAAGTTGGTCACAAAATTTATATCATGAAGTACAAGGGGAACAAAGCGACCCTATATCATGGAGTACAAGGGCATAAGTACTACAACTACTTATCTGCATAAAAATAAATAAATCACTTTTTTAAGTATTATTTTCATATTATTTTAATTTAATAAGTGTTATAAAAATGTAAAAAAAATATAAAAAACCTCTCCTCGGCCGGGGTTTGAACTCGCGCCAAAGGAGGATTTTATTATTAGCATATAGTGCTAGCACACTCGGCCAGTGAGGCCGACAGAAACAAGTGTTTGTTGTCTGTTATTTGAATGCAACGTGGCAAGAAGTGGATAACGCCAACCAATCAGAACTGTGTTTCTCGTTTCTACTTCCGGGAGCATTACTCTCCCGAGCTAGTCCTGAGCCAGAAGCCTGTCGTCTGCTGGTTGTAGTGGATGCACGTGGTGCGTAGTATCTTCACGTAAAACCATGTGGCGGTGTTTATAAACACAAGCATAAAGTGTTGTTTGTACACAATACCACGTGGGATATTACAATATTGTCTGTTTACTTTATATTTTTGTGAAACACAAAATACTAAACTTATACAATAGGAAGTCGGAATTGATGTCCACTTCATTCAGAGTAAATCGTCCATTATTCATCATGTTCCAAGCTGTGCTCCTACCAACTTCCCACAAATCCAGCAGTGGTATATGCACTGAGATGAGATGGCAAACAAAGAACACATGATAAATGAAGCCGCCTTCACAGGTCCATTTCCTGTCAAGCAATAAGGGTCCATTGCTTGAACGGAATGAAAGTTTGAGTACGAGAAATGATTCCAGGTATAGTCATTGTCGAAAAACTAAGCATACTACTGATTTTTCAGAATTAATAAAGAGGCTTATTTCGATACAAAAATAAAAACATTATTACTCATATAAAGAAATTAAAACATATGGTTCTGTTCCCACTGAGACAAATTTATTATTTTTACGTTCAATGAAATGCCAACTCTTAGTCTTGATAAGAGTTTTACAATTTTCAGACATTTGTAGATCAATTTATCTAACTTTTTCTAAGGTATGCGATTGAGTAGCTCTGAAGAGACTTCCAAATACATTCAGTATTCGTTAGCATCTATTTACAAACTGTCCTGTCAAGTTCATCTTACAAGGTGTCGATGGGTAATACATCCGATGATAGTGATGACTATTTCATATGTTGCTGATGTAAGTGTCTTCTCTGCATTGCAGATAATTACTGCATAGCTTGAAAGAATGTTTGAGGTAGTAATAATCCTATTATAGTACAAAGTTACTGCGCTTCAAATTCGCGTTAGTGATGGAATTCCATGCCTCCTCTAAACTTTGTGAAACACATTTTTGTCCATTATTCCATTAATTCGAACTAAATTACCAACTTGGTAGTCTGTAACGATCCTCAACCAGTGACGCTACCTTCTTCGTCTTTGCTGTAGGTATTATATGGTCGGAATAAAAGCGCTCTTCGGGACGACTACACACAAACTTCTAGCATTGGAAGGCGAAAAGTTGGAATTTGGATTCGTCAGTCCAGAGTACAGCTACTCTTCTATTGTTCATCGTTCAAGTCGTTATTTTATTTTATTATTTTGGTCCAGGAGTAGCTGTTTGTAAAGTTTCCTGGTTGAAGAAATAATAATAATAATAATAATAATAATAATAATAATAATAATAATAATAATAATAATAATAATAATAATAATAATAATAATAATAGTAATTATTATTATTATTATTATTATTATTATTATTATTATTATTATTATTATTATTATTATTATTATTATTATTATTATTATCATTATTATTATTATTATTATTTACCCCAAGACCATAAATATGAAGTCGCTGGGTCACACTACTATTTCATATCGAATGGAAATGTCTCTTCCATAGTTCTATTGATTTTCCTGTAGCGGTTAACGTCTATTCCGTTTCCTTGTTTTTCCAGTTAACATGTCCTTAATAGAAGTTGTTATTCTTGGACGATCAGTGTGTTTCTGTGTAATATTTACACTACTTTGTGAATATCTTTCAAGAGTCCGACATACTGCTCCGTCCGATCACTATACGATTTTTTTTTTCAGAGAATGATCCTCTTTTCTCTCAAAATTACCGCTTGAACTTGGACTCCGACTCTTAGTTAACAGTTTCTCTTCCGCATTTTATAGCACTTTCATGTTGACCACACTATTCAAGTGGCTCACGCGAATGAAAACAGCAACATCAGATATCACAGATTTCCGTCCAATTTTGTTCATATTACTAAATGATTGAATAGCACATACACAACTGTTCGTTGAAGTAAAGAGACAAATATTGACAAGAGCTCATACACACACCACTAGGTGTCGTTGAAACGATGCATCATCAAACAAAGCGTGACGTTAGTTGTCTGTTCATTATTTATCTGTTTATTGTCAAGCAGCTTTCCTCTATAAATTTATCTCGATGCCAACAAGACCATGGATTTTCGTATCGTGTATGAACCACTTTGTTTATTTTCAAAAATGAGTTCAATAGACATGGTATTGTATAGATGGCTACAGTGTATTTTATTTGGATGTAGAGTCTTTGTCTGAAAATGTCAATAGCGTCCTCAAACTTTTGACAACGACTGTACATAGTCTAAAATTTCCCTCAAGGGAGCACAGAATTGTCCACACAACTGTGATTTCCCCCCATGGAAGCTGTAGTTCATCTCTAGAAATTTCCCTAATGCTGTAGTAGAGCACAAAAATCTAGTTCTTTATACATTGGATCCAGTGACGTAACTAAGGAGGGGCAAACGGGGCTTGTGCCCTGGACGCCGGATTGGGGATGGCGTGAAACTGGGCAAATATTTATTTTCACTATTAGGCAAGGAAAGAAGTTTTAGCAAACGAAAGATCATAAAAGTTATCTCAGAAACTTAACAGGTCAACAACGACTCAGCAACCTTAGGATCATATTCATAGAGCATAAGTTAGCATCAAAGCTATCTTTTGAGGACACTGTAAAAATCTTTGCAACCAAAAGAGCCAGCAAAGTTAAATTTTAGTTCCAGCTTTTTGTGTTTTCATTTAACTTACACCGATTTAAGAGATATACAAAATGTTCATCTCTAGAAATTTCCGAATATAATACTTGAGACAACAGCTTGACTGGTTGTCATAAATATTTTTTTTCTAAAGCAATAGACTGTTGATTCATATAATTCCAAAAACATTGTGATTTGTAGATATGTATTATGATAAGACTATACGAATATGTCAAGCATTCTAGTCTCAGATTACGGCAATCAAATACTAATTAGCTTGGTGTTGTATCTTGTACTAAATATTAAATTATGCACTGCAATTTTGAAACCAGGCTTTACCACTTGAAGAAAAAATAAAATAGGAGAATTACTGTGTGATGCTAATATCAGGTGTAGTTATGGAGCGTCTTGATTTGGTTGGTAAGGGACGGGGCGCAAAGGCGAGTACTTGCCCCGGGCGACAACTAGCTTAGTTGCATCGCTGATTGGATCATTATATGATAAACGTTTCTATATTTATTTTACTAAACTACACAAAATTTCAAACATCTTTTCTGAATGTCATGGACTCCTGAAATAAGTATTTCCTTAAGTAACGTTTCACATTTAGGCCCTAAATACACTTTTATTTAGCTTTGATATAATCTTCTATTTTATCAGATTCTACTTTTACAACAATTTTTAATAACGTTAATGTATTTCGATAGTTTCATTTGTAAGTTGGAGTGCACAAAGATTGAGAAGCTGATATTTCCAAAGATTCGTGTGGGTGGGAACATTTCCTCATGCGCATGCAATACTTTCACCAACAGCTTTCCTTAAAAGCAAATATTTTCGTATGTTACCTCTTTCGTACGTTATCAATTTCAGAATTTTTAAAATTATATTTTACTACTATAAGTTTCCCACACTTCTTATATGTTTTTATTATTTCTCCCTTTTCCCCACATACAAAATTTTCCCGTCATGCACTTGAAATGTCTTACAATTCGACAACACTGATTACGAGTGTTTGAATACAGAATGTTAATTGGTTAATTTTCGATCGATTTGGCATTACTGTCACTTGTGTAGTTGCACCAGAACCATAAAACTGGCGTCTTTATCAGTATCGTTATCTTAGCTTGCAGGTGAGGGGATATCGTATTGGTGACAGTGAAATGCCGCTGATTGCAAGATGTTATTAGGATGGTAAATTAGTACTCTTTCCCACAATTTTCGTACAAGCAAACAGTGATATAAACTAGGGAAAGTAAAGAAACGTACTGTATCGTATATTTTGACATCAAGCTAAAAGAGCTACTAATTAAAACATGATCGTTAATTAGAACTTTACCAATTTAAAATGTATTAGTTACATAAATCTATATTAAACAATCCAGAATTCACTTTACATAAAGTATTGTTTTGAATCTAGTAACAATTGAATGGTTTCCTTGAGACAATTCGTTAAATAAAAAAGTATCATCGTAAATGTCTACCACTAGAAGGTAAGGTGGTTACCGTACATTTTTTATGAAAACTAAATTTTGATTTATGGTATTAGTAATCTTTGTTTTACATTACTATATAGAAGGAAGTTTTACGTAAAAATAAGAACTTGATTTACCCTTCCTTGGTAGTTTGTATAGTATGTTAGCAAGTTCTGATTGGACCACTGCTGTGTTTTACGAGAAGCGTCATACAGCGTTGCCAGGTCTACAGATTATTCAAAGCAATGCGGCAATACGGAAAACAAATAAACAAACAAAAAAATGTGATCTAGTTTTTTTTTTTTAAATATTATTTCCAAGTTTTGTATTATTGTATATAGCGTACAGCCATAGATTTCTGCGTATGTTATTGAAATATGTTACAAGAAGAAATAATTTAATTAGTTCTGTTTCGGCATTATTTATTAAATAGTGTTGAAGAAGTAGTAGAAAGCTGAGGTAAATATAAAAATCTTTACATAAATCCAGATGCTTTAATAAAGATACAGATTTTTTTTTACGGTAGATCTACAGATTATTTTGGCTTTCCGATCTGGCAACGCTAAGCGCCAAGGACTTATAGGACGGATAGTTTTGTCCACTATGAATTTATTCCGTGGGTGCTCACAGGCCTGGATTAATACACTGGCATCTTAGGCTACATTTCTGGAACCTCCCCTTCTCCGTCGCCCCAGCCGAGAAAAATAATGTAATAAGTTAAACTTACCGAATTTGAATGTAATGTTCCTGTTGATCATTTTGCTCCAATACATTAAGAAAACTACTGTAGATTTCGAAAAGGGAAAGCAGAATATCATAATCTGTAGAGTCTAATACATACTCGTCCACATGAGGAATTTCTAGTACAATAAATTAATCTATTTAACATATAAGGAACCGGAGGAGGACCCAAATTGCCGCTCTACGCTAATCCGAGTCTAGGTGCTTCGGAACTTAACATTATAAAATCACAATAGACTAGTGGTCCCCAACCTAGGAGTCTTCTCTGAGAAGCGTGAAGAACATCAAGAAGGCATGTAAGAACATGGGGCGCTAGCATGTAAGAATTGAGACTTCAACGAATGTTGTTGATTAAATTTGCAAACTAAATTTAAATGGGAAGCTAAATGAATTAAGAGCTAGCTGGATGGCTTCTACCTCTAATAGTACAATTAGTTATAATTTTCTCTAATCACTTGCTACATATTTAGACCAAACACTACAATCCTTAGGGTTCTTCGTCTTGAGGTAGGAATTATACCATTAACTCTTCTATTAATTTTATATTTCTCTACCTTCCTTGTTTTTGTTCTATGATACCTTCTACCACGTCACTCATAGTACAAGTTCTTTTCCAACAATGTCCTAACATCTGTTTCAAGTATTTCACTTTATATTATATTCCTAATGCTTTTTATTGGTTTATCGTCCTAATCAACTAAATTTTCCGTCTTTTCAATGTACAAATTTCCGAGAACTAAATTACAGCATTTTGATAATCTTTTTCGCACGTTGTCGTGTGATATTCATGTTTCTGCTCCGCACACTGCAATAATGCTTTCTATTTATTTGTTTACATTTAATATTTTCGTTAATAATACAACCTAGGCATTTAAAACTAGTCACCTGTTCTATTTTCTCTCCTCAAATTTCTATAAGTATTAATTATCACAGTGTCAATCATCCCAGCCACTATCGCTTTCATCCTTTTCGTACTTATTTTCATCTCAAATCATTTTAACAATTTTTCTTTATTTTCTCTGACGCCATGTTAATTTTCGATTTAGATCCGCAACAACAACAGCAAACATACTATCACTTCTAGTTCGTAGAAAAATTAAATCTGTTCCCTAATCAAACTCTTCTTCCCTATTCTTTTAGATAGTAAACGTCATTAAAAGGGAGAACTTTTGTCGAATATCTATTCTAATTTCACTGTCCTATATCGTTTCTTGTGTTCCAACTTTTAATCGTTGGTTTATAAGTTTCTTTTGAGTCTGATATTTCATTTCATCCCATTCATCTTTCTGACCTTCTTCAAGCAGTCAACGAATACTACATACATTCCCCCATTGTAAGAAAACCTTTTACCTATATTTTCTATATTTTGCTGATGAAAGCTAAATGCATCTTTGTGCTACGTAATTCTTTCCAAATCAAAATTGTCCAACTTTCTTACTTCTTCGTCCATGTAATTTCTACAAGTAGTTTGGAAGCTGATTTTGCTGCGTACGAAGTGAAATTAATATACTGATGGAAAAGCATTGTTCAATACACGTTTTTGTGGCAGGATCACCCGAGAATGGAAAAGCGTATTGTAATCCGTAATGCAGAAAATAATTATGGAAGTTTCTATTACAGTAAGTTAATTTCTTTTGTAATATATGAAAAGGGGGAGACATGCTGCCCAGGCTCAAGCCTACCCAACCTAGGCGTTAATCTGGGCCAGGCTTAAGTTTACGTAATTTTGTTTCAGACATAGGCGGCGCAATAGTGGGTGCAGTGGGTGCAGCTGCACCCACATTAACTTCGATTTTCAGGTTTCCTACAATAATCCTTTCAATTTTGTATATTTCTTGTTTCCTATGTTTGGATATATTTGAGTGACTTCTTAAGTCACTCATAAGTTGCTTGGTATCATACCGTGCTTTTCTTTATTTTTGAGATCTTAAGGCTCAATAATGCAAAACATTCTGGCAACACTGTTAGGATATGTTGTCCCATCCTAGCCTGCGCCCACATTACCAAAACCCTGGCGCCGCCTATGGTTTCAGATATTGAAAAGTATGTTTTCAGTTTCATTCAGTCATAGTTTCATGTTTTCACAATAATATTTGTATTGTTACTATAAAGAATGAACTAAATGTTTATTTAAATTGTTAGTGTAAACGTTTAATACTTAAAAGAATTATTATTATTATTATTATTATTATTAATAATAATAATAATAATAATAAACTTTATTTTTACGCTAAAATACAGCTAATGAGAACAGCTAAAATACAGCAAAAATACAGCACTTTGTCTTATTCTACATTATCTTAGCAATGATTATATAGTACTAGTGATAAAATTATGATTACATCTATAACATAAATTATTAATAATAAAAACACTGACAGTGTAGTGTACGTCAATTATTAAAGCAAAGAAGTGTCAAAAATGAAAAGTAAAAAATAAAAACTACTAAGTTATATTTAAAATTCTAAAATAAAGTCTTATTTTAAGATAAGCATTCATTATAGCTTACTAAAATCCTACAGATTAAAATATGTTTTCTATTATGCGGTTGCAATAAAAATTTTTACCCTTGTACCATATGTTGGAACTTTAAAATCAACATTTTAAAAATATAGTCTGAGGTATATTGGTTGTCAAGTAACTTTTCTACAAATACAGATTCAATCAATTTTCTCCTGTCAGCCAGATTAAAATACGTTATCCAATATTCATACGTGCTAGAATAATAGTCAAGTCCTAACTTAAAACAAAGTATTCTAATAAAACACTTTTGCACCATCTCGAGTATGTTTACGAGAGTTTTTGTTAGGTTGTTCCAAGTCACTGATGCATATTCTAGTTTCGACCTTACCAGTAATTTATATAAGAGTACATATGTATTTGATTGACAGAAAGCAGTCCATTGATTAAACAGGTAACCGATTACTTTTCTTGCTTCATTACATACATTTTGTATATGATCACCAATGCGTAGTGACCTGTCAAATAATAATAATAATAATAATAATAATAATAATAATAATAATAATAATAATAATAATAATAATAAATAACAATTTATGTAAAGGCTACAGTAGCAGACCAAGCAAACAAAATGTTTATTCTACATTATGTCAATTTTGGAAATTATTCTTCTATTTACGATATGCAAAGATTTCAATTATACGTCACCAGCTACACTGTTGGCCACTAAAAATGAAACACTAAGCCATTAGATCTACTCAACATGTACAGAACTCTTTAACAGTGAGGGCAGTGACATGATTAGGGGCGCAAATGTACTCAACATCTTCCTAACCTATCACGGCCGCTGTTAACAGTAAATGAAGAAACAAGAGAAAGCCGCAATTTCGTAGTAAACGTGTGTTCGAAAGATGAAGTATGACACATCTATGAACATGATTTGATAACCAGCATGTTTTCTCCTTTGACCGCAGGAAAATTATGTGCGGATCAGTGGCGGCTTTAGCTAGTAGGCCGGGTAGACACGGGCCTACCCAATAATTTTGAAAAATATATGTATGCTAAAAGATACAATAAAGAGTGAATATATTTTCCACTACCTATATTAATGGTAATTATTTAACAAATAGCATCAACCATTACTGTAAAAGTAATTTCTTACTGTCATTAATCAATCAAATGTGTATATGTATCCTTAAGCAAAGGAGCAGGAGAAAGCCTACTCAAAATTAAAATCCTAAAGCCGCCCCTGAGTGCGGATTATCCTTCCGCTAAATTGGTACCCGTTCTCGTTAATAGCGATATAAGTATTAGCGTTCTCGTTAATAGCGAACATTTGGTGACTCGAAAACAAAGGAACACACTGACATCAAGAGCACCAAAGTTCTCGAAACGAGATCGACCGAGGGGACAAATATCTTGTGCGTGTATGGGTCGTATACACGGAAAAGAAATAAAAATGAAATGAAATCTTTGAGTTTTACGTCCCACGGATATGCCAATTAGGCTAAAGGAGACGTTGATGATGAGTATTGAATGAAATGGTGGAATGAAGAAAGTGGGGGAAAACTGGAGAACCCCGAGAAAACCCACGTACACGGTGTTTGTCCGCCACAAAGTTCACTTAGCGGGGGCTAGGGTCGAACCCGGTACCCCAAGCACCAGAGGTGAACGCTCTACCACTGAGCCACCGCGGCCCCCCTACACACGGAAAAGAAAGTATTTGACAGTTGATAAATTTTCTTTTGCCAATGACTCGGGAACAAATTAATTAGTTTGGATCTTTTTGTTGTTATACTTAGAATAGTTCTGGTTTAATAACTTGCCAAAATCGGTATTCTAATAGGCTAAGTTATTATTGAGTTATTAGCAAAAGAAATTTTGTGAACTGAAAAATGCTTTCTTTCGTAACTGTACAGCCATATCACGAATATCTGTACAAGAATTTTGAAATGTTGTACAGCAACGAGTGTTCGCACGTGTAGTTCGACATAGTCTGGAATGTCTATACATTTTGTCACGGTGCATATTGCTGCCGCATCCTTTGAAAGCACGCGAAAAGTATCTGTCTTTGGAATGGTGCTGAGAACATCGCATATGGCGGGTCAGCTAGTCATGAAATCGTCTTCGGCAAATCGCGCTTCATTCTACTAATGACTGGCAGTGTACGTAGTTTGAGGGAAATTTCCCTGATCTAGGGAAAATTCATAGGCAATTTAGCAAAAATGGGAAAAAAGGGATTTTTCCATAAAACATAAACATCCAGGGAAATTTTGGCGCTGAATAATTGACCAATATAAATGCTTAAATGTTTCTTTGTTCTTCACAAATAACCAATACAATAACAATAGTGTATGTATGTATGCGTGTGTGTGTGTGTGTCTGTTAAAAGTAGCATTATTTGCACTCGTTCTTGACTGTGTATTTGTATGAATTTTGTTGTAAAACAAAGTCAAGGAAAAAGTAAAAATAATAGAACTAGAAAGCTAGTGAAGAAAACAAATGTAGTTTGCATTTCTTTTAGTATGGCTAAATTAATTTGATTATATGACTTATATCATAGGAATTGAACACTCAGCAAACTAGGGAAAATTTGACAAGTAAAGGGAAATTTTTGTGTCAGTCGAGATAAATTTTCTTAAGGAAACCTACGAACACTGATGGCTGGGACAGGCATACATTCTGCCACACCTGCCAAGCAACGGATAACATGGGACTCTATTGGGTTACACCATACAGTGGCTCAGTGATAGGTCGCTCATCTCTGGTATAAGAGGGATCATTGAGTCGATCCCAACCATGTGAGTTGCCCTGGATTTCATCGTGGCCGTATGTTTTCTCTCATTTCCTCCTACATTCGTATTCCACTGATCAGTGGTCGAAGTGAGACGGTATGCAGTGGTATGCCATACCGCCTCTGGTTTTTCAGTGATCAAGGCATACCGTCACTGGAGAGTGGATGCTTTAATAAATCCATTTTTATACTCAGTAATTGACGAATAGTTTTGCACGTAAAAAGATTTTATTTCTTATGTACAAATAATTTCTCACTTGGCAACACCGACATTTTTGTTATCTTTTTCCCTACCTTTTGTTTTTCTAATGACGTGTCTTCAAAGTTGTTCATTTAGTTTATATTTTGATGTGCTATATTGAATTGTTTCTTTCTTATATGTGTGTGTGTGTCTTCTTGCCTTAATGCATATAAAGGTCGTGTTTCGAGCATGGGTGGATTTAGAGGTTGTTTGCTGTGTGGATGGATCTTTTGGGAGTTTGGAATATCCCTCAGTCGAGTGGGGGTCCGGGAGTTTTCCCGCAGGAAAGTGTTAATATAAAAACTCGGTTTTTGAGCATTTTCATGTATAATTCTCTATAATACGTCATAAAGGGATTTTTTTTTTCAGAAAGTTGTAAGTGGGGAATCAAAGTCTCTCCATGCTCTCTTCCCTCATAACTAAAGAGAAACTCTCCAATGGTTTTCAGTCTGTATGTAAATAGAAATGCAATCTTTTAGGGAACATACCCTCACTATATTTCAACATTTAGATAGCCGGCATGTCGAGTCAAAGTCGTAATAAAACATACCGCCTCTGCTTGTTTTCCACTTCGAATACTGCCATTGATCATTTCGTAATCATTCGCTTTCATTAATCATCCGTTTCATTTAGCCTGCAGGGCATAAGTGTGGGACATTCAACTGAAGATTTTATTTTATTTTCCTTCCGCGAATATGCTATTTCTGTTCTGTAATAGCCTGTACAATAAGTCAAAAACACCTTAAATAACCTTTGATACAATACAGTACAGTGTTTAGGAGTTATGTAACTTTAAATAATTTTGCAAAAAAAAAAATCCAACTAAATACTGAAGATATAAGAATTACGATGGTTTTATCGAAAATAAAACACATATAAATATCATATGAGTTTTTTTCTATGTATATTTCATATGAAATACCGTAAAATTCACAGCAAAAATCTGGCGTGGGGTTCTATTACACCTAAAAAAAATAAAAAAAACGGTTCTTGGTACAATGTTTTGTGATATAGGAAATATTCTGAAATCTTAGGATGACATATGTGGCAATTGACTACTCCCAAGCCAGTACAGCCATACTATACTAATTTTTGAATAATAATTCTATGCGAATAAGAGCCACAAACAGACAATTAAGCTGGTGATGCCCAGGCTCGTATTTGAGCACAGGGCGGCAGAATTTAGGGGGCGGCAAAATTTTTGATTTTTTTTTTAATAATCACCATAAAGTAATATTTGAAACTAGCAACTCGCAAAGTCCCGCGCAAGAGCGAGAAAATATGATCATTTGTTTATTTCGCTATAATCACAGTAGTTACTAATTAGCTAGCTTAACTAATTATTTTTAAGTGTCACCCTCTCTCACCCCCACTCCAAGGAATGAGGATGAAGTTGAACATCACGAAAACTGATACCGTTAAACTCAGTTACCTCGAAAACTATGAATTCAGCACTAATATCTGTCGTTTTCGATTACTTTTAAAATCTCGCCCGCTCCCTGGGAAGTGGAGTATGACCTTGAAGTTGAATTGTTTTAAAACTGTCACTATTCATCTCAGCGACCACAAAAATTGTGAATTCAACTCTAATATAGGTCGTTTTCGGGGAAGGGTGGAGGGCGACAAATTAGTTAGAGCACAGTGGCGCACAATATATAAATACGGACCTGATGAGGCCTCATCATGACTGTTATTTATGGAAGTTGACACCTCTTAAACCCAGGAAATTTAATTTTTGGAAATCTGTCTCGAAACCATGACCGCCCTTAACCCTTAACGGTTCAGTCTGCTTCCGGCACTGCTTGCAAAAAAAAAAAAAAAAAAAAAAACAGACTACTTCCAGCATAAAATTCTCCAGAGTTGTCACCAGGGGGCAATAGCTGCTCTACCATCGCGGAAAGTATGTACACAAATAACCACAACGAACAATACCTGAAAATAATGCTTTTCAAACGCAATAGGCAAAGATAAAAAAATGTGTAGCCAAATGGTAACGAAAACTCGTTTTAAGGTGAAGCAAGAGGGGAAAATTACCCACTCCAGGACTGTCGAAATACAGTAAAGCCACGATTATCCGCTAGTGCCGCGAAAAATTTATTTTTAACCCTACTGCAGTGTGCTCAATTATTTCTCATAAGTAGTCGATGCGGACTGACACTCCGCATGCAAGTTCTAAAACATAAAAATAAATTGAATTGTAAAAATCCATATTTCCAACAATAGTGCACGTTTCGAAGCTCAACTTTATTCTGATAAGCAGAAGCCGATTGTTGTGAGGTATGAAAACAAGAATTGGGAAGAGTTATTTGCGTTGAAGCAAATTACATTCATTGTGGAGTGAGAGTCTGCTGGCGGCAACTAAAGGGTTAATTACGAGAATGAAAATAATAATAATAATAATAATAATAATAATAATAATAATAATAATAATAATAATAATAATAATAATAATAATAATAATAATAATAATCATCATCATCATCCAAGGGAACAACTGGGAAAATACAATATGCTCTACCGTGCGAAGGTCTAGAACTACTGACATGTTTACAGTACAATTTCTTTTTTTATTATCGTTCTTTATTTTAGTGATTTAGACGTAGAGCAAAAGTATTTTAAAACTTTTATTAGTTTCTGTACAGTCCCCAGCAAAAAACCTGCAACATAAGCATGTAAGTCGATTGTGAAACGACGAAGTCTTTTGCTCCAAAATAAGTGTGCAGTTGAGGACGCCGAGGTTTCTCCTGGCGTGATTCGTGCCACTTAGCGTTATGTTGTTCCCTGCACTGTTAGGTGTAGTTTCGCAATAAACTTACATGCTCATGTTGCAGGTTTTTTTTTTCTGTGGACTGTACAATAAAACATAGCGTTTTTATGCTGAAATATTTTTTGTGTGTGTTTGCACCTAATTTGTCGGGTTATGTACATATCGAAACATGTTAAATTTGCTAAGCACTATAGTTCTTTACTGTAGTTAATAAAGCGATGCAGTGAGCATAAATACTTGATGTTTTACATGAAGAATTACTTAATCGTGTGCATCGAAGTGTTTTGTGTGTGGGGGGGAGTAATTGAGACTGTACTTGTCTACTACAAGGGACGTATGCCAATCGTGACAGCTAGATATTCATGAAAAATAGTACCCTGGCTAATTGTGGATCGCTAATCATCGTAGTGATAGTCACTCGGTGCGGAAATGCCTTATTTATCCGATACGTATAATTATTTACCAAACAGTGACTGGGTGAGGCTATGTCGAGTTATACCCAAATAACGCCGGAGAAAAGGCAGAAAATGAAAAGTGTGTGCAGGTAACCTGATACCTATGGAAAGGGTCTCGTGGCCAAGATTACGGCAGTACTATCACAAAAGCAGTGTTGCAATCACGACACAAACTTATAGTTTTCCAAATAGAACGTACAACATTTTATGGCATTAAAGTAATTGACATAAAACGTGAAAGAAACTGCGCAAAAGGTGGGCTCTCAATGTTGCCAAATAAGGTAGATATGAGGCTGTAAAGTTGAGAAATTATCGGGTCCGTACAATGAAAAGAACAAATGTATAACAACAAATGTAGAAGAGAGAAATGTACAGTAGAGACTAAACTACAGATGCACAGCATCCAGTGACTAACATGTTTGATACAGGATTCACCCAAAAAGAACACATGTTACAGTAGCCGTAGAAAGAAGAAGTCTCATATGACATAATGTGGAAATTTGAACATAAAGTGTTTTTGTAGCGCAGCAATTCCAATGTTGTTTGTGTGGAATCGATATCTCGAACCATTCTCGAAAGCTATCAAACGAACTGTCTTGGGATTGCAACACTGCATAAAATCCTGCATGCCTTCCAAACCACAGAAACGACGGCTTAGCGCCTGAAAAGAGTACAGAAAAGCTGTGGCATGAAAGGTAACAAGTCTATCGGCTAGAATATTCGAGGATGCATTTCTGATACGTTAACACCCACAGCAAAGGTGAATTCAACTTATGTGTCTACTTGGTCATTTTACTTTCGCCAGAGTTTTAAGTCATACTTTGAGCCAGTCAGGAATTCCAGGTCTTTTTTGCCAGGTCTAAGTCTGTACTAGCAGAATTCCAGTACTGTGCACAAAGCATCTTCCAAGCAACTGTTTCTTGCTAAAAATCCCCTTGACTGGCAACACGCCTTTCCCTTTTTCTCCTTCCTTTAGACATTTTTAAACAGCAGGCAGTCTATTGTTACGAAACGCACCAAATACACTCGAGCCATCGTTTTCTGCGCGTTTGTAGCGCATTATGATTAGCCATCTACATTTAAATACATGTTCTGCGTATTCCAAGCGTACGCATGAGCAATAAAAACCCTTCAAATAGCCTTCCGCTAGGACAAAGAAGTACATCAGAATCGATTCGTAAAGATGAATGATTTGTAATAGGTGTTACTAGAGAGTATAGGAAATATTAGCATGTGAGACAACAATGAAGATAAAACGCACTGCATCCAGGTTACCAGTAATATACAAGCCCAAAATACATTAACATAATACACCAATACATACAACAGAAAAGCAATAGATATTATGTCAGAATACGTACATTTCTCGCCATAGCTGCACATTCGATATGACACATCAAGCCCGTTAGTCACTGGATGCTGTGCATGTTGTCCTTTTAATAGTTTGTTGTTGTTAGAGATTAATTCGTTTCTTTGTACAGACTCCATAATTTCTCAATTTTACAGCGTCATATTTCCCTTATTTGGCAACACTGAGAGCCCACCTTTTGCTTATTTTCTTTCACGTTTCGTGCTAATTGTTTTACTATTGTAAAATGTTATACGTTCCATTTAAAAAAAAACTATAAGTTTGTGTTGTACTTGCAACACTGCTTGCTTGGCAGTACTACCGTAATCTTGGCCACTTGCCACCTCCCGTAGGTATCAGGTTTCCAGCACACAATTTTCATTTTCTGCCTTTTCTCCGGCGTTTTTTGGGTATAACTCGGCACAGCCTCACCCAGTCACTAATTGGTATATGTATTATACATAGAGGATAAACAAGGCATTTCTGCTCCGAGTGACTATCACCACGATGATTAGAGATCCACAACTAGTAAGGATGCAAACTTCTATAAATATCTAGCTGTCACGGTTCACATACTTCTCTTGTTAGCCTTTAGTGTTCCCCTCGTCACATTGGACAAAATTATCTCGAGATCTCTGCTTGGAACGAAGAACAACAAAGATAAGACTCAATAGTAAACTACTCACATAAAAAGATACATTATCATTTGAAACATTTTATATAATATTAAATGTTTCATATTTAATATATTTTTTACGCTTAAATTCACGTTATTTAGACCATAATAAATATTTATATTTAATGTTGCAAGTAGCAATTAGCACGATCAATACTCATTACTTAAATTTATTTTAAACAGAGCTTTCGAACGACTTACTTTAAATTTATAACATCGTTTGGAACCACAACTTCTAAATTTCTGTTTCTTCCTTTGGAGAGGAGAGGGGATGGCTATGGGGCGGAGGAGGCCATCCCCGAACACTAATTTTCTACACTCACAATGGATTGTATACGCCCCACAACAGCTTATGTAGAAGAGGACAATTATCTTAAATTTATAACATCGTTTGGAACCACAACTTCTAAATTTCTGTTTCTTCCTTTGGAGAGGAGAGGGGATGGCTATGGGGCGGAGGAGGCCATCCCCGAACACTAATTTTCTACACTCACAATGGATTGTATACGCCCCACAACAGCTTATGTAGAAGAGAACAATTATCTTAAATTTATAACATCGTTTGGAACCACAACTTCTAAATTTCTGTTTCTTCCTTTGGAGAGGAGAGGGGATGGCTATGGGGCGGAGGAGGCCATCCCCGAACACTAATTTTCTACACTCACAATGGATTGTATACGCCCCACAACAGCTTATGTAGAAGAGGACAATTATCTTAAATTTATAACATCGTTTGGAACCACAACTTCTAAATTTCTGTTTCTTCCTTTGGAGAGGAGAGGGGATGGCTATGGGGCGGAGGAGGCCATCCCCGAACACTAATTTTCTACACTCACAATGGATTGTATACGCCCCACAACAGCTTATGTAGAAGAGGACAATTATCTTAAATTTATAACATCGTTTGGAACCACAACTTCTAAATTTCTGTTTCTTCCTTTGGAGAGGAGAGGGGATGGCTATGGGGCGGAGGAGGCCATCCCCGAACACTAATTTTCTACACTCACAATGGATTGTATACGCCCCACAACAGCTTATGTAGAAGAGGACAATTATCTTAAATTTATAACATCGTTTGGAACCACAACTTCTAAATTTCTGTTTCTTCCTTTGGAGAGGAGAGGGGATGGCTATGGGGCGGAGGAGGCCATCCCCGAACACTAATTTTCTACACTCACAATGGATTGTATACGCCCCACAACAGCTTATGTAGAAGAGGACAATTATCTTAAATTTATAACATCGTTTGGAACCACAACTTCTAAATTTCTGTTTCTTCCTTTGGAGAGGAGAGGGGATGGCTATGGGGCGGAGGAGGCCATCCCCGAACACTAATTTTCTACACTCACAATGGATTGTATACGCCCCACAACAGCTTATGTAGAAGAGGACAATTATCTTAAATTTATAACATCGTTTGGAACCACAACTTCTAAATTTCTGTTTCTTCCTTTGGAGAGGAGAGGGGATGGCTATGGGGCGGAGGAGGTCATCCCCGGACAATTAGCATGGAATGTGTATCAACAATAATTAACTTTGAAATCTATGCCATATATATCATCATATAATGTGTGGCAGCTTTAATGGAAGTAATTAATACGTAAGCCCATTGTTAGTTGATAAAATTATTCGACAAATGGTATAAAAATCCTGTATGTTTGTTATTGAAATAGATAGAGGATGGCTGACTGGAACATATTGGCTGTAAAGACCAGTTGTAGAATCAACTATGCTAATATGTGAACTAAATAGTTGACATTTCATAATTTTTAAAACATGCAGAAATAATATATTATAACTTCTATTAGACTGTTGTGAAAGTTGTAATTTATTGGGCTTTGGAGTGAAGAAATTACGCCAGAACGACATACAAATTTAGTAATAAATGTGATTTTTCAAAACTGTTGACTACCAAAAACTATTTGCGAATTGTGCAGTGTAAATTCTTGGAATCGTTTGACTTAGAAAATGAAAAAAATAGAGTCTCTTCAAGGATAAACAAGAAAGTATCCAAATAATTAAATTATGATTCAAAAGTGAGTAGTATCTGATATTTTTTTTAAAAAAGGAGACTAATTTCTGTTTATTTATTGTCAACTAATCACAATGAAGATGTCACCAGGGATAATATAACATAGAAGCAGTGTAGATGACGCAATATAGCTTTTGTACTTGCTACAAACACTGGGTGATGTTTTATGCAGCTAAGTTTTCTTTTCTCGCGTGAATATGCTTAAGAGAATTGTAAACTTAAATCTGCCAATAAAGTCTAGATACTGAAATACGTAGGTTTTGATGTATAGTTGTTATATAACATAATTTAAAAGTAAATCCTACAATTCTCTGAAGAATATAATCCTTCAACAAATAGAAAGCTACAAGTCCCGCATTAGCAAACATCGGCTTGGTTGGTGGCAAGTCCGTGTCTCAGCTTGATAAGTACGTGATTCCAGACTTTATTTATGTTTTTATTTTTGGTCATTATCGGCATTTATGGCCTTAAATCCGTCACGTATGAGGGATGACGTCCCTCGGCGTGCACACTATCCGGGAAAGGGAATGAAATAGACTGAGACCTGTGTATTAAGTGCCATCCCAGCATTTGCTTGATGTGCATTAGGAAACATCACCCCAGGTATTAGAGCTCCAGGCAAGCTAGAAGGTTTGGGTTAGGTACTTCTCAGAGCTCCAGGCAAGCTAGAAGGTTTGGGTTAGGTACTTCTCAAAGCTCCAGGAAGCTGAGAGAGTGGAGTTTGACTAGCCTAAGACTGATAACCGATATGCAGGTCCTCCTGGGTTTATGGCTGCTCCAGTGTGTCGGTCCTTATTCGTCACAGGACCAGTGATATCACTGCTGTTCCTGGGTTAGGTACTTCTCAAAGCTCCAGGAAACTGAGAGAGTGGAGTTTGACCAGCCTAAGACTGATAACCGATATGCAGGTCCTCCTGGTTATATGGCTGCCCCAGTGTGTCGGTCCTTCTTCGTCACAGCACCAGTGATATCACTGGTGTTCCTGGGTTAGGTACTTCTCAAAGCTCCAGGAAGCTGAGAGATTGGAGTTTGACCAGCCTAAGACTGATAACCGATATGCAGGTCCTCCTGGTTATATGGCTGCTCCAGTGTGTCGGTCCTTCTTCGTCACAGAACCAGTGATATCACTGGTGTTCATTTCGTCTGCAACTGTAGTAGTTTGTAATGGGACGCACGTGGTGGTGTTTATAGATACAAGTATGTGTTGTTTGTAAACAGCCATGTGCGAGATATTACAATATATATAACATTGGGAAATGATTAACTAACCAATTGTCAACGTAATCCTTGCGAAAGAAGTAAAACTACCGTTGGGGTTGTGAAGTCGAAACTGTTAGATAAGAGAAAACGAATTACGGGTCAAGATGCATCTTGCTAAGGGTATGTACATTAAAACTTAATTCTCTGATGGCACGATTTAGAATTAAGTAACCTTAGCAGACTTTGCTTTTGCTTTGCCGATTCGATGACGACATTCTCATTGCTTCGTCGATTAATATAGATATGTAATACATAAGAGAACGGCATTTTGAAAGTTCAATCCATTCATTCATACTGAGTTTTGTTTTCCTCCCTTGTCGAAATTTGAAGTAATTTAAAAAGTTCTGATACTTGACAATTTTATTTTTAAGGTTATTTAATAGATTCTTGCTACATGAAAAGTGATATTTTATGTAAATGGTGTTGTTGATACTGATATATTCTCAGAGCCAAAAATAAGTTTCAAGGTGATCGTGAGTTGAAAACAAGCATCGGTTTGGAATTATTGTCGTTTAAAATCGCCAGAAAAAAATCACTAAAACTTATGTTTTGGAAAAGCTTAAAAATAAGCAGCTCTGAATTTCGCAAAGTTAAAAATAGAGTGTGTTCAAGTAAATTTTCTTTGTGTTAATTGATTGGTTATCGTTAACTTATAAGGATGTAATGAGGTCAAGTTTACAAATTGTCTCCGACAAATATAGTGATCGTGGAACTCAATCAGCACCTGGAAAAGCCTACTGCGGACGATCAGTCCAACGCGAAGAACTTCAACATGCTCGGTCGGGTTGTAATATCCAAGTCGCTGATGATCACCAGAAACGTTTTAATGCGAAGAAAATAGTTCCGAGAACACGCAAAGTAGACCGCCGATCTTGAAAAACGAGCAACACTGTCTGATGAGTTCTCTTTTCGCCTTATTTCCAAAACAGGCCGTGTCTATGTACAGCTGACACTGTTGCTCTGAATTTTCTTCTCCCTACAATGAAACATGGAAGCGGCTTTGTGATTTTTGAGATGCAATCACCTGGTATTCTGCGAGTCCTACGATTATTCTCAGAGGATGCTATAAGTGAATATGTCATATTTTAGATGTGTCCGTGTATCCTCTGACTCGTATGTTGTTTCCAGTCAATGTTGCCATTTGTCAACACGACAATGTATTAATTCATAGTAACTGGAGCTGTTGATGCCGGTTTTCACGAAAACCGAGATCCCTAGTCTCCTTGTCGCCCAATCCTGAGACTTCAACACTATCAAATTTTTCGATCAGTTTTGGAGCTCAGACTTCCGAGCAGAAATACTCCAGACACTTCCAAACGGAACACTCCTAGACACTATTGCAACTGATGTTCAAATTAGTTTCCCCCCTGTTGGTAGCACATTTTGATACAGTGTCGTACACTACCACACGCTGCAGTGTTTCAGGTGCTATTTCTCCACACATGTGCCTGATATTTTCCTTAAAGTGATCCACTATCCTGGGTCTGGTGATTTTAGATACTCTTCAAGTAAAGTCTAGTTATGTTAGGTCAGATGACCTGGATATTCATTCAAAACATCTCTGCGACCGAACAATTGGCCAGAAAGCAACTTGTTTAGCCACTGTTGTACTGTACGACCGTAATGTGCCGGTGCTTCATTGTGCCACGGGCATGTCATCCAGCTACAGCTGCAGTGTGGTCTCCAGATGATGTAGGTACTGGTCAAGAAATAAAAATATATGATTCTAACGACTACAAAAAAGTTGAGAAAAGAGATGTTCCATGAACTGTTTTAATTCTTTCTACTTATTTATTTATTATTTATTTTTATTATTTTTGTTTTGTTTGGGTACACGAAACAAAAATTGTTCCCTGTTTCTGTCTTTATAACCATTAAAAAAAAACTAGAGGGGAAAAGTTATCACTGCCAGCTGCCAGGGCTGAAAATTTTCTTCTCCAGGAAGGGAGTGCATTTTTGTCAAGGAAAAATCTCCTGAGATCTCCACTCCCGTCAATTCCTACACTTGATCCGTGGATTTCTATTGGATGTTCCTAAGTAAGTTTTATCGGTTTCTACGAATTACTTTTTAACTAGTCCTCTTTAACTTAAGTAGTTTCTCAATTATCTTACAATGCATAATCAGCGGCGAGACTACGTAAGTCAAACTCACTTCCATCAATAGAATATGCAGAAGTTTAACATTATTATTAAGGTTACCACAATAACACATTCACTAGTTTTAGTTTTATGAGTAGTTTATTTACAATGAACACGTTACTACATCAACTTTTAACAACAGGACAACTGATTTTAATTTGTATTTTCGTACAACCATTGTTCCACCTTAGCTGCCCATAGAATTACATTTCTAAACTGGTGATCAAAATACTGATCTTCCTCTGATATGTCACCCGTTTAAAGAATGTTACACGATACATCGAAAGATGAAAATTAACTCACTTAGTTATGAGCAGCAGAGATCGTTGGAATTTATTATACCACTGAGCATGCAAACACGGTGCTAATAATAATTATTATAATAAAGTAATCCATACAATTAAAGCAAATTTAATACTGTTAAAATTTCGTTTTCAAACAACTAACTAAATATTAATACCTTGAATATATCCATCATAACAATAGTTACTTTCAAGTGGCCTACATACTTACAGAAAAGAACTGTGTAATTACTCAAACACAAAATACACTACGATACTTAACAATGTTACATTACAAACCACTGGAACATATAAATTTGTTAGTTACATCCCACTATGAATTATGTATAACTTTTTCTAAAAAATAGATAGCATTTTCTTTTTCTTTTGTATTTTATACAACTTTTGAAATGTTTGTACAAGATTTGGTACTATGCTTTATTAACCTTTTGAACACTTTTTTTTCCAATTTTACTGCACGGATAAGTGACTTTTGTTTGGATTTGATTAAAGATAAGTTGTAACTAAATTTTGTA